>NC_084480.1:90693827-91315077 GCF_030035675.1 Rhineura floridana
GTTGAAAGAGGGAGGTCTTCAATAGGCACCGAAAAGATAATAGAGATGGCGCCTGTCTAATATTTAATGGGAGGGAATTCCACAGGGTAGGTGCTGCCACACGAAAGATCCCTTTCCTATGTTGTGCAGAAAAGACCTCCTGATAAGATGGTATCTGCAGGAAGTCCCCACCTGCAGAGCACAGGGATCGATTGGGTATATAAGGGATAAAACGGTCTTTCAGGTATCCTGGACCCCAGCTGTATAGGGCTTTGTACACCAAACCTAGAACCTTGAACTTGGCCCAGTAGCAAATGGGAAGCCAGTGCAATTCTTTCAGCAGCGGGGTGACATGTTGGCAATACCCTGCCCCAGTGAGCAATTTCACCACTGCATTTTGCACCAACTGCAACTTCTGGACCAACCTGAAGGGCAGCCCCACAAAGAGCACATTACAGTAATCCAGCCTGGAGGTTACCAGGGCATGGACAACAGTGGTCAGGCTATCCCAGTCCAGAAACGGCCGCAGCTGTGTTACCTGCCAAAGCTGGTAAAAGGCACTTCTAGCTACTCAGGTCACCTGGGCCTCTAGCGACAAAGATGGATCCAGGAGCACCCCCAGACTATGGACATGCTCTTTCAGAAAGAGTATGACCTCATCCAAAACAGGCAACCGACCAATTATCTGAACTTGGGAACCACTAACCCATAGTGCCTCCATCTTGCTAGGATTCAGACAGCTTATTGGCCCTCATCCATGTTATGTAAATTTGTATAGATATTAGCAGAGATTGTCAACGGTCTGAGATGCGTGTGTGCCAGTGTGTGCATTTACCTAAGTAGCAGGCTTTTACCCTGCATTGACATCACTGAGACTTAAGACTTAGTAAAATAAGAAAAGCTACTTTATTTAGAGAAATATGTAGTAGATAGGAAAGGCATACCTAGTTTTCCCCCTTCAGCGGGAAACAGGATGATTGCGTCCTTACTCTACGCCGATGACCTGGTTTTGTTGTCTCAAAATAGAATCGGGTTAAAAAGAATGTTGCTTCAGCTAGAAGAATATTGCGAGGCCCAACACCGACATGTTAACTATACTAAAACTAAAATAATGGTATGTGGAAAATACAGTAGGGCAAAATCCACGTGGACCCTAAATGGCCAAACCCTTGAACAGGTCAATACCTTTAAATATCTAGGTATTTGCTTTAACAACAAACTCTGTTGGACCTCTCACCTCGAGATGACCACGTTGATGGCCTCAAGGTCCAGTGGCCAATTAAAGAAGTTTTTCTACTCTCGTGGTGGCCAACTCATAAATCCAATGATAAAAATCTATGTGGCCAAACTACTTCCCAAAATCTTGTATGGTGCAGAACTTTGGGGCCACTCGGCCAAAACTAGCCTCGAAGTTCTACAAAACACATTCATGAAGCAAATAATGGGCCTCCCAAAAGGCACCCCATCAGCCCACCTAAGAGCGGAACTTGGACTCCCCTCTTTGGCAGCCAGGATTGACTGGGCCTTTTTGTGATACTGGAAAAGGATATCCTTTTCGGACGTTTCCCTCCTCACAAAACTCTGTTGGCATGACCCCCAGGGGGCGGGAGATTGGGCCTCAAAATATACTGAGTTATTAACATCTTACGACCTCACCTTAAGCAAATTGTTAAGCCTTAATCCCACTGACTTACGAAACTGGATTTTTAACCATGATGCATATCAAGATAGAGCATCAATTGTGGCAGCTTCCTTCTCCCTTTGGTTCCCTCAAATAAAACTTAACCATGCCCCAGCTGCCTACTTTGTCACCTTAACCTGTGCTCCGCTGCGCAGAGCCTTTACAGAGTTGCTGTTCCAAACTATGCCCACAGCTATCCTAGAGGGCAGATATAAAGGAACCCTGCTTGCAGAACGCCTCTGCATTTTCGGTTGTAAAGTCCCTGAGGATTTAGTTCATTATATGTTATTATGCCACTCTTACCAACACCCTAGAGAAAAGTTTTTAGCCCCTCTCCTATGTTCCACTAGGGGACTTTCTCATAACAAACTACTAACAGATCTATTAATGGACAATAATAATCAGACCACAATTGCAGTGGCTAACTTTGCCGTTGCTGCTAAAAAGCTCAGAGAAAAGTACGTAAACTCGCTATGTAAATAATCCAGTGATATATTTTAGACCCTGGTTTTGGTTTTTAAATTTTTTATTGTACCTCATAGAATCAAATCAAGTTTGTCTGTATTGTTTTACTATTTTATGGTGCAACGGCCTATGGCTATATGCAAATAAAGTTTATTGAATTGAGTTCCTTGAGGCATACCTAGTTCTAACCAACTAACTAAGTTGGAGGCGCAACACCCAGGTTAGGGAGTTGCCCTTATGGCTCAGGAGGGAGAGAGCAGAGACAAAGGTGTCTCCTTTCTCTCGGACAGTCGAAAAAGAGAAGAGGGGAAAGGGCAGAAGGAGGAGGAGCATATCAGACTAATGATGGCAGGAAGTCAGTCAGAGCATCACAGGTAAAGGTAGTCAAGCCTAGCCATCTGGAGGACACTATCTCCCTTCTGGAACATAAACAAAGGAACAAAACAGGAGTTGGTCTTGCCCCACTTCCAACACCCCTTCTCAACGAATGTTTGGTTCAGCCCATGTGGTTCATCTTGTCTCGCAGCTTGCAATGTCTGACTTTGCCTAATGCCTTCATGAGAGCGTCTGCAGTCATGTCTTCTGTTGGACAATGCTCCATCTTAAGTAATCCTCTGCAGTAGGTATCTCTAATGAAATGGTGCTTCAAGTCAATGTGCTTTGTTTGTGAACTCACCCCTTTTGACTCCATGAGTCTGATGCATCTTTGGTTGTCTTCATGCATCACAACAGGCCCAGGTATAGAGATGGACAAAGATGGATCCCGGAACAGCCTCAGACTACGGATATGCTCTTTCAGAGGGAGTACGACCCCATCATAAACAGTTCAGGTAGCCTTAGCATATCCCACTAGTTTGGGATCTTGGGTAGTTGCTAGCTTCAGTTTCATGGTTGTAATGCCCTTTAGATATCTCAACTTTCTTTATTGCTTCCCAGTCCTTCTTGGTTGGCAAGCTGGTTTTTCGGCACAGGTATCCCACTGCTTCCACCACATCTGGCTTGGTAACAGTACTGATATACAGACATTTTCTGATGGCTTGACTTGTATCTCTCAACATTTCCTTTAGCATCTGGCTTTTTCTTGAATTTCCTCTTGTAGTCTACAGTTTTCATTTCTTTTTTTTTTTTTCAATAATTTTTATTCAAATTTTCATAAAACATACAAGACAAAATCATAAAACATTCAAAGACAAAAAACAAAATCAAAAATAGTTAAACAAAAAGAAAAAAAGAAAAAAAAAAACAAAAATAAAAAATAAAGAGTAAAATATTGACTTCCCATTTGTCAAAGATCAAATCAGTTATAAGTCTATAATATATAGCAATCCTGTCTCTTAAGTCATATTATAAAATCACTTTCCTCCAGTAGTTATCTTACTTAATCATCAAATCTCATAAACATTACTTTATTCTTTCCACAAAAAGTCAAAGAGAGAATTCAATTCTTTAAGAAATATATCTATCAATTTTTTTTTTCCCAGATAAGCATATCGATTAATCCATCTCATTACTAATTATGATAATCTTATTGTCATAACCATAGTCAAAATAAACATTTCAATTAATCCATCACATCAGAATCTGTTAGGTTCAGTAATTTCAGTAGCCATTGTTCTATTATCTCTATTAGTTCCATTTTCCATCTTCCATCTTCAGTAGTCTTGTTAAGTCCAGTAATTTCAATATCCAATCTTCCATTATCAGTATTCCATAATAATCTTGCTGTCAAAGCCATAGTCATATAGTAAGAGTCTGATGGGAATTACCTCTATCCCAAATATTTTCTTGCCATCCATTCTGAATAGGTTGCTGAAATACTGCTGTAAAATCATATCTCTGTTCTTTTTTTCAAAATACACTGGGTCATCTCTTAAAAGTTTTTCCATTGTCACATGGCTGCAGTTAATTCCATATATTTTCTCTATATTGGGCTCCATCACATCATTCCAGTCCAGAAGATAATCCATGCCATTGATAACTTTATCTCTAGAATCTTCATTAATTTCTTCAGAGATAACATTGAGTTCCAAACAATAGATTTTATTTCTAAAGTCCATAGACTCCAAATCTTGTTCCTGTTCCACGTTTGTTCCAATCTCCGGGATCTCCTCTCTCACAGGGACCCCTATTCCAGTCTCCAGGGTCTCCTCTCTCACAGGGACCCCTGTTCCAATCTCCGGGGTCTCCTCTCTCACAGGGACCCCTTCCAGGGTCACCTCTCTCACAGGGACCCTTATATCTTTAATCTCCTGCTTCATTTTACTCAATTCAATTTTCGTTATCTCAATCTCATCCATTATTTTCTGAAACATAGTTATTTCCAGATTCTCAGCCACTTTCTTAATTGCCATTTTAAAAGAAAAATATAGGAAAACCACTTCTTATTTCAGCAACAATTGGGTTAATACTCCAGACTTGGTGACATCACAGTATAAACAGAGCAGACAGCCTTATCTCTCCAATAGTTAAGTAAACAAAATGCAGTTCCCAGGATCGAAACAATTAATGGCAATCGTCAAGAAACAGATTCGTCAAAATAAAATAGACCAAAAAGAGAGTAGTCTCAAAACAGTATAATATTTTTCAAAATAAAAATCTGGAATAGAAATCCCTCTTCTGTGTGTATCTTTAGAATGCAAATCCAGGACAGCTTTTTGCAACAAAAACAGAGATAAGCTATTAATTAGTGCGTAGCAGAGAGAAGTTACGGCTCCCCAGTGAGATGTCAAAAACCGATCAATCTGGCAAATCTCTTTTAAACAGCAACAATTTAAGTCAAGTAAAAGAAAAATATAGAAAGAAGGGTGCTTGCCTGTTAATGCGTTCTCTCTTAGAAGATAAGATGAACGTTCGCTTTAACAGATAGAGCTTGCTGTTGAAAATCCGTCCCACCTTCGTCGGCTGGACCTCGTCCCATAAATTAATGAGATCTGGTCGTCCCAACAAAAATAGGCTTTGAGGTTAATCTCTTCGTTTCTCCCTACCCGGGAGAAGTTTAATCAGTCAAAAAAAAAGAAAAAACTGACTGATATATCTGAATAAGCTTCTTTTGAGGCAGGAGCCCGTCTCAAAAGCAGGCACAGGCTAAGTCACCCTTCCCGGAAGTACAGTTTTCATTTCTTGAGGAAGCTTGGTCAGTGTCCAAATTTTACTTTTGTGTAGAGCTTCCAGCTCTTCCTTGACTGCCTGTCTCCATCTCTCAGATTCAGCTTTGGGTAAGGCTTCAATCTCTTTCCATGTCTCTGGTTCTGAAAGTTCATCACTCATGAGGTAAGCAAGTCTCTCTGGTGGTACACCTTTGTTGGTGCATTCAGAGCGCCTGGGTGCTGGCGCTTCGGCTGCCCCTTCTGGCTCTGCTGCCTGTTTTTCTTCGTCAAAGTGGACAGCTCTGTATAATCCAACTTTGCCAGTTTTGGGATCTATGCCTCAGTATCCCTTCTGCATTGAAGAATATCCAATGAATATTACTTCCTTGGCAGTGTTGTCAAATTTTGACCTCTTTTGTTTTGGGATGTGTACAAAAGCCTTGCACCTGAATACACGAAGGTGAGACACACTTGGTGTCCAATCATGCCACAGTTCAGATGGCGTTTTGTTGGTTGCAGATGTGAGAGTCCAGTCCATGTGTCCCGCAGCCCCATTTTGTTCTGGGTTGTAGACAACTGTAGTCTGGTGCTCCATGCTTTCCTCACAGAGAAAGTCTTGCATAGCCCTGGACCAGAGCTTGGAAAAGTTACTTTTTAAAACTACAACTCCCATCAGCCCCAGCCAGCATGGCCACTGGATTGGGCTGATGGGAGTTGTAGTTCAAAAAAGTAACTTTTCCAAGCTCTGCCCTGGACACATATTCTCATCCATTGTAAGAACGCCCGACCAGATCAGCCACACAGGGCCTTCTCTCCATCCCACCAATGAAAACAGCTAGGTTGTTGGGGACTAGAGAGAGGGCATTCTCAGTGGCGGCCCCCACTCTCTGGAACTCCCTCCCGTTCGATCTTCTCCATGCCCCTTCCCTAGATACATTTTGCCCAGCCTTAAAAACATGGCTCTTTGGACAGGCCTTTGGGGTCCCCGGGGTGGGCTAATTTCTTTATATTGTTTTAAAATTGTCTGTTGATGGCCCTGTACTGCCGCTTTTTAAAATGGTTATTGTTGACTGTGTTGTATTTTATTATGTATTATATTATTATGTATTGTTGAATTTAATGTTGTACGTCGCCTAGAGTGGTTTCGGCGAGATAGGCGACTCAAAAATTAAATTTATTATTATTATTATTATTATTATTATTATTATTATTATTATTATCATCATCATCATCTGTGGCTTTCTGCCAAATTTGTTGGACATAATTCTGACATAGTCCTTTAATTTTTTAAGTACTTGACTTTTCTCTCTTAGCAGATACATTGTAGTATACCTGGAGTAGTCATCTATAAAAGTCAGCATGTATACACTTCCACCTTGAGATGGCACTTTCATTGGCCCACAAAGATCAGTGTGAATGAATTCTAGAGGCTTTTTGGTTTTCCTCTCATTTTTCTTAGGAAATTTTGGTTTCACACTCTTGGTCTTTATACAGCACTCACATCTTTCTGTGCATTTTCATTGTCCCATTTTAATACCTCTAGCCAAATTCTCTTTCTCTAGAGCACTTACTCTGGCAAAGCTGGCATGTCCCGTTCTTCTATGCCAAATATTCAAACATTCAGAATTACAGGTTTCCTTGACCACATTTGCATGCATAGCTTCAAGATATTCTAAATGTAAAAGTCCATCTTTTAATTTTGCAGTGCAACATATTTCTCCTTCATCTAGAACATGGCAAAATTCTCCACTCATATAAAGTTCACCCCCTAATTCCATTATCTTAGTAGCATGTATTAAGTTGTCTTTAAAATCTGGAACATACAGGCAGTTTTTAAGTTCAAGCTGTCTTTCACCTTCTGGCATTTTGCAAAGCAGTTGGACTGTGCTTATTCCTTGACAATGGAATGTATCTCCAAGGTGGTTTTTACTTCCTCTGTATAGATTTTAAAATACTTAAAACAAATTTTTATATTTTATTAGGTGGACTGTGTCATGCCCCTGTGCCCCTCAAGGCACCAGAAGTCATGCTTCAGACCCAATTCCCACCCTTAGGGCAATTGATCTGGAAACCAGTTGTCAAATTTCACCCTTGCCAAGGCTGTGCAAACCAACACCAACCCTGCAAGGTAGAAAGTAGGCTGCCACCACCCCTGTTACTGGTTCCACTCAGAGCTAGGGGAACTCTGAGCCCAGACAATAGGTAAACCAAGGTCCTATAAGACAAGAGCCAAGTTACACTCCTTGTCAGGAAACCTCTGGTTAAACCCCACAAATTAGAATTAAACTTTTACTCCTTTTCCCTCTTTGGTAGTTGCGTAGCTGAATTGGTCAAGGTGCTGAATTCAGAACCACCCTGTCTCTCAATGAACACCCCAGGTTAAATAGAAGTAGCTTTATTCAAAAATATATAAGTGCACATTAAAATATAGCAGCAAATAATCCTTAAAGACCATACACCCCAAACAGGGGTTTAGGTACACACAAGAGAATTCATACACACAACTAGAAAATAACAACCTTTCTAACCTAATACTTACACATGAGGTAGATGGTTGAAGTGGTGTCTCTCCTAAGAGAGATTGGCATCAAACACAAAGCAATGGAACCCTGCATAGGTTACCTCCCATAGGCAACACTCAGAAGGAACCTTTCAGAACCTTCCTGAGGGAACAAAGGCTATGGGTCTTCAGCCCTATTAAGGAAAAGAATCCCAACAGTCCAAAATTAATTAACCAATCAGGGGCTGACTGATGTAATCCCTTTCTAGATGTTTCTCCACTTTTGCGCACCTTCCAGGCCCCCCTCCCAAACGGTGTTTCAAACTTCACAGGCCAAAATGGCCTTGAGTGCCAGGCACTTGCTAATCAGCACAGATAGCCAGGTGCTTCTTGTTTAGGCTTCCCTTAACCGTCTTCAGCTGGAAACCGAAACTTAACATTTTACTCTTTCAGAGGCCTGTCTTTTTTAACCGTTGAAACTCCCAGAGTCCTTTGCTTGAGCCAAGATATTACATATAATATTTTCAATAACTCATGAACATATGCAGGTTCATGACAGACTGTACAGCCTGAAATGATTAAAAATCTGTTTTTATAATAGTCTTTCCTTTCATCAGATACATGGTAATCTTCTTTGTTTCTTCACTTTACACATATGCAGAGAGATATATTGCATCATAGTTGCACTGGGGTGACAAAGGCATTCTACCACCTACCCCACTCAGCTCTAGGATTACCAGCTGTCTGGTTTTTGGCCAGATACTCCAGCTTTTGGGGGTCCTCTCCGGGTCTCCGGGTGACTCACCTTAATCTCCAGACTCTCAGCTTCATTTTTTTTTAAAAAAAAATTAAGTTTCTAGGTGGTCTGTTTCCCAAGATATACGCCTGGCCTCCAAGAGGTCTTCTGTATCTTTAAAAGTTGTGAAGGGGGGAGGGAGAATTCCACCTTGTGGTTTTTCCCATTACAGAGTTGCAAGAACACCTGCACTTGGCTGACCTCTTCTCCTAAAGATACAGGATCAGTCTCAGGCCATGGATCTGGCAACCCTATTGGTAGGGCATATGCTTTGTATGCAAAAGTCCAGAATTCAATTTCTGGAAAAGACTATTGCCTGGAATCCCAGATAGCCAATGCTAGTCCATGTCATCAATACTGAGCTACATGATACCACATGGCCTGAGTCAGTATAAGGCAGATTCCTTTGTTTCTAAAAGTGGGAAGAGACTCAAGGGCCACAGTGACTCCAAAATGTATTTATGTATTTTATTTACAACATTTATATACCACTTTATTATAAAAAATCTGAAAGCAGTTTACAGAAAGAATTAAAACAAAATTATTGGCAAAAACAGTATAAGATGTATTTAAAAACATTCAAAATAATAAAACCAACAATGAATTAAAAACAGATTTTAAAACACAATAGCTTCTACATGCCTGGATAGGCTTGACTAAGCAAAAATGATTTTAGCAGGTGCTGAAAAGAGGCATCAGCTTAATGTCAATAAGCAAGGAGTTCTAAAGTGTAGGTGCTGCCACACTGAAGGACTGATTTCTTACAAGAGCAGAATAAGTACTATGTGGCACCCATAACATGGAAAGCACATCTTGAACTTGGCCTGGTAGCAAATCAGCAACCAATGCAGATTTCAGATCAGAGGTATTATGATAGGATCTCAGTCATGTCAGTGCAGAATGCTGTGGCACGATTGCTAACTTCTGCACCTGGGTCAGGTTGTGCTGCATGGGGATTTCTGTGACCTTGGCTGACTGGCTGCCAGGATTTTTTTATTTTTGGTTTTCGGTTATGAATCCTGACTGGTTGTGGGATGCTGAGTTGTCTGTCTTACTCATAAGAATCTTGTTGTGGTTGGTATGGTATTACATTTAGGAAATCATCACTGTCGTTTGTTTTTCTTTTTCTGTTTGCATTTCATTTACCTTTAATCTCACTCCCTTACATCCATAGAAGCAACAATGATCTGCCTGTGTTGAATGAATCCTCATAACCTGGCCTACCAATGACCAAGGCATCTCTAAAGTTGACATGATATTCAAAGACAAAGCCGTTTCTCATGAGGGCTCTATTGAGCCTTGTAAAAATGGCTCAAGTGTCTCAGAAAACAAGCTTTAATGGATTAGAGAAAATTGTCTATGCTCATGTATAATGGCATACAGACTATCACAGATTTATATATGTAAAGCATTTCAAATGGATATTGATTTATGTGCACACGTATATAGGGCTGGGATCTGCATTTTGGTGCTGGTTTGATTCTTGTTCTGTCAAACTGGCTGCGGGTACCACTTTGTCAGTGATTAATGCCTGCTATTTTGCTACAATTACTGATTTTTTTTTTTTTTTGCAAAAATAGCAAATGTCTCTTGGGTGTGTGTGGAACTTGCTTGTTTAGATCCAAACCTTGGATCTATCATCACAATCCACAGCTTAGTGCCATTATATTTTAACAATCCTCTTTTTTACGAAGATGCCTGCCCCATGTGGCAGACAAGATATTGAAGTCTAGGTGGTATGCCACAAAATAATGACCATCAGAAATGGAAGTAATTGGTCCCTTTGGTTGACCCTCTCTACAGGCAACTCATAGATTTTCTGTAGATGGAAACTCGATTGCACTCTGAATCCTAGAGAAGGTGGCTCAAAACTAAAATGTAGCATATTGGTGGGGTTACTTATGTCTGAATTGTCCTCAAAATGCTGCAGAAGTTCTGTGGATAGATTAACATTGTATATTCAAGGGCAGTCAACCTTACATTTTCCATTAGCTGTACCTTCACTTTAAAACGGAAGTAAAATGCCAGAGATACAAGAAGGGGCATCTCATCTATTCTTCTGAAACCCAAGGGAAATAGGGAGGGCAAACCCTACCTATTCGTTTTCTTTTTGCTTTTGTACTGTAGGAAGTCCAAGGAATTGGTATTTTGAAAGGAACCGGATAACTTGCTCAGTACGGAATGATGGAGACCACTGTGGCATCAGACCAGAGGCAAAGCAAAAAAGGGAAGGGCTGGCTGGAGTGAAAGAAATCACAGGAGGGCTGGATATAGCCTGCAAGGGCTGGGATTGAACATGATCATTTTTGTTTGCATTCAGCATCAGTTCAGACAACTGCTGAGAGTTAAGAAGAGAGGCAGACATCGCCATGGTCAAACAAAAGCAATCGGTTTTCCTCTTCCTTAAAGCACAGAGTGAAAGAAAACAGCTGCAGGCAAGAAAGAACGGAAGCATGGAAAGGTACTCCTGTGGCACCTCTTTCTTTAATTTCCACACAGGAGAATCAAATGAAGTTGTAGGTTGACAAAATTGATCCTGGCAAGTGTCATTTCTGAGTGTGAAATATGTTGCATTTTTTGTGAGGAAAGAAATGTTGGATTAGCGGAGAAACATTAATGAGAGAAGGGACGCAGGAAAGCCTGCAATCTGGCAGGATTCCATCTTATTCTATTGTTACAGTGTGTGAGGTACACACAGTCAGGCTATGTTACGGCATGTCATATTATACTTGATCTGATGTGGCAGGACAGTAAAATGGAATACAAAAAATATTAAAATAACATTGAGGCAAAAGCAATCTCTACTCATAGTTCTTTCTGATTGTTTCAAGAAGTATATAGCTCCAATTCTGGTAGATAAGATGCTTTGATAATTTAAACTGAAATAGCCTCCCTGTGGTATCTGTCAAGCCCAGAAATGATCGCAGAAATTCACAATGACATGCTGTTTTCTCTGAGAAAATGGGCTTTCTGTGTACTTTAGTTTTAATACCCAGTGCAGAGAATTTTTTCTCTCTTTCAAAATACAAGAGCCCAGGATTATCCAATGGAGATGCAGAGTGGGAGATTTAGGTCAGAGAAAAGGAAGTACTACTAGTGCAGAATAAAACTATGGAATTTACTTCCATAAGCGGTAGTGATGGATGGCTTTAAAAGAGGATAAGACAAATTCATGGAGAGTAAGACTATCAATGGCTGCTAGCGATGATGATGGCTATTATATTACCTCCAGCGTCAGAGGCAGTATGCTTCTGAATATCTGTTACTACTGGGGATCACAAGTGGGGAGTGCTCTTGTGCTTGTGTCCTGATTGTAGACTTCTCACAGGTTTCTTGTACACCCACTGTAGAAACAAAATGGACTAGTAGGCCTTTTCTCTGATCTAGTAGAACTTTTTGTATGTTCTTATCAGAGCTTGGAAAAGTTACTTTTTTGAACTACAACTCCCATCAGCCCAATCCAGTAGCTATGCTGGCTGGGGCTGATGGGAGTTGTAGTTCAAAAAAGTAACTTTTCCAAGCTCTGGTTCTTATACATTTTCATATGGATTTCTCTGTGACACTACATAGGTTTCAAAGGATGCTAGTAGCAAGAGTTTTGATATCTCCCTTTCAGAAGAATACACACGTCTTTCTACTCATGTATCATAAATGTCCACTGCTGGAGATGGAGCACAGGGTTAGGTGCACTAACCCTGCATTAAATGGAACTTGGTAGTTTTACCATGGTCGAATGATCAAGCTTGTGGTAACATGGAGGCGGGCTTTTTCACTATGGCACCGTCTAAAATACGAGAGGCCCCATCCATATTGGCATTGTCGTCTTTTGAAGATATACCTATTTAGGCAAACATTCCCCTGAACCTGTACTTCTTGATCCAGCTGTTTTAATTGTTTTTTAAACTGTTTTAACTGTTATGCTTTTTAGTAAGTTTGTTTTGTTCTGTATTTTAAATGTGGGTGTTTTTAATGTTTTGACAGAATTATTTTATTGTGTATTTTAATTATGTATGGATTTTTATAATTGATTTTTTGCTTGTAAACAGCTTAGAAGCTATTACAGCTTGTAAGCAGTATACAAATCATTTATTGTTGTTGTTGTTATATACGGTTCACATGCTTCTTTGGCCATAGCATCATTTGGAGGGAGACTGAGATGGAGACAATACACAAAAATGCATATGGCTATAGATTCTTTGTATTGTACTGTCAAAATTGGAATATAATGTGCTATTGTTACTCCCCAACAAGATGGCTGGCATATAATTACATATTAAATGTCCTCCAGGCTTCTATGCTCAGCAAAATCATGTAAGAGAGTGTTTCTAGGACTATACAATTTATATTCTAAAAAAGGTAGCATTTTTGAAGCAACAGCGAAGCAATATCTTTTCTTGATCAAAGATGGCGGCTTGAGAGGACGCAAGAGCTGGAGCTCTGTAAGTCAAGCTCCATAAGCCAAGGTTTTTAACAGTTTTAACATCTTTTATACTGTTCCATCACCTTTTACATCTTTTACATCTGTTGGGGGCCACATGTGTGAAGCGGAGCAGCCCTCACCCCCCCTTTTTGAATCGCTGAAGTACCTTCCCTACCTGCGGTGTCGGGACAGGAGTGATGGCGAGGCAGTGGAGGAGTGCTGTGGAGGTGGGCGCTGTGGGGAGAGACCGGAGTTGGTGTGGCCGGCCCCCAGTGGTGGCGCCCGGCGGTGGCTGGAAAGTGCAGTGAGGAGCGGCCCAGTGGTGGCAGGAAGGGTGCTGTGGAGGAGCGGTCCAGAGGTTGTGAGAGAGCCGTGGGGGACGACCGAGCCGAGAGAACATCAAGCTGATGGCAGTTGGGGAGCAGCGGTGAGAGTGCCGCAAGAAACGGCCGACGGCGGTGGCAGCAGCGGCGGAGTTGTGGAAGTGCCGCCGAGGAGTGACCCAACGGTGGTGGGAGGCCGCCGAGGAGGAGTAGCCCAGCGGCGACGGTGGTGGCGGTGACAAGAGAACGCCACCGAGTAGTGGCCCAGCAACGGCGAGAAATCGCCGAAGAGGAGCGGCCCGGTGGCGACGAGAGAGTGCCGCGGAGAAACGGCCCGGCAGCGGCGGGAAAACGCGGAAGACGACTGGGGCTGGAGAGGCCGTGGAAAGTGCTAGACCGGCGGCAGTTAGGAGGAGTTGTGGGAGGGCGGCTGGCATTTGGGTGTGGCCTGCCTCCCCGCCCTGGTGCGGGACAGTGGGCCCGGTGATAGTGGGGGTGCTGTGGGATGAGGTTGAGGTGTGGGCGTGGCCCTGGGCCATTGAGGGTGATCTTGTGAAGGCATTTTGGCTTGGTGGGCCTGGACCTGCGCCTCCCAGCAGCAGTGGTTGATCTGCCGCCGGATTGCTGTTGCCTGCCGGCCCTCTGGGGCTTGTGTGAGGGGAAGGTGAGGGAAGGAGAGCCGCCGGTGCGCTCGATTGGAGCTCCTGGTGGCACGGAGCTGGGAGGGGAGGGGTTAATAACAGATTTTAGAATCCTGTGTGGGCCGTTGGGGCTGGGGGATTCTGTTGAGGCCCGGACGGGAGGGGGTTATGTGCATACCAGAGAGAGTTCCGGTGGGGAGGGTGGGAGGCCACGACATTCAGAGGCTAGGCGGCAGATGCCGGAAAGGTGCTAGGGGCAGGCCAGGCCAGTTTCGGGGAACAAGGGATAGATGCAAAATATCCATCCCCTGTTCTGGGCCTGCTCATGACCCGAAGATAACTGGGGGATGTACAGCTCCAACCAATCTTTGACTGCTGTTGTGTAATGCCAGGTCTGTGGTACAGAAAACATCTCTCATCCATGACATGATCTTGGATGAGAACGCAGACCTGATATGCATTACGGAGACATGGCTGGATGAGGCCTCAGCTCCTGTGCTTGGGGCCATGTGTCCAGCCGGTTTCCAGTACGCATAGCAGCCGAGGATTGGTAGGTGGGGAGGGGGAGTGGCAGTTATTTATCGGGGGTCCTTGATTTTTGCCAGACCCCCTCTCCATAAGACCAAGTTTGTTGATTGCATGTACTGGAGGTTGGGCCCTAAGGGCAGTTTAGGGATTCTTCTTGTGTACCGCCCACCCCGCTGCACAGCTGACTCCCTGACCGAGGTGCTAGGGGTTATCTCGGCTGTGCGGGTTCTCTCCCCCAACCTTTTGGTTTTGGGTGATTTTAACCTGCATGCCGAGACGGATCTCATAGGAGCCCCTTGGGATTTCATGGAAACCATGACTTCCTGGGAACTGCACCTTAGTAATTGTGGGCCCACCCATGTAGCTGGTCATGCTCTCGACCTTGTATTTGTCTCTGGAGGGGGTGGTAGTGCTCTGAAAATGGGGGCTATCTCTTTGAACCCCATGTCATGGTCAGATCACTATCTGGTGAAAATGGACCTCTTACTGCCACACACCCTCCGCAGGGGACAGGGACTGATTCGGATGGTTCGCCCCAGATGCCTGATGGAGCCAATTGGATTCCTGAATGCGCTGGGAGATTTGGAGCTGTCTGAAGGCCGCCCGGTCGAAACCCTGGTGACAGAGTGGAATAGGAAGCTCACCGGGGCAATAGACCGGGTGGCTCCGAAACGTCCTCTCCCCCTGAATAGAACTCAGACCGCACCATGGTATACACCACGATTGCGGGGTTTGAGGCTGGAGGTGAGACGGCTAGAATGCCAGTGGCGGAAATCTCACTCCGAGGACAATCGGACACTGGTTAGAGCAGCAATAGCAGCCTACCAAGTGGCAACAAAGTCAGCAAAGAAGGGCTTCTTTGCTGCCTCTATTGCATCCGCAGAATGTTGTCCCAGGAGATTGTTCCAAGTGGTCCGAAGCCTGGTTGGTCCAGCTGCCCAGGAACCCATGGAGCACTCTAAAGCCTCCTGTGACGCATTTGCAAAACATTTTGCTGATAAAATCGAATGCCTGAAGAGCTTAATTCCGCACGCCGTGGACACAGGAAGCGGGCCAGAGGCGATCAGTTGCGATCCGGTCCGGTGGGATCGGTTTCAGCCTCTTCCCTCTGAGGAAGTGGACAAGGTGCTCTCTACTGTGAGACCGACCACTTGTTTGTTTGACCCTTGCCCCACGTTATGTTATGTTATGTTATGTTAATGTTTATTTGTACCCCGCCTTTCGGCCAAAAGGCCTTCAAGGCGGCTTACAGAAAAAGTAAACACAAATATAAAAATACATCCACAAGGCAATACATCAATAAAGCAATACATCAATAAAGCAATACATCAATAAGCAATACATTGTACAAATAATTAAATTAAATAGCAAATAACATTATATTAAGAAACAAAAATATCCAGGAAAGGCATTCTGTCTCGCCTGAACTTACACCTATTTCAAGGGGCGGTACACCAAATGAGCAAATTTGATCACATGTCTTAACGTCTAAAAGCTGTTTGGCTCTCACTTTCACAGATATGCCACCACAAGACTGAAAGACAATAATTTGTACAACACCACACAGTGAGTCTGCAGACACGGTGGTTGATCTGAATGGACAAACCCACCTTTTTTTTCCAAATTGGTGGAGAAACTGTGTAAATGAGACTCAAAATCCCAGAGATCACAGACAGGACAGCCAAACCTTGCTTTGCTTATCTTTTGATTCATAGTTCCACGTGGCTCATTGTGGGCTGGAAAGAGAGACTGAGCGAAGGGATCATGGCGGTGGTAAATGCTTCCTTGGAAGAGGGTACATTGCCATCTGCCCTCAAGGAGGCGGTAATAAAGCCCATCTTGAAAAAACCCTCCTTGGATCCCCAAGATTTCGACAACTTTTGCCCAGTCTCTAATTTACCATTCTTGGGCAAGGTGATCGAACGTGTGGTGGCCAAACAGCTACAGACACACTTGGAGGAAGCAGATTACTTAGATCCATTCCAATCGGGCTTCAGGACTGGATATGGAACTGAAACAGCCTTGGTCGCTCTGGTGGATGATTTAAGGAGGGCGTTGGATAGGGGAGAACACTCCTTCCTCGTCCTCCTGGATCTCTCAGCGACTTTCGATACTGTTGACCACGGTATCCTCCTGGATTGCCTGGAGGGAATGGGAATTGGGGGCACTGTTCTACGGCGGTTCCATTCCTATCTCTCTGACAGGCACCAGAGAGTGGCATTGGGAGAGGAGGTTTCAGACCCTTGGCCTCTCAATTGTGGTGTGCCACAGGGTTCTATCCTCTCTCCCATGCTGTTTAACATCTTTGTAAAGCCGCTGGGGGCCATCATCAGGAGATTTGGGTTGCAGTGTCACCAATATGCAGATGACACTCAGCTCTATCTCTCATTTAAGTTCTCACCAGAGTTGGCTGTGGAGACTATTTCCAAGTGCCTGGAGTCAGTAAGTGAATGGATGGGAGGAAACAGGCTGAAACTGAACCCCGACAAGACCGAGGTACTGCTTGTGGGAGATAAGAGAAGGATAGGAGATATTGACCTGATGCTGAACGGGGTTAGATTGCCCCTGAAGGACCAGGTTCGCAGCCTCGGGGTCATTCTTGACTCCCAGCTGTCCATGGAGGCTCAGGTGTCAGCGGTGAGCCGTGCAGCTTGGTATCAATTACATCTGATACAGAGGCTGCGACCCTACCTTCCGGTCCATCTGCTCCCACAGGTGGTGCATGCCCTGGTCTCCTCTCGCTTAGACTACTGTAATGCGCTCTACGTGGGGCTACCCTTGAAGACGGTCCGGAAATTACAACTGGTACAGAATGCGGCAGCACGGTTGATTAAAAACAGCAGCCGCCGGGATCATATCACCCCAGTGCTGGAAGATCTGCACTGGCTACCAGTTGTGTACGGAGCCCAATTCAAGGTGTTGGTGTTAACCTTTAAAGCCCTATATGGTGTCGGTCCAGTTTATCTAAAGGAGTGCCTCCAGCATCACCAAATATGCTGCCTGACGAGATCTGCCTCACAAGACCTTCTCTCGGTCCCACCAGTTAAGACAGCTAGGCTGGTGCGGACCAGAGAGAGGGCATTCTCAGTTGTGGCCCCCACCCTCTGGAACTCTCTGCCATACGACCTTCGCCATGCCCCCTCCCTGGTAGGTTTCTGCCAAGGATTGAAAACTTGGTTGTTTCAGCGGGCATACAGGTATCCTAGATAGTTTTAGTTTACAGTGTATAGATGTAGGTTGGTGGATTATAATTGTTTTATATGTTAAAACTGTATTGTATGTTGTATTTTTAATTATGTACGCCGCCTAGAGTGGCCGTTCATTCGGCCAGATAGGCGGCCTAAAAATAAAATTTTATTATTATTATTTTATAAAACACCTAGCTAATCAGGGAGAGGTCTTTTGCTAGGAACTTCCTCCCTGATGGGCTAACTTTCTATGTGCAGAGAAGTTTCAGATGGGAGAACCCTTAAAAACTGATCCACTCCCCACCTACAGTAGGAAGTGGAATACTCCTAGAAGAACTACACTGTGTGATTAGGGAGATGTAGGTCAGTTTTCAGAAAACCTGTTTGGGAGACATACTGGGGAAAAATCCATCTCTGTGCAAAGAATGGTATTCACATGACAGGGCACACCTACATAACCTTTTGCCACCACTACCTTTAACATGGATCTTATTTTCTTATTAATGAGAGGCTTGGCATATGCCTATGTGTAGCTCCTTTTAAATATAACTAATGATTTGTTCATAATGAATAAAATGTCTACACAAATGGGACAAAATGTAGAAGCAACTTTTTTCCTTTTAATTCAGTTCCTCATTTCCCTCTTTTTAATATTGAACTACAAAAGCTCTCATGAGAAATTTTCAAAGTCTAATTCTTCTCAGTAACGATTATATTGTTAAGATACTCACACCTGTTTGGTACTAACAAAGCAAAGCAAACCCTTTTCTATTTTGCTTGGAGTCCGAGCATAAGGGCTTTGTAATTATACTAATCAGCTGTTTCAGTCAAAAAGACAGGTGAGAGTTTGTACTTTAGTATAGCTACATTCCCCACCTCCACCCCATGAGTGAACATACTACCAGTAGCAAAGGGGAAAGAAGATCTGATTTAATATAGTACTTACATAGCCACAAACAATGGCCCTAGTGTAAGTTATTTCCATATTTTCATTCAGAATTAGCCACGCTTTAATTCAGAGGTATGGACCCTGTAGCCCTCCAGATGTCGTTGGATCCAAAGTCCCATCAGACCCAGCGAGCATGGCCAATAGACTGGGACAATAATAGTCCAGCTACATCTGGAGGGCCAGAGGTTGCTCACCTCTGCTCTAATTGTTTCTCCAGATGATGTTATCACATAAGAATATATTTGTGAGGCAGGTACCCCTTGGCAATGAAATAAAATGAGCAACGATGGTTTATGGGTAAAGAGAGGCCACCACTTTATTGATTGCAGCACATAAGCAGGGATGGAATAGCAGCAGGCCAAGGATCTGCTTCATTCCAGCTGGCGCATGAAGAAAGAGCCTGGTATCTGCCAGGCTAGGGCCTTTTAGAAACCTCAGGCTAACCCACCCCGCTGAGGCTCTCATGGGATTGACTGGGACTACAGGTGGTCCCGCAAGAGCTCCTATGGGTGGGAGGAGGAAATCTTCCCGCCTATTGCTGAGTGGGGCCGTGCTCTGCCCCACAAATGGTGCCTTGCACCAAGGGTGTAAGGGTTGGCTTTTCAGCTGTCTGACCTTCTAACCTGGAATTAGAGCAGAGATGTCATTAAATTATAGTTTGCATTGAACTTCCTGGTTTTTCCATCCTCACACTCAGGTGCAGACATAATTGCTGCTAACTTTGGATATGGGCGGTGAAGACGTTCTCTATAATGGACTAAGGAGACAGTGATTTTTAGAGATTTAGATACAGCCCCAAATTGCTTCTCTCTTCTCAATGAAAGGAAAATATGACATTCAGCTATGTTTTGCTCATATGGAGGAGGAAAATGAGTGGAGGATATGTTTTGAGTTCTTTACTTGCTGTACCCAGCAAGAATGGATGAGACATGGGTGGGATGAGGCATATGCAACAATAATGGTTCTATGTGGTTCCAAGAGGACGTTGTGAGCCTTGAGAGACAGAGTTGTGAGTAGGGATGTGCTAGAATTCTGCCCAATTTGGATTTGGTATCGAATTTTCCAATAATTCTCTTGTTCGCTATTATTGCGGATCGGATTTTTATGTAGTGATTCTCCACACCTGTTTTCGGAAATGGATCTGTGTCTAACATATTGATATCAATATTAATATTCTGTTGATATTTCCTTCAATTTATTAATATTTCCTTTGATTTATCAACTCCTTTTAAAATATAAATATTTCCTTTGAAAATAATGATATTAATAATGATATTTTGTTTTGTGGTACTGCTAGCTCATAGACATTTTATGAAGAGTTTGAATTAGAAGGTATCTGAAATGAAAGGGATAAGAAAAATTTCCATCATGTTTGGCAGATGCCATAATTTAGTCTCTTCTGATCTTTTTTCTTTAGAGATCCTTCATGTAATCTCCCACAATCTCCCACAAAATCCCCAATGTCGCTATCAAAAGAATTTGTAGTAGCCTCAATGGTACTACTTATCCCAGCTAAGTTTGCAGAGGATAGTAGGCTTGTTCCAATGTGGAAACAAACTGTAGGTCAAGAGTAACCTGTGGCCCTTTAGATGTCGTCGGATTCCAAACTCACACCATCCCTGACCATTTGCTACACTGACTGAAGCTGATGGGATTTATTTATTATTTATTATTTGATTTATATCCCTCCCTTCCTCCCAGCAGGAGCCCAGGGCAGCAAACAGAAATGCTAAAAACACTTTAAAACATCATAAAAAGACCTTAAAATACATTAAAACAAAACAACGTTAAAAACATTTTTTAAAAAAGCTTTAAAACATCTTTTAAAAAAGGGTTAAAACATATTATAAAAGAAAACATATTAAAAGCAATTCTAACACAGACGCAGACTGGATTTGGAGTCTAACAGCATCTGGATGGCTGCAGGTTGCCTACCACTGCTCTAGATTGTCAGTATTCTGTTCTAATACACACAGAGATACAGACACACCAGTACGGATGGCTAGATTCTAACTTCTAGTCAAAGAGAGTTGAGAAGTAGAAATGATCAAAAAGTTATTTCTTCAGTTGGAGTAGTACATTTAACCTAACTACAAGACACAGTGATGGCCACCAATTTGGATTGCTTTAAAATAGGATTAGCCAAATTCACAGAGGATTAGGATATCTATGGATACTAGCCAAAATGGCTATTTTCTTCCTCCGCTGTTACAGGCAGTATGCTGGGAATCACAAGTGGAGAGAGTGCTGCTGTTGCACTCTGGTCCTGCTTTAGACCTTCCCAGAAGAGGCATTTGACCTTCTGTTGTCTACGTTCTGCAGCTGGGAAAGATGGCGAACTAGCTAAGACACTGTGCTGGGAGTTCCGCTAACATAACATCGAAAAACATCGGAAAACATCGGAAAAACATCGCAAAAAGGGGATGAAGGATTATACCTTGATGTCTGTGGTCGTTGTGGTCCCTCCTGTGTTTGTCTCTCTGTCGTGTTGCCTGCTGCGTCGATCTTGCGGTTGCCCCGGGGCGGGACAGAGGGAGTGCGGCCTTTGCTGCTGGGCCTGTGGTGCCATTTTCCATCTGGAGGCCCGTTGCTCGGCAGCCCGCTTACCTCGTCTCCGTCGCCAGTGGATGACGCTGTTCTGGGGGCCTGGAGGTGAAGAAGGCCCAGGAGGCAGCGAAGATAGTGCCTCCCTCGAGAGTCGCCGAGAGCTGTTGGAAGGTGGGGGGGCTCTTTGCTCCCTCCTTTTGTCTCTCTGGCTTTCTTTCTCTCGGGTGGTCGTTGCCTCGTTGATGTTGGACTCCCTGGTGCTCCCTGGTGCTGCTCTGTATGGACCTGCGGATCGCCCAGATGGCGCTTGGACATCCTGGCGGTGCTACTGAACGGTGTTGATGAACGGTTTGTGGGAACTGTGGTCGGATTTTGGGGTGTCTCCCCTTATCATCTCTGGTTTTCTTGCCCGCTTGGTGGCCCAGGACGACGGCTGACTGTTCCTACAAAGCAGGAGGAAGTTGATGGTGGCGCTGCTCGTTTTTTGTAAAGGCGGCTTGATTTTTAACAACGAAGCTGCACCGAAGAAGAGTGACTCTATAGTGGTTACTGCTGTGTGGGTTTGTGTGGGGAGTGTATGGTTGTGAGTGTGTGTGTGAGTTTGCAATATGTGCCTTGGAGAGAGGAGTCAAAATCGATTGGGAGGATTTCCGGAGGCCCCAATTAAGGTAGTGACTGGTAAAGGGAGGTATGGCGCTGTGCGGAGGACTCGCCAGGTGAGGGGAACACGGCCCAGACAATTAATGGCTGTGCCGTGTTCCGGTCCTCCGCGCATCCACAGGATTGTTGGTTGCCCTATCAGCCAGCCCTCAGATCTCCGAATGCTGCTTCTGAATGCCAGATCGGTCCATAACAAGATCTCTCTCATTCATGATTTAATCGTGGATGAGGGGGCTGATCTGGCATGTATAACCGAGACCTGGGTGGGTGAACAGGGTGGAGCTAGTCTCTCCCAGCTGTGCCCACCTGGGTATTTGGTTCAGCATCAAGGTAGGTCTGAGGGCCAGGGAGGGGGGGTTGCTGTGGTCTATAGGAGTTCCATCTCTCCCTCCAAGCACCCTGTCCATTTAGCTACTGGCCTGGAGTGTTTGCACCTTGTGTTGGGTCAACGGGACAGATTGGGAATTTTGTTGGTGTACCGCCCACCCCGCTGCCCAACAGACGCCCTAACTGAGCTGACGGAGGTGGTCTCGGATGTATTGTTGAGATCCCCTAGACTTCTGGTGCTTGGGGATGTTAACATCCATGCCAAGGCCGCCTTATCTGGGGCGGCTCAGGACTTCATGGTTTCCATGACAACCATGGGGCTGTCCCAATGTACTATTGGCCCAACGCATGTGGCAGGGCATACTCTGGACCTGATCTTTGCAACTGGACAGGATGAAGGTGATCTGCAGGTAGGGTGTTTTACATCAGCCCCTTTGTCATGGACAGATCACCGCTTGTTGAAGTTTAGACTTACAGCAACTTTCCCCCTCTGCAGGGGTGGGGGACCTGTTAAGATGGTCCGCCCCCAGAGACTAATGAATCCGGATGGTTTTCAAAAGGCTCTGGGGAGTTTTCTGGCTGATAAGGCTGGCGCTCCTGTCGAAACCCTGGTCGAACTGTGGCACACCAATATGACTCGGGCAGTTGACATGATCGCCCCTGAGCGCCCTCTCCTGGATAGAGCTCATACAGCTGCATGGTACACTACAGAGCTGAGAGCGATGAAACAGCATAGGAGACGGCTTGAGGGCAGATGGAGACAACTCCTGATGGATGCAGTTTTGCACTGGTACGTGCCTACACTAAATTATATTTAGCGGCAGTATGGACGGCAAAGAAACAATATTTTGCCGCCACTATTCAATCTTCTATCTGCCGGCCGGCGAAGCTTTTTAAGATTGTCCGAGGGCTATTACATTCTGGCCCTACGGACATGATAGATCCATCTGAAGCCCATTGTAATGAATTTGCTAGGCACTTCCAGGACAAAATTTCTCGCATCCGTCAGGACTTGGACTCCAGTGTTATAGCAGTGGATTTAAATGAGGTATCCGGAGCACAGTCTGGTCATGATTTGTTGGATGGGTTTCAATTGGTGCAGCTTGAGGATGTTGACAAGATGCTTGGACAGGTGCATGCAACCACTTCTACATTGGATCCTTGCCCCTCTTGGCTGATAAAAGCTAGCAGGGTTGGAACTGCCGGCTGGGCCAGGGAAGTGATTAATGCCCCATTGCGAGAGGGAGTGGTCCCTGGCTGCCTGAAGGCAGCGGTGGTGAGACCACTTCTGAAAAAATCTTCCTTGGACCCAGAAACTCTTAATAATTACAGGCCGGTAGCAAATGTTCCATTCTTGGGCAAGGTCCTAGAAAGAGTGGTTGCGGATCAGCTCCAGGCACTCTTGGATGAGACCGATTATCTAGATCCATTTCAATCGGGGTTCAGGCCCGGTTTTGGCATGGAGACAGCCTTGGTTGCCCTGTATGATGACCTTTGTCGGGAGAAAGACAGGGGGAGTGTAACTCTGTTGATTCTCCTTGATCTCTCAGCGGCTTTTGATACCATCGACCATGGTATCCTTCTGGGGAGACTCGCTGATCTGGGAGTTGGAGGTACGGCTTGGCAGTGGTTCTGCTCCTATTTGGCGGGTCGTCTCCAGAAGGTAGTGCTTGGGGAGTTTTGCTCGGCACCCTGGGCCCTCCAATATGGAGTCCCACAGGGGTCAGTATTATCCCCCATGCTTTTTAACATCTACATGAAGCCGCTGGGTGAGGTCATCAGGAGTTTTGGAGTGCGTTGCCACCAGTATGCTGATGACACGCAGCTCTACTTCTCCTGTTCATCTTTCTCAGGTGAGGCTGTCAAGGTGCTGAACCGATGCCTGGCCGCGGTAATGGACTGGATGAGAGCGAATAAATTGAAGCTCAATCCAAATAAGACTGAGATGCTGTTGGTGGGTGGTTCTCCTGACCAGATGGGAGAACCTGTCCTGGATGGGGTTGCACTCCCCCTGAAGGAGCAGGTTCGTAGTTTGGGAGTTCTTTTAGAACCATCCCTGTCATTGGGGGCACAGGTTGCCTCGGTGGCATGGAGTGCTTTCTATCAACTTCGGTTGGTGGCCCAACTACGCCCCTATCTGGACAGGGAAAACCTTGCTTCAGTTGTCCATGCACTGGTAACCTCAAAATTGGACTACTGCAATGCACTCTACGTGGGGCTGCCTTTGAAGATGGTTCGGAAGCTACAGCTCGTGCAAAACGCGGCAGCCAGATTGTTAACAGGAACTTGGAGATGTGAACATATAACACCGATCCTGGCCCGCTTGCAGTGGCTGCCTATACACTTCCGGGCTCAATTCAAAGTGCTGGTTTTGACTTATAAAGCCTTACACGGCTTGGGACCACAATACCTGATGGAGCGCCTCTCCCGATATGAACCTACCCGTACACTACATTCAACATCAAAGGCTCTCCTTTGGGGACCCACCCAGAGAGAAGCCCAGAAGGTGACAACAAGGAAACGGGCTTTCTCTGTGGTGGCCCCTGAATTATGGAATTCTCTCCCTGATGAGGTACACCTGGCGCCAACATTGTTATCCTTTCGGCACCAGCTAAAAACCTTCTTGTTCTCCCAGGCATTTTAACATTTTAATATCTACTTTTAACACCTACATCTATCACTCACAATCTTAATTTTAGTAATTTTAACATTAACATCTTAAACAGCTTCATATTTTAACTGATTTAATACGTTTTTATACTTAACATTTTAGGATTGTGTCTGTCGTGTCCATGTGTTTATGTTTAGTTATTTTGTTATATTGTTTCAATGTGTTTGATATATGTTTTTGATTGTATACTGGATGTTTTTATGCTGTATATCGCCCAGAGAGCTTCGGCTATTGGGCGGTATAGAAATATAATAAATAAATAAATAAAATAAATTGGTTGGCCATTGTGAGAAAGTGATGCCAAACTAGATGGGTCTTTGGACTGATCCAACAGGGCTGTTCTTACATTCTTAACTGATCATCAAGTGCTTCATTTTATGTTGAGGATAGTTTTAGAAAGAACTGCTGCTTTTTGTTTAATTTTAAACTTATTTTACAAGCCTCAGTGGTTTCTGAACATTGCAGATAACTATGCTTTGTTTGTAGTTATAAGAATGACTTTGCGTAAATGCATAAATACTGTAGATTAAGTTTGTCTTACCTCATTACTTTGCTTTTCATCCATTGGGAGCTGAAGTTAAAGTTAAATTATGTGTTTGATCATGTTATGCACTGAAGCATTTTTAAATGCCTGTGGCACAGCACTCTTTAGGATGGAAACATTTGCATTTTAAAATGTCCATTCTGAAAAATGAGCTGTATTTAAATACTATGCAATTTGTATGAATGGTTGTGTGAAAATATAACTACTATTGTTTTATGAAATATTTTCAACCTTAATCTCAAACTAAACTTATTATGTAGGATATGACGTTTACTACAGAGTTATACAGTAGACTATAAATGTTTTGTTGGAATTAAATATATCAAGCAGCAAACTGGATGCATACTATAATTGTGCAAGCAATTTCTTATGCACATAGAACAAAGCCATTAAAATTACCCTTATTATGTGCCAAGAAGATGACTTGTCAAACATGAACATAAAATGCTTTTTTGTTATGTGACAACAGGGCTCCTACTGGGAGGAGGGGCGGGTTATAAATTTAATAAATAAATAAATAAAACAAAACAAAACAGGGAATACATTTTGTGCAGTTACTGCTAATCTTTCTCATAATCAGAGGGAGACAGAGTCCTGTGGACTCCTGTGAGCTCAAAACTCAGAATGAACCAAAAGTGTGTGCATGTGTATGTGAAAGAGTCGTCCCCTGTGCCTCATTCATGGGGCAATGAAAATGTTTGCCTTTTTAACATGGCAGGTGCTCCCATCTCAAAGGAGGCAATTCATAGTGCTGTGGCCATTCTATCCTTTAGGGGTATGCACTAACAGCATTCAGTTTGAAATCCAGTTTGGCAAAAACAGCCAAACAGATTTGTTTGAGATCAAGGCTACATGCACACCAGTTCCTTAAAAAACAGTCAGACCATTTTGTCTGGGTCTGGTTTGAAACAAATCTGCGCCCAGCTGTACACATCCTTATTGTTTGATTGGAATATAACCAGCCCCACTGATGTCAGATCTTTTAGAACTGCCAACAGCAAAGCTTTTCCATTGGACACACATTGGAATCACAGTGGGTTGATTGACCAAACAGTTTTAAAGTTGGTGTGAAACTGACTTGAAGGGGAAAAGCATCCAATCTCAAAATTCCCAGATTTTGAGCAAAAAGGGGTAAAATTTGACTGACTTCAAGTGTCCCTGGATTCACAACAAAGAGATGGTGATGCAATGAAACCAGCATAATTGCAAGTGTGTCCATAGCCCAATTCAATGGCTGCCCAATTTAGTCTATGGGGTTGAGTTGTAATATTGCATTCAAAGATTCATAGAACATGTACGGTGTTTGAGGAGGTAATGGGTGCAAGACAGCTCCATGAAGCACACTGGCTATCTCCTCAAAGTTTGCTCTGGTTGCACTTAAGAAAATGTTCTCATGGCAGTCTTTGGGCAGGGCTCAGTTTCTAGAGAACCTTCTCAATAAGGAGGACAACTTCACTCTTTCCCCATGTGCTCTGCCTCAAAGCCTAGCAACAAATTTAGCTAACATCATGATTAGCAAAGATGTCATGATCACAGTTTAAGTTTCCCCATCCCTGAACATGGTAACAATCCATTTCCTGCACTAGGGGAAAAAAACTCTCATTGGCATCAGAACTAGCAACATAGTTTCCAGCAGCAATGCATGGGGGGAGGCGGTGGCAGTGCCCTCCCAGTAGCAGCAGTGCTGCACTTTCCAGGCTGGGTATGGGCTTGGGTGAGGCAGTGGTGAAGTTTACATAAGAACATAAGAAGAACCTGATGGATTCTAGTAGCCATTGATAGCCCTCTCCTCCATGAATTTGTCTAATCTTCTTTTAAAGCCATCCAAGCTGGTGGCCATTACTGCGTCTTGTGGGAGCAAATTCCATAGTTTAACTATGTGCTGAGTAAAGAAGTACTTCCTTTTGTCTGTCCTGAATCTTCCAACATTCAGCTTCTTTGAATGTCTATGACATGCATAATGTCTCAATGCCATGCATAATTTTATACACTTCTATCATGTCTCCTCTGACCCACCTTTTCTCTAAACTAAAAAGCCCCAAATGCTGCAACCTTTCCTCATAAGGGAGTCGCTCCATCCCCTTGATCATTCTGGTTGCCCTCTTCTGAACCTTTTCCAACTCTATAATATCCTTTTTGAGATGAGGCAACCAGAACTGTACACAGTATTCCACATGCGGCCACACCATAGATTTATACAACGGCATTATGATATCGGCTGTTTTATTTTCAACACCTTTCCTAATTATCCCTAGAATGGAATTTGCCTTTTTCACAGCTGCTGCACACTGGGTCGACATTTTCATCATGCTGTCTGCTACAACCCCAAGGTCTCTCTCCTGGTCGGTCACCGCCAGTTCAGACCCCATGAGTGTATATGTGAAATTCAGCTTTTTTGCTCCAATATGCATAATTTTACACTTGTTTATATTGAATTGCATTTGCCATTTTTCCGCCCATTCACTCAGTTCGGAGAGGATTTTTTGGAGCTCTTCGCAATCCCTTTTTGTTTTAACAGCCCTGAACAATTTAGTGTCGTCAGCAAACTTGGCCACTTCACTGCTCACTCCTAATTCTAGGTCATTAATGAACATGTTGAAGAGTACAGGTCCCAATACCGATCCTTGAGGGACTCCACTTTCTACAGCCCTCCATTGGGAGAACTGTCCGTTTATCCCTACTCTCTGCTTTCTGCTTCTTAACCAATTTCTTATCCACAAGAGGACCTCTCCTCTTATTCCATGACTGCTAAGCTTCCTCAGAAGTCTTTGGTGAGGTACCTTGTTAAACGCTTTTTTAAAGTCTGAGTACACTATGTCCACTGGATCACCTCTGTCTATATGATTGTTGACACTCTCAAAGAATTCTAATAGGTTACTGAGACAGGACTTTCCCTTGCAGAAGCCATGCTGGCTCTGCTTCAGCAAGGCTTGTTCTTCTATGTGCTTAGTTAATCTAGCTTTAATAATACTTTCTACCAGTTTTCCAGGGACAGAAGTTAAGCTAACTGGCCTGTAATTTCCGGGATCCCCCCTGGATCCCTTTTTGAAGATTGGCGTTACATTTGCCACTTTCCAGTCCTCAGGCACGGAGGAGGACCCGAGGGACAAGTTACATATTTTAGTTAGCAGATCAGCAATTTCACATTTGAGTTCTTTGAGAACTCTCGGGTGGATGCCATCCGGGCCTGGTGATTTGTCAGTTTTTATATTGTCGATTAAGCCTAGAACTTCCTCTCTCGTTACCACTATTTGTCTCAGTTCCTCAGAATCCCTTCCTGCAAATGTTAGTTCAGGTTTAGTGATCTGCCCTATATCTTCCACTGTGAAGACAGATGCAAAAAATTCATTTAGCTTCTCCGCAATCTCCTTATCGTTCTTTAGTACACCTTTGACTCCCTTATCATCCGAGGGTCCAGTCGCCTCCCTAGATGGTCTCCTGCTTTGAATGTATTTATAGAACTTTTTGTTGTTGGTTTTTGTGTTCTTAGCAATGTGCTCCTCAAATTCTTTTTTAGCATCCCGTATTGTCTTCTTGCATTTCTTTTGCCAGAGCTTGTGTTCCTTTTTATTTTCTTCATTTGGACAAAACTTTCATTTTCTGAAGGAAGACTTTTTGCCCCTAAGAGCTTCCTTGACTTTGCTCATTAACCATGCTGGCATCTTCTTGGCCCTGGTGGTACCTTGGGGAACTCCAGGTTGGTGGTGGCAGCTATCCTCACTGCTGCCTTCTCCAAGCCCATCCCGATGAAGGGCAATGCCTGTGCCACAGGAGGGAACCACTGCCATTCTTCCCCCTCACATGCCACTAATATATCTTCCTAGTACATACACACAATAAATAGATATTTGATTTGGTTTCACTTAAAGTGCTGCAAATTGTAGTTTCAAAATCTCAACTCAGAGAAGATGGCAAGTATCTTGCTGCATGTTTTCTCATACTTAACTTTAAAAGTACATTTTTTAAACTGTGGAGTTCTTTCTTTCTTTCATTCTTTCTCCCCAAAGTATTTTAAAGCAGAATTGGCTATGGGCGGTTTATAAATGAAATTAAATAAATAAATAAATAAATAAAATAAATATAAATGCCTGCCAGGAATTTAGTATTCTTAATGTTTCATACAGTATTCAATAGATTTTATGCTATCTCTTCACACTGGCAGCTAACAACTACAAAGAATCACCAGAGGGATAGCCAATTCTAGACCTTAGATAGTATGAACATTCATATCTTTGCTTTAGCTGTTTACAGAACAATCCAAGTCATGGGAAGCCGGCAGGAGGGGAGGCAATGGAGGAGGAGCTGGCAGAATGCTCCATGGCACCTATTAAACATTCAGATGCCACCAGGAGTCAGGAGTGCACACAAATGGAAAGGAAAAGCTGGCTCCAATGAATACCCCTACCGGTGGGTAAGCACTCCCCATTGATCACCATTGTAATTATTTTCCTATGCAGACTTTTTGCCGATGGAACTTCTGCCTAGATCAGGACACGTGGGAGCATCCCATACGTGAGAAGGATGCTGTATAAGCCCCCCATCAGTCCCTTCTCTGCCATGCCCCCGCAAAGCCCTGTTTTCAGGCCTTCCACAGGCTTTTGCCGGCTCTCCATCCACCAGGCTTGCTGTCCCTGGCCAATCCTCAGCTGAGCCTGCAGGGTCCTGGTGGTGCTGCGACTCAGGTGGGATGAGGGGCTTCTGCCGGCAGAGCCCAGTGGTGCCGGGAGCCTGTCAGCTCAGCCGGGGGTCTGCCACATCCAACTCCTCCCAGCGTGGTGCAAATACAAGTTGGATTGCACCCTTATAAATAGTATGGTCAAATGTTTAAATTACAACAGCATTGCTGTACCTCTGGAAATATGGAAACTGGCATTGTTTTGTGTGCATGAAAGAATCTTGGGAAATCTAAATAAATGAGGCATAGGCTTTTGCTATTTCACAAATTAGGCAATGTCCATGTCATGAATGAGATAAATGCATAGTCGGTTAGTGTATAAAACACAGAAAGACCCTGATTATTTAATGAAGGTGCTTATTTCAAAAAGTAGGCAAAGGCACTGCCTCATTTTAAAAATAAGCAAAATTTGCTTTTTTCATGAAACTCATTAAATATATTAGTAAGGCTCAGGACTTGAGTACTTGAAAGAGGGGACTCTACAGGGTTAGTGAAGATCGCTATGCACAGCACAGATTCCCTACCCATGAAGAAAAATAGCAGTGGGAAAACTTCCTCGTCTAACAGTGCAATCCTATAGAAGTAAGTCCCCCTGAATTACTCCCAGCCAGGTGTAGGATTGCAGTCTAAAGCTCCATAACAAGGGCTGCACATACCCAGTTCCATCATGCTGCTATGAAATATCCTCAGCAGTAGAGGGTATTTCTTAGGGACTGGGTTTGGTGGGTGGGTTAATTGTGTTGGCTGAAGGGAAGTGAGTGCAGCTATACCCATGTCTTCAGGTAGTGCTAGCATCAGGGGCTGGCAGTGTCAGGCATCTATCAATGCCCACACCTAAGTAGGGGCCTCACTGAAAATCCTTGTAACCTCCAGGCCCTGCTGCTCCTCCCCCTTGCTGTTGCTGCCTGTTTGCCTGGCCACTGTGCCTGTGTGGGCAGTGAGAAGATCAAGTAGGAGGAAGTGTAACCTTTGCATGCCTTATTCTCTCTCTGGGATGTGATGTTGACTGGGCTCAAAGGGAGTAAATTACAATAGCAACAGCAGCAAGGAGGTGTTGGACCTGCTCAGGAATGGGACCACCAAGTTTGTCTTGGCTAAGTGCCCCCCCTTCTGGAAATCTGGAACCAGCAGTGTTGTCACCACTTACTCCTCACAGCACACAAGCTGTGCTGCTGGCTTCTTGTCAGAAGTAGGATATTCCCCTTCACAAAGTAGACCTTCCCAGCAGTCAGGCACACTGTGGTCAAAAGTAGCTAAACCTATCTAACAGCACAGTCCTGATCATGTGTACTCTGAGTTGTCTGAGGGTGGGCATGGGCATTTGGGAATTGCCTGGGGGATGGGGGAGTTTGGGGATTTGCCCACCCTTGTGTGTGTGTGTGTGTGTGTGTTTGGGAGTCCCAGTGAGTGTGTTTGGGAGTGCCTAGTATGTGTGTGTGTGCATGTTTGGGAGTCAGTGAGAGGGGGGGAAAGGGTGTGTGTGTGTTAGGGAGTCTCTGTGTGTATGTGTGGGGTTGATGCACAAAGCATGCAGGGGCAAAACCCCTAGTTATATACAAAAAATATACAAGTGGTTGGGGAGCACCCCCCCATCTTAATCTGCCCCATTTGGTAGCAAAATTAACTGCAAGTTGAGCAACAACATGTGAAAGCAAAAGGCGTTCCCTAACCTAATGGAACTGTAAGGACTTCCTGATGCTTTTGCATATATTTATTTGTAAACAGTTTCTATAGGGCTGATCTAAGAAAGGTATAATTAATGTAGCATATGTTGAGTGCAGATGCAATGTATAGTTGATAAAAATCATAAACCACAACTCCTTTGTTGTGTAGTTTTGAAATTTTCTCCCTTATGGGTTTTCTGGCTCATATCTTCCCCCAAAAGGAATGCTTAATGTTTACAAATGAAAAGAGAATTTAGACTGGAATTGCAATAGAAGTGAATAGGATACTCATTTAGGGGGATGATCTGTTTCTTAGTGACTGAGTCGAGACCTGGTAGTCTTAACCTTTATGTTGCAATATTAGACAGCAAAAGAAATTGAGATCTGTACAAAAGGTAATTTAGCTACAGTTGAGTTCTGTACAAAACCTGTCTAATAACAACATGAAATATGGAAATGGAAAATAAAGTTTACAGGTGTTTTTAACCTGTTCTTTGACTCTCAATCTTGGACAATGATTTGGCCCATGCTCTGCACATCAGAACACACTCCTTTGCTTTGGTATCAAAGGAATATCTAGCAAAACAAATCTAACTTATGAAGAAGGTCTTGTTTGCACTTGGCAGAATATGTTCTTATGTTTTGTAGCCTCCGAGTGGCTATAGTAATTGTTATCATCAATCCTGGAACAATTATTATCCCAGATGTCTACAGAATGCTTTCCCTTGTCCTTCTGACATAAGGTTGAGACAGAAGTCCATCCACAAGCATCTCTAGTCTCTTCCTCCTCCAACTAGAGTGGCCACATGTATTGCCAAAAACAAAGCATTCACCAATGAAAAAGTGGGCACTGATTTTCATAAAAATGGCATGTACTGGTTTATATTAAGAAATAATCATTACATATTTTGAAATAATTATTCTAATTTAAATGGAAATACAATACATCTTACCGTAGTGGGGACAATTGTGTCCAGATGGTCTCTCTCCTTGCCGAGTCTGTAGCTCCAGGTACTACCTGTTGATGGGCAACTTCAAGATACCTGCTCTCTCCCTACTTACGATTCTTTGCTTTTAAACTTGTCTTGGATGGGATAGCCCTTTAAGCAGAGGACTGTCTTCTTTAAAATCGGACACATGGCCATCCTATCTTCAGTCCTACCAGCCTTTCCATTTTATGAGTCTGTAACACAACACAACACAAACTCCTTAGTTCAGCTAAATACCCAGCCTTCTCCCGCAGCATTCTCCAGTTAGCCCATATCCTCTGAATTTAGAACCACCATAACTAGATTGCCAGACTTAGACTCTCTCTTTGGACTATGTGAACCCAATGTAAGCCTCAGTCCTGATTCCTCGCTGTCAGTTTTCAATGCATGTTTGGTGTGGTTAAGATTTTTCAGAAGGACCAAAGAGAAATGACTAGCATCATGTATTACATTTTTTCATATAAGATTTGACTTAAAATCTGAGAAAAAAGCATGAATGGCATCTTTTCAAACTGTGAAAGGCAGAGGTATCATTCAGCTTATATGAATAGATGCCAGTAACTATGGAACTGGTGAAAACATGAATATCTAATGCACTAAAAGGGAATGATGGGAGATGATTGACTAGTAAAGTGAAATACTAAGTACAGATTTGTCACTGAGCATTTCTATGCGTGACTGGGTTGCTCTGATTATATGCAAGTGTGGTTTGCACAATGGGTGATGGGGTTTAAGAAACTGTGTTGAAGTGCAAGCAATAAAACGTTTCTGCTTTGGTATTTTCATTACTCTGTAAAATGAGCTTCTTCTAAGTACGTTGCCACTTGAGATGGGAAGGATAGAGTCCATGAAGGCATTTATGTTAAAAATGACAAGATGAATTATAGTAAGGAATGACACACTTCTTTGACACACTCCTTCAGCATACCTGAGAGAGGCTGAAAGCATCTGGCCTTGTCAAGGAAGCGATTACAAGAGATTCTCATGCCTTCGATGGGCTCCTGCCCCAGGGCTTTTAGTAAACTGTGATGGAATATTTGACATATGCTACAGCAACGGAAGGAGAAATTTGCACAAGAAAATTTCCACATTTCATTTTGGCATAGTAACAAAAGATCAACATGAGAGTACTGCCATTTTGCACATAGTGAATATTTCTGAATGTACCCTATGTGGTGACACAATTGAGATAAAGTTCACTGCCTACACAATTTTTCCTTCCATTTGCTTTTTGGGATGTGGTATATTTTTGTATCTCACTCTGTCATGGAACATTCAGAAGAAATGTTCATATTAATCTATGATGAAATAAAATGTTGTCTGGGCACAACCTAAGTATTTGAGTAACTGGATTAAGCTGAAGATATTTTATTTTGACTTTAGCAAAATAAGTCACATTGAGTGATGGCGACTGAAAAACAGTACCTTACACTGGTGTCATGCTATGCTGATGCAGTGAAGGTATTACAGCATAGTGACAATGTTATATTAATGCAAGTGCTTTGTTGTTATGTGCCTTCAAGTCAATTATCACTTATGGCAATGCTATGAATCAGTGACCTCCAAGAGCATCTGTTACAAACCACCCTGTTCAGATCTTGTAAGTTCAGGTCTGTGCTTTCCTTTATGGAATCAACCCATCTCTTGTTTAGTCTTCCTATTTTTCTACTTTCTTCTGTTTTCCCCAGCATTATTGCCTTTTCTAGTGAATCATGTCTTCTCATTATGTATCCAAATTATAACCTCAGTTTCATCATTTTAGCTTCTAATGATAGTTCTGGTTTAATTTGTTCTAACATGCAATTATTAATCTTTTGGTCCATGGTATCTGCAAAGCTCTTCTCCAACACCACATTTCAAATGAGTTGATTTTTCTCTTATCCGCTTTTTTCACTGTCCAACTTTCACATCAATAGGTAGAGATTGGAAATACCATGGTCTGAATGATCCTGACTTTAGCGTTCAGTGATACATCTTTGCATTTGAGGACCTTTTCTAGTTCTCTCATAGCTGCCCTCCCCAGTCCTAGCCTTCTTCTGATTTCTTGATTATTGTCTCCATTTTGATTAATGACTGTGCCGAAGTATTGATAATCCTTGACAAGTTCAATGTCCTCATTGTCAACTTTAAAGTTACTTTGACATTACTTTAGTTTTCTTGACGTTCAGCTGTAGTCCTGCTTTTGTGCTTTTCTCTTTAATTTTCAACATTCATTTCAAATCATTACTGGTTTCTGCTAGCAGTATGGTATCATCTGCATATCTTAAATTATTGATATTTCTCCCTTCAGTTTTCACACCTCTTTCATCTTGGTCCAATCCCACTTTCCATATGATATGTTCTGCATATAGATTAAACAAATAGGGTGATAATACACCCCTGTCTCATATCCTTTCTCATTGGCAACCAATCGGTTTCTCCATATTCTTACAGTCCTTACAGTAGCCTCTTGTCCAGAGTATAGGTTGTGCATCAGGATAATCAGATGCTGTGCACCCCTATATATTTTAAAGCATTCCATGATCTACACAGTCAAAGGCTTTGCTATAATCTATAAAGCACAGGGTGATTTTCTTCTGAAATTCCCTGGTCCATGGTCCAAGGTACATTTGCAATATGATCTCTTGTACCTCTTCCTTTTCTAAATCCAGTTTGGACATCTGGCATTTCTTGCTCCATATATGGTAAGAGCCTTTGTTGTAGAATCTTGAGCATTACTTTACTTGCATGGGATATTAAGGCAATTGTTTGATAAATACTGCATTCCCTGGGATCCCCTTTCTTTGGAATTGGTGCTATGCCACTGTAATTATGCAGGTGTAGAGAGGAAATGGATGGAGATGGGGTTCTAGTGGAAAATGATTAAGGGGTGGCTAGCTTCATGGAGATGCTATGTTCTTTTGGGAGTTCGCTCTGCCTCCCCTCTTGGCAGGTTAGGCTCCTAGAAAAATGCAATGCTTATGCATTATAAATCATTTCTCTGTGTGGTTGTGTGGCTAGGAAGCTGCACTCTGTAACAAGAGTTCTGGGTTCTAGTCCTGCTGCTTCTCTGTTTTCCATTTGTAAGAGAGTTGAACCCCATTATTCTTAATCAGGCTAATAAGGCTAATATCTGGTTAGATCTGATCAAGGGCTTCTGGGTAAAAATGGCTAAGTGCTTGCAAGAGAAAAAGCTGAATTGTGCTAAAGTGCTGCTTCTAGGCTTAAAAGGAGAAGTGAGAGAAGGCAAAGTATCCAAAAACCCTAGACAGGTGGCAACATCCTGGTACAGTGAGTGGAAGAACATGGGCTAGCATGGGCTAGCAGCAGGAAACATGCTAGCCACAAGAAGCACAAGAACAGAGAACTAGGGTTTCATGCTAACCACAATGACAGGGAGCACACACACACTTAGGATGATCTCAGGGGGAGGTTCAGATAACCAATAAGATACTTAGAAGGTCACCTCATTGGTTATGCTACAGTGCTGAACCAATAAGAAAGTTCACCTCATTGTTGATGCTACACTGGATTTGACGAAAGCAATTGGAAAGGATATTTAATGAGGTAAAAGAGAAATAATGGGGGTCTTCTCTTTGGAATCTGAAAGGTCCCACCTCCTGGGGTTTTGTCATTCTCAGGTGCTCTGGATTGTGTATGTATCTAGTGTTGGTAATCTTTAAGGCTATAAATTCTGCATTAGGGACAATTCTTTTTATAATAAATTCTTTAATCTGTTTCTGGAGTCCACTGCTTCTATCCAAAGGCTAGCTCACCATCATGAACCTAGACTGTGATAGCTGAAGGACTACCTACAGTCAGATTTTATAATTAAATTGGGATCACGCCTTTAGAGAAATTAGACCTAATAATAATTCCTTCACATTCAAACATATTGTTATCAAAAGACACCCAGATATGAGGTTTGCTCTGTCAAAATTTCACAGTTTGGAAACAGAATCCACATTTCTTTTTTCTTTCTCCATATCATTATTTCTGGCACAGTAATTTTGTCCCATTTTCTATAGAATGTCAAGGTTATGATGACATAGAACTTTAAAAAAAATGTAAGCTTGGATGCAAAGGTGCTGTTATGCAAGTGGAAGGCACCAAATGTTTTCAATTGCTGATGGAACACAAATAAAGAGGAAGATAACCTAATCTCTTTAAGCAGGGATTTCCACATAAGGGGTGCCACTACAGAAAAAGCCCTATCACTTGTTGCCACCAACTTCATCTCAGCAGTAACACATACACAATGAGTGCAATGAGTGCTGTGCTGAAAATTTCTCCAGTGCTTTTAAAAAAATATTCTCCATCAATTAAAGAAAAAAGAAATTGCATTCAAGGAGGACAGAAAAAGTTTGTTGAATTTCTTATGGGTGGAGTGCAGGGTTTTTTTTGGTCATGCTTACCTTATTTTTGAGGAGGTTAAGGTGTCTTATCTTTCATTCTACAAATTATGTTCACCAATGGTCTGTACTCTGAAGCCATCCCAGTATCCACACTTCAATCAAAGCCAAGGGAAGATGTCATGAGGTAGCTTCTTTGACTTTTTTGTTGGAATGTATGAGGTTCAACTCCAACTTGGTGGGTTGAGGCTGCATGGGGTTAAAAAGGGTAACTAGGGAGGAGACCTCTTGGTTGCTAGGCTATACCTGTCCTTTGATCCTTGCCATCTCTCCCCTTCCTGCTAGACTGATATGCAAAGGATGCTGATCCCAGTTCCTCCCCGCCTTCCCAGTTTCTTCTTCTTCTCTCTCGAGAGGGGAGCAGACATTTTTCCTTTGTCTCTCCCTCTCAACCAGCATGAGGGCTGCACTGGGACCAGTGCAGGCTGCTCCAACATAGTTAGTTAGCTAGATGTAAGGACTCTTTCCTATCAAGCATGTACTTCCAGAATAAAGTAGTTCTTTCTTATTTTGAAGCTTAAAGTCTCTGTCTGACTAATTTGCAGGGAAGGTAGAATCTTAGCAAAGATTCAAATACACACGCACAAGCTCGCTCAAAACCCTCCTCTCCATTACGCAACTCAATAGAATTCTGACATTCTTCAGATCAGAAAGTGTGGGGAGCTAGGGAGGTCGTAAAGAACTGGAGAAATGTTTATTGAAAACACATAAAAACCATCCTCAGCCACCACGCAATAAGGCAAGTTTAAAATTCCACATTCACAGAAATGTTCAAGAAATTCTAAAGTGCCCTGAAAATGAGGGGGGAAATGGAGGCGTTTTTCACAGGGAAAGAATTTTTTGACAATTTGAAGGACAGTTTTTGACACTACAGTAGATCTTAAAGGACACACAGATTCACATAAGGAAACACAATCCTTCAAGTAGGCTGTATAGGGCAGGTGTAAGGAACCTTTGGGCCTCCAGATGTTGCTGAACTACAACTCCCATTATCCCTGGTCATTGGGCATGCTGCTGGGGCTGATGGAAATTGTAGTTCAGCAAGATCTGAAGGGCCAAAGGTTCCCCACATCTGGTTTAGGGGTCTAAAGAATTTCACTCACAAATGGACTAGAAGTCAGTACAGCTGACACAATAAGGGGGACATGTGATTCCAGCACTTTGCCCCAGCCAAGATTTTAGCAGGAGCATTCTGCACCAATTGAAGTGATTTTCAAGGGTAGTAGCTTCACACCAAGTAAGACAAACTAATTTTAATGGTTCACAAAATGGTGTCCTTAAATTATGCTAGCTGAGTTCTAACAGTCATGGTCAAGATAGGCCAGGTTCATCACAGATCTTCTTCAAAATTCAACCATTTTATGGAGGTCTCAGTTCCCATGGATCTATTAGTAAGTTTTAAATACTTAACTGAGGAAGCAGCTATCTAAAGCTTAATGAAATTAAAGTACTAATGAGTTTTTAATTTGAACTCTATTTTCCTCACTTCATTTCACAATATGTTTCTAATTATCTGCCAGCAGTGACATCAGGAAATATTGAACACAGAAATTGTTCGTGAAGGTTTCTAACTTAGTAGTTAATACAGACTGACTGAAAATTGGAACAGACATACTAATATTCAACCATCTTCTATTTACATTTTTTAACCTAAGATTTTGCTTTCTGTTCTCTAGGGAATAAATGTCTAGGATTCTGAAATGTTTTTAGCCTCACTTCTCTAACAAAATTTATCATCCAATGTTCTGCTTCTTTTCATTTTTGAAGCATATCAAATGAACTGAAGCATAGCTCTAAAGCATCCTTCGATAAATGATTTATTGTTTTAGATGACTGCACGAGGATATTGCACCACAGTATGAGCTTACTGCGTTTGCACTATTATAGGTTTATTCTTTTTAATGAAGGCTATAAAAATGAATGCAGTCTTGCTTGCGTGTTGTATACACATTTCTTTTCTTTCTTTCTTTCTTTTTTAAAAAAGGGCAAGACTGCGCTTGGATTTAATCAAGAAATAAGTGGTCTCTGAAAAGCTAGCCCTGTTAAGTTTAATTACCAAAGTGTTTCTTCAGCTGTAGAAAATTGAGCCATGGGTGTTTGCTCTTCAGCATGGTGTTAACGTGATTTGGAATTTTAACTTATCAAAGAAAAAAAATTGCAATGGAGAAAGGTATCATTAGTCAAGTCACAATGGAGGAAAAGCGACAGATGCAGACTTCATAAAAATGTGAGGAAAGTTGAGGGCATTTGCAATTTATTTGCAGAGTTTCTCAGCAATCACAAGCTATCTTACTTTCAAAGCTGTTATCTTGAGCCTAAAATAAGTATCTGACTGTAACCATCAAGTAGGAGACTTGACCTTTCATAGGATGAGAGAAAGCTTACACACAGTGTGGATGAGTAGTTTCCAACTTCAGATACTTGTTTGGCATTTCTTGTCACACCAGTGAGGTCAAGCCATTCTGTCATTGCCTTTATGGCAGCTTTGCAGAGCTCCATAGGAAATGTGCTCAAGAGGTATTATTTATTGGTTTCTGTATATGGTTAGAGGAACCTCAGCTGCAAATTAGGGGTAATAAATTTCAATCTCTTGAATTTTGAAACATCTCAGACTTTGGTTTTAAAATTTGATTTGAGCAATAGATCAGCAGCAACAGCAGCAGCAACAGCAACAGCAACAACAACAACTGCATTTATATCCCACATTTTCATCCAAGGAGCACAAGGTGGCATACATGATTCTCCCCATCCTCATTTAATCCCCACAACAACCCTGTGAGGTAGGTTAGGCTGAGAGGCAATGACTGGCCCAAGATCACTCAGTGAGCTTCATGGCTGAGTGTGGATTTGAAGCTTGGTCTCCCAGATCCTCTAACCACTACACCATACCGGCTCTCCCACACCACACTGGCTGGTAGTATATACTGGATGTTATTATTGATTCCAGGAGTCAGAATGCTCATGAAAAGATGTGGCAGTTTGCACATAGCCCCTCACATGTATTTTGATGTGTAGCCTCCCAATAAATATAATTTACATGATAGGTTTCAAAGTTGATATTTATTTAGTTTTATATAAAAGTTCTTACCTGTCCTTCAGGTTTCAACAACAGAATATACAATTAAAAAACACACACAAATAAAACCATTACAACGATAAACCACATTAATTAACACTTATTTAAACATATTTTTTTAAAAAAAGAAGAAACAGAACAGATTGTGTGAACAGGTCCTTCAGATACTTTCCAAGGAGTTTTTTCATTCAGTAAATAATATTACATAGCCACAAAATGAACTGAAAATGCTTTGGAATATTTTTCCTAGCCCTTTCTTTGTTTACCTGTAATCCCAGGATCAAAATGCTAATTCCTCCAAATTCACTTATAATGGAACATCTGGTTTCCCTAAATAACATGTGCTCAATGCTTGTCCTTTGAGACTTCCCCATTGTGTGACAGATGAAAGCTGAGCTGATAGGTCTACTTCCACTCCTCCAGCACCCCAGACATTTTTTCTTTTGTTCATCATGCAGGATGTGCATAAATACAGGTTTAGTTAATTTCATCTATTGTGCACTTCAGTGATGCCTATATATTTAATTCATAATAAACATACTACACTATGCAAATAGGAGAAAAAAATTACTTTGACAGTGTTGCAAGTTTAAGAGAGTAGGGGAGATCCTGGAGACTTAACGAGTTAGTGATCATGAAGAAAAGTATATGTTTTTGTAGACACTCATGGGACCTGAACTGGCAGAGACTGACCAAGAACGAGACCTTGTGGTCACAGTGGATAGCACAATAAAAATGTCGACCCAGTGTGTGGCAGCTGTGAAAAAGGCAACTTCCTTGCCTAGGGATTCTTAGGAAAAGAATTGAAAATTCACTAATAGGAAAAAAACTCTTGCCGTTTAAGAATATACCCATAGTCAACATATATTTCTATGAAACTTTAAAAAGCAGGGAATTGGGCAGCTATAGTGAATGCACCAGGACAGCAGGAGACCTGATCTCCTCTCTGAGATATTATACTACCCTACAAATTTGTCAAAATGAAAACACAATTTGGGTTGGTCTTTCACAGTTAAATCCACTTCTGATGTAGCTTGGAAGAATTTGGTAACATGTGTCTCTGAGAATATGGTGAGTGGTGGCAACCTGCCATCTCCAAAGATGGAGAACTACATTTTTGTATGTTTGTTGGTATTCTTCTTACTTTGTTTCTTTCCTGTGTTACGACTGTTTCTACAGAAAATCTAACCTAGAAAATTATATTTCTCTCATTATTCACCCTATAAAATCTGTGTCAAATTTATTTTTATTAATTTCAAAGCCTTTTTATTGGTCAATGTCATATGTCAATGTCAAACACAGCCTTTTGTGTTTCAGACTGGAGGTTATGTTCTATTTTTATATTGAGTGCATTAACAGTTGAATCTGAAACTGCAGTCTGATGTAAAATCAGTCAGATTACAATAAGTTACTACTTAAGCAATGACTAGCTGTTGAAAAAACAAACTTGGCCTGCCCAAGATGCATGTTTTTAGCCTGCTATGCTAGGTATGGGGTAGATTAGTTTTTAATGCTGTTATTAACTGGAAGGGTGGTGTTTAGATTAATTATTGATTGTGGTCCTCATTGGTTTTATATTGTATTTTACTGTGTTATGTACGTTGACTAGAGTGGCCGTTCATTCGGCCAGATAGGCGACTCATAAATAATTTTTTTATTATTTTTTATTATTATTATAAATCACTCCACTTAAGGAAAGGTGGCCAAAGTCAATTAAAAACATAGAGCACACCTAGAATTTTGCTAGAATATATTTTACCTCCTACTGTTTTATCTTGTGCAAACTGAGACACTCCTCATGTCCATTGGAAACTATTCTGCAGAATTGTTATTGTTATGTGCCTTCAAGTCGATTATGACTTATGGCGACGCTATGAATCAGCAACCTCCAATAGCATCTGTCTTGAACCACCTTGTTCAGATCTTGTAAGTTCAGGTCTGTGGCTTCCTTTATGGAATCAATCCATCTCTTGTTTGGCCTTCCTCTTTTTCTATTTCCTTCTGTTTTTCCCAGCATTATGGTCTTTTCTAGTGAATCCTGTCTTCTCATTATGTGTCCAAAGTATGATGACCTCAGTTTCATCATTTTACCTTCTAGTGATAGTTCTGCTTTAATGTATTCTAACACCCAATTATTTGTCTTTTTTGTGGTCCATGGTATGCCCAAAGCTCTCCTCCAACACCACCTTTCAAATGAGTTGAATTTTCTCTTATCTGCTTTCTTCACTCTCTAACTTTCAGATCCATACTTAGAGATCAGGAATACCATGGTCTGAATGATCCTGACTTTGGTGTTCAGTGATACATCTTCGCATTTGAGGACCTTTTCTAGTTCTCTCATAGCTGCCCTCCCCAGTCCTAGCCTTCTTCTGATTTCTTGACTATGGTCTCCATTTTGGTTAATGACTGTGCCAAGGTATTGATAATCCTTGACAAGTTCAATGTCCTCATTATCAATTTTAAAGTCATATAAATCTTCTGTTGTCATTACTTTAGTCTTTTTGATGTTCAGCTGTAGTCCTGTTTATGTGCTTTCCTCTTTAATTTTTATCAGCATTCATTTCAAATCATTACTGTTTTCTGCTAGTAGTATGGTATCATCAGCATATCTTAAATTATTGATATTTCTCCCTCCAATGTTCACACCTCCTTCATCTTGGTCCAATCCTGCTTTCCGTATATGATCTGCATATAGATTAAATAAATAGGGTGATAAAATACACCCCTGTCTCACACCCTTTCCGATGGGGAACCAATATTCTGTCCTTACAGTAGCCTCTTGTCCAGAGTACAGGTTGTGCATCAGGACAATCAGATGCCGTGGCACCCCCATTTCTTTTAAGACATTCCATAGTTTTTCATGATCTATACAATCAAAGGCTGTAATCTTGAAAGCACAGGTGATTTCCTTCTGAAATTCCTTGGTTTGTTCCATTATCCAACGTATGTTTGTGATATGATCTCTGGTGCCTCTTCCCTTTCTGAATCCAGCTTGGACATCTGGCATTTCTTGCTCTATATATGGTAAGAGCCTTTGTTGTAGAATCTTGAGCATTACTTTACTTGCATGCATTATTAAGGCAATAGTTCGATAATTACTGCATTCCCCGAGATCCCCTTTCTTTGGAATTAGGATGTATATGGAATGCTTCCAGTCTGTAGGGCCATTGTTTAGTTTTCCATATTTGTTGACAAATTTTTATCAAAATTTGGGCTGATTCAATCTCAGTCACTTGTAGCAACTCTATTGGTATGCCATTTGTTTCTGGTGATTTGTTTCTTCCAGGTATTTTAAGAGCAGTTTTCACCTCACATTCTAAATTTCTGGCTCTTCATCATATGGTTTCTCCATGAATGAATCTGTCATCCTTGCATTTCTTTTATAGAGTTCTTCAGTGTATTGCTTCCATCTCCCTTTTATTTCATCTCAGTCAGTCAGTGTGTTCACCTGTTGATTATTCAACATCCCTACCATTGCTTTAATTTTCCCTTTCATTTCTCTAATCTTTTGAAATAGGGCCCTTGTTCTTCCCTTTTTGTTGTCCTCTTCTATTTCTGTACAATAACCATTGTAATAGTTCTCTTTGTCCCTATGTACTAGTCACTGTATTGTTGCATTTAGGGTTCTGACCGTGTTTCTATCTCCTTCTGCTTTTGCTTTCCTTCTCTCTTTAACCATTTTAAGTGTTTCTTCAGCCATCCATTGAGGTCTTTCTCTCCTTTTAATGAGAGGTATTGTCTTTTTGCATTCTTCCCTGATAATGTCTCTGACTTCACTCCATAGTTTTTCTGGTTCTCTGTCAACTAAGTTTAAAGCCTCAAATCTGTTCCTTATTTGATCTTTATGCTCTTCTGAGATTATTTAAATTGTATTTTTGGCATTATGATTGCTTTGTTGTTCTTCCTTAGCTTTACTCTGATTTTCGATATTCTGCAGAATAGTCAGTGCCATTATTCCACAATTGTTTTTGGAAATTTTTAGTATTGCAAAGTGTTGCTGTACTTCACATGTTCACAGAAACAGAAGCAAAAGAAAATGATTTACTATAGGAAACTTCACTAAATTGCAAAGTAAATCAGACATATTTAGAGTGACTATCTGAACTATATCAACTTTCCTTATATTGTAGCTTCCGCCTTGCTAAAACAAGATCAGCACAGCACATAGCTTGTTTCTGTTATTTGGGCTGATTGTAGGTGTTGCCGCCGCTCATATGTTCAGAGGTACATGTTACCAAATTCTTCCACACTACATCAGAAGTGGATTGGACTGTGAAAGACCAACCCAAATTGTGTTTGCATTTTGACAAATTTGTAGGGCAGTACAATATCTCAGAGAGGAGGTCAGGTCTCCTGCTCCCCTGGTGCATTCACGAAGGCTGCCCAATTTTCCTGCTTTTTAACGTTTGATAGAATATCTGTGGGCTATAGGTACATTCTGAAACCACAAGGGTTTTTTTTTGCCTATTAGTTAATTTCTCTGCTTTTTAATCCGGGAGGTAAGAAATGGGATCCTGTGCAAATCTGCTGAGAATGGAATGATCATTTGCATGTTTATTGAGTTCAGTGGGATTTACTCCCCTGCAATCATGGTTAGGATAGGTGAAACAGACCACAGGGGATGGGCAGGGGAGGAGGAGGAAGGGCAGGGGTAGTGGGGGAAGGGCAAAGGGGAGGAGGGGGATGTGAGCAGGCAGGAGGGGGAGGGGACGATGAGGACAGGTTTGATCATTTGCATGTTTATTGATTTCAGTGGGATTTACTCCCATGTAATCATGCTTAGGATAGGTAAAACTGACCATGGGAACGGAGGAGGGGGAAGGGAGAGGAGAAGGAAGGAGAAAGGGAGGGGAGAGGGGAGCAGAGGGAGGGAGAAGAAGGGGATTGAAGAGATTTTTTGCATTCTGCAATATTAAATTGAAAATATCCCCCATGTCATTCTCATGCTTCCCATAAGCTCACTTCAGAACAAAACCTTACAAAACTGATAATCTTGAACTCAGAAACACTTGCTTAACAACCCTCTAGGTTTTCATGGCGATATACAAAACAGAGAGAATTGAGAGTTCAAAGTGTAAAAAGAGAGAGGCTATATAATAAAATTGCTAATATAATGCCATTATCAAATATATGATGTGACTGCATTTGGAATACAGTCCTGGTTACCTCACCTCAAAAAGGATATTGTAGAGCTGGGAAAGATTCAGAAAACGGTAATCAAAATGATCAAGAGATGGAGCAACTCCCCTTTGAGGAAAGGTTACAACATTTGAGGCTTTTTAGTTTAGACAAAAAGCAACTAGTCCCTCTCTGCTTGGGATTGTGGCAGCAAGGTGTGGGAAGGAAAGTAGGTAAGGACAGCTAGGTGGCCCCTTTAGGCACCTTTGGAGGTGATTTATCGCTCTGGAGGCCTGTCTCTCAGGACTTTATGGCCCAAGGGCAGGATATGGGCTGCTTTGGGGGCCAACTTACCTTATCCACCCAGAGTTGTAGGGCCCTGGAGGGGTGTTGATGTGGGAAGGCCCTCTACTCACCTACATGGGGTAAGGGGTAAGCAGAATGGCCTGCCCTTGCCCCAGCAGTGACTGGTTGCCCGAGAGCTGTATTGCAACCACCTGCTTATAGACAGTTCCCACATCTGTGAGCGAGCGGAGAGGAGTGGGACTTGTGGCTGAGCGTTAAAATAAGGTACAGACACAGCATGGTGGGTTGAACAAAGGGCCACTTTATTAAACTATAACAAACCCCTTAAACTAACTTGCAGAGGGGAAACATAGGTGGTGCAAAGAGAGTGAATAAACTGGAGTGTGTACTAAATGGTATTATGATCTTGGAGCATGTTTATGTTTTGAGAGTACCTATGGCATAGGTCGTATGGCCACCTTGACTGGGGTCTTCACGTTTCCTAAACCTAAGAGGCTTGTGGTGGTTCTATTATCGCATGAGAGCATAGTATTGGCTATATTTCCATTTCTGGAAAATTTAAAATATTGGTGGTTTGCCAGCATGAGAAGCAGAATGACCAAGTTCTGTATACATCATGCAGATTGTAAATGATGCAAGTAAAACAACAATAACAGTATGAGTTTGGAGATAACTAATTGCTTTGAGAAGTCAAAGGTAAGAATTTAGTTTATAACCATCCGTAGTTTTAAAATCTTGTTGCTTTTTATGTCTTAATACAGTTTTTTTGATCCATATTATGTTTTACATTCTATTTCAGTATTCCATTTTTTATGCTGGTTTGTTGTTTTAGTTGTACTGTATTTTGTATTTTTATATTTTATTGTCCAGTGAAATTTGTTTTTATAGAAAATTGTAAGCTGATTTGTGGAGGAAGTTCATCGAAAAGTAGTAGTTATGTTTGAAACATTGCTAAACAAGTGGCATTTCTTTGTCCTCTTTAGGATCCATCCTATTCTCTTGAATGCAATTTGCTTTAAAGTGATTTAATATTGTGTTTTGAAATGACTGTAACCATCCCTGCGACCTTATGGTAAAAAAATAACAATAATAGTAATTCCAGCATACTATATTTTTCATTAGACCTGTAGATTCATTCTGACACGTTCTGAAGGATGGTGTATTAAAAAGTCTAAATAAAGTTGTCTTGATAAATTGTGTTCTAAACCTAAGTATGTTTGCATGCCTCTGAGCCACAAGCAGTTACAACACAAACTCTGAAGGGCATCATTACAGATTCCTACCTTTTTTAAAAAATAGCTTTTAAAGTGTGTGTACTAAACAGTTAGCTAATCCATCTAATGCTAGAACATATTCAGCATATGCTGTGTGCCTGACAGAATTTGTCCTGAGGAATGCTATATCTTCAGGAAACCATTATATACTACAAGGACAAGCTAAGTAGCACACTCTTTATCGTGGGCCCTACTGAAGATAGTTGAAAATAAATATCAACTACAAAGATGCTCATTTTTTTATTATGGTTGGAGGAGGGAGGGCTGCCCAAAGAATATGTAGGTTTTGTCAGTATTTAATGCCTTCATCTAAAGAAATAATGGAAGTGTGTTCAGGTCTTGTAATTTCAATAGTGTGGTTCCTATTTTGCATCCTGTAACCTGGAATCCTCCAGCACAGATTGATGCGAGTTTCCCATCCCTGCTGTCCTATAAAACAGGTCACAGGAATATTGGGCAGTATGCAACAACATATTTCATTAATGCAAGGATTCCCGCTGGTGCAATATAAATCCCCACTCTCTTCCTCCCAGGCACACCTCCTAACTCTGTTCTGCTCTGGGATTTTCCCCAACCCTCCATGGCATATTTTGGGATGGAGTGGGACATGCAAAGGGAGCAGAGATGGGGGGGTATCATTTGCACAAGTGAAAATCCTTGCACTGACAGAACAAGTTAGTTGGATGCCACCTATAATTGTGAGGAGTACCACATAATTTTCCACTGGCTTTGAAGATTAGTTTCACCAGCTCAGATATTTGCTGAAGTTTTGCCTCAGACCGGATTCCCTAATGACATGCAAAGAGTATTGGAGGTAGAAAAAGCCTTCCATGCTGGGGCCTGTTAGTCCTCGCCAATCTGCTAGGATGCTAGGCCAGTGTAGAGATATGGGTGTGTGTCACACAATAAAAAAATACACATGGGTAATGAGGAACAGTTGCAGAATAATGCCATATCCTTTTATCCTCTTAGGACAGTGGTGGGGAACCTCCAGCCTGCAGGCCTAATTGGGACCAGCAGGAGTACATACAACATCAGGGCTACATTCACACCATAAATTTATTCTACTACTATTCCACTTTAAACAGTCATGGCTTTCCCCAAAGAATCCTGGGAACTATAATTTGTGAAGGGTGCTGAGAGTTGTTAGGAGACCCCAATTCCCCTCACAGAGCTACAATTGACAAAGTGGTTTAACAGTCAATCCCTCTTAAGAATATAAGAAGAGCTTCCTGGATCAGGCCAGTGGCCCATCTAGTCCACCATCCTGTTCTTACAGTGTACAACCAGTTGTCCAGGGGAAACCTACAAGCAAGAGGACCTTAGTGCAAGAGCACTCTCCCCTCCAGCAGTTTTCAGCAGCTGGTATTTGGAAGCATACTGCCTCTGAACATGGAGGGAGAGCATAGCCATCATGACTAGTAGCCAATGATAGCCTTATCCACAATGAATCTGTGTAATCCTCTTTGAAAGCCATCACTACCTCCTCTGGGAGTGAGTTCCATAGTTTAATTATGTACTGTCCTGAATCTTCCAACATTCAGCTTCATTAGATGTCTACGTGTTCTAGTTCTATGAGGCAGAGAAAACAACTTAGTTCTGTCAACTTTCTCCATGCCATGTATAATTTTAAACACTTCTGTCATGTCACCTCTCACTTGCCTTTTATCTAAACTAAAAAGCCCCCAATGTTGCAACCTTTCCTCATAGGGGAGTTGTTCTATACCCTTAATAATTTTGGTTGCCCTTTGCTGAACTTTTCTAGCTTTACAATATCCGTTTTGAAGTGAGGTGACCAGAACTGTACACAGTATTCCAAATGCGGCTGCATCATAGATACATGCAACAGCATTACGATATCAGCAGTGCCTTTCCTAATGATCCCTAGCATGAAATTATCCTTTTTCACAGCTGCTGCACACTGGGTTGACATCTTCATCGAGCTATCCACTATGGCCCCAAAGTCTTGTTCCTGGTCAGTCACTGCCAATTCAGACCCCACAAGTGTATATGTGAAGATTTTCTTTGCTCCAATATGCACAATGTACACTTGTTTACACTGAAGTGCACTTGCCATTTTACCTCCCATTCACTCAGTTTGGTGGAGTCCTTTTGGAGCTCTTTGCAAACTTTTTGGTTTTAACAACACTAAACAATTTAGTATCATCAGGAAAGTTGGCCACCTCACCACCCCTAACTCTAGATAATTTATGAACAAGTTAAAAAGTACAGGTTCCACTACTGATCCTTGGAGGACTCCACTTTCTACAGCTCTCCACTGGAAGAACTGTCCATTTATTCCTCCTCTCTGCTTCCTGCTACTTAATCAATTCCTGATCCACAAGAGGACCTCTCCTCTTATTATATGACTGCTAATCTTACTCAGGAATCTTTGGTGAGGCACCTTGTCAAAAGCTTTTTGAAAATCCAAGTATACTATGCCAAGTGGATCACCTCTTTCTGTATGTTTGTTGATACTTTCAAAGAACTCTAACAGGTTAGTGAGACAGGACTCACCCTTGCAAAAACCATGCTGGTTTTACTTCAGCAGGGCTTGCTCTGCTGTATGCTTGGTTATTTTATCTTTAACAATATTTTCTACCAGTTTTCCGTGGAACAGACGTTAAGCTAACCAGCCTGTAATTTCTGGTATCCTCCTGGATCCCTTTTTAAAGATTGGTGTTACAGTGGCCACTTTCCAGTCCTCAGGAATGCAGGCAAATCTGAGGGACAAGTTACAGATAGAAGACCAGCAATCTCACATTTGAGTTCTTGGAGAACTCTCACGTGGATGCTATCTGGACCCAGAGATTTGCCCATTTTTATTTTAGCTATTAACTTCATCTCTCATCACCACTATTTTCCTCAGTTCCTCAGACTCCATTCCTGCAAAAGTTTGTTCAGGCAAAGGGAGCTGCCCTATATCCTCCACCATGGCCAGCGCCAAAGGGTGGCCAGGTCGGGCCCTAGACCAGGGCCCCTGAAGGGCCCCTGAAGGGCCCCTCCTTAGGGTGAGTGGGTAGAGGTAGCTTCTGCGGTCCATGCCACGGATCGCAGGAGGGAGTTCTGAGGCACCCCCCACTGCCGTGCAGACCCATAACAGCCGCCTGCAACATGCTCCACCTACCTCTTGAAGTAAATGCTGGTTGCCAGGGCAATGGCAGGCATGCCGGGGCCCATCGTGCTGTGGGCGCTAGTCTGCCATCAACTAAGATGGCAGCCAAGGTTTCCCTAAGGGCCTGATGACTCTGCCACCATCTTAGTTGATGGCAGGGAAGCGCGCGCATAGCATCCTCAGTACTAAACTGCTCTTGTGGCCCTGTATTGCCACCCAAAATGATTCTGTGGAGGGGTCTGCCTCTTTTTCTAGCTTGCTGGATTCATCACGTATAGAGCGATACAATCTCCAATATGTCATTTGCTGTCCTTCCAATATATTTTATATCCAGAGATAACTGTGTTCCACTCGTTTTCTCTTTTCCAACAGGTTTCTGTTATGCTCATTATACCAATGCTGTCCTCTAAGACCAAGCATTCCAGTTCTCACGTCTTCCAGAGAATTCGGAAAATTTATTATTTATTTATTTATTTATTAAATTTCTATACCGCCCCATAGCCGAAGCTCTCTGGGCGGTTCACAACAGATAAACATCCAATATACAATTAAAACATATGTTAAACAGTTTAAAAATAAAATAATTATACCAAAAACCTAACATAATTATTTATTTTATTTATTTATTTATTTATTTTATTTCATTTTTAAACTGCCCATAGCGAGTAGCTCTCTGGGCGGTGAACAAAACAAGATTAAAATACAATATTACAATAAAATTACAATAAAATCAGCAACAAGTTAAACGAAAAACATTAAATGAAACACATTGAACATTAAAATGCCTGGGAGTATAGCCAGGTCTTAACCTGGCGCCTAAAAGAAAGTACTGAAGGTGCCAGGCATATCTCCTCAGGTAGGCTGTTCCACAGTTCGGGGGCCACCACAGAAAAGGCCCTAGATCTAATAACAATCCTCTGGGCATCCTGATGAGTTGGTACCCGGAGGAGGGCCTTGGATACTGAACAAAGTGAACGGGTAGGTTCATAGCGGGAGAGGCGTTCCACAAGGTATTGTGGTCCCACACCGTATAAGGCTTTATAGGTCAAAACCAGCACCTTGAATCTGGCTCAGAAACAAATAGGCAGCCAGTGCAGGCGGGCCAGAACAGGTGTTATATGCACAGACCAACGGGTCCTCGTCAACAACCTGGCTGAGGCATTTTGCACTAGCTGAAGTTTCCGAACGGTCTTCAAGGGCAGCCCTACGTAGAGCGCATTACAGTAGTCCAGTCTAGAGGTTACCAGAACGTGAACAAATGAGGTGAGATCATCACTGTCCAGATAGGGGCGTAGTTGGGCTACTAAGTGAAGATGGTAAAACGCATTCCGTGCCACCGAGGCCACTTGAGCCTCAAGCGACAAGGAAGGGTCAAAAAGAACCCCCAAACTATGAACCAGTTCCTTCAAGGGGAGTGTAACCCTATCTAGAACAGGATGAACATCCACCATCTGGGCAGGTAAAGAGCTCACCAACAGTGTCTCAGTCTTGTCTGGATTAAGTTTCAGTTTATTAGCTCTCATCCAGTCCATTATCGTAGTCAGGCAACGGTTCAGCACATCAACAGCCTCACCTGAAGAAGGTGAAAAGGAGAAGTAGAGTTGCGTGTCATCAGCATACTGATTAAACACATAAACAACTACAAAACTCAATACTAAAATATTAAATATTAAAACTGATTAAATACATAAACAACTACAAAACTCAATACTAAAATATTAAATATTAAAAAAGTATTAAATTGGTTGAAATATTAAGATGTTAAGATATAAGATGTTAAATATTAAGATATAAGATGCTAAATATTAAGATATAAGATGTTAAATATTAAGATATAGATATTAAATATTAAATGTTAAAATGTTAAAATGCTAAAATGCCTGGGAGAAGAGGAAGGTTTTTACCTGGCGCCGAAAAGATAATAATGTTGGCGCCAGGCGTACCTCATCAGGGAGAGAATTCCATAATTCGGGGGCCACCACTGAGAAAGCCCTTTTTCTCGTTGTCACCTTCTGGGCTTCTCTCTGAGTAGGCCCCCGGAGGAGGGCCTTTGATGTTGAGCGCAGTGTACGGGTAGGTTCATATCGGGAGAGGCGTTCCATCAGGTATTGTGGTCCCATGCCATGTAAGGCTTTATAAGTCAAAACCAGCACCTTGAATTGAGCCCGGAAGCATATAGGCAGCCAGTGCAAGCGGGCCAGAATCAGTGTTATATGTTCGGACCTCCGAGTCCCTGTTAGCAGTCTGGCCGCTGCATTTTGCACGAGCTATAGCTTCCGAACCATCTTCAAAGGCAGCCCCACGTAGAGTGCATTGCAGTAGTCTAATTTAGAGGTTACCAGTGCATGGACAACTGAAGTAAGGTTTTCCCTGTCCAGATAGGGGCATAGTTGGGCCACCAACCGAAGTTGATAGAAAGCACTCCGTGCCACCGAGGCTACCTGTGCCTCTAGTGACAGGGATGGTTCTAAAAGAACTCCCAAACTACGAACCTGCTCCTTCAGGGGGAGTACAACCCCATCCAGAACAGGTTGAACATCCACCATCTGGTCAGGAGAACCACCTACTAACAGCATCTCAGTCTTGTCTGGATTGAGCCTCAATTTATTCGCTCTCATCCAGTCCATTACCGCAGCCAGGCATCGGTTTAGCACCTCGACAGCCTCACCTGAGAAAGATGAACAGGAGTAGAGCTGCATGTCATCAGCATACTGGTGGCAACGCACTCCGAAACTCCTGATGACAGCACCCAGTGGCTTCATGTAGATGTTAAAAAGCATGGGGGATAGTACTGACCCCTGTGGAACTCCATATTGGAGGGCCCAGGGTGCCGAGCAAAACTCCCCAAGCACTACCTTCTGCAGGCGACCTGCCAAGTAGGAGCAAAACCACTGCCAAGCCGTACCTCCAACTCCCAGATCAGCAAGTCTCCCCAGAAGGATACCATGGTCGATGGTATCAAAAGCCGCTGAGAGATCAAGGAGAATCAACAGAGTTACACTCCCCCTGTCTTTCTCCCAACAAAGGTCATCATACAGGGCAACCCAGACCGTCTCCATGCCAAAACCGGGCCTGAAACCCGATTGAAATGGATCTAGATAATCGGCCTCATCCAAGAGCGTCTGGAGCTGGTCTGCAACCACTCTTTCTAGGACCTTGCCCAAGAATGGAACATTTGCTACCGGCCTGTAATTATTAAGATTTTCTGGGTCCAGGGAAGAATTCTTCAAAAGTGGTCTCACCACCGCTGCCTTCAGGCAGCCAGGGACCACTCCCTCTTGCAATGGGGCATTAATCACTTCCCTGGCCCAGCCGGCAGTTCCAACCCTGCTAGCTTTTATCAGCCAAGAGGGGCAAGGGTCCAAGATAGAAGTGGTTGCACGCACCTGTCCAAGCACCTTGTCAACGTCCTCAAGCTGCACCAATTGAAACTCATCCAACAAATCATGACCAGACTGTGCTCCGGATACCTCATTTAATTGCACTGCTATAACATTGGAGTCCAAGTCCCGACGGATGCATGAGATTTTATCCTGGAAGTGCCTAGCAAATTCATTACAACGGGCTTCGGAAGGATCTATCATGTCCATAGGGCCAGAATGTAACAGCCCTCAGACAATTTTAAAAAGCTCTGCCGGCTGGCAGATAGAAGATTGTATGGTGGCAACAAAATATTGTTTTTTCGCTGCTCACACTGCCCCTAAATACGACTTGGTATAGGCACTTACCAGTGCAAAATTGCATCCATCAGGAGTTCATCTCCATCTGCACTCAAGCCGTCTCCTATACTGTTTCATCGCTCTCAGCTCTGGAGTATACCATGCAGCTGTATGAGCTCTACCCAGGAGAGGGCGCTCAGGAGCGATCGTGTCAGCTGCCCGGGTCATTTCAGTATTCCACAATTCAACCAGGGTTTTGACAGGAGCGCCAGCCTTATCAGCCGGAAAACTCCCCAGAGCCTTTTGAAAACCATCCGGATTCATTAGTCTCCAGGGGCGGACCATCTTAACAGGTCCCTCACCCCTGCAGAGGAGAGAAGCCGCTGTAAGTCTAAACTTCAACAAGCGGTGATCTGTCCATGACAAAGGGGCTGATGTAAGACTCCCTACCTTCAGATCACCTTCACCCTGTCCAGTTGCAAAAATCAGGTCTAGAGTATGCCCTGCCACATGCATTGGGCCGGTAGCGTATTGGGACAGCCCCATGGTTGTCATGGAGACCATGAAGTCCTGAGCCGTCCGAGATAGGGTGGCCTCGGCATGGATGTTGACATCCCCCAGCACCAAAAGTCATGGGGATCTCAACAATACATCCGAGACCACCTCCGTCAGCTCAGTTAGAGAGTCTGTTGGGCAGCAGGGTGGGCGGTACAACAGCAGAATCCCCAATCTGTCCCCCTGACCCAACACAAGGTGCAAACACTCCAGACCAGTAGCTAAATGGACAGGGTGCTTGGAGGGAGAGATGGAACTCCTATAGACCACAGTAACCCCCCCTCCCTGGCCCTCAAATCTACCCTGATGCTGAACCAAATACCCAGGTGGGCATAGCTGGGAGAGACTAACCCCACCCTGCTCACCCACCCAGGTCTCGGTTATACATGCCAGGTCGGCCGCCTCATCCACAATTAAATCGTGGATGAGGGAGATCTTATTGTGAACCGATCTGGCATTTAAGAGCAGTATCCGGAGATCTGAGAGCTGGCTGATAGGGCAACCAACAAACCTGTGGGTGCGTGGGGGACCGGAACACGGCACAGCCGTTAACTGTCTGGGCCGCGTTCCCCTCACCTGGCAAGTCCTCCACACAACGTCATATCTCCCTCTACCCGTCACTACATTAATTGGGGCCCCCTGGAATCTTCCCAATCGACTTTGACTCCTCTCTCCCAGGCACATATTGAGAGCCCACACACACGTACACACTCAAAACCATACACTCCCCCCCACAATCCCACACAAGCCAAGAACTACTACAGGGCCACTCCTTCTCTAGCGGGGCTTCATCGTTAGAAAATATGTCGAGCTGCCTTCCTCAAGAACGGGCAGCGCCACCACCAGCTGCCTCCTGCTTCGTTGAAAATAGTCCAACCATCATCCTCGTCCACCAAGCAGGGCGAGCAAGTCACAGATAATAAGGGTAGGCACCCCAAGTCCAACCGCAGCTCCTGCCCGCGGGTCACGAGCGCAAAGGCAGATTATCGGCACCACCAGGTTGTCTGGGTGCCGTGATCCACAGGTCCGTGCAAAGCAGTGCCAGGGAGTCCAGTGCCGGAAAAAGCAGGGGGCCCCACCCGTCAACGGCCACTCGGGGAAAAAGCAAGAAACGCAGAAAGAAAAGCAGGGAGCAGGGAGTCCCCCACCTTCCAATGGCGCGACTTCCAGGGGCCACGGAGAGAGGCGACGTCCACGCGGTCCGAAAACCGCCTCCCCGCTGCCTCCCACTGCCTCCCGGGCCTCTTCCACCTCCAAGGCCCCAGAACCGCGTCATCCGCCGGCAACGGAAACGAGGCAAACGGGCCGTCCGGCAGCAGGCCTTCAAATGGAATACTGCACTATGGGCCAGGCAACAGAGTCCACACTCCCCTCGTCCCGGGCCAACCCCAGGCAGCCCAGCAGGCGACACAGCAGACACAGGAGGGATCACACCGAGTTGGCCCACCAGCGAGTCACCACAAATGTTGAGGTATGGTCCTTCACCACACATTTATCCGATGTTTTGTCAGCAGAGCTCCCGGCGTAGCATCTTTAGATTCTCTTATTTCATATGATCAGACCAAAATTGTAGCTCTGCGAAGGGAAAAAGGATTTAGACTAAACACTAGGAATAACTTTCTGATGGCACAAACTGTTCAGCCGTGAACAAATTCTCCTTCATTAGAGGTTTTGAAACAGAGGCTAGATGTCCACCTAACAAGGATGCTATAGTGATGGGTTTTCTGCATTGGCAAGGGATCAGACTAAATGACCTTTGATGTACTCCAACTCTATCTTGTTACATGAATCTATTGGAGTGGAGTCTACTTAGGAGATTCTTACCTATCAAAGTTCATATGACAATAAATTAATTAGCTCTTAAGGTACTGCAAGACTCTTCAGTCTTGTTCTTCTCTGCGTTATTTCATAAAGGAAAATGTAATCAAATGCATTGCTGTTTGCTGAATGCTATGACAATGCCTTTGCTATATTCACTGTTCCTGTGTCCTCTGTAAATTAACTTGTGATTCACATTATAACATGTGGTTCTGTATTGGTGTTAATGTGAACAAGTTCAAGCTTTACTGAAAAACAAGGAAGATGGCCATAACTGTTTTGGTTTTAAAATGTTAAGACCTTAAAAATCCACCCTTTATTTGAGATAAATTAAAAAAAAATAGATGATTGAATTTGATCCTAATCCAGCTAAATTTAGTTATAACTGCGAGCACAATCCTTTGCATGTTTATTCAGAAGTAATTCATGTTGAGTTCAATGGGACTAACTCTCAGGTGTGTATAAGTTTATTATTTAATTACTAGATTTTTGTCCCACCCTTTCTCCCAAAGCTGAGGGAATTAAAAATAAAATAAAAACAGGGTCCAATCTTATGGGTCAAGGAAAGTCTGGGCAAAAGTGTTTTTAGAAGATGTCTGAAGCAACTGATGGTTGCTGCTTCATGTATGGCAGAGGAAAGGGCATTCCATAACATAGGAGCAATAGTGGGAAATGTCTGTTTTCTGGTCACTTCTCTATTTTTGGAGGGTGTAGCACCATAAGTAGAATTTCTCCAGATAATCTAAGTTGAGGACGCCAACCCCTCATCCTTGGGACTTGTTCTATACAAACCTGTCACAAAGAAATATAAAAGCCTCATTATCACTCCTAATTCTTTTGCCAGATAAAGGAGTGCCCATCATTTATCCTGGCATTCTGGCATATGACATCATCACTCTTGCTTAGGAAAACAACAACCCAGAACTACACTACCCTATGTTCTCCCTCCACTACATCCCCTCCACTACACTGCCACCTGAGATATTAAATTCTACTTTCAGTTTGGCCTCTTAAGAATGAAGCAGAACTTGGAAAAGTTACTTTTTTGAACTACAACTCCCATCAGCCCAATCCAGTGGCCATGCTGCCTGGGGTTGATGGGAGCTGTAGTTCAAAAAAGTAACTTTTCCAAGCTCTGGAATGAAGTCTCTTTCTAAGTCTTCCCGTCCACCAGAAGACAAATTTCATCAGCCTTTGCTTGGTAGAATTCATTGAGATTGCCCAAAGATTTTATGACATGTCTCTTTAATGTACATTTGAGTCTCTTCACCTTCATTCCTGTCAATATTGCTGGTTGAAATGTTACAACAGACCTTATTCACAAAGGTGAAAGCAAAGCTGATACAGAGAACTTCTGTTTTCTTGGCATCATTTGTCAGTATATCTCCCTCTGAGCTAAGCAGCTGACATTGTGTATCCTTTGGCCTCCTTGGCTTTGAACATGTTTTAAAATCCCTCTCTTATTGTTTTACATCTCACTCTGTGTGCAACTGATATTGTGGTAACATTATTCCTGTATGCTTAGCCTTAGCAACATGTACTGATTCCCTTTGGGGCTGTTGTCTAATGCAATTAATGTGACACATTAGCTTGTTGGCATTTTGATAAGGCAGCATCATTGGGATATATGATCAATATACTCATAAACAAAATAGGATAATGTTAATAGTATATATTTGATTGGCACATGTGCAACCCTCTTGTGCCTCAGGACCACAGTTAGATCTCTACTTCTCTGACTACTTGAGGAGTCATCAGTAGGTTCTGGAGAAAATGCTACAGTAATGCATTTCTAATTCACTAATAGGCACAAAACCTTGACGTTTAAGAACATACCTATAGCCCACATATATTTCTATCAAACTTTAAAAAGCAGGGAAATTGGGCAGCTATAGTGAATGCACCAGGGGAGCAGGAGCTCTGACCTCCTCTCTGAGATATTGGACTGCCCTACAAATTTGTCAAAATGCAAACACCATTTGGGTTGGTCTTTCCCAGTCCAATCCACTTCCTGTGTAGCTTGGAAGAATTTCGTAACATGTCCCTCTGAGCATATGGTGAGTGGTGGCAACACCTGCCATCTCCAAACATGGAGAATTATATATTGTTTATGTTTGTTGGTGTTCTTACTTTGCTTTTTTCCTGTGTTACTAATGTTTCTACAGAGAATCTAATCTAGAAAATTTTATTTCCCTCATTATTCGTCCTAGAAATCTGTGTCAAATTATTTTTTATTAATTTCAAAGCCGTTTTATCGGTCAATGGCATATGAGGGAAGACAGCCTTTTGTGTTTCAAATTGGAGGTTATGTTCTATTTCTATTTTGGGTGCATTAACAGTTGAATCTGAAACTGCAGTTTGATGTAAAATCAGACTGATTACAATATGTTGCTACTTCAGGAATGACTCTACCTGCTGGAAAAAAGAGGATGCATGTTTTCAGCCTGCTATGTTTCAACCACTTCATTTAAGGCAAGGTGGGCACGGTCAATTAAAAACATAGAGCACACCTAGAATTTTGCTATAATATATTTCACCACCCACTGTTTTATCTTGTGCTAACTGAGACACTCCTGAGGTCCACTGGAGACTTCTGCAGAATAGTCGCCATTATTCTACAATTACTTTTGGAGTTTTTTTAGTGTAAATTTTGCAAAGTGTTGCTGTACTTCACATATTCACAGATGTCAGGCCCAGGATGAGACTCAGGAACCAGACCAGGGGTTGTAAGTAATTCAGTTTTTATTAGAGTAATGTCCAAACAAAGACTGCATCTTCTCATGAAGCAACACAGAGATACAGGTCCTGCGGCATTGGGAGAAAGTTGACAGAGCAAGGGGCTGCTTTTCCGCCTGTTCTTTAAGAAGGGGCTAAACAGGTGCACAACCTTTCGCTCCTCCTTAACTGCCCCTCAGGTACTACCCGCCTTCCCCCCTTCTCTCTTGTCTTTTCAAATGTCTTCGTGTGCGCGGAGAAGGGGGAAGCATCGGCCCCTCCTCTTCTGAAGTTTCCAATTCCAGTATGGGGGATGGGGGGGCTGATGGTAAACTGCCTCATGGCTTTTCTGCCTTGGGCAGCCCTCCCTCTTCCCCCTCCTGTTCTGAGCTTCGAAGCAGGGGAGGCGTGGGAATGTCCAGGGAAGAATCTGAAACTCCAAAGCTCTCAGGCTCTCCGTTGCTAAGCAACCCTATCTCTGGCATTTCCTCTGCTTCGTCTTCGCTCCACTCGGGCGAAGTTACTCCCCCTCCCCTCTGCCATCCATCTGAATCCTCTCCTTCCAACCCCTCGGGACCCCAACTCTGCCTCCCGACATCATTCCCTCTCCCAAGCTGTGCCCCCCCCTTTGCTGGCTTGGGGCGGTGGGGAAAACGTTGATGGAAAAGTTTTACCAAATCTGGAGCATGCACGTCAGCTTCATCTTCCCATGATCTATCAGCTGGTCCATAGCCTTTCCAGTGAATCAAGTACTGCAACTTGTGGCATCTTATTCTGGAGTCTAGGATTTCCTCAACTTCAAACTCAGTCTGCTCATTTACCAGGAGTGGAGCTCCGGGAGGCTCCTCCGGCCGCAACTCACTGGGAGGGGCGGCTTTCGTTAACAGGGATCGATGAAACACAGGATGTATTTTAAACGTGTCAGGTAGCTTCAGTCGGTACACCACGGGATTAATTTGAGTTTCTATTTCGAAAGGACCCACCCTCTTGTCTTGTAATTTTCTACATTTGCCTGGCATCTGGAGGAAGCGGGTGGACAGCCAGACCTGGTCTCCTGGCTGAAGGGGGGGGCCCTCCTTCCTGTGCAGGTCAGCAACTCGCTTGTACTCCATTTTGGCTTCGTTTAACTGCTGTTTCAATGTCTGTTGCGCCGCCTGCAATTCCCTAAGGAAGTTCTCTGCGGCCGGTACCAGCATACCCTCTGAGCTGCTTGGAAAGACTTTAGGATGGAATCCATAATTAGCGAAGAACGGGGTTTGCTGAGTGCAGGAGTGCAGGGAGTTGTTGTAGGCAAACTCTGCAAAATGCAAATATGATATCCAGTCAGTCTGTTGATAGGACACATAACTACGCAAATATCTTTCCAGAACGGCGTTCAAGCGTTCCGTCTGGCCGTCTGTCTGGGGGTGATGGGCGGAGGAGAGTTTTAATTCCATCTGCAGATGTTTCCACATTGCTCTCCAAAATTTGGCTGTGAACTGAGTTCCTCGGTCCGAGACTACACTGTTTGGCAATCCATGCAGCCGGTAGACTTCTTTGATGAATAACTTGGCTGTTTCTTTAGCCTCTAAGGCCCCTGCACAAGGAAGAAAATGCGCCATTTTGGTGAGTAAATCTACCACTACTAGGATGGCTGTCATTCCTTGGGACTTGGGTAGATCAGTTATAAAATCCATGGAGAGGTCCTTCCAGGGTTCATGTGGGACAGGTAACGGTTGTAACAGTCCTGCTAGTTTTCCTGTTTGTGTTTTTGTCCGCATACAGACAGAGCAGGACTTTACATAGTTCTCAATATCCTGATGCATTTTAGGCCACCAAAAGTCCTTGGCCACGTTCTGAATGGTTTTGTAAATCCCAAAGTGTCCCGCTGTGATGGAATCATGGCACTGGCGTAGGATTCTGAGCCTTAATTCCCCTTCTGGCACATATCTGGCTGTTTTGAACCATAACAGTCCATTTCTCCAGTGGAAAGTTACTTCTGAGTCTTGATCTTGTCCCGTCTCCTGCCTGTATCTTAGCATGTCTACATCTTCTTGTTGTGCCTTTTTGAGTTCCTCTTCCCATGAAGGCTGACATGTTCCCAACGTTAATTTCTCTGGCGGAATCACGTACTGAGGCTGGTCATCGGATTCACTTTCTTTGAATTGTGGCTGTCTGGATAAGGCATCTGCTCTCTGGTTTTTGGCTTGAGCATGATAAGTAATTTTGAAGTTAAACCTAGTGAAGAACTGGGACCATCTTATCTGTCTCTGGTTCAGCTTTCTGGCTGTTTGGAGGCTTTGCAGATTCTTGTGGCCAGAGCGCACTTCAATCTGATGAGAGGCCCCCTCTAGGTATTGTCTCCAGTTCTCAAAAGAATCCTTGATGGCCAGCAGCTCCTTCTCCCATACTGTGTAGTTCTTCTCTGCAGGCTTTAACTTCCTAGAGAAGTACGCGCAGGGGTACCTTCTTGGTCTAATTGCAGAAGGACCCCCCTGATGGCAAAATCCGAAGCATCTGCTTCCATGACGAAAGGGCGGTTCGGATCAGCAAAGCGCAGAATGGGCTCAGTAGCGAACCTTCTCTTCAGCTCCTCAAAGGCCTTGGTGGCGTTCTCTGTCCATTGAAACTTCTTCTTTCCCCTTAAACAGTCAGTCAGAGGAGCTGTTAATTTGGAAAACCCTGGAATGAACTTTCTGTAATAATTGGCAAACCCTAGAAACCGTTGTACATCCTTTTTGGTAGCAGGTTGGCCCCAGTCTAATATACAGCTTACTTTCCCTGGGTCCATCTCCACGCCTTCCGCTGAGATTCGGTACCCAAGGAAGTCCAAAGACTTGAGGTCAAATCCACATTTCTCTAACTTAGCATACAAGTGATTCTCTCTCAGTCTCTTCAACACCGTTTTCACATGCTGATCATGGTCTTCCTGGTTCTTTGAGAACACCAGGATATCATCTAAGTAACAGATTACATATGTGTCCAACAGGTCTCTAAACACGTCGTTCATGAACTTTTGAAAAACGCCTGGACTTCCACAAAGCCCGAACGGCATGACCAGGTACTTGAACTGTCCATAAGCGGTCAAGAATCCCTTTTTCCATTCATCTCCCTCCTTCATTCTGATCAGATTGTACGCTCCTCTCAAATCCAGCTTCGTGAAGATTTTTGCTGAGCGCAGTCGGTCTAGCAGCTCTGAGATCAGGGGCAGCGGGTAGCTGTTAGGGATGGTGATCTGGTTCAATGCGTGAGAGTCGTTACAAGGTCTGAGTTCCCCCCTTCTTTTTCACAAACAATAGTGGTGCTCCAGCAGGGGACTGTGAGGGACATATGAATCCTCGCCTCAGGTTTTTATCCAGGAATTCCTTCAGGGCCTCCCTCTCAGTCTCTGTGAGAGAGTAAATTCTCCCCGATGGGATGCTGGCTCCTGGCACGAGATCAATCGCACAGTCGTAAGGGCGGTGGGGGGGTAGAGTCTCTGCCTCTTTTTCATCAAATACATCTTTGAATTCCTCATACTTCAGCGGTAGGGTCACTTGCTCGATCTCTTGCACTGCCGCCGCTAAGGTGTTCTTGATTCCTTCAGGTTGACAGTTCTCCTGACAATACTGTGAGGTGAACCACACCACCGCCTCCTTCCAACTTATCTTGGGTTCATGCTTGGCTAGCCAGGGCATTCCCAGAATCACCTCAAAGTTCGAGAGATCTGACACGTATAGCGAAATGAACTCTTCATGCCCAGGGATTTGAAGTTTCACTTCCTCCGTGGCTTGTGTCACCCCTCCTGACTTCAGGGGTCTCCCATCGATGGTCTCCACAGATAGGGGAGCGTCCAGTTTCCACTGGGAAATTCCATGATGCTTGGCTAGCTTTGCATCAATAAAATTTGTGGAGGCTCCACTGTCAATTAAGGCAGTAGAATTAAACACCACTCCTCTGGAAGTTGTAATCCGAATAGGTAAGACCAACACCCCTTTTGAGGGAGGTTGGATTGTTGGAGGGCCTTTATACAACGCTGCCCCCAGTCCACCGGCCTGCACGTGGACTGGGTGTTCTAGTTTCCCGACAGCTCAGCTTTCCCCCCTTTCAGTCCACAGTCTCTGGCCACATGGCCCGGTTTTGAACAATAAAAGCATAAACGTTCTCGACGTCGTCTTTCTTTTTCTTCTTCTGACAGTCTTGGCCTAGCCCCTCCCTGTCCCTCAGTTGCATTACCTGCCATCCCTGCAGTGGAAAGGGCCTTGCTGCGGGATGCCGAGGCTGAATATCTCGGGACCTCCTGCTTCTTTTCCAGGCGCCTTCCTTCCATCCAGTGATCTATCTGTAGGCATAGCCGGATTAGACCTGGCAGGTCAGTGGGGGGGGGTGGTCCTGGCCAGCTCATCCAGGATTTCAGCATTTAATCCACTCCGGTACATAAACATCAAGGCTGCCTCATTATAACCAGTTTCCTGGGACAAAATTTTAAAGGCGTTAGTGTACTCGGAAACAGTCCCTTTAGCTTGCTTCAGAGCGCCTAGCTGCCGCGCTACTGTTTCAGCTCTTTGCGGGTCTTGAAACATCTCGGTCATCTCCTGTATAAATCCTCTGTATCTTCTTAAGACAGTATCCTTTCTCACCAGATACGGAGTCACCCATTTTGCAGCTTCTCCCTCCAGGAGGCTAATCACGAAGGCTACTTTAGCCCCATCGTCTGGAAATTCTGTGTGCCTGACATCCAGATATAACTCACATTGAGCCACGAAAGTTGCCAGCTGATCACTCTGTCTCGCATATTTTGGGGGCAATCCAATGGGAACCTTTACTACGGCAGCTGGAGGGGCTGTTTGCATCTGGTCTATCGTGGCCTTCAAGGTTTGATTATCCGTCTTCAGCGCCTTGACTGCTGCTAGCAGGGCTTGAACATCCGTCTGCAAATCAGCTACCTTAGTCCTCAAGAGTTTCACTTCTTCCGTCTCAGAAGTGGGGTTCGTTCCCCCCTCTGCTCCCTTTGACATCTTGTCCCAGTCAAGTGAAGAGAGCGTTGAGGGTGATTTAGGTGGCTCTGTCAAGCTGTCAGGCCCAGGATGAGACTCAGGAACCAGACCAGGGGTTGTAAGTAATTCAGTTTTTATTAGAGTAATGTCCAAACAAAGACTGCATCTTCTCATGAAGCAACACAGAGATACAGGTCCTGCGGCATTGGGAGAAAGTTGACAGAGCAAGGGGCTGCTTTTCCACCTTTAAGAAGGGGCTAAACGGGCGCGCAACCTTTCTCTCCTCCTTAACTGCCCCTCAGGTACTACCCGCCTTCCCCCCTTCTCTCTTGTCTTTTCAAATGTCTTCATGTGCGCAGCGAAGGGGGATGCATCGGCCCCTCCTCTTCTGAAGTTTCCGATTCCAGTATGGGGGATAGGGGAGGGCTGATGGTAAACTGCCTCGTGGCTTTTCTTCCTTGGGCAGCCCTCCCTCTTCCCCCTCCTATTCTGAGCTTCGAAGCAGGGGAGGCGTGGGAATGTCCAGGGAAGAATCTGAAACTCCAAAGCTCTCAGGCTCCCCGTTGCTAGGCAGCTCTATCTCTGGCATTTCCTCTGCTTCGTCTTCGCTCCACTCGGGCGAAGTTACTCCCCCTCCCCTCTGCCATCCATCTGAATCCTCTCCTTCCAACCCCTCGGGACCCCAACTCTGCCTCCCGACAACAGAAATAGAAACAAAAGAAAATGATTTCCTATAGGAAACTTCACTAAAATTGCAAAGTAAATCAGACATATTTAAAGTGACCATCTGAACTATATCAACTGTCTTAATAATGTTGCTTCCTCCCGGCTAAAATAAGATCAGCACATCACATGTCTTCTTTCTATTCTTTGGGCTGATTGCAGGTGTTGCCACCACTCACCATATGCTCAGAGGCACATGTTACCAAATTATTGCAAGCTACACAGCAAGTGGATTGGACTGTGAAAGACCAACCCAAATTGTGTTTGCATTTTGAGAAATTTGTAGGGCAGTACAATATCTCAGAGAGGAGGTCAAGTCTCCTGCTCCCTTGGTGCATTCACTATACCTGCCCAATTTCCCTGCTTTTTAAAGTTTAATAGAAATATCTGTGGGCTACAGGTACACCACAAGGTTTTTTGCCTATTAGTGAATTTCTCTGCTTTTTAATCCGGGAGGTTAGAAGTGGGAACCTGTTCAAGTTTGCTGAGAATGGATTGATCATTTGCATGTTTATTGAGTTCAGTGGGATTTACTCCCCTGCAATCATGCTTGTTTTGTTGTTATGTGCCTTCAAATCGATTACGACATATGGCGACCCTATGAATCAGTGACCAACAAAAGCATCTGTCATGAACCACCCTGTTTCAGATTTTGTAAGTTCAGGTATGTGGCTTAAGATAGGTGAAACTGACCACAGGGGATGGGGAGGGGGAGGAGGAGGGAGGGGAGGAAGGGCAGAGGGGAGGAGGGGGAGGGGAAAAGGGAGGAGAGGGAGGGGAGGAGAAGGATAGGTTTGATCATTTGCATGTTTATTGAGTTCAGTGGGATTTACTCCTGTGCAATCATGCTTATGACAGGTAAAACTGACCATGGGGAGGAGGAAGGGGAGGGGAGGAGTGGGAAGGGGAAGGAGGGGATTGGCAGGGGATGGGGATGGGGATGGGGAGAGAGGGGCAAAGGAAGGGGGATGGGCAAGAGGGAGAGGATAGGAGGGAGGAGAAGAGAGGGTGGGTTTGATCATTTGCATACTTTTTGAGTTCAATGGGATTTATTTCTGTGCAATCATGTTTGAAAATGGAAATGGATTGCCTTCAAGTCAATCCTGACTTATGGCAACCCTATGAATAGGTTTTTCATGGTAATCAGTATTCAGAGGTTGTTTTACCATTGCCTTCCTCTGAGGCTGAGAGGCAGTGACTGGCCCAAGGTCACCCAGTGAGCTTTTATGGCTGTGTGGGGATTCAAACCCTAGTCGCCCAGGTCATAGTCCAATACTGACCCGGGGGAGAGCCAGGGAGGGAAGGAGGAGGGGAGGAGATTGAGTGGGTGCGTACTGGGCAGAGGGGAAGCCCCTCTCCTTTCCAAAAGGAAAACATTGTGAACAGTAACATTGCTTTTCAGCGTTTCCCCCACCTTTATATTCTACAGTAGGCACATGTAGCCTCCCACCCAAATTTAAACCAAAGCTGTCCCTGGCCACATCCACGCCAGGCCTTTATTTCACTTTGGACAGTCATGGCTTCTCCCAAAGAATCCTGGGAAGTGTAGTTAGGGAAGGGTGCTGAGAGTTGCTAGGAGATGCTCTGTTCCCCTAACAGACCTTCAGTCAGAGTGGCTGACTGTTAAACCAGTCTGGCCACTGAAGCTCTTTCAGTGGAATAGGAGTCTCCTCTCAGCACCCTTCACAAACTACACTTCTCAGGATTCTTTGGGTGAAGCCATGACTGTCTCAAGTGAAATCAAAGTCTGGTGTGGGTGTGGCCTCCTGACTAGGCCAGCCAAGCAGCTGTGAGTCTGGCTTTTAGAACAATGACAGTTGGTTCTTACTGAGCATGCCCAGTACTATAATTCAGTTCAATACAAAATTTCTTAAATTAATTAAAAATTAGCCAGACATACTTTTAACTTTTGAACTGCCGAAGATGAAGGCCAGAGTCATTCATTCATTGGCGATCACTCGTGGCTGAGTAAGATTGTCTTCCAAGATAAGGTCTTTAACAGTGAGTCTGTAAGTTACTGTGGAGGCCAATTCTGGATCCACACAGCCTCTCATAGTGAGGACATAGGTTTCCAGATGGAAGATGGTCGCGATGAGGATTTGTTTGACGTGCCTTCCATTTAGCTCGTTTGTCCCACTCGCCCTGTATTTGTGCTTCTTCAAAGTCCACAGCACCTTAGATAATTGCCGACCTCTATTTGGGACGTTCCTGGGCAAGACTTCCCAGTTCTTGATGTTTATGTTACATTTTTTTAGATTCGCTTTAAGAACATCTTTAAACCTCTTTTGCTGTCCACCGATGTTCCGTTTTCCATCCTTAAGTTGGGAGTAAAGTAGCTGCTTTGGTAGACAGTAATCAGGCATTCAAACAACATGGCCGGTCCAGCGAAGTTGATGTTGAAGGATCATTGTTTCAACACTGGTAGTCTTGGCTTCTTCCAATACACTAACAGTAGTCTGTCTTCCCAAGTAATTTGCAGAATTTTCCAGAGGCAGCGTTGGTGGAATCTTTCAAGAAGTTGGGAGTGGCGTTTATAGATGGTCCATGCTTCACAGGCGTACAGTAAGGTCAGTAGTACAATGGCTTGTAAATAAGCATTTTGGTCTTCCTGCGAATATCCCAATCGAAAACTCTACACTTCATTCGGGAGAATGCAGCACTTGCAGAGCTCAGACGATGTTGAATTTCAGCATCGATGTTAGCTTTTCCAGAGAGATGGCTGCCGAGATTGGGGAAGTGATCAACGTTCTCCAATGTCACACCATTAAGCTGGATTGATAATGCTACAGAGGGACTAGTTCGCACCTGTTGATGAAAAACTTTGGTTTTTTTAATATTAAGTGAGAGCCCGAGCTTTCCATATGCTTCTGCGAAGACATTTAGGGTAGTTTGAAGATCTTTCTCTGAATATGCAGAGACTACATTATTATCGGCATATTGAAGTTCTATGACAGAAGTTGACATTACCTTACTTTTTGCTTCCAGCCTACTGAGATTAAAAAGCTTTCCATCTGTTGATATATGATTTTCACTCAATAAGGTGTAGAATCATATCAATGAAAATAGCAAATAAGGTAGGAGCAATGACGCATCCCTGTTTTACGCTTGATCCAACTGTGAATGGATTGCTCTGAAATTGCTGTCATGTTGTTATGAAGGAGTTGCAAAATATTCACAAATTTATGAGGGCATCCAGTTTTCAGAAGGATGGTCCAGAGAGCGGTTCGATTCACAGTGTCAAAGGCCTTAGATCAATAAACGCCATATATAAAGATCGATTCTGCTCCCAGCATTTTTCTTGAAGCTGTCGTGCAGTGAAGATCATGTTCACTGTCCCCCTAGAAGGGTGGAAACCATTTTGAGATTCAGGGAGGACATCCTCTGAGATCAGCAGGAGGCAATTTGCGAGGATCCTTGCAAGGATTTTACCTGCGGTAGCAAGAAGAGAGATACCTTGATAGTTCCCGCAATCTGTTCTATTACTCTTCTTAAAAAGGGTGATAATTATGGTGTCCCTAAAGTCTTCTGGGATCTCCTCCCTCATCCAGATTTTTTTGATGAGCTATGAATTTGTTGTGTAAGTTCAGGCCTACCTTCTTTAAAGACTTCAGCAAGAATCACATCAGGTCCACTAGTTTTGTTGTTCTTCATTTGACTGATGGCTTTACTGACTTCATCCAAATTAGGGGATACTGCAAGCTCGTCTCTAGTTTGTTGTTGTGGAATTTGCAAAAATACCTCATCAGCCATGATAGAGTTATGATTAAGGAGGTTGTGGTAATGCTCTTTCCAGTGCAGTGCAATAGACTCTTTATCCTTAAGAAGTTTGCTACCATCCATTGAGTGTAAGGGATTTGTACCGTAATTTGTTGGTCCATAGATGGCCTTTGTGGCATTAAAAAAGCCCCATGCATCATGAGCATCTGCAAAATGCTGGATTTCTTGAGCTTTCTTTATCCATCAGGCGTTCTTAAGTTCTCTAGATCTTCTTTGGACCTCAGTCTTTGCACTGGCATATTTTTTTTTTTAATAGCAGCACAGTTAATGTCTTTCTGCCATATCTGGAAGGCTTTCCTTTTCTTGTCAATGATATGTTCAATCTAGCTATCATTCTCATCAAACCAATCCTGATGTTTCTTAGTTTGGTATCCAATAGTTTGTTCACATGCTGCAATAATGGATGTCTTCAGTTTAATCCAGTGTTCCTTGACATTTTCAGGGAGTTCCGTCGGTAGATGTTTCTTGAGAGTTGTTTGAAAGCAAGCTCGCTTAATAGGATCTTGAAGGGCATGGATGTTTATTTTACACCTTGGTTTTCTTCCTTGGAGCCTACATTGAGGAACAATATTAATGGCCATAGTGGATCGAATTAATTGGTGATATGTCCAGCAGTCATCAGCATTTGTCATGGCCCTAGTGAGGAGTACGTCACAACGATCTCTGGCATGGACAATTACGTAATCCAGGAGATGCCAGTGCTTCGACCAAGGGTGCTTCCATGATGTTTTAAATTTATTTTTCTGATGAAAGAGTGTGTTTGTAATAACAAGATTATGCTCTGCACATTTATTCAGAAGTAGAATTCCATTCAGGTTGCTATTGCCAACTCCTTCTTTCCCAATGGTTTCTGGCCATAAGTCGAAATCACGCCCAACTCTTGCATTGAAATCACCCAAGAGGATAATTTTATCCTCCTTAGGTATCTCTGATAAGATGGTGTCCAGCTGGTTATAAAAAAATTCATTGATGTCTTCATCAGCATCTAATGTTGGTGCATAAGTACTTACAATAGTTGCCGGCTGGTTTTTGGCAAGTTTTAACTGGAGAGTTCAGAGTCGTTCATTAATGCCAATAGGAACTTATGACAAGAGTTTCACAAGATTGTATCACAGAGACCTGGTTGGATGAAGCTGGGGGGGTTAATCTCTCCCAGCTTTGCCCACCAGGTTTCTCTGTGCAGCAGCAGGTGAGACTTGGGGGACAGGGAGGTGCAGTTGCAGTAGTCTATCGTGATGCCATCCCCCTGACAAGATGCCCTCTCCCACAGTCTTTGGGGTTCGAATGTGTATATTTGAAGTTGGGTGGCTGGGACAGAATAGGGATTCTGTTGGGGTACCGCCCACCCCGCTGCTCAACAGTCTCGCTTCCTGAGCTAGCTGGGGTAGTCTCAGGGTTGGTGTTGGAGTCCCCTCGGCTTGTGGTATTGGGTGACTTCAACATCCATGCAGAGACTGCCCTGTCGGGAGTGGCTCAGGATTTCATGGCCTCCATGGCAACCATGGGTCTGTCCCAAGTATTATCTGGCCCCACTCATGTTGTTGGTCACACTTTGGACCTTGTTTTCTGTGTTGGATGGGATGATGGTGATCTTGGTGTGGAGGAACTTTCTATAGTTCCGTTGTCATGGACAGATCATTACCTGGTTGGGTTTAGACTCACTGGGACTCAGAACCTCTGCAGGGGTGGGGGACCGATTAGGATAGTCCACCCCAGGAGGCTGATGGATCCGGATGGTTTCCTGATGGCTCTTCAGGATTTTCCTGTCACCGTGGCAGGTGATTCTGTTGAAGCCCTGGTTAACCTCTGGAATGGGGAAATGACCAGGTCGGTGGACAGGATCGCTCGTGAGCGTCCCCTCTTGCGGAGTGGAGCCAAACCAGCTCCCTGGTTTACCAGGGAGCTGGCGGTGATGAAATGAATAAGACAGGGACTTGAGCAACATTGGCAGAAGACTCAGTGAGAGTCTGACCGAACACGGGCTAGAGCCTATCTGAAGGACTACTCTGTGGCAGTGTGGGCTAAGAAGAAACCTTTCTTTTCTGCCACCATTGCATCTGCTGGGAGCCGTCCAGCAGAGCTGTTTCAAGTGGTCAGGGGTCTTTTTAACTCTAGCCCACGGAAGGGTTATATAGACCACTCAACAGTCCGCTGTCAAGAATTTGCACGGCACTTTGCAGATAAAGTTGCTCAGATTCGCTCCGACTTAGACAATAAAACTGATACAGTCTCAGGGGATGTAACTTTGGCTCCTGCTTGTCCAATAATTTCAATTTGTACAGCCCGAGGATGTGGACAAGATCCTTGGAGAGGTGAGAGCCACCACATGTCTGCTGGATCCTTGCCCTTCCTGGCTCATCAAAAATGCCAGAGGGGGACTGGCCGAGTGGGTGAGGGGAGTGGTTAATGCCTCTTTACAACAAGGCAGAATTCCATTGTGCCTAAAAGAGGCAGTTGTACGGCCTTTGTTGAAAAAGCCCTCCCTGGATCCCTCTATAATGGGAAATTATCGGCCAGTCTCCAACATTCAAGTTTTGGGCAAGGTAATAGAGCATGTGGTGGCTGCCCAGCTCCAGAGATTCTTGGATGAAACAGATTATCTGGATCCATTTCAGGCCTGGTTACGGGACAGAGACAGCTTTGGTCGCCTTGGTGGATGGCCTTCGCAGAGAGCTGGACAGGGGGAGTGTGTCCCTATTAGTTCTATTGGACCTTGTAGAGGCTTTTGATACCATCGACCATGGTATACTTTTGGACCGCATGTTATTTAACATCTATATGAAACCACTGGGAGAGGTTGTCCGGGGGTTTGGGGTTCAGTGCCATCAGTATGTGGATGACACCCAACTCTATTTCTCCTTTCCACCTAAAGCCAAGGAAGCTGTCCTGGTCCTGAACCAGTGCCTGGCATCAGTGATGGACTGAATGAGGGCAAACAAATTGAAACTAAATCCAGACAAGACAGAGGTGCTCCTGGTCAGTCGAAGGGCAGATCAGGGAATAGGGATTCAGCCTGTGCTGGATGGGGTTACACTCGCCCTGAAGACACAGGTTCGCAGTTTGGGTGTGCTCCTGGACTCAGCTCTGATCTTGGAGGCCCAGGTCTCGGCCGTGTCCAGGAGTGCCTTTGCCCAGTTAAGACTAGTGCGCCAGCTGCACCCATTCCTGGAAATGCCTGATTTGACTATGGTGATGCATGCCTTAGTTACATCCCATTTAGACTACTGTAACACGCTCTGTGTGGGACTGCCTTTGAAGACTGTTCAGAAACTTAAACTGGTACAAAGAGCTGCAGCCAGAGTATTAACAGGGACTGGTTACAGGGACCATACAACTCCCTTGTTACAACAGCTCCACTGGCTGCCAGTTTGTTTCCGGTCACAATTCAAAGTTCTGGTTTTGACCTATAAAGCCCTATGTGGCCCAGGCCCAGGCCATTTGTCAGACCGTATCTCCCTATATGAGCCTGCCCAGGCCCTGAGATCTTCAGGAGAGGCCCTTCTCTCAGTCCCAACACTCTCGCAAGTGCAATTGGTGGGGACGCGAGATAGGGCCTTCTCAGTGGCTGCTCCTAGGTTCTGGAACTCCCTTTCTAGGGAGGCACGAATGGCCCCCTCCTTGCCATCCTTCCGTCAGCAAGTAAAGACTTTTTTATTCTGACAGGCTTTTGGGATAGAAGGTGTTTAGGATTGGGCTTTACAAGGCTTGTTTTATTGTTTTATATTATTATTTGTATTATTTTAAATTGTATTTAGATTTTTAAGTGCCTTTTACGGTTTTAAGGTAGTGCATAGTTTAATTGTATTTTTTTCTATGTTTTTAACTACATGTAGTTCTATTTGTAACCTGCCCTGAGTTCCAGTTTGGAAAAAGGGTGGGGTAAAAATAAAGTTTCAATTCAATTCAAAAGATTATTTTTTAATAGCAAAGCCTATTCCCTGTATTCGTCATTCTTGTTCAGGCAGTCCTTTCCAGAAGAAGGTATAACCTCCTTTTTCTTCCTTCAGTTGTCCTTCTAGTGCTGCTATGTCAATATTAAAATGTCTCAACTCCCTCCTGATGATGGCATTCCTGCATGCAGGATGTTCACTATCTGTATTGTCCAGCAATGTCCGTATATTCTATGTTCCAAAATTCAATTGTCTTTTGTGACCACTAAGTGGTAATCCCACTGAACGCAGTAATCCAGTCAGGGAGAGAGATGAGGGAGACTATGTTTAGGGCACCTTTTCTAGCCCCCTCCCCATACAGGGTGAGCAGAGTAGATCCTGAATAGGACTGCTCAGTCATGGATACAGCTGCCGAGACTCAACTGCCTCGGTCCTTGAGCCAGGATGACTGAATCTGTATTCACCACCCACGTGCCAGTCCATGACTAGGGGCTTCCGGATTTCACATTCCTGCCCCCATCGCCATTCACTGATCATCATGGGACTTTTGGTTTGGTTTGGTTTGGTTGGAAGACACCTGTGTGGGACTTTGTTTTATGTGGGGAGATTGGTGCACGACAATCAACATACAATCTTGACAGAAAAAGGCTTTGATCCAATGGCATGGATACCACGACGATTGGAAGTCTTTTATCTGCTGCAGCCTTCATCTGCCTTCACAGCCGTTGTAATGTATACATTGTTATCCTCCGCCTGTTCTGCCATTGAGGACTTTCTTGGATCATTCTTTGTCTGGTTCCTCTCCCTTGACCTTACCGCCATGGGTGACCCTGCTGGGAGTACATGACTCCCGACAGCATCGCTCACGGGGTTCATTGGAACATGCAAGCCCACTCACCACTGCAAGGTGATGATCCAGCGAGGGGACCAAAACATACCTCTCAGGTTTTAAAAGATCACTGCATGGTGCTTAAAGTACCTGGGGATTTGGGTTTACTGCAGCCACTCCAGCATCATGGTTTGGACAGTAGAGCCCAAGCCTGCTTTCTGCCGGCATCAGCTTTATGAATGAGTTCTCCATGAGTAACTTGCCCATGCAGCTGATCCAGAAGGCTTTGGCTGTATCACACAAAAGCTGATGGGCATAAGAACATAAGAAGAGCCTGCTGGATCAGGCCAGTGGCCCATCTAGTCCAGCATCCTGTTCTCACAGTGGCCAACCAGGTGCCTGGGGGAAGCCTGCAAGCAGGACCCGAGTGCAAGAACACTCTCCCCTCCTGAGGCTTCCGGCAACTGGTTTTCAGAAGCATGCTGCCTCTGACTAGGGTGGCAGAGCACAGCCATCATGGCTAGTAGCCATTGATAGCCCTGTCCTCCATGAATTTGTCTAATCTTCTTTTAAAGCCATCCAAGCTGGTGGCCATTACTGCATTTTGTGGGAGCAAATTCCATAGTTTAACTATGCGCTGAGTAAAGAAGTACTTCCTTTTGTCTGTCCTGAATCTTCCAACATTCAGCTTCTTTGAATGTCCACGAGTTCTAGTATTATGAGAGGGGGAGAAGAACTTTTCTCTATCCACTTTCTCAATGCCATGCATAATTTTATACACTTCTATCATGTCTCCTCTGACCTGCCTTTTCTCTAAACTAAAAAGCCCCAAATGCTGCAACCTTTCCTCGCAAGGGAGTCGCTCCATCCCCTTGATCATTCTGGTTGCCCTCTTCTGAACCTTTTCCAACTCTATAATATCCTTTTTGAGATGAGGCGACCAGAACTGTACACAGTAGAGCTGAAGGCTTCTTTCCCTTGTCAATGCACAATCGGAACACACTTCAAGGCTCCCAGTTGTGCATTGGCAGCTGTGCCTCTACCTGCCCTTCAACTAGTTTTGCCAGGTTCAGGGCTTTAGACTGATCCTGTATCTTTAGGAGAAGAGAAAGTCAGCCAAGTGCAGGTGTTCTTGCAATGGGAAAAACCACAAGGTGGAATTCTCCTTTCCCCCTGCACAACTTTTAAAGATACAGAAGACCTCTTGGAGGCTGGGCCGGGCAACCAAGAGGTCTTCTGTATCTTTAAAAGTTGTGCAGGGGGAAGGGAGAATTCCACCTTGTAGTTTTTTCTGTTACAGTGTTGCAAGAACACCTGAACTTGGCTGACTTTCTCTTCTCCTAAAGATACAGGATCAGTCTCAGGCCAAGACTCTGGCAACCCTACCTCCATATGATATCACTTAAGTTATCAGGCATCAGGCAGGTGGGAGTAATTTGGGGAAAACTGCCTTGCAGGCCAAATTTGAACACCTGGCAGGGATCAGAGGTTCTCTCAATGTATGTTTCCTGTCCAAAGTTGATAAATCCAGAGTGGCTGTGATTTTTTCTCTTTTTATTGAAGTTACAGTTACATGAAAAGCATCATGCCTCATTCACCTAACTATGCTTTCTAGGAACTTGTATCCTGTCTAACACTAAGCTAGCCTTCACAGCCATAGACATTGACTCAGCAACCCTCCTCTTCTGCATCCCCTTAAGTAGGCTTCATTTTCACGCATAAATGATGGCTCCTCAATTCTGACCATTAAACCTCACGCTTCTGAAGCTGCCAAGAATGGGGTGATGGGGACTGGACTTTGATGTCCCCCTGTGACTGGTGGGGGCTATCACTCTGTTTGAACATGGGGAGCTGCTGGGTGCTCAGCTGGGAAATGTCTGACGTGTGAGGTTGAGTCTCTGGTGGTGGTGGCAGCTGCACTTCTACAGGGGGCTCAGGAGCTGAGGGGACTGTACTGTTCAAGATGGGGACTGGGGCGCTCTGTGTATCCATTCCACTATCTACCTCCTCCCCTGGTTCCCAATCCAAGAACTCATCCTCTGATTCACTCTCATCTATTCGCCTCCTCTCTGCCTGGCTCAGGGCAGTATCTGTGAGAAAATTGGAGAAAGTTTGAGATATAGTTATAATGAATAAAAAACAAAAATATGTGTAGAATTAGGTGGGTGGTAACTTGTTTTTCCCTAATAAGGAAATTCACCGTAGGCCCTCTTGATAAGTGAAAAGAAATATGAGAGGGAAAAAAATCATTTTTTCTATTTTTCCCTTTTCCTTTCACTATTAAGTCTCTCTCTCCCCCCCCCCCATCTCCATTCCATTTTTCAGGATGAATTCATTTAATATGTTTTATTTTACTTTCATGTGTTATTTGGCTCCAGCTGTGCCATTGTTGTTGTTTTTGTTAAATTTATTCACTAGCAGGTCCCAGGGTGGGTTACAGCAGTTTAAAATTCAATATTCAAAACAATTAAAACAAATTGCAATTACAGGAATAGGGTGGGTACTGAAACATATGTCTGAGGTGTCAAACGCTAGGGTAAAACACTGTCCTGTAGTTCTTTCTAATGGAGCCCATTTCCCAGCTTACAAACATCCTAATTCACATTATTTTGAAATTTATTTTAAAAATAATTATCTTCACTTGCTTTAGGATATTTTTTTAACTTACTGATAAAACTGACAGGTTATTTCCCATATCTACTATTTTAAAAAAAAATATTTAACTTAAAACATACTCTTTCATTTGAATGTGTTTCTTTTGGTTAGGTAACAGAGCACGCCAAATGATGTTTCTGCTCTGGGTGCAAATGAAAAACAGAGTGAACATGATGTGCTGCTTGTTGATGATATTTCCCTTACATTTTGCAAAGGATTAAAAAATGTCAACAGCATGATATATTTCTTCCCTCAAACATCATATGTAACTCTGTATGTACAGAGAACTTTCCAGATTTCTGTGAAAATGGAAATGTACTCTCATAATTAAAAAGTATAGGTTCTTTGATCTTAGTGTGTTGTTTTTTAGGCAAAACTACTGTAAAAGTTCCTGGACCCCTATTTTAAATGCGCAAAAAGCAATGCTCTCATTCTGATTTGACTTTGTGATGAATCAGTGCCATGTTGCTAATTAGATTAGTTAGTAAGGCAGTCAGTAAAGATTTCCTTTACTCACTCTGAAAGCAAAAGCAAAAGGGTGAGCAGTGGAAAGGGGCTTATTTGAAATCTTTCACCTCCTGAAAAATCCTCTCTTTGATTGAAAATGTTTGCTATATATAACATTCAGCTCAATCTTAGTTTTAAGCTGTGATGGAAACATATATGCACCTTTTGTCTCTGATGTGGTATGCATGTATTTTGTAATTGGCTATGCGTACCAAGGAAGCGAAAACAACTTTTTAACAGCAGCCTAAAGCTGACAAAACGATCTTATAACATTCCTTCTGTGTTAAACAACTTAGAAAGCATATTTTTCACATGAATTGGTGATAAAGCAATTGAGATGGTTTTAGCAATTTCATCTCAGTATAGCAATGTAATAGGCTTTAATTTTTTTTAAAAAAAATATACTACTCTCCCAAAGCATTCAAAAGTGGCATATAGGTTCAATTTTCGTCATAAGATTCTTCATAAAGAATAAAGTTCTATATATAGAATAGCATTCTTTATAAAGAACAACCAACAGAATGGTTGTATAAATTTTGCAAGGTGTAAGCTTCCTTTTTATTACTATTACTCTTGTTCCTCACTGTTTCATACAAAACAAGGCAGGGAACTTTACACAGTAAATACTTCCTCTCAATATTTTGATCTTCAACATTCATTTTACCCATATTCCTCTCCCCTGCCTATGTACTATAAAACTGAAACCATTTCCCCTCTTTTTAGCAACAAATTTGGTGAATAATACTAAAATGGGTTAAATATCTGATTTTGAAGGTGCTGCTGCTTTTAGAACACTTCATGATGAATTCAATTGCCACTCACAAAAAACGGAGGTGAACGGTCACCAGCACATGTTTGGAAACATCGTTATCACATGTGTAATGTTTATGTACCTAGAGAATGGGGAGAGCCCTCAAGATAAAGGCACAGCAAGCCTGAAGGTATGCCGTTTTTCTACCCATCCTGTCTTACTCAAACACATTCAGGTCAGAAAGTACAGTTAATTAAGGAGTCTATTTTCCATGCTGGAAGCACTGCTGAATATTCTATTCATTTTAATTTGTTTCACTTCCAGAGCTCAAAGGGGAGAAAACAATTAGGTACTGTACAGCTATCCAATTGCTTGGCAATTATCTGTGTTATTATCCCATTGGCTCATTCTGCATGCTAGTAATGGCCAGCAAAGCTGAGATGTGTTAGTAAGAGACAAGTGTTATTCAAATTGATTAGGTTCAACTTCACACAGCATTGTTGCATAATTTGTTTGTGGGACTAGATCATATTGCATGAAAGGATCAGATCTATTTTTCCAAATTGATTCTAATGCCCCTAAGCATGCTGTGTTCCACACTATCTTTATGCAGATAGGAACAAAAGGGCACCAGATTACAATTTGATTCAGCATGCTGTAGGCCCTATAAGATGGAAGAACAGCATCAAGTTGCAAAATCATATGCAACCCTTCCCTTCAATGCATGTAGTAGAACATCACATGTAGCCTACAGCCTACATGCAGTCTGTCTACTCCCCCCCAAAAAAACCCCTGGATGGACAGGTTATGGGTGCAAGGTATATGTCCACGTCATACATGATATTCTATACATGCCAGAAGTACATATAAGCTCAAGGCTCATTTCTGTTTCCCATAATATCTAGAGCCTCTGTGTCAGGTCAAAGTGTGAGCCTAAGATTAAGAAGTGGTGATATTATGATTACCCGTCCCCCCAGGTGACAGGTGGGAGTGGAGTGTGTGTACCCTGGGTGAAAGATGGGGATGGTTTGTTTGATGATTTTCTTCTTGTTGTTATTGTAGGGTTGATTGACATGCATGGCATGTGATTGATTCATATTTTGGGATTTATACTGTTTAAATTCATTTATTGTATTTATTGTCTCTGTTTTGTTTTTATTTATTTATTGTACTTATTGTATCTTTATTGTATGTTTTCTCTGTATTAGAAAGTGTTTTTATTTGTTAATGCTTTATTGTTGCTGTGATCCACTTTGAGCTCAACTTGGTTGCTGGAAAAGTGGCATACAAATATTAAATCAAATAAAAAATCCAAGATTTATATATAATGATATATATATATAATCTGCCCTGTATCATATCAATCTCAGGGCAGGGTACAGAAATTCCATCTAAAACACAATTTTATATGTATAAAAAAGGAACACATGAATCCATAAATAGTATCAATAATCTAAAAATACCACAGTGGTTACCAAGTTCAGAATATGTTGAACAATTATAAATCTCCAAATGCCTAAGTAAACAGGTAAGTCTGAACCTAATGATGAAATAAAAACAAGGTTGGTGCCAGCTGATGCTTAAGACGACATTCCAAACTTGGGGTGCCACCGAAGGGAGGACATAATACTTCACAGTACATTGTTAAAGGCATCTTACTTGCTCTATTTATCATGACTTTTCTTGTCTGTACAGAGAATTATGAATAAATGTCAATCATTATTTACTTCCTCCTTTATGTTGTACCATCAGTGTACATTCCAACTTCTTTGTTTCTCTGCATAGCTCTTTCTTTCTTGTACTATGACTTGCAGAAATATGATGCATTGTTCAAAGGAAGTAAATATATGCAGATCTGTATAATTTTGTTCTGTTCAGTTTTTCCTGGTGCAGAACTGTATTATTTTTAGCCCAGAGATTGTTTTATCTTCCTTAGAGGCAGGTTTCACACACCTTCAGATGTGGGTGTATAATCTGAATATAACGTAGAAAGCTGCTCACACTGTTGATTTAAATATCAGAGAAGTTGCCATTATTCCACTGACCAGCATTATTAATGGATTATGGCTTGTAAATGCCTATTCTTGATCAGGCTCTCTCTCACTCCCACTTCCCAAGAATCATGGCATAGAAGGGCTTGTTGGCAAAGGGTTATATCCAATGCTGCCCCTGCATTTCTTGCTGCAAATGGCACCTGTTGGAAAAGAGTGAATCTCTTCAGCAGGGAGGATACACGAAATGCCTCACATTCCTTCCTTCTGATTGCTTAGCAAGTGTAATTAAGGCTGCAATCCAATGCACACTAACCTGGGAGTAAGTCCCATTGAATCCAATGGAGCTTACTTCTGAGTAGATATATATTGGATTGCAGTCTATGTGAATGTGAAGCCTTAGCAATAGCAGTGCGTCCTTATCTGACTAACAAGGCTAACAGTGTCCGGTTCTTACATTTAAAAAAAATAAAAGCCAAGAGGCTGGGCTTCCTGCTGGAAGAGGGGAGGGAAATGAACTAGAACATGAAAAAAACTCTAATTCCTTCAAAACTGTGCTGCCAAATGACTTTAATTCACGTTTAGTTCACTCGGTAGTTGTGGGAACTACTTTCAGGTGTGGTTCTGAGATTTTTGACATTCCCAGCACTGCCCAATGTACTGCAGGTAAGCTTTCATTTTTCTGTTCATGCTCTTGATTCACTAATAGGCAAAAAGTGGATTGGACTGCGAAAGACCAACCCAAACTGTGTTTGCATTTTGACAAATTTGTAGGGCAGTACAATATCTCAGAGAGTAGGTCAGGTCTCCTGCTCCCTTGGTGCATTCACTATAGCTGCCCAATTTCCCTGCTTTTAAAAGTTTGATAGAAATATTTGTGGGCTATAGGTATGTTCTTAAACTGCAAGGGTTTTTTGCCTATTAGTGAATTTCTTTGCTTTTTAATCCGGGAGGTAAAAAATGGGATCCTGTGCAAGCTTGCCAAGAAATTATTCATTTGCATGCTTATTGAGTTCAATGGAATTTACTCCTATGTAATCATGGTTAGGATAGGTAAAACTGACCATGGGGAAGGAGCAGGAGGAGAGGAAAGGGAAGGAGAAAGGGAGGGGAGAGGGCAGCGGAAGGAGGGGGAGGGGGAAGAAGGGGGAGGGGCAGGGGAGGGCAGGTTTGATCATTTGCATGCTTATTGAGTTCAATGGTATTTACTCCTGTGCAATCATGCTTAAGATAGGTAAAACTGACCATAGGGAGGAGGAGGGGGAGGGGGAAGGAGGGGATTGGAGAGGTAGGTGGAGGAGAGAGAAGGGGCAAGAGGGAGAGGATAGGAGGGAGGAGGAGGGAGGGTGTGTTTGATCATTTGCATACTTTTTGAGTTCAATGGGATTTATTGCTGTGTAATCATGTTTGAAAATGGAAATGGACTGCCTTTAAGTTGATCCCAACTTATGGCAACCCTATGAACAGGGTTTTCATGGTAAACTGTATCCAGAGATGGTTTTAACATTGCCTTCCTCTGAGGCTGAGAGGCAGTGACTGACCCAAGGTCACCCAATGAGCTTAATGGCTGTGTAGGGATTCGAACCCTGGTCTCCCAGGTCATAGTCCGATACTGACCTGGGGGAGGGTAGGAGGAGGGGGAGGGTAGGAGAGTGGGTGGGCGGGCACTGGGCAGAGGGGAAGCCCTTCTCCTTTCCAAAAGGAAAACATTCTGAACAGTATCATTGCTTTTCAATGTTTCCCCCACCTTTTTATTCTACAACAGGCACATGTATTGCACTTTGGACAGTCATGGCTTCTCTCAAAGAATCCTGGGAAGTATAGTTAGTGAAAGGTGCTGAGAGTTGCTTTCAATTATTTTCAATTTAACATTATGGAATGTGAAAAATCCATGCTGGCTATAGTATACAGACACTCTTGTGGCTATATAATATATTGTACCAGAAACCTCTCTAATGTGTCATAGTGTAAAACACCTGTTAGTTACATGCTCTTCATTAGAGCATTTCAGACATATTTATGCTTGTGCCATTTATGATTCAGAGCAATGAGTGTCCTGTAGGAATAATAATCTTGGCATCTTGAATTACAGGATAGTATTCACAATGTTGAAAATAAAAAGATAAAATGTAACCCAACGTATGTGAAACAATTTCTACTTGCTAAGATGAAAATAGATATCAGTCTCTATAACAATGAAAGGATTGTTTGGGAAAATAACCTTTTATAAACATAATTTTTAAAACCCTCTTTGAAAATCATTACAAATTGTCTCATCTTTGAACTCTCAAGTGGCTTTGCCCAAAACAATACAACCAATTGTTTACAGAAGTTGGTGACTTAGCCAGAGCTTGGAAAAGTTACTTTTTTGAACTACAACTCCCATCAGCCCAATCCAGTGGCCCTGCTGGCTGGGGCTGATGGGAGTTGTAGTTCAAAAAAGTAACTTTTCCAAGCTCTGAAGCAGCACATAATTGCAAGCAGGATTATGTTTGGTCTTTCTTTTAAGGTTGAAAGGCAATATCTTTTGGTGAGAAGCATTAGTTATATTTCTTAACTGAAATATGTTCTGCTGGTCAAAGCAAAAGCAATACCTTAAAGACTAACATATGTGATATAAACTTCCATGGATTATGGCCCACTTTGTCAATTGCATGAAATATTATCCAAAGACAACAGATAACCACATAATATATACATAGGAACAGAGGTGGAAAAATACTAATTTTAGGTGGCACACTATGTGTGTAGTCTGCTAGAGACAAAACTATTGGTGTTTATATGGTTCTCACTTGTACTGGTTGCTAAAAACACAGGAAATAAGAGGTGTATGGAGTGTATGGGAAACCTGTAGACTAGACCTGGTGAACCTGTGGCCCTCCAGATGTGGTTGGGCTGTAATTCCCAACATTCCCAGTCAGCATGGCCAATTACCAGGGATGATGGGAGGTGGAGTCCAACAGCTTCTGGAGGGCCACTGCTGTATGCTGAATAATTATGGGATTAGGCTGGGCTGGCTGATACTGTGCCTATACAGTGTAGCCTAATGTCCTCAGTTCTTCCTTGTGCTGTTAGTTATTTTGTGGGCACAGCAGATAGCATCTATGGTGTGCAATAAAGCCCAAACTACCTTTTGTCCTCCATGTTTCACTAATCATCACTTAGCAATGGTGGTATGACAGTGCAATGTAGCTCCCAACCTGCATTGGTTCTGACTGGTACATGGCATAGCTGAGCTTTTTAGACTCGGGTATTGTGGGGAGAGACAAAATGGATGCAATGTCCTGTACATATACTTCAGAGTTTGGTTATTCTTTCAGTTTCCTCCCTTATATGTATAGTTTGAGCTGCCCTTTCAAAAGTGCCACTCTCTCTTGAATACCTTAGTTTTTTCTGTGTCTTCAAAATAGAGGTAGAAAGACAATAAAGAAGTGGATACAATCAATTCCTCCACTCTATTAAATAATTCTGAATTTAAAACATTTAGATATCTACTAGAGACTTTCAATAATGCTGAGCCAAAAAGGGACCAATATTGTGAAAACCTTCATCAGAATCAAAAGCCTTCCCTTTTGATTTTTTTTATTGTTGTGAAAACAATAAAATGCTGAGAAATGTCAATTTTTAATTTATCCCTGATTGCCCATATGATCCAGTGCAGGAAGCCCTTTCTCACTCTGATGGGCCTAATTTGCCCTCAGTGACATCACTATGCAGCTAAATCTGATTGGTTCATAACACTTTGACATTATCCAATCCAATACATAAGCTCTATTGGCTGGAATTACCTGAGGATGAATAAAACAGTTGATAAAGCAGTATAGAGGAAAAACAGTATCTGAAAGCAGTTCAGTATGACTCTTCAGCAACTGCAAATAGCTGCAGAAAATGTAGGATTAAATACTGTGGCCGGGGAGTGTAAATCCTCCCTGAAATCACTACTTTTGAGATAAGGCAATAATCAAATCCAGAGAACATTTGGCACAGGACTAATTTTCAAGCCATTCGGCTGAATTCCATTCAATATACCAGACAATGAGCTCACTAAACAGAATTCTAACAATACTAACACTGATGTTAGAGAGGAGACACTTGGCTAAAACATAATGTAATTGCCAATTTCTTTAATGTGCATTTGTAATGAGTTTTATCAGAAGTCTGATTCACGTGAACATGCACAATTAGCTCTGACCAAGGCAAATGCTCCACTCTTGCCGCATTAACTTCAGTTTCATTACCTTTTGGAAGAATGTTTTCTAATGCATAACTGTGCTGCAAAGGAACCCTCTTATTCTAGTCTAATATTCTGCAAAATCTTGAAGGACACTGCTTTTCAAGTGGAGATGCTCAGCATGCCAAGTTGAACAGATAGCTTTAAAAAAAATTAAGATGAGAGTGAAGTTGCCTCATAATTATCTGCTTTCAGGAGTGGCTGGCACAGTACCGCTGGAGGAGCATTGAGATACGGCAGGGACAGCTCAAGGCGGCTGTGAGGTTGCAGTGGTGTGAGCACACTAGTGGGAGCACTAGGTTGGCTCTGTTAGTGCATCCTGTCCCAACCCTGCATCATCACAATTAGTGGTAGTGATGTCACTGCCAGGATTCTGGCTACATGGCGCCACCTGCCAGCTGTTCTTGCCTGGTTTAGAATATGAATATGGCATGTTGCAATCTGCACCTATATTCTGAAACAGAACCATGATCCTACCACTTTATAGTTCTTTTCTGGCTTACATTACAGTCTGAATTAGAGAAGAACTATGGGTAGGATGGTGGGCCTTTCATTTCTAACATGCTTACCTATCTGTGGCTGGGCTGTGAGAATTAGTATAGCAGAAAGGGAAAAGGAAGCCTCCCCTCTCTTTCTCCCTTCCTCCTCCTTTCCTTCCTCCTGCCTCCCTTACTGGGCAATTTGAACGCCACTCTAAGGAGGGAAGGAATGGGGGACAGCAAGAGGAACAGAGAGACAGAAGAAGAGGAGAAAGAGAAAGAAGCTTCTTCCCTTCTTTTCTCTGTCTTTTCCTCCTCTCCCTTTCCTTTCTTTCCTCTAACAGTGGGACTTGGAATGCTATCGTAAGGAGGGAGAGGACAGGGGAAAGAGGAAATGGGGAGCAGAAGTTAAGATAGGCCTCCCTCAGTCTCTGTTGCTAGTGCATTGCCATCATCACCAGTTGCCATCGTTGCCATCACAGCCTCCATCACAGTCCAGCAGATACAACTGCCAGATGCAGGGGTTTGGGGGCTCTAGAGGGAGTTGTTCAAGGCTATGACAAGTACACTTAGAACTCTCTCTTTAAAAAAAAAAAATCTCTTAGGTGGTTTCCATTATTGCTTGTAATTGTCAGCCCCAAACTCAATCTTGCAGAAGGGTATGCCTGACGCTAAATGAGAGCTACTATGTTTGATGTATGTTGCAGAAACAGCCAGTGTGGCAGGGCAGTGTGATGCTGCTGCCCTCCCGACAGTGGTGACACCGTCACTTACCAGGACACAGCAGGAGTAGGGCAGGCCAGCGGCAAGGTCAGGGCTGTGCAGGCATACTGGCAGAGCCAATCTTGTAATGCAGTTGTGTGGCTGCTCCTGTTATACAGCAACACCAGCAGACATCCAGCAAGGCCTCTGTTCTTCTGAGACAATAACATGGAAATGGGGAACACCTGCCCAAATAAGGTAAAGACTGAAAGGAAATGTCGATCACATGAACAATTTGATTCTTTACAAGCTAACACAGCTTTGCATTCAGCATGCACAGGTGCCACTAAAAATCCCTTCATCCCAATACAAGGATGTATGAAAGACAAACTCTGTTTTGTCACATTTGTAACTTACCTCATTTTCAGACTGATGTTGCTTGCTCCACTGCAAATTTCTGTCCTGTCTAGAATGCCCCCATTACCAATGAATAATAGCAGATATGTTATCTGATGGAGGAGGATATTTAGTTCCAGCTAAAACTTGACATATATGCTCTAGTCATGTTAGTCTTGATAAGAACCTGTCAAGGTTGAGACAAAGAGCATTCTGGTTATAACATTCTTGGAAAATAGCAAAGGTAGAAATGGAAGAGGATAATCTGAGACTTGACATGCACCAGGAAATTCTCTGCCCCTAGGATGGAAGGGGTAATTTGAAGGAGGGGGACTCTAAAGGAGGCATGCTGATTCAGTAGAGACATAATCTTTTGAATGGTGGGTCACTTAGTTGCGGACAGAATCAAGGAAGAGAGAAAGCAAGATCTGAATAGAAACTGAGGATTTAAAATGTGATTTCCTAAAAGCACAATGTCACCTGATTGTTCAGTGATGGTTCAATAGACCTTGGCCAAACAGGGACTCTGCTACCAAGGCTGTAGTTGAGCACATGCTCCCAGTTGCAATCCTGTTGTCCAGGATTGGCCAGAACTGGTACAGCTTCCTGTACTTTGAAGAAAATTAGACAGCACCAGTGCTTGCACTGCTGTCCTCTTGACAGTGGCATCGCCTCTGCATACCAAGGTGATGTGGGATGGGGTGGGGTGGGGTGGCAGGAAGATTGGGGATGCACAGATGCATTGGTGTGAGCACCCGTATGAGCACCGGATTGGCTCTACAGCTATGCATCTGCAGCTCCACCCTCAGCCCATCCCAGTAATCAGCAGAAATGCCACTTTTGGGAGAGTAACAGTGCAGTAGCACCCCATGAGCCATCCACCTCTGAGTGGAAGTCCAGTTACCCCATACATATGAAAAGTTTTGTCTAGATAAACCTACTCCAACAAAGGAAACATAAACTTCTGAAAGCTTGCTCTTTTGTGAAGTGTTCATCTCTACATCACACTACAGCCCAGAGCAGAGATAGCTAACCTTTGACCCTCCAGATGTTGTTGGACTTCAACTCTCCATCATCCAGGACCATTGTCCATGCTGGCTGGTGCTGATGGGACCTGAGTCCAACAGCCCAAAGGCACCAAAAGTTTCATCTTGCCTTTTCCTTCTTAATTGTCCGAAAATGTAAGCAGGCAGCTTCTAGCCTTTCTAAGGGGCTTGGGATAACCTAGTAAGAATATGGAAAGCTATAACTACATCTTATCTCTAGTGAGACGTGGAGCAAGATGACAACTATACATGGATAAAACCAAGGTACTGGGGAGAAGGTCCCCAAAAGGTAATATGGAAGGGTCACTGAACATGGTGTTTTTGTCCACATACAGCCATTCAGGAATATCATCCCCGACTGATAGAAAATGAAAGGCACATTTCTGAAGACATAAACTTAGAGGGTGCTAACTGACCTCCTGCTGACAAAAGATATCCACCAGGAAGGCTGTATTTAAAGTCCCCTCCCCTGCAGCCCCCCCCATCTGCTTTGATAGTTCAGGAGGCTGCAGGGGATTGAGATAATTGTAGAAAATTCTCTCTCTCCCCATTTGCAGGTGGATGCCTTCTCTTAATCGAGGGACACTAATTGGATCAAATCCAGACTTTTTTTAAAAAAGTCTCTCATTTTCTTCCCTGCCCCCTCCCACTAAGCTCTGTTGATACAGGTAGCTTTCTGCATTAACCAATAAGGATAAGGGCTTAGATTTTTGCCTCTTGGTTTTTATTCACACATTGCTCAGTATCACAACGCTTTTACTGCAATTAGTCTCATTTATGGGAAAAGAAGCAGATTATCTATGAAATTGTTCTATAATGGTATATGGCATAGTTTCCTGGAAGGCACTTTTATTTGGCAATTGTTTGTCTTATTTCTTATCAACCAAGGGAATGTTTCCTCGTTTATTGTCCTCGTCGGATTTTGCAATGGGCAATACAGAACCTTGGAAACCCTTGAAGCTGAGATCTTCCTTTGTAGTAAATTATGCTGAAGAAAGTCCCTTTGATATATGGATAGAAATTATTTTCCCCTCTTGATAATGAGGAATGAGAATCTATTAACACTGATTATTTTCATGACGCCAATTCATTACTTTTTGTGGATAATCAAATCAAAATTCATCATATAAATTGACTATCATTTTTCATCTGGCAATGATCCATTTTTCTTTCTAATTACTATCTTAATTCCCTCCAAGCTGTGCACCAAACTATTCAGATTCCTCCCTCCAACTTTCTGACAAGTACCATTAGAACTAAAAGCCTTTCAGAAGAGAGAATTTCAGTGAAAGGGAAAATAGCTCATTTAAAACGTGTTTATTATCAATACGCAAAAATCAATAATCACTGCATTGCCAAATGAATGAAAAAGGAATCTTATATTGGTTGATTCTAAACAATAGAGATGATTTGGTGGATGAAGTGGCAGTTAAGGGAACTCTGGGGGAAAGTGACCACAACATACTTGAATTCTTGATTTTAACAGAAGGAAAAGCTGAGAGTAGCCATACACGCACCCTGAACTTCAGGAAAGTTGATTTTAATAAACTCAGAACAATTGTAAGTATGGTTCCATGGCAAGCCACCCTAATGGGAAAAGGAGTCGAAGATGGGTGGGAGTTTCTAAAAAAGGAAATTCTAAAAGCGCAATGGCAAGCAATTCCAACAAGGAAAAAAGGGGGGAAACAGCAGAAGAAGCCAATGTGGCTTCACAAAAAGCTTAGAGATGACCTGAAAACAAAAAAGGACACATACAGGAAGTAGAAAGAAGGCCAGGCCACAAAGGAGGAGTACAGGCAAGTATCACGGAATTGCAGGGATGGTGTCAGGAAAGCTAAAGCTGAGAATGAGCTGAGGTTAGCGAGGGATGCTAAAAGCAACAAAAAAGCTTTCTTCAGGTATGTCCATAGTAAAAGACAGAGAAAAGAAACAGTGGCACAGCTACTCAGTGAGGATGGCAAAATGATAACAGATGACAAAGAAAAGGCAGAAGTGCTCAATTCCTACTTGGGCAAAGTCTTCTCCCAAAAAAGGATCTGTGACCCTCCCGGGAAACATGAAGTAGAAGGGGCAGGATTGGAGCTTGAGATTGATAGACAAATGGTCAAGGAATACCTAATCACTTTGAATGAGTTCAAATCAGCAAGGCCCGATAAACTGCAGCCTAGAGTATTGAAGGAACTGGATGAAGAACTTTCAGAACTGTTGTCTATTATCTTTGCAAAATCATGGAGGACTGGTGAAGCGCTGGATGACTGGAGGAGAGCTAATGTTCCCTATCTTCAAAAAGGGCAAAAAGGAGGAACTGGGGACTACAGGCCAGTCAGCCTAACATCAATCCCTGGAAAGACTCTGGAGCAGATTATAAAGCAGTCAATCTGTAAGCACCTTGAAAACAATGTGGTGACTACTAGGAGCCAACATGGATTTATGAAAAACAATTCCTGCCAAACTAATATCATTTTTTGACCGGGTAACCTCCCTTGTAGACTGTGGGACTGCTGTGGACATAATATATCTTGACTTCAGCAAAGCTTTTGAAAAGGGCCCCGTGATATTCTGATTAGCAAGCTAGCTAAATGTGGGCTGGATGGAATAACTATCAGGTAGATCCACAGTTGGCTCCAGAATCGTACTCAAAGAGTGCTTATCAATGGTTCCTTCTCAAACTGGGCAGAAGTAATGAGTGGGGTACCACAGGGCTCAGTCCTGGGCCCAGTGCTCTTCAACATTTTTATTAACGACTTGGATGAGGAGGTACAGAGCATGCTTATCAAATTTGCAGATGATACAAAATTGGGGGGCATAACTAATACTGTGGAAGACAGAAACAACATTCAAAGGGATCTTAATAGGCTGGAGCATTGGGCTGAAAACAACAGAATGAAATTCAACAGGGATAAATGCAAAGTTCTACACTTAGGAAAAAGAAACCAAATCCACAGTTATAAGATGGGGAATACTTGGCTCAGCAATATGACATGTGAGAAGGATCTTGGAATTGTCATTGATCACAAGCTGAATATGAGTCAACAGTGTGATGTGGCTGCAAAAAAGGCAAATGCTATATTAGGCTGTATTAACAGAAGTATAGTTTCCCAATTGCATGAAGTATTAGTTCTCCTCTATTCAGCACTCATTAGGCCTCATCTTGAATAGTGTGTTCCCCTGTTGATCATTCAACATCCCTACTCTTGGTTTAAATTTCCCTTTCATTTCTCTGATCTTTTGGAACAGTGCTCTTCTTCTTCCCTTTTTGTTGTCCTCTTCTATTTCTATGCAGTAACTATTGCAATAGTTCTCTTTGTCCCTATTTACTAGTCGTTGTATAGTTGCATTTAGGGTTCTGACCGTGTTTCTGTCTCCTCTTGCTTTTGCTTTCCTTCTCTCTTTAACCATTTTAAGAGTTTCTTCAGTCATCCATTGAGGTCTTTCTCTCTTTTTAACTAGAGGTATTGTCTTTTTGCATTCTACCCTGATAACGTCTCTGACTTCATTCCATAGTTCTTCTGGTTTCCAAATCATGTGAAGTATTAGTTCCCCTCTGTTCAGCACTGGTTAGGCCTCATCTTGAGTACTGCATCCAGTTCTGGTCTCCACTCTTCAAGAAGGATGCCAACAAACTGGAACAGGTTCAGAGGAGGGCAACAAGGATGATCAGGGGACTGGAAACAAAGCCCTATGAGGAGAGACTGAAAGAACTGGGCATGTTTAACCTGGAGAAGAGAAGACTGAGGGGAGATATGATAGCATTCTTTGTTGGAATAGGCAAATGTTACAAGTTCCATTTAAGGGATATTTGGAGAATATTCCATGTACCTGTTTTACCATGATGTAACTTCCTAGTGGGTGGGGTTAGTTACCTGGTTTCCTCCTCCTTTGTCCTGGGGGATTTCTTGCATATTCTCCTTTGCTGATCTATGCACCATTGAGAGAGGCCACATGGCAAATGATGCTCTCTGCTGAGAGCATCAATACCAAACACTGAGATGGACTGAATACCTTCTATTTTCTTTCATCTAAGCTACAGACTATGTTTCTAACATATGAAGAGGTTGTGAGTAAATGTTTTTATCTTTTACCTAAGATGATTGTGTTTGTTGCTATTTATACAGAGAAAGGTGGGGCTGGTTACATTCTCACTCTGCTGCTTGTGTTTTTATATGTCTGCTAAGAAATAGGACCAACCAAATTAGTTCCTATTTCTCTCTGGTATTTTTATAATACCGAACATTCTTCAAGTATGTGAAAGATTGTCACATAGAGGAGGGCCAGGATCTCTTCTTGATCGTCCCAGAGTGCAGGACACGGAATAATGGGCTCAAGTTGCAGGAAGCCAGATTTCAACTGGACATCAGGAAAAACTTCCGAACTGTTAGAGCCATATGACAATTGAATCAATTACCCAGAGAAGTAGTGGGCTCTCCAACACTGGAGGCATTGAAGAGGCAGCTGGACAGCCATCTGTTGGGAATACTTTGATTTGGATTCCTGCATTGTGCAGGGGGTTGGACTTGATGGCCTTATAGGCCCCTTCCAATCTACCATTCTATGATTCTATGATCTTGCTAAAATAAGATATTTTATGAGCTAATTGACCTTAGTGGTCAATAAGCAAATGCAGATTTGAAATATTTATTTGTGCATAAGTCAGCAACCTGAACCTCTTCTGAAATCTCCATTAAAAGCAAGGAATCTTGTCATAACAGATGGAAAAACAGAGATGTTTTTCAAGTTATATATTTATTGAACCAATTTACTGCCAAGATGTACTTTTAGAACCATAGACTGCTGCCCCCATACAGACAGAAATGTTTGCCCCTTGAGTCCTAGCCCTTGGGCTGCACATATTAGCCTGCATAAACCACCCTGACTTTGTGGTGTTCATGAGCAGAGAATGTCTGCACAGCAAATCAATATAGATGACTTCAGCGAAAAGAGCAAGAGGCAGCAAAGGGACCAAGGTCTTTAGCCAATATAATTCTAAATGAGTACCTCATTTTCCCAGTTGCAGATGGAAAAGACAAAACTCGTGACAGTGAAAATGATTAACTAACTGACCCTGGGAAGTAAACCCATGTAAGCATTACTATTTATAGAAAAAAGGGGGAGCAGGCAATGCTCACTTTCTTTTGGCTGAATAGTTACAGCCTTGGTGGGAGGGCACAGCTCAGCTTGGGACAGGGCCCACTGGTAGAGCATCTTCTTTAAATGCAGAAAAGCCCAGGTTCAGTCCCCAGCATCTCCAAGTAAGGCTGGGAGAGGCTTCTGGTCTGAAACTCTGAGAGCAGCTGCCAGTCAGTGTAGACAATGCTGAGCTAGATGGACCAATGATCCAACTCAGTATAAGGCAGTGTCCCATATACTTTGCATGCAGCAGATCCCAGGTTCAGCGTTCAGCATCTCCAGTGAAAAGGATCAAGTAGCAGGTAGGGATGGGGGGAAAATTGATCAGTTCACATTTAAGGCCAAACGTATCAGATTTGCACTTTCCAAAACAATATGAGAACTGAAACACAGCCACCCTTTGAAATTCACACTTATCCAAATGTTGCAATACTAGGGTTGCCAGGTTCTTGGCCCGAGACTGATCTTGTATCTTTAGGAGAAGAGAAAGTCAGCCAAGTGCAGGTGTTCTTGCAACAATGTAATGGGAAAAACCACAAGGTGGAATTCTCCCTTCTCCCTGCACAACTTTTAAAGATACAGAAGATCTCTTGGTTGCCAGGTCTCAGGCCATGGACCTGGCAACCCTATGCAATACAGCTTTTCAGCCGGTGTTTTAAAAAATGGATATACATTTGGTAAAGTGTGCATAAAAATAAATATAGTAGTGAAAATAACATACACAAATGCAGTATATTAGGAGAAATGTGTACACTTTTCAAAACTGCATCCACAAATGTGTTTATTAAGAGAAAATTGCACTAAAATTCTGAAGAATTTTCATCAGGAATTTTTTTTAAAAAAATCACAGGTTGCTGCAAAAATGTAGAGAACTGAATTTAAGATTGGAAAAATGAGAAACTGAGAGTAGCAGGGACAGTAAAGACCTCAGCCAGAGGACTCCCACTAATCAGAATGGAAACCAGCAGCAAAATCCCAACTCTCCAGAGAGCTGTTTTGGGGGTGCCGCAGACTATACAGAGGAGGGAAAGAAATGGTCTTCAGGATCCAAGCATCTATAGTTGATTATTGGATATTAACTATAGAATAGTTAATATAAATAATTATCTTGACTTAATGCCAAACTACCTGTGATGGGCACTTCGATGATTCTTTCTCCCAAATTTGTTTTAAATGAAAAAAAGACTGTGAGGTGCAGGGGGCGGAAAGGCTGCTTAACATTTTCTCTTCCTGCTGTTCATACAATCCACTTTCTGTTCCAGCTGCTTTCCCACCCATCTTTTATTTCACATGGGAGAGAAAAGCAACTCAGGTGTGTATGATTTTGAGCAGCCAAATAGCAGGCTGGGAAATAGTTATGCAATACCTTACTCTGGGTATTCTCCACTCCTGTTTTCAGTCAGGAGTGGGGAGGAACAATCATGAAACTGCTCACCACATCTAGTTGGCCTTTGGTGTTGATACTTGCTGTGGGCAAACTGAACAGCCAAATTAAAGTTCTTTATTGAGTTGCAGCTAGAAGGGGGGGGAGTTTGCTTAATTATTGTACATGATTGTACACTATTTTGAATGATGTAGGGACAAGGATTTCCATAACCTGTGTAATTCCTATGGGGTCTGCAAGAAAGCAGGTGGTATATTTGTAAAAGAGAGATCAACTTTTCTTGTTGAGTGTCTGACCGCTTTTCAAGCTTCATGGATCTCTAATTGGTAGTGAGTATCTGCTTAAAGGCTGCAGGAGAAGAAATCTGAACTGACTGATTAAAATAACAAAAAAGTTAATAGCTAATCTATTCTTTCCTGTGACATTATTTTGTTAATCCATTTAATCAGATCCAATAATTAGCCCTTGCTGAAAGAGTGAACATTTCATTTGAGAGCTATAGGAGGCCAGGAGGAGGTAGGATTTAAAACTATCCCTGTGCTCCTGTTCTTCAGTTTTCTCTGTAAGAGATCCATTAATTTTTTTTCCTCCTCAGGAAAGCATCCAGGAAGGTGAACAAGCCAGCCTTTCCTTTGTGAACTGAAGAATTCACAGTAAGGAAATATATATATTAATTAGAGAACCAGTGTTTTTATAACTTACCTGAAGTAAATTAAACCGAATCACTGGACCTATATTAATCTTGATTAGTTTATTGCACAAAAAAAGTATTATGAAATGGATAACATCAGTAAGTGCTCTGAAGAGGATGACAGAATAATAATCTGCTCCACGGGCTAGAGGGAGCCCCAGCTGACAAAGCGTCAAGGGGAGTTAAGCTGCAGAGCAAAAAGAGGGTAAGTAGCTCCCATTTATTTCATTCTTTAATTGAATTAAAACAGCTCAGAGCAATAAGTAATAAGGGCAGCCTAAGGTCACCCTGAGCTAGGAGTCAAATCCTGGAAGAACCTATATCTTAGGAGACAAATCCTAGGAGAAAGAAGCCTATAGAAAGCTAGTTTTCAACACTACCCTAGCAGGAAAGCTTCAGGGGACACTGTAAACAAGGTTAAATTCCAGAGAGAAGGGGAAAAAGGAAACTCCACCAAGGAAACTCCACCAATACATACAGGGAGAGAGTCAGCTCAGTCTTTGCTAAAAAGGGCAGCTTTAGCCTTCCTTAAGTACAACCACAAGCTCTGCTTCCCTAGGTTAAAGAAAAGTCAGGCTGTTCTAGGTGGGAAAACAACAAACGAACAAAAGTCCTTAAACAGCCCTGCCCCTTGCTAAGGAAGGAAGCCTGCCTTCCTGCCTTCAAAGGAAGGAAGCCTGAGATAATCCTAAAGAGTTAAGCCCCAGCTGATAGTTGAGTCATCAGTCTCAACACATCATTGGCTGGCAGCAGTAGCTGGGAGGGACCAGCCACACATATAAATTCAGAGCACCCTAGCGAGGGAGCCTGCTCCACAAGCTAGAGGGAGCCACAGCTGATGAAGCGTCAAGGCCCCAGCTGACAAAGCGTCAAGGCAAGTTAAGCAGCAGAGTGAGTTAAGCAGCAGGGAGAGGAGGCCAGGGCCCCCCACTCTGTCCGTCTGTTCCCTGACCTCAACTAAACCACAGTCCCCAACCCATAGACATAATAAACCTTAAACAAAAGTATGCAGGTAAGAAGCCAGCAGGGGTGTGGGGGCTTTCCAGTGTTTTTCACTGCCTGCAGCATGTACGACTATCTGCCTGTTGGACAGAAGTCGTGGGTGTGCTCTCGGTGCAATGAGCTCCTGGCTCTCCGGGAACGACTTCATTTCCTTGAGGCCAAGGTGGCGGACCTGGAAAAGCTGAGAGAGGCAGAGAGGTATGTGGAGGAGGCCTTCAGGGACTTTATAGCTGTGTCCCACTCTAAGGATGACAGCTCTTCTGCTATCATGGAGAACGATGGTCTCGGGGAAGGAGAGCATCCAGCTGAGGAAGAGGGAAACGATCCCTTAGAAGGGACCCATTCCTTGGGGGATGAGCAGCTATCCTCCCGTGCCGGGGATATATCTCCAGGGGGTGGAGGGATCCTTGTAGTGGGTGATTCGATCATTAGGAACATAGACAGTGGGGTGTGTGATGGGCGTGCAGACCGCAAGGTGTTTTGCCTGCCTGGTGCGAAGGTTGCGGATATTGCCCGTTGTTTAGATAGTTTGGTAGACAGTGCTGGGGAGGAGTCAGTGGTCGTGGCGCATGTTGGCACCAACGACATGGGGAAATGCAGCCGTGAGGTCCTGGAAGCAAAATTTAGGTTGCTAGGTAAGATGCTGAAAGCCAGGACCTCCAAGGTGGCTTTCTCTGAAATGCTACCGGTTCCACGCGCAGGACCATCCAGACAGGCCCAGCTTTGCAGTCTCAATGCGTGGATGAGATGATGGTGTCGGGTGGAAGGGTTTGGATTTGTTAGGCACTGGGGAACATTTTGGGACAAGCCGGGCCTGTACAAAAGGGATGGGCTCCACTTGAACCAGAATGGAACCAGACTGCTGGCACTTAAAATTAAAAAGGTGGCGGAGCAGCTTTTAAACTGACTGAGGGGGGAAACCCGACAGGAGCTGAGGAAGGTCCGGTTCGGAATAAACCTCCCCCCTGGGATAAAGACCAAAGAAATGATGAAATTTTAAAAGGGGTAGGCCTAAAGTAGGCATTGTGAGAGCAGGGGCACAGGATATAAATTCAGAAGGGCAAAATTACCACAGGCCAAACCACAAGTGCCAAAGACACTTGAAGAGAGACACTGCTTACAAGTGCCTGTACGCTAATGCTAGGAGCCTCCGAACCAAGATGGGAGAACTGGAGTGCTTGGTCTTAGAGAAGAGAATTGATATAGTGAGCATAACGGAGACCTGGTGGAATGGAGAAAACCAGTGGGATACGGTTATCCCTGGATATAAACTATATCGGAAGGACAGGGAAGGACGTATTGGTGGCGGAGTCGCTCTATATGTGAAAGAAGGCATTGAATCCAGCCAGCTTGAAACCCCAAAAGAGGCGGACTCCTCCACAGAATCATTGTGGGTGGTGATACCATGCCCCAGGAGGGATTTAATAATGGGAACGATCTATCGTCCCTCTGATCAAAATGCTCAGGGAGACCTTGAGATGAGATATGAAATTGAGGAAGCATCCAAGCTAGGAAATGTGGTAGTAATGGGTGACTTCAACTACCCGGACATAGACTGGCCGCATATGTGTTCCAGTCATGACAAAGAAGCAAAATTTCTAGGTATTCTAAATGACTATTCCCTAGACCAGTTGGTCATGGAACCGACCAGAGGGACGGCAACCCTGGACTTAATCCTCAGTGGGGACCGGGACCTGGTGTGAGATGTAAGTGTTGTTGAACCGATTGGGAGCAGTGACCACAGTGCTATTAAATTAAACATACATGTAAATGGCCAATTGCCAAGAAAATCCAACACGGTCACAATTGACTTCAGAAGAGGAAACTTCACAAAAATGAGGGGATTGGTAAAAAGAAAGCTGAAAAACAAAGTCCAGAGGGTCACATCACTCGAAAATGCTTGGAAGTTGTTTAAAAACTATATTAGAAGCACAACTGGAGTGCATACTGCAGATCAGAAAAGGTACCGCCAGGGCCAAGAAGATGCCAGTATGGTTAACGAGCAAAGTCAAGGAAGCTCTTAGAGGCAAAAAGTCTTCCTTCAGAAAATGGAAGTCTTGTCCGAATGAAGAAAATAAAAAAGAACACAAACTCTGACAAAAGAAATGCAAGAAGACAATAAGGGATGCTAAAAAAGAATTTGAGGAGCACATTGCTAAGAACATAAAAACCAACAACAAAAAATTCTATAATTACATTCAAAGCAGGAGACCATCTAGGGAGTCGATTGGACCCTTGGATGATAAGGGAGTCAAAGGTGTACTAAGGAATGATAAGGAGATTGCAGAGAAGCTAAATGAATTCTTTGCATCTGTCTTCACAGTGGAAAATATAGGGGAGATCCCTGAACCTGAACTAACATTTGCAGGAAGGGTCTATTCTGAGGAACTAAGACAAATAGTGGTAACGAGAGAGGAAGTTCTAGGCTTAATGGACAATATAAAAACTGACAAATCACCGGGCCCGGATGGCATCCACCCGAGAGTTCTCAAAGAACTGAAATGTGAAATTGCTGATCTGCTAACTAAAATATGTAACTTGTCCCTCGGGTCCTCCTCCGTGCCTCAGGACTGGAAAGTGGCAAATGTAACGCCAATCTTCAAAAAGGGATCCAGAGGGGATCCCGGAAATTACAGGCCAGTTAGCTTAACTTCTGTCCCTGGAAAACTGGTAGAAAGTATTATTAAAGCTAGATTAACTAAGCACATAGAAGAACAAGCTTTGCTGAAGCAGAGCCAGCATGGCTTCTGCAAGGGAAAGTCCTGTCTCAGTAACCTATTAGAATTCTTTGAGAGTGTCAACAAGCATATAGATAGAGGTGATCCAGTGGACATAGTGTACTTAGACTTTCAAAAAGCTTTTGACAAGCTACCTCACCAAAGACTTCTGAGGAAGCTTAGCAGTCATGGAATAAGAGGAGAGGTCCTCTTGTGGATAAGAAATTGGTTAAGAAGCAGAAAGCAGAGAGTAGGAATAAACGGACAGTTCTCCCAATGGAGGGCTGTAGAAAGTGGAGTCCCTCAAGGATCGGTATTGGGACCTGTACTTTTCAACTTGTTCATTAATGACCTAGAATTAGGAGTGAGCAGTGAAGTGGCCAAGTTTGCTGACGACACTAAATTGTTCAGGGTTGTTAAAACAAAAAGGGATTGTGAAGAGCTCCAAAAAGACCTCTCCAAACTGAGTGAATGGGCGGAAAAATGGCAAATGCAATTCAATATAAAGAAGTGTAAAATTATGCGTATTGGAGCAAAAAATCTTAATTTCACATATACGCTCATGGGGTCTGAACTGGCGGTGACCGACCAGGAGAGAGACCTCGGGGTTGTAGTGGACAGCGCGATGAAAATGTCGACCCAGTGTGCGGCAGCTGTGAAAAAGGCAAATTCCATTCTAGGGATAATTAGGAAAGGTATTGAAAATAAAACAGCCGATATCATAATGCCGTTGTATAAATCTATGGTGCGGCCGCATTTGGAATACTGTGTACAGTTCTGGTCGCCTCATCTCAAAAATGATATTATAGAGTTGGAAAAGGTTCAGAAGAGGGCAACCAGAATGATCAAGGGGATGGAGTGACTCCCTTACGAGGAAAAGTTGCAGCATTTGGGGCGTTTTAGTTTAGAGAAAAGGTGGGTAAGAGGAGACATGATAAAAGTGTATAAAATTATGCATGGCATTGAGAAAGTGGGTAGAGAAAAGTTCTTCTCCCTCTTTCATAATACTAGAACTCGTGGACATTCAAAGAAGCTGAATGTTGGAAGATTCAGGACAGACAAAAGGAAGTACTTCTTTATGCAGCGCATAGTTAAACTATGGAATTTGCTCCCACAAGATGCAGTAATGGCTACCAGCTTGGATGGCTTTAAAAGAAGATTAGACAAATTCATGGAGGACAGGGCTATCAATGGCTACTAGCCATGATGGCTGTGCTCTGCCACCCTAGTCAGAGGCAGCATGTTTCTGAAAACCAGTTGCTGGAAGCCTCAGGAGGGGAGAGTGTTCTTGCACTCAGGTCCTGCTTGCAGGCTTCCCCCAGGCACCTGGTTGGCCACTGTGAGAACAGGATGCTGGACTAGATGGGCCACTGGCCTGATCCAGCAGGCTCTTCTTATGTTCTTATGTTCTTAATCGGGGGGGAAATGAAAATGCAGCCTGGTAAAACAGTGAAAGTTTTACTAGGGTTAGCAGGGTTGGCTAACCTGGTGCCCTCGAATGGACTCCTAATCCAGTCAGTGAGACCAGTGGTCAGGGATGACAGGAGGTGTAGTCCAAAAGCAATATGTGGAAGGTACCATGTTGCCTACCCCTTGTCTGGCGACTTCTCCTATAATATATTTGCGTAAAAATGTAATTGAGGGCAGGCATCATCTCCATGGAAACACGGAGGGGGAGGAGCAAAGCTTTTTATAAACACAACTTCGCTTGGATGCCTATTCAGACATTTGGATGACATATATCAAGCTGCATGTAAAATAAGATATGGTGCATATATTTATTGTTTTTTCCCTTTTTTGTTTGTTTTTCTTTAATAAATTTGCATAAAAGTCAATTAAAAGAAATTAATAAATCAAATATAAATGAAATATCATTTGGAGCATTCAGGTCAGAAAACATTTCTAGTTACACAGTTGTGCAAGGTCTCCTCCTAATTCTGCTCTCAATGATAAATAAAGAGGACAACTGTGCGTATCTATTCAGAAGTACATCCCATCGAGTTCAGTGGAGCTTACTCCCAGGTAAGTAGATATAGGATTGCAATGTTGGTGCTCTTGTGTTTTTGTTTTAGTTGCTCAAGGCACATTGGAAAAGAAGTAAGTGCTGTTGCTATGTTCTTGGTGTGTTTTTATCATGCTTTAGTGTAGTGTGGGGACTTTTTTTTTTTGCCTGAGGGCCATATTACTGTGTAGCATGGGCCCCACAGGAATTTTTCCGGGGTAGGGGCAAAGTAAAAACTGAAAAGGGAGAGTTGGCTAATTTGTCACAAATGTTTTGGAGAAGAATGGTGTCTATACATTTTGGGTCATATCTGAGGTTCTACAAATTCTAGAAACTTACTTTAAAAATATGAAAGCTGTGAATCTAGAGATACTGGGCAATTTATTTATTTATTTATTTAATTAAGCTTATATATCGCCCGACTAGCAACAGCTCTCTGGGCGGTGAACATTAAAAATACAATAAAAATAACACAAAACTGTACACAAAACTGTACAGTCTAAAATCAAAATATAATAATTTACAATTAACAGGAATTAAAATGCCTCAGAGAAGAGAAAGGTTTTAACCTGACGCCGAAAAGATGATAGTGTCGGCGCCAGGCGCACCTCCTCGGGGAGACCATTCCATAGTTCGGGAGCCACCACTGAGAAGGCCCTAGATCTTGTCACCACTCTCTGGGCTTCCCTATGAGTCGGAACCCGGAGGAGGGCCTTCGTAGTAGACCGTAGTGTACGGGCCGGTTCATATCGGGAGAGGCGTTCCGACAGATATCGTGGTCCCGTGCCATATAAGGCTTTATAGGTAAGTACCAACACTTTGAATCTGGCCCGGAAGCATATTGGAAGCCAGTGCAAACGGGCTAGCACGGGTGTTATATGCTCAGACCGCTTAGTTCTTGTTAGCAGTCTGGCTGCCGCATTTTGCACTAGTTGTAGCTTCCGAATCATCTTCAAAGGTAGCCCTACGTAAAGCGCAATGCAGTAGTCCAGACGCGAGGTTACCATAGCATGTACCACTGATGAGAGGTCCTCCTTACTCAGATAGGGACGTAGCTGGGCTACCAACTGAAGTTGGTAGAACGCATTCCGGGCCACCGAGGCTACATGAGCCTCAAGTGTGAGGGAAGAGTCTAAGATGACTCCCAGACTACGCACCTGTTCCTTTAGGGGGAGTGTAACCCCATCCAGGACAGGGTATATATCCACCATCCGATCAGAGAAACCATCCACCAACAGCATCTCAGTCTTGTCAGGATTGAGTCTCAGTTTGTTAGTTCTCATCCAGTCCATTGTCGCAGCCAGGCAACGGTTCAGCACGTCGACTGCCTCACCTGAAGAAGATGTAAAGGAGAAGTAGAGCTGCGTGTCATCAGCATACTGATGACAACGCACTCCAAAACTCCTGATGACCGCCCCCAGCGGCTTCATATAAATGTTAAAAAGCATGGGAGACAGAACCGAACCCTGCGGGACCCCACATTGGAGAACCCACGGTGTCGAGCAATGTTCCCCAAGCACTATCTTCTGGAGACGACCCGCTAAGTAGGAGCAGAACCACTGCCAAGCAGTGCCTCCAACTCCCAATTCCTCAAGCCTCTCCAGAAGGATACCATGGTCAATGGTATCAAAAGCCGCTGAGAGGTCAAGGAGAATCAATAGAGTTACACTCCCTCTGTCTCTCTCCCGACATAGGTCATCAAACAGGGCGACCAAGGCAGTCTCAGTGCCAAAACCAGGCCTGAACCCCGATTGAAATGGATCTAGATAATCGGTTTCATCCAATAGCGCCTGGAGCTGGTCAGCAACCACACGTTCCAGGATCTTGCCGAGGAACGGAACATTGGCTACTGGTCTGTAGCTGCTGACATCCTGTGGGCCCAAGGAAGGTTTTTTCAGGAGTGGTCTCACTGCCGCCTCTTTCAGACAGCCAGGGACCACTCCCTCTCGTAAAGAGGCATTAATCACTTCCTTGGCCCAGCCAACTGTTCCTTCCTTGCTAGTTTTAATTAGCCAAGAGGGGCAAGGATCCAGTACCGAAGTGGTCGCACGAACCTGTCCAAGCACCTTGTCCACGTCCTCGAGCTGAACCAACTGAAACTCATCCAACAAAACATGACAAGACTGTGCTCTGGACACCTCAGTAGGATTAACTGCTATTAAATAGGAGTCTAAGTCCCAGCGAATGCATGAGATCTTATGCTGGAAGTGTTCAGCAAATTTATTACATCGAGCTACCGATGTATCTGCCGTATCTTGTAGGCCTGGATGAAGTAGGCCACGAACCACTTTAAAAAGCTCCTGTGGGCGTGAGAGAGATGACTGAATAGTGGCGGTGAAATGTTGTTTTTTTGCCACCCTCACCGCTCCTACATAGAGCTTAGTAGAAGCATGAACCAGCTCATAATTGCATTCGTCGGGAGTTCGTCTCCATCTCCGCTCAAGCCGCCTCCTGTCTTGTTTCATCGCTCTCAGCTCCGGAGTATACCAAGGAGCTGTATGAGCTCTACATAGGAGAGGGCGCGCAGGAGCGATCGTGTCAACAGCCCGGGTTATCTCTGTATTCCACAGATCGACCAGGGCTTCGACAGGAGCGCCAGTCTTATCAGCCGGAAAAACCCCCAGAGCCTTTTGAAAACCTTCAGAATTCATTAGTCTCCAGGGGCGGACCAATTTAATAGATCCCCCACCCTTGCAGAGGGAAAAGGCTACTGAAAGTCTAAACTTCAGCAAGCAATGATCTGTCCATGACAACGGGAGAGATGTAAAACTCCCCACATCCAGATCACTATCCCCATGTCCAGTAGCAAAGACCAGGTCAAGAGTATGCCCCGATGTATGTGTGGGGCCACTAACATATTGAGACAGCCCCATGGTTGTCATGGCGGCCATGAAGTCCTGAGCTGCCCCAGACAAAGTAGCCTCAGCATGAATGTTGAGATCTCCCAGTACTAATAGTCTGGGGGATCTCAACAGTATCTCCGAGACCACTTCCGTCAGCTCAGTTAGGGAAGCCATTGGGCAGCAAGGTGGGCGGTACACCAAAAGGATTCCCAGTCTGTCCCTCTGGCCCAGCACAAGGTGCAAACACTCCAGACCAGTGATTGCATGGACATGGTGCTTGGTGAGTGAGATGGAACTCTTATAGACCACAGCGACCCCCCCTCCCCGACCCTCAGATCTACCATGATGCTGAACCAGATACCCCGGTGGGCAGAGCTGGGACAGACTAACTCCTCCCTGTTCGCCCACCCAGGTCTCGGTTATACATGCCAGATCGGCCACCTCGTCCACAATCAAATCATGGACGAGGGAGGTTTTATTATGTACCGATCTGGCATTAAAAAGCAGCAACTGGAGATCTGAGAGTTGGCTGATAGGACAACCAACAACCCTGCGGGTATGAGAAGGACCAGAACGCGGCACAGCCACTACATGTCTGGGCCGCGTTCTCCTTACCTGGCACGTCCCTCTCATATCACCATACCTCCCTCTACCCGTCACTACGGCAATTGGGGCCCCCTCAGGTCTCCCCTCTTGATGATAAAATCTCTTCCCGAGGCACATGATAAATTATAAATACAAAAAACTCATATACATAAAAATACACATTCACTCACAACATACACTCATATAACACCCATTCATCCACTTCAAACCCACACAGAAGACACAGTCCCGTATTCTGTGCGCCCAAACGCCAGCTCTAAGACCGTTCTTCTTCCCACGTAAACGCCACCTGGGGCCTGGTCCTGCAAGGTGCCCAGGTGCAGAGCAGGAGCCCAAGAAGGAGAGAGCAGAGACGCCAGCAAAGCAGCAGCAGCAAAACAGGCAGATGGCTCTCCCTCCCTGGGCAGTGATGGTCCTCTTCCCTTGCAGGCACTGGATCTCCCAAGCCCCCTCAGCCAGCCGGCTTATATATCCCCTCCAAAGAAGGGACAGGTGGAACAGTATCAGGCACAGCTGGCTGAGTACCTGGAGCCTGGTCCTGCAAGGTGCCCACGTGCAGAGCAGGAGCCCAAGAAGGAGAGAGCAGAGATGTTGGCCAAGCAGCAGCAACAGCAAAGCAGGCAGATGGCTCTCCCTCCCTGGGCGGTGATGGTCCTCTTCCATTGCAGGCACTGGATCTCCCAAGCCCCCTCAGCCAGCCGGATTATATATCCCCTCCAAAGAAGGGACAGGTGGAACAGTATCAGGCACAGCTGGCTGAGTACCTGGAGCCTGGTCCTGCAAGGTGCCCACGTGCAGAGCAGGAGCCCAAGAAGGAGAGAGCAGAGACGCCAGCAAAGCAGCAGCAGCAAAGCAGGCAGATGGCTCTCCCTCCCTGGGCGGTGATGGTCCTCTTCCCTTGCAGGCACTGGAAGTGGCCCTTGCTGTTGCCCACCCTCACCCTCACACTCACCCTCGTGGATGCTCATGCCTTGTAGAGAACCTTCCAGAGGCCACAAGCCGGTGGTGGTGGTGGTAGGGTTGCCAACTTTTAAAGATACAGAAGACCTCTTGGATGCAGTGCCTGGCAACCAAGAGGTCTTCTATATCTTTAAAACTTGTGCCGGGAGGAGGGAAAATTCCACCTTGTGGTTTTTCCCATTACAGGGTTGCAAGAACACCTGCACTTCGCTGACTTTCTTTTCTCCTAAAGATACAGGCTCAGGCTCAGGGATTGAACCTGGCAACCCTAGGTGGTGGGGAGGCAGAGGCAAAAGTGAGTAGAACCATGCATGTGGCTTTTACCTTTGAACAATAGGCTACATTCCAGCCATGGAATGGACACATACCTCCATCTAGGCAAGTGAAAGGTATCATCATAGTTCCAGGACACATTCCAGCCAGGCAAAAGCACTCAGTGAAGGAGCAGAGAAGAGTTGGTGAGAGGCATGCTGTGGGGAGAGTCCTGAGGGCTGGACAGAGAGGTCTGCTGGGTTGCATTTGGCCTCTAGGCCTGAGGTTTCCTATTCCTTTGTTAGTACAACCCAAACACAGGACTATCTTACACCTTATCTAGCATCATGACACTTCTGTCTCTGGGCCATGCTGAACATGTAATATGCCTAGAGAAGGAGAAGTTATAGTGCCTCTTCTAACAATGTCCTTGGACTGCCACAATGAGAGGCAGCTCCAGAGAGCTGATCTGTTAAGTGTGGCACCTCTACTTTGTTGAAGAACCAAGGGGCAGAGAAATGGACAGACAGCACTCTCTAGTAGTGATGGGGAAGAAATCCGATTCAATTCGCATTTAAAGGTGAACTTACTGAACTGACACTTTCTGAAACAATACACAAACCAAAACATAACTATCCTTCAAAATGCACACTTCTCCAAGTTTTGCAATGCAGTCCTCTAGCCAAGTAATGTTACAAAAATGCATATACTCTAGCAGAGAGTGCATATAAATGTATATATTAGTGAAAATAACATACAAAATGCATTATTTTAAGGGAAATTGCTTTGCACAATTGTCCATATTATGAAAAATTGCATTCAAAAATGTGTATATTAGGAGAAATTCATGTTATAATGCTGGTGAAATTTCATGAGAACTTTTTTCCAAAAAAACTGAGAACTGATGTAAAAATGACCTTAAGATATGAGAAATTGAGAAAAACCAAAACTGACATACTTGTCCATCCCTACTCTCTAGACCAGCCTTTCCCAACCAGTGTGCCTCCAGATGTTGTTGGACCACAACTCCCATCAGCCTCAGCCAGCATTGTCAGTGGTCAGGGAAGATGGGAGTTGTGGTCCAACAACATCTGGAGGCACACTGGTTGGGAATGGCGCTCCTGTTCAGGGGCGTGTTTGCCACAACCCAATATTAAGAGAAGACTCGGGAAGGTTCTCGAAATCTAGAGCCGTGTCACGTGGGCTGGATCTTCCAATCAGATAGGGGCTTGAGCAGCAGTTATATGGCTGCTCCTTCCCCCAAGTGTTTGCCTTTTTTGCCTTGCGGCACTTACTGATAGCGTCGCTTGCTGGTGCTCCTTCAGCATCCGTTTGGTGATCGTTTACATTGGTTCTTGCCTCATTCACTGTTCTTCGTTGTTTGTTCTCATCCCTGTGGTTCTCCATTCAATTGTTTTCTGTTAGTTCCCCTTCCCGCCGATCAGCTGGGCTGCGGGGGTCTGCCCGCGTGCGTGGCGGCTACTCACCGGCTCGCCTGTTGCGTAATTTTTCGTTGAGTTCATTGGGGCTTTAAATGCTTATTGCGATCCTTCTGCATTGTGTGGTTTGCTACAGGGGGGCTGTGGGAGGCTGAGTTCCTGGCAATTGCTCCTACCTCTTGGGATTGTTATAGTTAGTTTTGATTCTGTTCAATATGCCCCCCCTTTTTATTTGCCTAGTATTTGTGTTGTTAGTGTTATTTGTTGTTTGAGTGCTTTCCTGGTTTAATTCCTGACTTGTTTGTTTGGGTTTCTTAAGTGTGGATAATAGTTGCATTCATTGATTAAGGAGTCATTAATTTAATTTTTGTGTATATATAGGTTTTGTAAATTGATTCCTGTTATTCACCCCTTATTAACCCTCCCCTCTCCTTAACCTTTCCATTTTTCCTTTAACCCCCCCCTTTTTAAAATAATAATAATAATAATAATAATAATAATAATAAATTAATAAATATAAATAAAAATAGGGGTAAATATATTTTGTTATTGTTTATTCATTATTCTCAGTGTGGTTATTGTGGTTTCCTATTCGATATTTATTATTTTGTGCTTTTATATTGTTGTCTGAAGTTTTATCCTACTGTTTTGTATATTTCTGCTTGTTGTGATTTGTTATTGTGCTACTTTCACAATTGTTGTTCTTCGTTATTCTGTTCCTGGTTAAGTAGAGTATCACTATGCCACCCAGGAAGGTTCAGCAGAAGAAAGGTGTTAGGATGGTGAAGCAGGCTTCCAAGCGCCCTCCACCACAGCAGCACCAGTCTTCCGACGAGGATGAGGACATGGGCACCGTTCGAGCGTTGGTGGCTAGGGTGGAAGCTCTAGAGAGGGAGCGCAGGCAGCCAGTGGATGTGGAGGCGGGTCCAAGTTCCGCCCCTTCAGGTAAGAAATCATCTCGTTTGGCAGCCAAGAAGCCTAAGTTGCGTATTCTCGCTGATTTGGTTTCTAGGATCGGTGTTCTTGAGGCTGCTACACCTGTTGAGGAGCCCACTGTTCTGCTGCCTTCAGCTGGATCATCGGCGGGTCCATCTTCCGTGTCCTCGTCCATGCTTCCAGTTCCAGTGGTGGGGACACTTCAAGGGCAACCTTCCTTCCCTTCGACTGGCATCCCACCTATTCCTGCTGAAGCTTCCAGGTTTATCGTCCCACTGGTTGTTGCCTCTCCTGCTGTTTATATGGGTGAGCACATTGCACCACACCATCCTCACAACACACAGGCGCATACTCAAGGTGTTCTAACTCAAGCCCCTTCTGTGGCTGGAGCACAGCTGGAAGGTGGTATTACGCAACCTTTTGTTTTTATGGGTGGAGTGTTAGTCCCGCAGCAGCCTCAGCTTCCATGGCCTGCTGTGGCTGTGACACCATGGCAGCCATCTGCTTCTTCTTCAAGCCAATCCCCTAATTTGTTGCCCGTTCCTCAGGGCGTATATCCGCAAGGCGATACCTCCCTTCCTTTGGGTGATCATTTATTGCTGGCAACGAAGGAAAAAATTTGGCATGGAGAGTATATTGATTTGTTTACTCTCCTCTTTCATGAAAATGAAGTGAAACCTAAGGAAGGTCAAGAGATTAGGGAACGTGAGGCAGCCACAAAAAAGAGGGCTGACCGCATATGGCCTAATTGGCTAAACGCCTATACCATTTATATGGGCATTATGTCTCAAGCTTATCCGTCTAGAGCCTTGTCTATGTTAAAATACCAGGATATTATTCATCGTGCCTTTCGTGAATTCTCTGGGACTGCTTGGTTGCGGTACGATGAGAATTTCAGACAAAGGGCCGCTTTGGACCCTACCCTTCGTTGGGATATAGAGCATGCGAGCCTGTGGCTGCGTTCTATGACCCCTGCCAGGCCCACTCTGGGCAATAGGGCTGATAGTGGGCACCTTTTGGCACGCGCACAGACTTCCGCCTCTGGCCCTGGCCAAGGCGGGCACTGGGTTCAACCCCAGCAAGTCTGTTGGGCATTCAACAGCACCGGTAGATGCTTTAGGCGCCCGTCGGTCCCGCCATGTCTATGGGCTGTGTGGTGGCACCCACCCCAGTTCCTCTTGCCAGCGTGCACATCAGGCTCGACAGGGTGCAGGGGAGCAACAACATCCAAAGCGAGGCTCTGGCAACAGCGGCGGTACGTTGCAAGGCCAGTAGCCCTATTAAGTTGATACCGCTTGCCGGTTTGTTGGTTGGTTACCCTGACAGGCGAGCTGCTAATTTCTTGTTGCAGGTTTTTCAGAAGGTTTTCGCATCCCTTTTGAGGGTCCCAGGGTTGCTGCTTCTTCTGCCAATCAGCCCTCCCTTAGCTCTATGGCCCCGGTGGTTTTGGCCAAACTCAATAAGGAGATTGTTGCCGACCGCATTTCAGGCCCCCTTGCCTTTCCTCCATTGGGAAATTTGAGAATTTCTCCTTTGGGTATTGTCCCTAAGAAGCAGTCTGGGGAATATCGCCTCATCCATAATTTGTCATTCCCGAAAGGTGCATCTGTGAATGATGGCATTTCTCGACTGTATGCATCGGTCAGGTATACATCTTTTGATGAGGCTGTCAGGGTAGTCCGCAGGGCTGATAGGGGTGCTTTAATGGCGAAGTGTGATATCAAATCCGCTTTTCGCCTCCTACTGGTACATCCTGCTAATGTTGATTTGCTAGGTTTCAAATTTCAGGGCCAATTTTATGTCGACAGGGCAATGCCTATGGGCTGTTCTGTGTCTTGTGCTGCTTTTGAAACTTTTAGCACTTTCCTCGAGTGGGCGTTGCGAAGGAGGGCATCTTCTTCCTTCTCTGCCCACTATCTGGATGATTTTTTATTTGTAGGGCCAGCGGGTTCTTCGCATTGCCATTATTTGATGCAATCTTTTGCAGCTTTAACCACTGAGTTGGGCGTCCCTTTAGCTCCTGAAAAGTCGGAGGGCCTGTCCACTTCCCTTACTTTTTTAGGGATTCATTTGGATACCGTTGCTCAGTCTTCCAGTTTGCCTCAGGACAAGTTGCTTGCCCTGCAGCAATGACTTTGTACAGCACTCGCATTGAAGAAGGTTACATTGGCACAATTACAGGAGCTCGTAGGCCATTTAGTTTTCGCTTCTAAAGTAATTTCCCCTGGCCATGCGTTCCTCAGGCGTCTCTGTGACGCGATGAAGGGAGTTCGCTCTCGTTACCATTTCATTAGGATTTCATCTGGGATGAGAGCGGATTTGCGCATGTGGTTTGTTTTTTTGGAGTATTTTAATGGTCTCTCCTTTTGGCATGAGGAATTGCTCTTAGAAGCTGAATTACAGGTACATTCTGACGCTGCTGGCGGCTTAGGCTTTGGCGTTATTTTTAGATCCCAATGGTGGGCCGAGAGGTGGCCTGCCCAGTGGCGGGCCTCGGGCATTACGTCCGATATGACATTCTTAGAATTTTTTCCGATTGTGGTAGCCGTTCATATATGGCCGTTGGCTTTTCAAAATCACACCGTTCGTTTTTGGTGTGACAATTTGTCCACGGTGTGTGTCATTAACACTCAGACGTCTAAATCTCCTCGCGCTATGCGCCTGGTGCGTGCTTTCGTCTTACAGTGCTTGCGTTTTAATGTCCTATTCATTGCTCGACATGTTCCAGGTTTACAGAACTGTGTTGCTGATGCTCTTTCCCGCTTACAGATGGCACGTTTTCGGGAGCTTGCACCTGGAGCAGCCCGGCACCCAGTTCCTGTCCCACCTTTCCTGTGGAGCCTTGGCAATTAGAAGTCAGGGCTGCTATTGCTTCTGCCCTTGCTCCCAGTACTCAAAAAGCATATCAGCGTTCTTTTGCGAAGTTCCAAGCTTTCCGTATCAGTACTGTTCTGCCTTTGGTGTGGCCTGTTCCTGCATCCCATTTATTGCAGTTTATGCTGTACTTAAAAGGGCAAAATAATTCTGTTTCTACTATCGCCAGACACCTCTCTGTGCTGGCCTTTATTTCTAAGGCACAGGGACTGCCGGATCATTCTGTAGATTTTAGGGTCAGAAAGGTCCTTGAGGGTTGGTTGCGTTCCGCTCCCAGGCCCACTGACCGGAGGAGGCCAATCACGCCCAATGTCCTCCTCCAGATCCTGGCATTATTTTGCTCTTTATGCTCATCTCAGTATGAGTTGCACCTTTTCGCCGCAGTAACTCTGACGATGTTCTATGGTGCTTTCCGCCCTAGTGAAGTATTAGTTCCTTCTAAGCGCGATGTGTCCTATCGGGCCTTATGCTTTGGCGATTGCACGTTGGGTGCTGATTTTGTTAGGCTTTCCTTAAGAGTCTCTAAGACTGATCAGAGAGGCCGTGGTGCCGTTATTTCATTACGCATTTGTCCGGTTTCCAAATTATGCCCTGTGTCAGCGATGCATCAATTCTTGTCTATACGGCCATTGGGCCAGCGTTATCTCTTCATACATGCGGATGGCTCTGCCCTGACTCAATTTCAATTTTGGGCCGTTGTTCGGCGGGCCTTGTTGGCCAGTGGTCACGATGCAGGAGTCTATGGGCTGCATTCTTTTCGGATTGGGGCGGCCACAGCCGCAGCTCTCGTGGGCATGAGCGTTAGCGATATACAGGCAATTGGTAGGTGGCATTCTCTGGCTTTCAAGTTGTATGTTAGGTATTGAATTTAAGTAATTGTTTATTTTGTTTTCTTTAGGTGTGTTAAGCCTTCCAGTTCCTGCAAGGATCATACTGTGTGGCCATTCTATCCTGTTTTGGGCGCACCGGAGGGCCTCTTCGACGGTTTCTGGCACGCAGCTGCAGCTTTCCGCCTGGGCTACAGTCAGCTGGGAGGCACGGAGGGGCATGTTGTGGGATGCGTTTATGCCTTCTATATGCCGAATTATGTCTTTGGCTAAGCGACCTCATGTTCTGTTGATCCATTTAGGGGAAAATGACTTGGTGCAGCGGCCTGGTATGGATTTGCTGCTCAAGGTCACTCGCGATCTTACGTGGCTTATTCGTTCTTACCCTGATCTCATATTAGTGTGGTCTGACATGCTTGTGAGATGGGTATGGAGGGGTGCTATTCACCCCAATCAGATTGAGTCTGAGGAGAATTATTTACATTTGGAAGGGGAGGGAGGATTCCCTCATAGATAGGCTTAGTCTCACCTGCCCAAAGTAATCTGATTTGAATAATTGGCTGAACGTAATTGGATTTAGATTGTTATATTTTAATAAATATAACATTATACCATATTTGTGTCATGAGTCTTCTTGGGTGTGGTGGCAAAGGCTGCTCTAGATGCTTTCAGTTTTCCAGTCAACAGCAAATCCAGGGACTGTTCCTTGGTGTACCTCTCTTGGCATAAAAAGGAAATAGGGAGCTGATTTCAGCCCCAAAGACTGGGAGGTGGCAGCATGGCCAGCCCTGACCCAAAAATGAGGAGGAATTTTGGTTCTGTCCTCCATTTCTTCAGCTTCTGAATGCCATATATTTTTATTTGCATTTGTAGCCCATTTCACTAGTTAATATTTTGAATGCCGTAACCCACTTCATATTTTTGATGCCAATTTGCACGAATGATTGCTGCCTTTTATGTAAGATGATAATTTTGCATGCATGTAACTGTTCACTATCTTTAAAGGTCACTCACTCACATGTTGTTTGTTGAATGGGCACCACCAGCATTGTTGTAAATTACCCCACAATTAATGCAATGCTGGCATTGCAGGTTAGTGGTTGCCAGCTTTACAACTGAAGATAAACTGTGCTATTTATTTTAGCTGCAGAGTGGATAGTTTAGTAAATGACCCATTGCAGACACTCTCGAAGCCTGATATCCCTTGTATTTAGTCGGTGTAGTCTGACCCTAATCCTATCCTAGCCTGGACACTTGATTACAGATGTAAAGTTAGTGTTCGGAGGGAGTCATTTTCTACCATTCTGGAACAGAGATTATTTTAAAAATATATATATATTATCAGTCACAGCAATTAATAATGTGATGAACACTACTTGGTTCAATACAGAGGCCAGAAGAGATATAAGGTGATCCTAGATGAAGAGCTATATATATAAATCACAGCTTGCATCTGGCAACATCAAGGAAGTTTTGACTTAAGTTTGTAAACTGCAAAATTCAAAAGGCATGTTACCTCAAATGTTACCCATGAGTAGCACTGTGTTGACTAAAATGTTTTTGCAGTTATGGGGGGGCAGAAAGCCACAAATTTATGCTTTTTACAATTGTTAGCTTCATTCTGGGATGAATACTGTCAAAATTATATAGATGAAAGAGAACTATGTCGTTTCAACATTAATCAACTGGCATGGAAAACAGAAGAACCCAAATTATCACTGTTGACTTACTATAAGTGAAATTGAAATGTCACTTCTTTTTGAAAGAAATATGCAGACCTTAAAAGCAAACAGGAAACCTATAATCTGTGGTTCAGATGACAGAATATTCAAAGTAAGATTTTTTTTAGATCTTTACTACAAATTGCAGCTAAAGAGTCACACATGCCACTTCTAGTAACTAGTTAGAGTTTGTATTTGCTGAAACTGCATTTAGGTAAAAGCATTTGCTTTGATCTCATTATTATTTCCATGCTGTGATTTTCTATATATATGCTGATTTTAATATCTGACAAGCAGTGGTTTTATTTTGGGGTGGGGTTGAAAGAGGTCTCAGCAGGGACTTCAGTTCCTTTATGCAGCTCTTCCTCTGAAAAAGAGCAACCTCTCTAATAAGAGCAACCTCTCTCTATGAAGACATGATATACAGAGCATTGCTCACAATGAAAATCCTAGATCAGACATAGAATGAACTACAGAGCATTTCAAGGCTTTTATGCCACAATAAATGCTGTACTCTTCTTTTTTAGGCTTACTTGGGGCCTTTCTAGAGTATCCATTTATAGCTTAGTAAATGTACTCTTGTTACTTATTTGGTCTGTGAGATTACAATATTTCCTTGCAAGGTAGTATTTCTGTTGTATGTACATCACATTTCCCCATCATTCAAAAGTCAATATATTGTATTACTGGGAAAATTGAACATTTTTTTACAATGGTTAGATTCCATTCAATACCAAACACAGTGTGACTGTCAGAGGCACCTATTGGATAGTGACTGTGATGTCTCCCATAGGGGAGCATATATGTCCTGAGTAGCTGTGTACTCCACATAGTGTGGCCACAGGGCCTGAGTGTTCATGGAGCAACTATTTTTTTCTTTTTATTGTTTTTTTAAGATAAACATATTGAAAAGCAACAAGTATGCATTCATTTCTCCATATTGACCTTATCTATGACCATCAAAAGAATTTGCAGGGCAATGTTGTAGACATTTGAGGTACAACAGAAAGTTGGTAAATCTGAAGGAAGAAAACTGACAATGAGTGAAGTGACCTCTCATACTGGGTGCAGTCTTTCAGGCCTTTAGGTTCTTCATCATGTTTACATGTTGTATTAAACATCCAGAGGGGAATTCATTGTGCTTTGTCCCTAAAACTATGGCATCAATAACTGTAATCTTGTCCTGTCTCTACTATCATAAAGATGATCTTTTGCTGAGCCTTTTCATGGCTGTTTAGAATGCAAATCTTGAATCATCTTGACCCATAGCCTACTCATACCTTAGGTTCTTTATAGCTCAGGCTTTGTCTGCTGTGTCTCAGCTTTGCCACAGTGTAGGTGTGACTGCATTGCATATAACAGAAAAACAAATATATTTTTAAATTGGATCCTGTTTCCATTAGAGCTTTGCATTCAGTATTTGGCCATCTCTGATTTTGTCAATACTAGAGTGCCTTTATATGAATTCCCAATCATTTCATCATATGTGTAGTAAGAGACCGATGCAAACTTTTTTAAAAAAGAAAAACATTATAACTTTACTCCAAGTAGTCTTCTGCTTTTTCTATGTGGGTTCAGTGAGATTGGATGAGCAAGAGGTTTAATCCCCCACCTTCAAATGATAATGGGCAGGGAGATGGAGAGAAGGGTCCTTGTTCTGGCTGTGTTTTTTGTGGTTGTTGTTTGTGAGTGGGAAGTTGCAATTACTAGGGAATACCTAAAGTGTTGCTAACCGCATTGTGTTGTGAATTCAGTTGGGTTTTAGGCCCGGTTTTGGCATGGAGACGGCCTTGGTCGCCCTGTATGATGACCTTTGTCGGGAAAATGACAGGGGGAGTGTGACTCTGTTGATTCTCCTTGATCTCTCAGCGGCTTTTGATACCATCGACCATGGTATCCTTCTGGGGAGACTCGCTGATTTGGGAGTTGGCGGTACTGCTTGGCAGGTCGTCTCCAGAGGGTAGCACTTGGGGAGCACTGCTCGGCACCCTGGGTCCTCCAGTATGGAGTTCCGCAGGGGTCAGTTCTGTCCCCCATGCTTTTTAACATCTATATGAAGCCCCTGGGTGCGGTCATCAGGAGTTTTGGAGTGCGTTGCCATCAGTATGCTGATGACACGCAGCTCTACTTCTCCTTTACATCTTTTTCAGGTGAGGCTGTCAATGTGCTGAACCGTTGCCTAGCTGCGACAATGGACTGGATGGGAGCTAATAAACTGAGACTCAATCCAGACAAGACTGAGATGCTGTTAGTGGGTGGTTCTCCCGACCGGATGGTGGATGTTCAACCTGGATGGGGTTACACTCCCCCTGAAGGAGCAGGTTCGTAGTTTGGGAGTTCTTTTAGAACCATCCCTGTCACTTGAGGCTCAGGTAGCCTCGGTGGCACGGAGTGCCTTTTACCAACTTCGTTCAGTTTCCCAACTATGCCCCTATCTGGATAGGGAGAACCTCGCTTCAGTTGTCCATGCTCTGGTAACCTCTAAATTAGATTACTGCAATGCGCTGTATGTGGGGTTGCCTTTGAAGATGGTTCGGAAACTGCAGCTTGTGCAAAATGCAGCGGCCAGACTGATAACGGGGACCAGGCGGTCTGAACATATAACACCGATTCTGGCCCGCTTGCATTGGCTGCCTATATGTTTCCAGGCCCAGTTCAAGTTGCTGGTTTTAACCTATAAAGCCTTACATGGCGCAGGACCACAATATCTGGTGGAACACATCTCCCGATACGAACCTACCCGTACGCTACGCTCAACATCGAAGACCCTCCTCTGGGTGCCTACTCAAAGGGAAGCTCGGAGGGTGGCAACAAGAAAAAGGGCCTTCTCAATGGTGGCCCCCGAATTGTGGAATAGTCTTCCTGATGAGGTACGCCTGGCGCCAACATTACTATCTTTTCGGTGCCAGATCAAAACCTTCCTCTTCTCCCAGGCATTTTAATAAGTGTTTTAATATGTGTTTAATATGTGTTATTAACATTTTAAATTTAAATTTTTTTAAGGAAGCCCATTTTTAATGTTGTTTGAATTGTTTTAAATATGTGTTTTATTGTATTTTGATATTGTCTGTTGTGAACCGCCCAGGGAGCTTTGGCTATGGGGTGGTATATAAATTTAATAAATAAATAAATTAAGTGGGAAGCTGTGAAGTTGTTTCCTATGAAAAGGACCAAATGAAAGCAATTTTAAAAACAATTATTTCCTCTACTTTGAGACATATAAGAGGCTCCAAAAACCTGAAAAATAAACATCTACCAATATCTGTCTTGTTTCAGCCAGTTTACAATATCCAGATGACAACTTAAATATTTTACCAGAAGTGTTGTGCTATACAAAGAAGAACTTTCCATGGGCTGGTTTGGGATTCCATAAGGGAAGCCACAGACCTGAACTTACAAGATCTGAACAGGGTGGTTCACGACAGATGCTGTTGGAAGTCGTTGATTCATAGGGTCACCATAAGTCATGATCAACTTGAAGGCACATAACAACAAAAACTTTAGTGTTAAAAAAATAAACATAGGTGAGCCTTGAGCTTGTATGTTTTCCTCCTACTCCTTTTTTGGCATGGCCATAAAGAGCAGTTCAAAAGCTTTCATTTCCATTTTAGATTAACCATAGCTTGCCATATCATCTGACCCTGGACAAAGTTTGGTTAACCTTATCTATGTTTAATGGGAACAAGCAAACTTCAAACCATTGTTTATGAAGCTGTCTTGTTCTCACTAACTAAAGATTAACCACAGTTAAGGTTTGGGATGTAGCACTAAACTGTTGTTAATCGAAAATGGAGCAGACACTTTTGATCTCATAACCACACTGGAGAAGGAGTGGTGAGGGAGTAGCATGCAAACTCAAGGCTTGCTGTGGCTTATCCTTAAATGCTTAAACCTATGTGGAACCTGGGCTAGCATCTAGGCTAGTGGCTAGTGTCTATTTAAAAAAGCACACATGGCTAGGTGCAGTCCACCACATTCTATTGAAGCAAATTCATTGACAAAATTCATTGTCAATTCAATGGATTTTCATAATTCTGATAGTATATATGGGTAGGCTACCAAACCTTCTGTGGAAAGGTGAGGGCTAGGTGGTTGTTGTTTTAAGAGAAGGAAGATTCTTTGAGGCCATTTATCCTACTTTGATGAATGCTGAAGAAAGCCCCCACTGCAGGAAAATACAACAAAAGTGGCATTTTCCTGTCATTCATTGCAGCAATGCTTCCCCAGATGATATATTTAACCATATCTTGAGCATATGTAAAAACTAAGCTACTTCACAGCTTATTGGTTAAATGCAATGCAGCTGGAGCAGATGGTAGAAAGTTGTAGTTTGCACATGTGTGTTGCAGTTGTCATCTCTGGCAAAAATACAAATGCATATCAATATTGCCTGATGTGTGCCAAAAGTTCATCATTGGAAAATTTCAAAACAGTGAAAAGTCACAATAAAATGATGCTTTCTTATAATAAACTCACCCTAAGACAAAATGACCTTCAAGAAAACCACTTGACCACAGTAAGCAACAAAAGCAGGAATGTTTCTAGGAAAAATCTTTTAAGCTGATTCTAGATTATAAACTTTGTGGGGCAGTTAAAAAAAAAGGCTGTTCATTGAGCATTCATTCTGATTTGTTTGTGGAGAGGTTATACAATATTGTGTCAAACAACTGTTGCCCTACACTTTCCAGTGCTTTTCCCCATGACTTTCCTTGCCATAAAAATCTGTTTATTTCCTGGAAGTGGATTTGTTGCACCTACTTTAATTGTACAATGTGAATTTGACAATATGCACTTGAATCCCACCTGCAAAATAGTCACAGTCCAGAAGTGTCCTTTATTCAACATGTGAAGGCTGGTCTGTCAATTTCGGTTCTCTCAGATTCTCATTTTTCTAATCTTAAATTCGATTCTCCAAATTTCTGCAACAAGTTGAGATTTTTAAAAAAGCGTCATGGAAATTCTTCATTTTTGTGTGAATTTCTCCTAATAAATACATTTGTGTATGCAGTTTGACTAATGTACACATTTTTGCAAGCAATTTACCCCAATATAATGCATTTATGTATCTTATTTTCACCAATATATTCATTATGTGCACATTTCCCCCATAAATATATGCATTTTGAAAATATTGGTTGGTTGAAGAACTGCATCACAAAATCTGGATAAGTGTAGATTTCAAAGGATGGCTGTATTTCAGTTCTAATATTGTTTCAGAAAGTGCAAATTTGATACATTTGACTTTAAATGCGAATTAAAATGAATTTCTCACCTGTCCCTAGTCTGTGTAACCACATTGGCTTACGGGATGCTGCGTTGTAGTCAACTAAGTTTTACTTAGAGTAGACCCATTGGTATTAATGAACCAAAGTTAATAAGTTAGCTTATTAACTTCAGTGGGTCCACTCTGTGTAGGACCACCCGCTGGATTTACTAAGTATAGGTACTGCATTGGACAGCTAGTTCAAGTCTGGTTGTGAGAATAAACAAAAGGGAGAGTGGCTTTACATGTTAGACCAGAAAAAAGAAAGAAGAGTGCACTGTTACACTGTACACTACTTACAGGCTTCTCATCTTACCATATAATATTTTTAAATTGGTGAACAGCAATTTCCAGTAACGTACTGGAAAGTAAATATTACTTTTAATTTTACCCGTGCAAAAAAGAAAAGATGTCACATCTTCATGCTAGAGTCAGTCTGTAAATGAGCCATACACACAGCCATCTCCACATCCCACTGCAAGGGTATTTGAGGATGCCAGGCAGTCTTCAAGAGAAGAGTGAACTCTTAGACAGTTCACATAGAAAGTTGCAGAGCTAATTTTCTGAAAGGCTTTCCCCCCTGCAGTAGCCTGCCATCTAGCACTCTGTTATATTATGCATGTACTACATACTAGGATGCTTCAAAAAGCTGTTTCACTTGGTGTGAGAATACTTGCAGTAACAAATCAGAACAATTCATTTGCATAAGAATATCATGAAGCTACCATTGGAATCAGAGCAAGATGACAGCCTGGAGGAAAACAAAAGCAAAGAACAGAACGTGAATACATGAATCCACCAATAAGTACATACGTGCTGCTGTGTATTTAATATCAAGGTGTTCTGCACTACCAAATGTCTTCATACATTTCTTTGGCAGACCTTCTCTTCAGAACAAACAACCTCACAATGAATGTATAAATAGCAATGTATTTCAAGTAACATATTTTCTTCCCTAATGACTTTTGAGTTGTAGAGACATAATTGCCCCCCTATACACAAAGCAAAGCAATTTGATAATCTAGTAGTGAGCATTTCCATTTGAAGCTCTTGTGTTACAACTTTATTTTACCAAATAATGAAAATATTAAATCCTAAGCACCCAGCAGAGGTTCTATAGATAAATAGCTATCTCATCATGTCCTCTTTTCTCAGAAGGGCTGCTTTTCATTTAAAACAACCATATGAAGAATTCCTTCCTTTCTCTGGCTGTGGCAAACAGCATATTGATATTCTGAGCATGATTTTCCCACACAACCTGTCTGGTTTCCATTGCAAGCATCTTTGTACAGTGGCTTTAGGGTTCAACTGTATCCTCGTTCACCTTTGTTACAGCATCCACCCAACATTGTCAACATCAAAATGCCTGCCGTGTAATCTGATTTACCCATTCTGCAGAAAATCTGAATAAGTCAAAAAACAAACAAACCTTTTCCTATGATCCATTTGCAATATCTGAATGACCCATTTGCATTATTAAACCCCCATCTGGAAGGTCCTTGTGAAAGGTGATACTGGAGTGAATCCTGGCTGAATGAAATCTGTGCCTGTAGTTCCTACCATTGGAATAGGAACTGCAAATTCATTCCCAAACAAAAAAATCCCTGAGCTGCCCGCCCTGACAAAAACAATCCTGTTCACTGATAAGGGGACTGAATACTCTTGACTCATAGCAGCTCTCCAGGTTCTCAGGCTGAGGTCTTTCTGATCACCTCATCTTTTTAACTGTAAATGCCAAGGGAGCTTAGACCTTCTGCATACAAAGCATGTTTTCTGTGTCACTGAGCTATGGTTCCATGTGCTGATTGGCATGTGCTGGTGTCTGCACCTTTGCTGGATTAGGATAGAAAATGAAGTTCTTTGTATGCCATGGAAGTGGCCTTCCAGATATTATTGACTTCAGCTCTCATTGGCCCCAGCCAGCATGGTCAATGGTTGGGGATGATGGAGGTTTTAGTCCAACAAGCATTTGGAGGATCACAGATTCCTTATCTCTGGTGCATGCAGTGGCTACCCCAATTAATTTCTTTCATTAACTGCTACACATGAGCAATCCCAGTAGATGTGCAGAGCACTTTATGACATTGATGAAAACTGAGCTACAAAACCTTCCGAGATTTTTAAATAAAAACATGTAGCATTCTATTATATGAACTTTTTATTTGCAGCCTCCATCTTTGCAAGGCAATGGGGCTTGTGCCTCTCCTCTTGCTATTTCTTGTCATAGCCAGGTCAGGCACTGTGATACCACCTGTCCCATTACTTGATAGAAGCTCCTTCTTGGAAATGTTTATGTCAATATCATTGTCTCTTAGGTCACAAGCTACTCTGTATAGGAGCTTTGGGTAAGCTTTTCCCCCTAGAAGCTAAAAATCAGAAAAATAAATGCCAGGGAAGATATCCCAGAAATAATATGCCACCACTAAGAATACCTGATCTCCAGCCTCCTCATCTGCCTAATCTCTGCAGAAGGGCTTCTCTGGGCAATCTCAAAGGGCTAGTGTGTAAAGGAGCAGGTGATCCTGTTGATATACTCCGGTGCTAACACCCACTCCTTGAATTGTGTCCAGTAATTCAGGGAGCAGTGACAGGTGAGATACATCCCATAAAACTTCTGCCTGTTGGCTATTAAACCGAGAAAGCAGAGGTTAAATTTCCACAAGTGAGCTACGTGACTTGTAAGCGAAAGTTGGCAGAGCTCGAGCCATCTTCAAGGACACGTTGCTAAGCAACCTAGGCTCGGGCAGCTGGCCTTATCTATATAGAGGGCCAGCAGACACTTGTGAGTGTGGGGGTCGAGGAGTTTGTACAGAGAGAGCTGTGATATATTGTCAGTAAAGTAACTCTTAAAACTTATTGCTTGTCCGGCTCATTCCTTCAACTGGCATCTAGCCTGTCACTATACTGTTCTGCATCCTGGGCATCTGCTTGCACCAGATCCAACATCCAACACTGCCAGGGTCAATAATCTATCTAGTATATTTTATACTGAAGTTTCTGAGAGTTCTTTGGAGGCAGCTCCATGGCAATGCATCACCATAGACAATCCAGGGTGTTGCCAGGGCATAGATAACCATGGGCAGGCTACCTTTGGCCAAGAGGAATTGCAGTTGGTGCACCAGGTTAAGCTGGTGAAACATACCTTGGGCCACTGTTGACACTTGGGTGCCTTGGTCAGATGAGCCATCTACCAATAGCCACTCCATCTTGTCTGCAATGAGTTCCAGGGTAATAGTACTCTTCATTACCAATCCCAGACATCTGTTCATTACTTCAAAGGAGAAATAAAGCTAGGTGTCATCAACATAGTGAAGACACTTCACTCCATATCCCCAGATCATCTCATTTAGTGGTTTAATGTAGATATGAAAAAGCACGGGGGACAAAATGGATCCCTGTGGAAATTCAAAATATAAATGGTTGTGGTGCTGAGCAATGGCTCCTTAATACCATCAGGTAAAACTACCCCACAAATGAATGCCACCCACACCCATCCTGGCCAGGCAGTCCAGAAAGATTTTATGGTCAATGGTATCAACTAAGAGGTCTATGAGAACTAATTGGGGTGCACTCACATAGTCCTTTCCCCAGTGCAGGCCATCTGTCAGGGCAACTTGGGTCTCTAAATGACTCCTTCGTCTAGCATGAGCATTCCATTTTCATTAAAGTTCCTTGTCTGGATGGCTCTACTGTCAGACATTAGATGGCTGGTGATGGTGCCCATGCTCTTGAACATGATGTCTTGCATTACTCAACCAGTGACTAATCTGTTTCAGATACCAGGCTAAGGCCTTTTTCATTTGCCAAGACTTTTCTTTACTGGTCAGTACAAATTTTCAATGCTACTCCTTTCTTGGTTATAGTTAAAAAAAAAGACTACTGTTTTACTTGCTTCTGACTTTTTTTAAAAAAGGCAGATATTTGTGTTGTTTTATTGAATTGTTAAGCAACCTTAATTAATTTGAATACAGGCTATACTCTTCTAAAAATAAAAAGAACGATGATTCCCTGTGTGGCATTGATGATTTGCAGAGTTCCTACAAGGGCTACCCACAAAGGTAGGAGATGTTCTGTCCATTGAAATGAATCAGCAAGCCTACTCACATGTGAACATTTGAATATAGACCCACCTCTGGATTGAAAAAAAAGGTGTTCAGTTAGTTGCCATAGCCCATATGGCATTTTCTGCCATATAACCCTTCTAAATCCATAAGTCCCTGAAGCCTTGAAGCAGGTGGAACTTGTTTAGCCTGGGTTACATTCTTAATTGCCTCATGTCACAAAATCAAGCAAGGGTGAACACACATTTTACAAGGACAATAAAACTTGAAGTCATTCTCCTGCCGTTGCACCAGTCTCAGTCCCCTTTACACTCTAACGGTGAACGAAGATTATCAGAGTTGAAGTCTCTACTGCCCATCACTGACAATAAAAAGAGCATTTCATCTTGAAGCAGGGCATCGATTTCCATAGAGCAATGACAGCAACAGTATCGAGGCACCTCCGGTTGGAAAACTTTATTCTCTGTGCAGCTTTCCTCCACTCTCCAACGCAAGGCATCCCCATGGAATGGAATATACCATGAGCTAGAAACGTTTCTCAATCATTACTAAATAAGCAGGAATGTAGTTTAATATCTGAAGGATTAAAAACATTCAAAGTTTTTGATAGCTTAGCATTACAAGTGAAAAAGGCTGATTTTTCCCCTCCTAAAGATCTGAGCAGAAGCATGATACTAGTGATGGGTGAATCTGTCAGTTTCTCCCAGTTTCTCATTTTTGTACTCTTAAATTCAGTTCTCCACATTTCCATATCAGTTTGGCATTTTTTTAAAAGACCTCGCAGAAATTCATCAGTGAATTTCTCCTACTATACACATTTTTGTATGCAATCTTGCCTAATATACATATTGTTGCAAAGAATTTCCCCTAATACAATGCACTTTCTATGTTATTTTCTTCCGGCAGGCCTTTGGAACTGAAGGCTTTAAGGGTAGTGACTGAAGACGATGCTGTATGTTATTGTTTTACTTGTATGCTCCTAAACTGGGTTGCAGTATTTTAAGTGTGTATCTAATTGGTTTTAACCTCTTAATAGTTTAATCCTGTTTTAATGCTGATTTTATATGTTTATATGTTTTATATTTTTATAGGTCCTTAATGATATGTACTTATTTTTATCTGGAAGCCGCCTTGAGTTCCAGTCTGGAAAAAGGGCGGGGTATAAATAAAGATAATAATAATTATTATTATTTTCACTATATGCATTTGTGTATTTATTTATTTGTATATTTGTGTATTTATGCTCTTGTGTATGCGTTTTCGGACACATTACTTGGCTGGAGAACTGCACTGCAAAATTTGGAGAACTGTGAAATTTGAAGAATGGCTGTGTTTCATTTCTCGTATTGTTTTGGAAAGGGCAAATTAGACATATTTGCCTTTACATGCAAGCTGAATTGAATTTCTCCTCCATCCTTTTGTGATTCCGATTGCTAAGGGGAAAGCTGCAGAAATCAGAAGTTGAGGCCATCCTAAAATGTGATTATATATTGGTAGTACTGTATTATAGTAATAATAATAATAATAAACATTATATACAATAATAAATTAAACCACAGCCCGAGTCTACTTGTGCTACCTCTTATGTTGATAGTGCCTGAAGAGCACTAAACTCTTACATAGATCTGATTATAACATTTCTCTGTTGCATTGCAAATACAGTTGCCAGGCCAGAACCATCCGAAAACCTGAGAAAATGGGGGTGGGCCCTAGTGATGTCACAGGGCATGCCCTAGTGATGTCACGGGGTGGGCCCTAGTGACATCATGGGGTGGGCCCCAGCGACATCACGGGGTGGTGTCATGGGGCGGGCCCCAGCGATGTCATGGGGTGATATCATGGGGCGGGCCCCAGTGTTGTCATGGGGCGGGCCCTAGTGACATCATGGGGCTGGGCCCTAGTGATGTCATTAAGCATGATACATTAAGTATCAACCATAGTTGCTTGGAGCATACCATTCAAAAAAAATTCTCTGATTGGAAATTAAGATAGAAATCTTACCTAAATGAGGGTGTTCCCAGGTCCAGCTGAAGTGACAAGGTCATTCCTTTTCACCGTCTTAGGGAGCATGGATGCAAAATGGAAATGGACTGCCTTCAAGTCAATCCGGACTTATAACAACCCTATGAATAGGGTTTTCATGGTAAGCGGTATTCAAAGGGGGTTTACCATTGCCTCCCTCTGAGGCTGAGAGGCAGTGACTGGCCCAAGGTCACCCAGTAACTAAGCAGGCTCCAGGTAGCAGGTCTAATCCAGGTAAAACCCCAAAGCTGGGGCCCTTCCCAGCGACCCAGCCAGCCAGCACGCCAGCCAGCCAACTCACGCTGTATCTGCTCCAAGTTCCTCCCTCACTTTCTCTCTCTGATTGCACCTCTGATTGCTGAGGAAGCCTGGGCTCTCATTGGGCCTCAGGGGCAGCCAATGAGAATGTGGGGTGGTGCTTGGAAGGCGAATGGAGTCCTTCCCTGTCCCCAGCTTGGTGGGCTGTTGTGCTGCAAGGGTGGGTGGACCAATGCACGTGCGTGCAAAGGAGAGAAAGAGAAAGAGAGAGGCAAAGGAAGGAGGTGTTGAAGCAGGTAGAAGCAAGGGGGGAATTAGCGTATGTGTGTCTGGAAGCTAGGACACGCATGCACGGCTGGGTGGGCATCCACAAAAGCTGGAGATTCAGGGACATGCGGGTGAGTCTGACTGGAGGTCAGCGACAGTGATCCCTGAGTCTTCAGTGGGATCCCTGAGAACTGGCAATCCTAATTGCAAACCTTTATTGTTCCTGTAACAAAGGCATGCTTCCTTAACAAACCCCATCCATTTTTATTTTTAGAAAATCATATGGTGTTAAAAATCCCATCTGTGATACTGATATGAAAGCTTTGGTTAATCAAATGATCTTCGTTTAATCAGTTTTTGTATAGGCCCCAGCATTATGTTGTGCTGGCATGCTTCTAATACTAAAATTACATGCACTGACCTTTCTGTTGCTGCAGAATTAAGACTGAAGGGAGGGGAATTATTCTGTATTATATTGTGTTTAGATGCTCTGATCCAACAAGAAAGATCTACATGCAGAAACAACCTTCTGCATGTACAGCCAGTGTGGGTGTGTAGAAGCATAAAAAGCCAGTGTGATCTAGCGGTTAGTGTGTTGGATTGGGACCTGGGAGACTAGGGTTCAAATCCTTATTTGGCCATGAAGCTCACAAGGTGACCTTTGACCCATCACAATCTCTCAGGCTAACCTACCTCACAGGGTGGAGAACCATGTTTGAATGCCACCTTGTGCTTCTTGGAGGAAAGATGGGATATAAAAGTAATAATAAACAAATATGTGGACATAGCCTCATCTGCACTGCAATGCTTAGGGTACGCTGGATGGGGATGAGCATTTTCACTAACGGTATGTCTCTACCACCCTTAGTAAATTACAGTGCAATTCTAAAAAATAAAAAAGTCTACTCAGAACTAAGTTATAGTGAATTTAATGGATCTTACTTCTAAATAAATGGGATTGGGACTGCAGTCTTCATTGACTATCCCTGACTAAAAGTGGTTTGCTTCAAGCTTAGGCAATAGCTTGAAGTCACATGATGCAGCAACTCTGTCAAAGCTAAGCAGGTCTGCGTCTGGTCAGGATGTGGCTGGGAGATTGATGGGAAGCCTACAGGTGATGCCTTGAGCTCCATGGGATAAAAATGTAATAAGTAAGATTTAAGAGTTAAGTTGAAGCCTTCCTAGAAATTGTAGAAAGCTAAAGCTTTTTAAAATTCAGAATGCATTAATTTTATGTATGAGCAGCTGATGCCTCCTGAAGTCATCAAGAATTATCATCTGCATTGCTCAGTTTTGTAAACTGTGAGTAAACTTGCTTGCTTCCCACCCTATCTATGTCTTTGCTCTATTTTCTGTGCACTACATTGCCCAAATGAAGCTAAAGACCTTGACCTTGGTATAATCGTGCATCCAGTTCCAACAGTGTTCTCTGTCTTGACAGATCCCCTTCAAAATTCAGTGCCACAGTAGATGATGATGATGGTTGTATTGACTATTGATCTGCCTTGTTCTTTTCCACTAATTTTTCTTCTGTGTTAATCAGTTACATCTAATACAAATGATTATGTGGTGGCATGTGGAGAAAAACTTGCAGGCTTATCATTATTAGTTTAATTAAACTGGTCTAGATTTGTATTTCCAGTTATTTGAAGTCCTTAGGAAACTGTTAGCTTTGAAGTTAATTACAGATAGTCTTGCTGGTGGGGAGGCTAAAACCATCACTTTTGATTTGGTGATAGCAGCACACTTCTAAAGGCTTGCTTGAGGCATCAAAAAAGCACTGTTGTTTTCATTGAGCAAGAACTATTTTATATTCTCTATTGTGAATTGCAGTACCTTGTAGAAGCTTTCTGTGGGATACCCATTGCTTATATTTTATTTTCCTTAATTTGTTAACCCTCTTAGGACAGGCTTCTCCTCTACAATTGTTGGAATGGACTATGTTTTTCACTTAATTGGTTGTGCAATCTGGTCCTGATTTGGGCTTGATGCTGTACCTGCAGACTGAAAAACAAAAACTGGATGACATTCCAGTTAGACAACTGCAAGTTGTTCTGAAAGGTGCATACCTTTCCCCCTTTTTTCTTTCTTCTTAAGTGTTACCCTACCCACTACTTCAGTGGATATGGTAGTTCTCATCCCCTTTAAAATACAGTACAGAGGTCCCCAAACTTTTGGGGCCTAGCGTACATATGGAAATCTGTTATGGGTTCCACAAAATGCCCATTTTGCTGGAGAGGAAACTAGTGATGCTCAGAATCTACCCTGCAAAAAAAACCCTGGCAACTCCCCCAAACAACAAAAAAGGCCAAAAAACTCAAATAAAAATAATTGTGAGTGCTTAGTGACTGCCAAGGGAGAGGGTGTCATATAATCACAGAATTGGAAGGGGCCTATAAGGCATTGATGGGCAAGACTGGGGAAATAATAATAACAGAACCATAGAATCATAGATTCGTAGAGTTGGAAGGGGCCTATAAGGCCATCGAGTCTAACTCCCTGCTCAATGTAGGAATCCAAATTCAAGCATACCCGACAGATGGCTATCTAGCTGTCTCAGAGCTTGGAAGTAACTTGTTATTTTTAACGAGTTTATTTTATTTATTTATTTAATTTAATTTATATACCGCCCGAAGCCCGAAGGCTCTCTGGGCGGTGTACATAAAAGGTAAAAGCAAGGACAATATATAAATACAATAAATACCATAACTCAAAAAACAAAAACATACAAACAATACAAGAACCAAACAACATCCTGAATACAACATAGTAATAAAATACTATAAAAATACACTTTAAAATGCCTGGGAGTATAAAAAGGTTTTCACCTGGCGCCGAAAAGATAGCAGCACCAGGCGCACCTCATCGGGGAGACCATTCCACAGTTCGGGAGCCACAACCGAAAAGGCCCTATTTCTAGTCACCATCCTCCGAGCTTCTTGATGGGATGGTACTCGGAGGAGGGCCTTAGATGTTGAGCGCAGTGTACGGGTAGTTTCATATTGGGAGAGGCGCTCCACCAGGTATTGCGGTCCCATGCCGTGTAAGGCTTTATAGGTCAAAACCAGCACTTTGAATTTTGAGTTACTTGTAATTCGTTACAATTTTAAATAACGAGTGGGTAATACCATTGCATTTGGCAAGTAATGGAATGACTAGTAATTTCCCTACTTTTCAGCTGCAACTTTAATGTTTCCATGTTAGGTTGCACGTTACTTGGGGGCGGGAACAAGGGGAAGACAGCTCCTGGCTGTGATTGGTTAACACAAGACATGTGCCTCACACTGATTGGACCTCTGCGCAGACTCTCTCTTCCCTTGTGATCTGTGTTAGGATGCACGAGGGAAGAGGTGAATAGGCAGGGCCTGCTAGCATCTGAGAGGACAAAATGGATGCCAGAGGATGCCAGGGCAAGGACAACGGAGGAGAAGGCAGCAGCAGAATGGTGAAGAGCTGTGGAGGAGAGCGACGATGATTTGTGTGTGTGTGTGTGTGTGTGTGTGTGTGCCCCCCGTGGCACCGTTCTGCCCCCCCACTGCCTCTCCTTGCCTCTGCCGCCACCTCCATCAATCACAAGGCACTTCCAAAACTTTGGCCTACTCAGAGCTTGGAAAAGTTACTTTTTTGAACTACAACTCCCATCAGCCCTAGGCAACATGGCCACTGGATTAGGCTGATGGGAGCTGTAGTTCAAAAAAGTAACTTTTCCAAGCTCTGGCCTACTTCTCTTCCTTCCCCCCCCTTTTTGAACTCTCCCCCTTGTTCCCATGCATACCTGTGTGCTGTATTTATCCAGACAAAGCACTCCTGCCTTTTAAAATGCCGGCTAGCTTTTTATTGTATATTTATTTGAACTCCATCTTTCTTTTTATTTGTATTTTTGTCCTGTTTAATCACAAGACTGAATTGTATGTGGGACAAAAACTGTTTCAGTAATAATAATAATAATAATAATAATAATAAAACTAAAAAATCATTAGGCGTATAATAAATGGCTTAAGGCTGATTCTTTTGTTCTTGGCAGAGATGAGGTGAGAAGTAGGGTCCTTGCAGCTCCTCCTCTCAGTCCCCCAGCTCTCAAACTCATGTTCTGTGAGAAAGAGAGATTCCCAGTCCCAGAGAGAGATAGGCTGTTGACAATCTCTGCTAATATCTAACAAATGTACATAACATGCATCACCTGAACTCACATGATCTAGAGTTACCTTAGATCTTGCAAGATTTGCAAATGAGAAGCAATAGGGTTTTATATTAGTTCTGATTGTCTATTGGGCTATCATAGGTTATATGTTTTTTTCATTTTCTATGGCAAAAACTCCAACTTCAGTGGAATTTATGTGATGTGTTCTAATCATTTGAATTTGGCTAATGAATGCTTTATTCTTTCATCAGAACTTTAGCAGTAGTACTAAAATATTAATAAAAAAGAAAAGGGAAAGAAAAAATACTTTACATACATCATTCAGCTGTATTGCTAATTATAGATATAGATATAAAAGATAAACGGCATTTTGTCAAAAGTATTTTTGTCTACATTTTATACCTCATCCTTGGTTTTCCAAGCTTGGCATGGAATGCTTCTCATACAGAATTAATTTGAAATGCTGCATATTTATTATCATAATCATCATATTCAAAATAAAAAATATATGTACCGCCTTCAAGTTGATTCCAACTTATGGTGACCCTATGAATAGGGTTTTCATGAGGCTGAGAGGCAGTGATTGGCCCAAGGTCACTCAGTGAGCTTCATGGCTATGTGGGGATTTGAACCCTAGTCTCATTTTGTTCTCACAACAACCCTGTGACATAGTAGGTTAGACTGGCCCAGGCAGGGTTATTCAGTGAGCAAAAATGATGCAAATAGGATCTCTTTTAATTGTGCTATCGACCTGCTTACTTCCACTCTGACTGGGGCATCTTGCAGCATGGGGAAGAGATGGGGGCACATCACAGCTGAAGTTCACCCATATAGGAGCATTATCTCTTGTTTATTACAGAGACGCCTGTTGCAGGTTTTGCTGCTGAGAGCAGCAGTCAGTTAGTGCGGCCACTTGAGTCACAGCTTGTTGATCCTGAGGAGGCAAAACGAGAAAGTGAGGTTCAGAAAGGAGGCCCTGTGCATGAGGAGGAGGAGGGCATGAAGCAGTGCCAGTTGCCCACAGCCACATCTGCAGAACAGCAAGTACCATGGTTTGGCTTTGAGAAAGCTTGTACATTTGTGAGCCAGAGTGGGAAAAAGGTTGTTGTACGATGCAATTACTGCCTTCCAAGGATCAAAAATCTGAGATCAGCTGTTTCCTCCTCATCCAATGTGAAGAAACATTTTGAGGTAAGCCTTTGTCATGCTGGTCCTCAAAGAGTGTCCATTGTCTATTTATGTTTAAATTGTGAAGTTCCTCTTCCATTTTTTCTTGGATTCATGCTTTGTTCATCTTCTTCCTCAGAGGGCACACCCTGAGAAGCTGAGAGCAACTGAAGATGCAATAAAGGCAAGGAGACGTGGCCTTCCTGAACCAATGCATGACACCCCTCCTCCCAAAATGCTGAAGCAGCAGCAGACAACCCTTGAGAGGTGGGGATCTGGCAGGGAGCCTGTCACCCAGAGCAATCTCAACAGGAGAATCATTGATTTCATTGTAGAGGAGACATTACCACTTCAGACTGTGGACAAACCATCATTCATTAATCTGGTTGGCATTGGACTCCCCAAAGATGTCACCATCATATGTGCCAAGACTCTGAGAGACAGAATTGAGAAGAGAGCATGCCACATGAGATAAACTCTTGCAAACCGAATGGGTGCTGTGGCATATATAGCAACCACTGCAGATTGTTGGACCAATGGCAAGAAGAGTTACTTTGGGGTAACAGCCCACTGGATCAACCCAACTACCCTGAAACGTGAGGTCGGGGCCTTGGCTTGTAAGCGTCTGAAGGGGCGCCATACATACGATGTCCTTTCAAAAGCACTGCATGATGTACATGTGCAGTACAGGATCCACAACAAAGTTATGTGCACTACTACAGACAATGGCTCCAACTTTGTGAAAGCGTTCAGAGTTTTCATGGCCAAAGAACCAGTGGAAGCTGCAGGCACCAGTGACGATGATGGTGATAACCAGGAGGAGGAGGAGGCTGAGGTGGAGCTTGTGCCTATCTGTGAGATCCTGGACACAGGACCTGAGGCAGAGGAAGAAGCTGCAGACTCAGGAGAGGATTTTGTTTTACCACCACACCAGAGATGTGCTAGCCACACCCTCAACCTTGTGGCAACACAAGACATAGAGGCCATGCTTTCTGACTCCTCCAAAAGTAGTCTTCTTGGTCCTTTCAAGAAACAGTTTCATTCCTTGATGGGAAAGTGCAGCAAGTTGTGGTCCAAGCAGAACCAGTCAGCCCAGATTGCTGAGTATATCCGTGCGCAATGTGGTGTGTATCTGAAGGTACCGAATAAGACCAGGTGGAATTCCACCTTTGATGCGTTGAAGCAACTACATGAGCTCCTGTCAACTGTGCCACTAAAAATGCATGCCATAATGGACCGCTGCTCCTTGTCCAGAATTACAGCTGCTGAGATTGAAGTGGTACAGGAATACACAGAGATTATGGAGCCACTAGCCCAGTCCCTAGATATCCTGCAACGGGAGAATGGCATGTTCATGGGGTATTTGCTACCAACGCTCTGCAATCTGGACCGCAAGTTAGAAGGACTGGAAAACAAACCTGAGAGGTACACATACTGTTTTCAGCTGCTGAGAGGTGTGCGCGAAGCCCTAAGAAAGCGGTTTGCAGCTATCTGGGAGGACAAGAGGCTTCTTCTGGCAGCCTGCCTACACCCTCGCTTCAAACTAGATTGGCTGGAATTGTGTCAGGCCACCACCCATACCAACAAGTAAGAACATTAGGGAAGCCCTTTGGGTGGATTACTCCAAGGGAAATGCTGTCTCAAGGGAGGCATCAGAGGGCTTAAGGTGGTAGGCAGGGGCTGGTCCTTTTCTTCCTGGGGCTCCTCATCACAACCTTGGGTTGCTGCAGGTAATCCTTAAGGGTCTGCTGTGCTGCCCCATGAGTGTGGTGACTTGGTCACCTTCCTACCTTCCATGTCATCATCCACAGGCTCAGGCTGGACCCTGAACCAGGGGACATGACAAGCATCAGGAAATGAAGAGCAGATGATGGTTTCCTAACATATATGTATTAACATATCCTCTCTCTTTCTTAGATACACAATGGAAGCCTTGTTGAAAGCTGAAATAAAGATGGGTGTACTTAATGAGGACAGTGATCAGTCTTCAGATAAAGACCAGGAAGGAGATGACTTAGCAGATGACTTCTTTAACTTTCTGCCCCAGGGCAAGAAGTCAGCAGTGGACACTGCTGAGGAGGAACTGGTGAGGTACCTGACGTCTCCCAGCAGGGAAGTGTCATCACTCCATGGCTTTCCACGTGTGCTGCGGTGTTTTTTGCAGCACAACACAGGCATGCCTTCAAGCGCCGCAGTAGAATGCCTGTTCAGTACTGGTGGCAACGTAATGACTGTAAAAAGACATTCCTTGTCTGACATGCTCTTTGAGCATCTTGTTCTTTTGAGACATAACAGAAACATATTATAAAAGCATTTCAAGTGTAAAATTTGATTTCAAGAGTTGGGGTATCATCATTGCTTGGGGGGATGTGAGATTCTGTTATGCCATTATGTTAATCTTATGGATAATTTTTTTTATTCTACTACCCCCTGTGTGTGTGTGTTTATTTTTGATATTGTTTTAGGCTTCTTAGATGTGCAGCAGCCAAGGCCAGCACCTTGTAGGAGTTTTTTAAAAAAAGTAACTGAAATGTAATTGTAGTGATTACTTTTGAGAAAAAGTAAAGTAATCAGTTACTTTCAGAGCAATTGTAATTGCAACGGTAATTACTACTTTTTTGGACCAAGTAATTGTAACTGTAATTTATTACTTTTTAAAAGTAATCTTCCAAGCTCTGAGCTGTCTCTTGAATGCCTCCAGTGTTGGAGATCTAGGTAACTGGTTCCATTGTCATACCACTCTAACAGTTAGGAGGTTTTTCCTGATATTCAGCCAAAATCTGGCTTCCTGCAACTTGAGCCCATTATTCTGTGTCCTGCACTCTGGGACGATCAAGAAGAGATCCCAGCCCTCCTCTGTGTGATAGTCTTTCATGTACTCGAAGAGTGCTATCATATCTCCCCTCAGTCTTCTCTTCTCCAGGCTAAACATGCCCAGTTCTTTCAGTCTCTCCTCATAGGGCTTTGTTTCCAGTCCCCTGATCATCCTTGTTGCCCTCATCTGAACCTGTTCCAGTTTGTCTGCATCCTTCTTGGTGCGGAGACCAGAACTGGATGCAGTACTCAAGATGAGGCCTAACCAGAACTTCCCAGGAGGATCCCTACGCCTGTGCAGCCTCTGAGACGAGTCCCGTCTTGGATGAAACTTATCCAGTTTAAATTCAGTCAGAAGGCTCTTTTCTGACTGGGAATAATTTCTTCCGGTTAAAGAAGAAACGTGAGATTTCCCACATAGCTTTGTTTTGATTGTTGGAGTCTGGAATTCATCAGAATTGTCTGTCTTCCAGCAGCTCAGACAGAGCGAGGATTTTTATGCTAGCTCAGCTGGATAAGTGACCCTTTTTTTTTAATACGGATTAACAGGCAAACATCCTCCTGTCTACATTTATCATTTTCTTATCTATACAGCTAAAGAGATTTGTCAAAGTAACAGCAATTGAGATAACCTAGGTGAGGTAAGACTTTCCTTTTTTTATTCACGGAACTAAGGGGGAAGAAAATATAAATAGCTTATCTTTTTTTTTTATTGCAAAAAGCTGACACGGAAAACAGCATTTTAAAGATTACAACTTACGAGAGATTTCTGATTGCAAGAGATAAGTTGCAAGAGATATGGTTGGGACTATTTTTCCTGATCTACTTTTTTTTGACGAATCTGCTCATTCTCTCTGCTACTAGCTATTTCGATGCTGTGAACTAAAGGCGTTCTTACACTTCCGGGCAGATAAGAGATAAGGGCTGTCTAGCGTGTGACGTCAGTTGGTTGGAAAGATTAACTCCTTTGTAACTGGTTAAAGAAATAAGCTGCTCTTTGTTTGGGACATTGAAAATTGAAGGAGTTTTGTTCCTTTGGCTTTAAGAATGACCATTAAGAAGATCATGGATGTACAAGAAGGGACTTTATCTCTAGACATGTTTCAGAAAATAATGAATGGGATTAACTCAATAAAACAAGAACTGAGAAATAATAGACAAGCGTGGAGAATTGAATTTCACGAAATGAGACAGGAGCTGAAAGAAACTCAGGATTCTATGAGAAAGGAGAATAAAGATAGATCTGGAAAACCAAAAAAGGATGAAAGAGAAATTAAAGGCAAGGTTCAAACTATGGAGATTGGCTTAATTATGGACATGAAAAAAGATTTGGATTTCCTGGCTGTGATGGATCCTGGAGACAAATATTACAGTTTGGAATTCAGCGCTGTCCCTGAAGGAATTGAAAAGATTGGAGATAAAGATATTATCGGTTCAAAAAAAATTCTTGGACTGGAAGGATTTGATGGAACTTGAAATGGAGAAAGTTAACAGAATTAATCCCTGTTTTGTGTCAATGGAAAAACCTTCAAGAGATGTACTAGTGTATCATGTGGAAAAGAGGAACAGAGATGCGGCTTTGCAACAATACTTCAGTGATACGTTTGGATTTGATGGCAAGAAAATATCTGTGATGGAGGAAATTCCTATCAGACTTTTATTATATGACTATGACAGCAAGACTTTTGGGTGCGTAAAGATGGAGGATGGAAGATGGACCCAATATGGATAATGACAGAAGAGCGATTTAAAATTACTGGACTTAGTAGATTTGATGAGTTGGATTAAATGGCATGTTTATTTAGAAAAAAAATGATTGACATATATCTCAAGGATTGGAAACTTCTCTTTGACTTTTTGTGGAAGATTAAAATGATATGATGTTAATGAGATTTGAAACCAACTAAGATAACCGTTGGAGGAAGGTGATTTTATAATCTATTAAGAGATAGGTTTGTTACATATTATAGATTTATAGCTGAACTATGACAAATCGGAAGTCAATATTCTTTCTTTTATATATATATATATATATATATATATATATCTTTTTGTATTGTACTAGTTATTGATTTGTGTTGTTTTCTTTTTGTATTGTTTTGGTTTTGAAAATTGGAATAAAAATTAATTGGAAAAAAAAAAAAAGTTGAGGCCTAACCAGTGCTGAACAGAGGGGAACTAATACTTCACATGATTTGGAAACCAGAAGAACTATGGAATGAAGTCAGAGACATGATCAGGGAAGAATGCAAAAAGACAATACCTCTAGTTAAAAAGAGAGAAAGACCTCAATGGATGACTGAAGAAACTCTTAAAATGGTTAAAGAGAGAAGGAAAGCAAAAGCAAAAGGAGATAGAAACACAGTCAGAACCCTAAATTCAACAATACAGCGACTAGTACATAGGGACAAAGAGAACTATTACAATAGTTACTGCATAGAAATAAAAGAGGACAACAAAAAGGGAAGAACAAGAGCCCTGTTCCAAAAGATCAGAGAAACGAAAGGGAAATTTAAACCAAGAGTAGAGATGTTGAATGATCAACAGGGGAACACACTGACCGAGATGAAATAAAAGGAAGATGGAAGCAATACACTGAAGAACTCTACAAAAGAGATGCCAGGATGACAGATTCATCCACAGAGGAACCGTATGATGAGTAACCAGAAATTTTAGAATGTGAGGTGAAAGCTGCTCTTAAAATACTTGGAAGAAATGAATCACCAGGAATAGATGGCATACCAACATAGTTGCTACAAGCTACTGAGACTGAATCTGTCCAAATTGTGACAAAAATATGTCAAGAAATATGAAAAACTAAACAATGGCCCATAGACTAGCAGCGTTCCATATACATCCCAATTCCTAAGAAAGGGGATCCCAGGGAATGCACTAATCGAACTATTGCCTTAATATCCCATGCAAGTAAAGTAATGCTCAAGATTCTACAACAAAGGCTCTTACCATATATGGAGCAAGAAATGCCAGATGTCCAAGCTGGATTTAGAAAGGGAAGAGGCACCAGAGATCATATCACAAACATACTTTGGATAATGGAACGGAGCAAGGAATTTCAGAAGAAAATGACCCTGTGCTTTATAGATTACAGCAAAGCCTTTGACTGGGTAGATCATGAAAAACTATGGAATGCTTTAAAAGTAATGGGAGTGCCACAGCATCTGATTCTCCTGATGTGCAACCTGTACTCAGGACAAGAGGCTACTATAAGGACAGAATATGGAGAAACCGATTGGTTACCAATCAGAAAGGGTGTGAGACAGGGGTGTATTTTATCACCCTGTTTGTTTATAAGCAGAACATATCATACAGAAAGCAGGATTGGACCAAGATGAAGGAGGTGTGAAAATTGGAGGGAGAAATATCAATAATTTAAGATATGCAGACGATACCATACTACTAGCAGAAACCAGTAATGATTTGAAATGAATGCTGATGAAAGTTAAAGAGGAAAGCACAAAAGCAGGACTACAGCTGAACATCAAAAAGACTAAAGTAATGACAACAGAAGATTTATGTAACTTTACAGTTGACAATGAGGACGTTGAACTTGTCAAGGATTATCAATACCTCGGCACAGTCATTAACCAAAATGGAGACAGCAGTCAAGAAATCAGAAGAAGGCTAGGACTGGGGAGGGCAGCTATGAGAGAACTAGAAAAGCTCCTCAAATGCAAAGATGTATCACTGAACACCAAAGTCAGGATCATTCAGACCATGGTATGCCCGATCTCTGTGAAAGTTGGACAGTGAAAAAAGTGGATAAGAGAAAAATCAACTCATTTGAAATGTCGTGTTGGAGAAGAGCTTTGCGGATAGCTGGGAAAAACAGAAGGGAGTAGAAAAAGAGGAAGACCAAACAAGAGATGGATTGATTCCATCAAGGAAGCCACAGACCTGAACTTACAAGATCTGAACAGGGTGGTTCATGACAGATGCTCTTGGAGGTCACTGATTCATAGGGTCACCATAAGTCATGGTCGACTTGGAGGTACATAACAACAACAAAAAGAACAGCAATGCAGCCTAATATAACATTTGCCTTTTTGCAGCCACATTGCACTGTTGGCTCATATTCAGCTTGTGATCAACGACAATTCCAAGATCCTTCTCACATGTTGTATTGCTGAGCCAAGTTTTCCTCATCTTATAACTGCATTTGGTTTCTTTTTCCTAAGTGTAGAACTTTGCATTTATCCCTGTTGAATTTCATTCTGTTGTTTTCAGCCCAATGTTTCAGCCTATCAACGTCCCTTTGAATTTTGTTTCTGTCTTCCACGGTATTAGGTGCGCCCTCCAACTTTGTATCATCTACAAATATGATAAGCATGCTCTGTACCTCCTCATCCAAGTCATTAATAAAAATGTGGAAGAGCACTGGGCCCAGGACCAAGCCCTGTGGTACCCCACTTGTTACTTCTGCCCAGTTTGAGAAGGAACCATTGATAAGCACTCTTTGAGTACAATTCTGGAGCCAGCTGTAGATCCACATGATAGTTATTCCATCTAGCCCACATTTAGCTAGCTGGATAATCCCTGTTTGTAATGTGGGTAACCTCTTAATAAATTATTTAGCTATTAGTGGATATCTCTGGTGCAAGCCCCCCCTAAAAGCAATGAATGTACAGGGGCAATACTTGTACCACTTCTATTTATTCTAGTGGGGTATATACAGGAGGTCCTACCAGTGGATTGTAGCAAAATGGCATTATCCAGTAGACTTATATTTCTAGAATTCTCAATGCTGAATCTTTTTTCCACCATTCAATCAAGATAAGCATCATTTTGGAATGGGTTGATGAACCCATAAAAGACCTAAAGGGTTATACATTGTGCAAATATAAGTGCTGAAAGAACATTTTATTCTTCCATTAACATTTAAAGTTCAATCCCTTCACACAGAAACTTAGTTACCCAGTGCTCCTTGGAATCCCAATTCATGGTGTGTTCCTGTCACTGGCAGAGTGCATGCTTTGCATGCAGATGATTCCATGTGCAATTCCTGGCATTTCTCATTAAAGGGGTCAAGTAGCAGGTAATTGGAAAGACCATTCACTGCCTGAAATCCTGGAGACAATACTAGGCTTGACGGGCTCATAGTCTGATCTGGCATAAGGCAGTTTCCTATGTTCTATGGTTCCAAGTAGCACAATGTCAGTATATAACCCTCATATTTGGTGCTTCCTTTTATGTAGATTTCAGAGTGCTGGACATCTGACCACTTGAATAAAATACATCTTGTGTGTGTGAAATAGAGCATTGAGATTGGGATATCTTTTTACACACAGATGCACATTGTGCACACTTTTCAAAAGGGCAGTTGTGTTACTCTAAACTTAACAAAACACAGCTCTGTGGTACCTTCTTTTTCAAGAGCAGCAGCTGACAACCTTTCTGGGCTTATGGACACATTTGCAATTCAGAGAAGCCATCATGGGGAGCATGCACACACACAGCAACCATGTACACACCATAACCACTCTCTCACTCACACACACTATTCTCCTTTTCTCACCAACAAATAGGCTTAAAATGTGTGTTTTGCTTCCCACCCCAAGTCTAAAGGGTGGGAGTAATCTTCTCTCCCCAGGTGCAATCTCCAGGAAGAACATGCCACGCAACAGTTAAAGCTTGGGGGGAATTAACTCCCTCCTCCTTAGTTGTAATCCTCTCCTGAATTGCCCCCTGCTCTGCAATTAGGCTTGAAAAAAGTCTTCTCTTGTTAACCTATCATGAAGCCTAGTTTCAGTGCTGGGGAGGGGCAGACGGAGGAAACTTGGTGGGCACCAAAGGAAAGCCTCTGTGGATGCAAGTGCGTATTGTCAGCCCATGGTAAATATTATATGCATCTTTCACAGCATGGATGAAATACAACACTGTGTTTTGCACAATAAACATTTACATATTGGAAAGTCAAAAGCATCTTTCACGACATCATCCAAACTAAAGGTTTAATGAATCAAGAGAAAATATGTCATACTTAAACACAATGCAACCTTGAAGCAGGAATTTGCAACAATCATAAAAAGGCAGCCTAGAAAGGAATGCTCAATGTGAAGCTGTGTTCATGTTTTGGAAATGACTGTTTCAAACTCATATTATTTGTGTGCACAAAATCAGAAAACCTGTTCAGCCCAAGTGGGTAATGTCTTCATAATGGAAAAACTGGTTTATGGAATACTTTGCTTTTTAACAAAAATTGCACTCTAAGTACTGGGTAATAATCAAATGTCCTGGATGAAAGAGCACTTCTAAAAGATCAAATATGAATGCCTGCTTTTAATTATTTAAAACGTAACAATGGCTTGTTTATTAAGTACTTTGAACTTAGGTTAAATACATATATATATAATGGCATGTCTTCCTCATCTGTCATGAACAGAAACATGGAAAGCATTTACCACAGTGTAGACGTTTGTATGGGCAGTTAGTAGATTTTGAATGGTAATGCTATATCCTTAAAGTAACATGGCTTTAAACAGAAGCTGATGTGGTGTTGCTGGGTTCCTTTGCTGAAGGATTTTTTTTGAATATTTTAAAACATTTAAAACAAGAATTTTTAGCTGGTGGTGTGTTCAGAGATGGCCCAAGGCATTTTGCAGCATGGTGTGGCAGACAAGATGGTGTTCCATCTTCATCCCATGTTCAGAAGTTGACTGGAACAGCAGTGGAATCTTCTTTCAACTCTGGTGCACCTGAGACAGCAGGCAAGCTTAGGGGAGCAGGTTGTATAGTATACAGAGCTCCATCCTCCAACAGAAGGGAATAGCCAGGGGACTTAGCAGTAGCAGTCCCTGGCTGTTCCTCATGCCCCCCAGCATCTGCTGCCTGAGAGAGTTGCCTCACTTTGTCTAATGGTGTGTTGCATCCAAAAGTCCCCTGTGAACACAATTTCAGCTTTTACCATCATATTCATATTCTGAATTCTCATGAGCTTACAAGAATTTGCTTATTTGAAAAGGGTCTTTGGACTTCTGTTTGTGTGGCAGGTACATGATGCATCCCCAACTGGATCCGAACATAAATTGGCAAGACAGTTCTTTGTATGGGTGAAATCAAGGCCACATCTTTATTGATTACAGCAAGCAAGTGGGGTTGGGATGGCAGCAGGGCAGGGAGCTTTCTTCCCTCAGCCCTGTGCTGAGACAATGCTTTCCTCCTCCTGTCAAGCAGCTGGGGGGGGAGCACCCAAGGGAGTTAGCTAACACCTTTGGGCCCCAGGGGGGTGCAAGCCAAGACACCTGGGCTCCTGCTGGGCAACCAATTGGAGAGTGCACGTGCCACCTGAGCCACAGTCATTCCTCATATGTCTCTCCCACTGGGCACCCATATGGCCCTCCCTTTATGTTTGATCTTGCCCAATGCCATTTCTGCTAAAGTTGTGACAGAAAAGATTGGAAACACCTAGCAATTATCAAGCAAACACTGAGGGACAGGTCAAAAAAACCTGCTCAAGAAGGGGGCAGATTAGTTGAGCAGAAAAATTCCTATCCAGCCGCATCAGCCAGTGACTCAATAAGCTCAGTGCAGTACTAAAACTGAGGAAAGGAAAGGGTGGAAAAGCTGGCTCAAGGAATGAAGAGTCCATCTGAATGTGGGGCAAGGCATTAAATAGGCTTGCCTGCCCCACCTCTCTCTCCCCTCTCGTGACGCTTCCCAAGATCTTGGAAAGCCTCATAAGAGTCACCACAGGTGGGGAAAAAACTCCCTCTGGCTATCACCAGTGGAGATGCTCACAGCCATACAATTGGCATTCCTCACATACCCTCATGGGGATGATGCCTCTCAAAGAATGGGTTCTTTAAGATACAGGTTATGATGTTTACTTCCCTTACTAAGTCAGTATTTCTAAATCATTCTAGTTCCAAAACAAGATTCTTGACCTTAGATCATGTTTTTTGTTTTCCACTGGCTTTAAATACTATCATACACTGGTAAGTGCTTATACTAAACAGTATTTAGGAGCTGTGAGGGTGGCAAAAAAATAATACTTTGCTACCACTATTAAATCATCCATTTGCCGTCCAGCGGAGCTTTTCAGAATTGTTCGAGGGCTATTACACTCTGGCCCTAGGGACACGGTAGAACCGTCTGAGGCCCGCTGTAACGAATTTGCTAAGCACTTCCAGAAAAAGATCATTTGCATCCGCCAGGACTTGGACTCCAATGTTACAACAGTTGAATCATAGGAGGTATCCAGAGCACAGCCTTGTCCTGATTGTTTGGATGAGTTTCAGTTGGTGCAGCTTGAGGATGTTGACAAGGTGCTTGGACAGGTGCGCACGACCACTTCTGCTCTGGACCCTTGCCCCTCATGGCTAATAAAAGCTAGCAGGGATGGAACAGCCGGTTGGGCCAGGGAGGTGATTAATGCCTCACTGCGAGAGGGAGTGGTCCCTGGCTGCCTAAAAGAGGCGGTAGTGAGACCACTTCTGAAAAAATCTTCCCTAGACCCAGAAGATTTTAATAACTATAGACCGGTGGCAAATGTCCCATTCCTGGGCAAGGTTCTGGAACGAGTGGTTGCTAGCCAGCTTCAGACACTCTTGGATGAGACCGATTATCTGGATCCATTTCAGTCGGGTTTCAGGCCTGGTTTTGGCACGGAGACAGCCTTGGTCGCCCTGTATGATGACCTTTGTCGGGAGAAAGACGGGGGGAGTGTGACTCTGCTGATTCTTCTTGACCTCTCAGCGGCTTTTGATACCATCAACCATGGTATCCTTCTGGGGTGACTCGCTGATCTGGGAGTAGGAGGCACTGCTTGGCGGTGGTTCTGCTCCTACTTGGCGGGTCACCTCCAGAAGGTAGTGCTTGGGGAACATTGTTCGGCACCCTGGGTTCTCCAGTATGGAGTGCCGCAGGGGTCAGTTCTGTCCCCCATGATTTTTAACATCTACATGAAGCCGTTGGGTACGGTCATCAGGAGCTTTGGAGTGCGTTGCCATCAGTATGCTGATGACACACAGCTCTATTTTTCCTTTTCATCTTCTTCAGGTGAGGCTGTCAATGTGCTGAACTGCTGCCTGGCTGCGACAATGGACTGGATGAGAACTAATAAACTGAGGCTTAATCCAGACAATACTGAGATGCTGCTAGTAGGAGATTCTTCTGACCGGATGGTGGATGTTCAACCTGTTCTGGATGGGGTCGCACTCCCCCTGAAGGAGCAGGTTCGCAGCCTGGGAGTTGTTCTTGATTCATCCCTGTCACTTGAGGCTCAGGTAGCCTCGGTGGCCCGGAATGCTTTCTACCAACTTCGGTTGGTGGCCCAGCTGTGCCCCTATCTGGACAGGGAAAATCTCGCTGCAGTTGTCCATGCTCTGGTAACCTCCAAATTAGATTACTGCAATGCGCTCTCTACGTGGGGCTGCCTTTGAAAACGGTTCGGAAATTGCAGCTCGTGCAAAATGCAGCGGCCAGACTGTTGACACAGACAAGGCGGTCCGAACACATAACACCGATTCTGGCCTGCTTGCATTGGCTGCCTATATGTTTCCAGGCTCGATTCAAAGTGCTGGTTTTAACCTATAAAGCCTTACACAGCTTGGGACCACACTACCTGATGGAATGCCTCTCCCGATATGAACCTACCTGTACACTGCGCTCAACATCGAAGGCCCTCCTCCGGGTGCCTCCTCAGAGGGAGGCTCGGAGGATGACAACAAGAAAGAGGGCCTTCTCAGTGGTGGCCCCCGAATTGTGGAATGATCTTCCTGACGAGGCATGCCTGGTGCCAACATTACTATCCTTTCGGCGCCAGGTTAAAACTTTCCTCTTCTCCCAGGCATTTTAGCATTTTAGTATTTTAGTATTTAGTATTTTAATATGTGTTTTCGTCTGTCTTAAAATGTTTACAATTTTGAAATTTGGATGTAGTTTTAAAATTGTTTAAATATGTGTTTAATTGTAGATGGAAGTTTTAGTTTGTGCACCGCCCAGAGAGCTTCGGCTATGGGGCGGTATAGAAATTTAATAAAATAAATAAATAAATAAATAAATAAATAAATAAATTGACCCTAAAACAGCTAACTAAGGGCTTATCCAAACGGAGCGGGATAATCCACAGTTTCTATATTCGGTTTGTCATCTGATAGTCCTCACTTTGCCTTTTAGTTCGCTCTTTCCCAATTAAAAAAAAATGCTTTTTTGCACCCGCACACGCAGCAGTAAGTCCCCTACATTCTTTTCGCTTTTTCCAAGCTCTGCCTCTAAAACCTCCCCCTATCAACCAGTTGGTCAGCAAAAAAATTACGTATGCTCCTCTCCCCCTTTGCAACGAAGCACAATATGGCTGTAAAGGAGTTATCGCCTGGAAGGAAAGGCTGCTGGCCGATTTCACGCCTGCCTTGTTTGTATTTGCGATATTATGCTTAAACGAATGTATGCTTTTCTGCCTTTATTGATATTTAAGGAGATACACACGCTGGCAATTGCACTTATTTCTCCAAAAAAGCAAGAAACTGTCACCCCCCCTCCTTCTCCCTTTCCTTCCCACGGAGAATGAAATTGACAAAGCTTTCCCGAGCAGGCTTGAAACCGACCAGCAGCCCTTTTCTTGTTTGTATTTGTGATATTACACTTAAACAAATGTACGCTTTTCTGATTTGAAGCAAGTAGAATGAAATTGACAAAGCTTTCTGGAGGCAGGCTGAAACCGACCACTCTCCTTTTCTCACTTGCTGTGCATTGCAGATCTCACCCAGAGCGGCCGCCCAGTTTGCAGGCTGGCAAAAAATAAAATGCATCTGCACAGTAGTTGCAGACCCCCCCAACACCCCACTATCGTGATGATTGGTTCAATTTTCTCGGGCTTATTCTCGCACATGCGCAAAAGTGCAGATATGTGATTGGCTGGAATGAGGAGAAGGGGCAAGGGGAAACACCCAAGAACCGCCCATCAGCTGTAAAGTCCACGGTATTGTATCCTACCTCCTGAAGGCACAGCGGATGATTCCCGATTTTAAACAGCAAATAGCATTTTTGCCGTTATTGCAAGGACCAGATTTAACCCGCGAAAATGCGTAACAGCGCGAAACATCATTTGGATGACCAAAAAATAATGAACACACATAGCGGGTGTGTCACACATTTTGCAGTCATCTGGATGAGCCCTAAGAAGAGGAATAAAATAGACTAAGTTATAGGAATGAATCAAGCTTAAAGTAATGTTGAATCAAGCTCATATTTTCTCTTAGTGGGTGGGTGGTTCAGTGTCCACAAGAGTGGCTTTTGACCTGTTCTGAATGGAGTTACTCTCCCTCTTGAAATAACAGGTGTGTAGTTTTGGGGTGCTCATGGATCCATCTTTGTCACTTGAGGCTTAGGTAGCCTCAGTGGCTAGGAGTGATATTTTACCAACTATAGCTGGTGCACCCAACTATGGCCATTCCTGGACAGGGATATCCTGGTTGTGGTGATTCATGCATTGGTAACCTCAACACATTAGTGACTGCAAAAAGATACTAAGTCCTTGCCCTAACTGAAGTAGGAAGGGAATGCTATATTTGATCTTGTTGTCTGCTCACCCTGGAAATTTTTCACCTTTCAGTGCTACATGAGGCACATTCCCATTCATTTATTACTGAATGGTAGGAATGACAAGAGTTGTTCTATAAAATGTATCCTTTTCCACACACAACCTTTGCCAGCCTGGAAGTTGCTCCTGCCTGTTGAATGCTTATGGTGCACCATAATCTGGATGTTAATGAGCAACCTGATAAAATGTTTTGGATTAAGAAACATGTTTTGGTGCAAGGACTTGAACTAGGTTAGGGTTTCTGAAAGGGGGGTGCATGGTTTTCTAGAGGACATATAAATCCTAGGAGACTGATGAAAGCTATAAATGGCCAAGGGCATATATGGATGCAAGCAAGATCAGACCAAAGGTCCATTTAGTCCAACCTTCAAGATGTTTTGGACTACAACTCCCATAATCTCTTACCATCAACCATATTAACTGGTGCTGATGGCAGTTGTGGTCCGGCAACATCTGGAGGGTACCAAGTTTTATTTCTAATCTGAGATCCTGTCTGCAACAGTGACCAGGCTAGGAGTGGCTGGCACGGACAAGTGGTGCGATAGACCTGCTCTCTTAGCAGCAGTGTGTACTGGGTACTGAGATGGGGAAGGGATGGAGCAGACTAACTGTGAGGCCAGGGTGATTCAGGTGAACCAGCAGAACCAATCTGATCCTCTGGCTGATGTGCTCAGACTGAACCGACCTCGCCACCACCCTATCCTGCCCACTCACAATTGTGGTATGTGTCAACCGCTGTTGGAAACAGGGTACTGGATTAGATGGTCTGAACCGGTAGGTTTTTTCCATATGTTCTTATATCTTTCTACAGGTCAATATTTTTAGTATTTTGGCTCCACATTTACAGTCATATGTAGGGTCTATTCTGTAATGAAAATCAGCCTTCTTTTTTATGTTGTGTATTGTGCAGATGTGTATTGCTTACTTCAACCTCTTACTGCTTAATTCACTTATGTCTTTTGCAAAAATTGTATCATAAGCACTGGTTCTGCCAGTTGCCTGCACCAAGTTCAGTCCCAGCACCAGTGGACAGCCAGGTCAGGCACTGGCCAAGGGCCGTCTCAAAGGGTCCCTCCTTAGGCTGGGATGGTGGAGCTCCTGCTCTGTGATCTGCTGCAATGTGAAGTTGTGGGGCCCAGTGACCTGTTGCTGCTGTGAATCATGGAGTGGGAGCTCCACCCTCCTAGAAAACATCCCCCATGCAGGTGCCATGGGCTTAAATAGCCCCCACCTCACCTACTTCCATGTCACTGTGTTAGTGTTCTCATGCACTGCACATACATGCCTACCTTGACCCAAGATGGTGGAGGTGGAATCCCTAAGAGGTTGATGCTCCTGCCACCATCTTGGGTGACAGCAGCTATGTGCACAGTGAACTAGTGCGCTGACACTGCAACATGGGAAGTAAGTGAGGTGGGTAGGCTTAGTTAAGCCTGTGCTGCCTGCATCGGGCGGGGGTGTTGGGGAGTGTGATGACAAGGGCCCAGTCATTCCTGGTGCTGGCCCTGATCAAGTTTCCTGTACTTTTAAGAGCTGCAAAGCCAGTAGAAATGTAACAATTGAAGATTTACCTAACTAGCAAGGCAATGCAGCTAAGGGGGGAAGCTTTATCCATTGAATTTTTGTCTGACATATAGCAGGGCAACGCAGCTAAGGGGGAAAGCTTTATTGATTGAATTTCTCTTTGACATATAAAAAGCACAAGAGCCCCACCAGAAAATATTGAGAAAATTAGAGAGATTATATAATCTATATCAATGATTGTGAATATAGACAGGAGCAGTTAAAACCATTCCAATTTAATTAGTACACTGCAAAAGGTTATGATCTAGCATAAGTAAGCAAACCTTTACCGATCTATTTTATGTCAATATGGGCTTTGGGGTTGGTAGCTGGATTTAAGCTTCCGGGTTTAAACTGTGTAATTTTAAAGAAGGAAATGAATAAAGTATACATCTGGCATTTTTTTTAATGATTTCACTACTTATTTCCATAAATCTTGAAGAGCAAGCATACTTTTCTTATAATCTGTGTAATATCTGCATAGTACCAAAGTACAGCATCATCTAGCCACAGTATAATCAGTTGCCTGCCATATTCCAAAAGCATTTCATTGGCACTTTCAGGAACTCTTCTCTGTAGAAAAATAGCAGGTGCAGAGTTTTTTCAGTGTTGTAAACAGCTATAATTGACCATTTGTTGCCAAGATGTGAATACATCATTCAGGATCTCTCACTTAGAACCAGACGTTGCCAGTTCTTCATTGAAATATGTACAACAATACTTTCTATGAAGTAACTGTCTTAGAAAGTCTTACACTAACAACATCGATGAGTTTTAGTGCATTTCCCCCCCAAGGGTTGTAAGGCAGGGGAAAGATGTGAGAATTCCCTATGTCAGAACTCTAAATTCTTAACTGCATCCACTTTGCACACATCAACTCCACCTATATATTCAGCCGCATAGTTAATCCTTCTCCAGTATGTCCTGGCTTTGATCTCTATTTACTTGCACTTTGACAAATATCAGGTTTAACTCCTGTTCATTTACGTCTACCGTAACAATGTGTTAAATAATTCAAATGTATCTTGATAGCATGCAAATTGGGTAAACCATGCTTTGCGATGTTGGAGATAACAAGCCTACCAAGACTCTTAATCCTGTGCATGAGAGGTCAACAGCAGAAGGGATGTAATCAAAGATGAATCCCACTAAGGTATCTCTTAGGGTACAGGCAGACAAAACATGGATTCTGTGCCAAAGTTCACCACACCTATGTGGCATGCAGCACTGGCCTGAGATATTTTGCTGTCTGAACTGGAGCCCAATGATACCACAACTAGCCTCTTCTAGGGCCAACATTTTACAAAGTTACTGCATCATTCAGAAGTCGGCTCCTGCCCATTCCTTGCTCTTAGGGCATGGTGCTACCTAAAGCAGGTTGCTTCACCTTGCTGCATGGCATGCCAACACTCTCCTTACCCTCTCTCAGCCCCATGCTGCAGCCACACGTAGAAGGCCACAACCTTAGAGAACATAGGAAACTTAGCATACTGGGTCACAGCATTGGTCCATCTAGCTCAGTATTGTCTACGCTGATTGGCAGCTGCTGTCCAGAGTTTCAGGCAGGGGTCTGTCCCAGCCCAATCTGGTGATACTCGGGACTGAACCTGGGACCACGTCTTCTTGCTGAGGCAGACAGATTTGGCTGACATTCTTGTTTAAGGCAGATGTTCAACAATGGATGGAAGGTTATTTTTTGTTTTTGAAAAATGCAAACATGAAACAATGTGTTGTAGGTATTTGCAAGGATACTGGTTCCGAAACAGACACCAGCTTTGTATAATTTCATTTACATATAAATTACAGAAACGCAACGATAAATTAAAATCTGGCCCAGTTTGTGCTCCAAGTTTGTAGATTTCTTCTCCAAGTGAAAGATTGTCTGCTTCAGTCCTAGGCCACGCTGTGATGGTAGTTGTGCTACCTGGCTCTATAAAAACATCATGCTGAGCTTCCATTTTGTTAGCCCTGCAGGCTCTTACATAATTAGACCCTTAATGGGAAGAGCTAGTGGTAAGTGAGGAGTTCTAACATCTCTGTAGAGGGAGATAGTTAAAAGAAATAGGCTATTTAGAAAGTGTCAGCAAGATGGGCCCTGTGGCCTTTACATGTTCCAAGAAAGAATATCATATTACACCTTCTGCAAGGTCCTGGTTCACTGGAGGATGACTCCCTGGGTCTGGTGGCTGCATCATTTTCTCTGTAATAGATTTTCCTTTTTCCAATCTGTTGCGTTCTCTGACAGCTGCTCACCAGGGTGACACAATTTGTGGTGTATCTGTCTGTTTTGAATGCTTGGACATGTGTAGAAATGTATTGTGACAGTCATATTCAGCATGTATAGTACTGCCTTCTCTTTAATTGTTGATGAAATTATTTATTGAAATATTTAGCATGGAATTAACTTTCTCAACATTTCTGTATTAAAAACAAAATAGATTAACATAGTTGCTCCCATTTCTCCAGAAATGATAGAGCTACTGTGAAATTGGAGAATGAGACAATTCATGTTCTCTTGCAACTGAAGAGCAAGAGCAAGCTTCACAAACATCAGAGATTATATTTTGTAAATCTTTATAAGCCTAGTAGAACCCAATTATATGCCTCTTAGGTTTTCAATAATTATTCTTTCTTACTGGGTTAACTGTGCTCTCATCCCTGATTCGCTAGCTCTGATTTTATTTTGCTTTGCAAGAAACGCAGGAAGCAAACACATGGAAATACCATCTGTAAAGTGTCACCTGATCAGCCAATTAACTGATTCATCTATTACATTGTATATGTATAAATTTGTATATGGATGAAACCACAAGCATTCTGGTTTGTGAAGCATTCTGGTTTTGTTTTTAAATGATGCGTACAGTGTCACAACAGGCATCATGTTAGAAGAGGCAGTCCCTGCTAAGGTGTGAGAAAAGGAAGAATGCATCTTATAAATTAGTGCTTGCTATCAGCTGTTGCTACCTGATTAATTAACAAAGAACTCATTTAACATAACTAACATGTAGTTTGCCCCTGTGTGCATATCACACTTAGGTGGATTGCAGAGAAAGCCTAGACAAGCCAAAAGATTTTACACTTGGATCAAGCCTACCTCACTTGTTTCTAGGCAAAGACAAAGTGCATATAACAGTGTTGCATTTTCTAAAAAGAAGGAGCAGATAAACAGGAGGAAGCAACACGAAGTCTTGTGCATCTGTGAGTTATTTTTCGTTTGTCTTTTAGTTGTCTGTCTTGCCCCAAGAATTGACATATAGTTTGACAAATTTGTCTTGTTCCTAAATTTCCAGAGGCAGAACATGAGAACATATAGAGACAACAGCCAAGGTAGAATAAATGAAATTTCTTTTCTAGCTCAAGGTCTTGGATCAAGTTTTTAATCTCTCTGGTATTCTTTATAAACCAAGAAATCAAAGTTGATTCTCCTTTTCTACTGACCATAGATAAAGGATTCTTTCTAGGGGATAAACTGCTTGCTCTCACAAAATATTTTGCTTCTTTCACACCGTCTTTTTCACTCTGTTTCTTCTTCTAATGCTAGTCAAGGTACTTCATCCACTTTTTTAAACAACAGTCTAAAGCAATAAAGAAAGAAAATGACACTTTGTGCCTGTTTTATTGTTCCTGCTCACCTGTAACGCTGATACTGTAGCTGAACAAAATAGAAGTTTGGGACAGTTCAGATGCCATTTCTTGCCTTATGTGAGCAGACTCAGGCTTTGACAAGGGGACACATGGAGACATGTAGGATTATTTATTTAACCATCTGTATCAGGGGTAGGGAACCATTTTCAGTCTGAGGGCCACATTCCCACATGGACAACTTTTGGTGGGCTGAATGTCAGCGGTGGGAGGGGCAAGAGGCAAAAATGGATGGAGCAACACTGGGGTGTGCTTTGGCTTCATGTGTACCTTGAATTGTGAAGTGCACCAGGCTGATTCAGGGAAGGTTCTGACATTTCTGAGTTGGACTGCACCATTAACAAGGTGTCTCAAGGTGGATCAGGGAGCCCCTAAACGTCCATATAGCTTTGTGACTTCATCTGTCTAAAAAACCCAGGGGCATTTTTTTCCTTTGAGAAATGAAACCATTGATTGGGAAAGTGTCCAGAGTGTGAGAGGGAAGGGGTAGAGAAGTAGGGGTGGGGATCTTCCATTTTGAGGAACAGATCTAGGTTTTTAATCACAGTGAATTATTTTTCCAGGGCACTCCAATCACAGTGATTTGGGGGAGGAATTAAAGCTTCTTTTTTTTTAGTGGTTCTGTGTCTGCCCCTACACAAGTTGAGAGAATGACCTCTCTTTCCCAGGGAGAAGAAGCTGTATCCCAAAAATCTGGGAGGATAAGCCTGTCCACACTAACTATCCTTGTTGGGAGAGGGGGCACATTTCTTTGATCCCCTTCCCCTAGCATGTCAATGAAGAGATTGTCATGTCACCACCCTGCCAACATTCAACCTTTAGGAGAGGGAGATGTGGTTTCCCTTTTCTTCCACCATCCTTTATATCAAAGCTGCTATTAGGAACTCCACCTATCTCCCCCAGCCCTTGTTAGGAACATCCAGGTTTCCAGTCAAGCCTCAACCCCCCTGTGTATCTATCTATATGACTCTCAAAGATAACAACTCTGGATTGGTCCTCTGTAATCTACTACAGTTACTTTCTCAGGTGCCACCATTGCTGTTTCCCCCTTTTTGTTTATGTTTTGCCACCCTTCTATTCTTGTAATAGCTGGCCAAGAACCAGGTGCATTTAACAGTTTGTTTAACAGATGTTTCTTAAGCAAGATTGTTTACATTTCAAGTATTCAAGCATGTGATTTCTAAATAGATTCTTTACTTATACAGTTCCAATAGTCTTTATTATATTGTCAATTAATATTAACCTGCCTATATAACCCTCTGCAACCCTCACAAACCCCCACACCCTCTCCCCTCTCCCATTTCAATCCCTTTTCAACTGTCAAATCTTTCAAATATATATCAGTCATTTCACATTCACCCAGCCAATCATGTGCAGCATTCACCAACATTCCATAATCTCATTCCCCTCCCAGCTCTTGCTACTTACCGTACTCAACCCATTAAAACCTTACTTACCATAAATATTGAAATAAATCCACAATAATTATTTACACAGAAATATGGGACATCACAGACATCTCTGTTGTATCTCTAAAATTCATGGGGAAACAGAAGCCCATCCTCTACCAATGACCTTTGAGACAGCAAGGTCCTTGCAAGGAGGGTGACATTTCCCTCAATCCATTTTTTTTTGGAGATCCATTGGTTCCCCTCCTCCCCTATTCAAGTCACTAGAGATCTCTTTCCCCACACACACAGAAGAAGAAACTGTATCCCCAGAAATCCATGGGGAGGAGGAAGAAGCCCATCTCCCTACACACACCAATGGTCCTTGGGATAGTAAGGTCATTGCTGGGGGCTACCTTTTCTCCACCTAGACTTTCCTGAAGATCCAAGCTCTTTTTTTCTACCCCACCCTCTATGATTCCTGGTGTATCCACCTCAAAATGATAAAGTCAAGGAGGGCACAGAGCAGGGCCAGAGAGGAGCATGCCTTAGGAATAGGTGTGGCATGCAGTGAATATTGAGGGCCAGATAGAGAGCTTGGAGGGCCACATTTGACTCCTGGGCTAACTTCAGCCAAATTACTTTTTGACACTACTGAAACACTACTGTATTGTTTAATTAGTTACTGCTAAACAATGCACATTTTACTGAGACTTATGCCTCATATGTACGTGACGGTGACGTGAGAATGGCAGCATGACCACCCTATGTGATTCTGTTACATCATACAGAGATTATTTTAAAGTCTGTTTTTATGATGTTTTAAAGTGTGTTTAGTGCTTTTGTTGCTGCCCTGGGCTTCTATTGGGAGAAAGGGTGGGATATAAATCAAATAAATAAATAAAATAATGCTTTACAAGGGACTAGACCACATGGGCGTAGCTCCTACACAGCTAGATATCAGAATACAACCTATGATGGGATGCTGCAGAGACAGTGCTGGCTCTGACCTCCCATTACACACATCACAAGCGCCCTTTCAAAATCTCTGCTATCAATCACCAATTCAAAAAGTGTCTTTTCTAGCAGAAAAGTGGCCATGTAATGTGTAACTTTTGACTTGAAGTCAAGAATAATAGAACATGAATTTAAAACCAGCTTGAACATAATGACCCGTGTAGTTTTCATTTCATAAGAATTAAAGACATGAGCATTTAAGTGAGCATGGGACAGGGATGGGTGAAAAATTCAATTCCATTCTCAATTTGTTGTTGTTGTTGTTGTTTTTGATGATGATGATGATGATGATGATAATAATAATATCATCCTGCCCTTCCTCACAGTAGGAGCCCAGGGTGGCAAACTAAAACACTCTAAAACATCATAAAAACAGACATTAAAATATATTAAAACAAAACATCTTTAAAAACATCTTTCAAGCGGAATCAATCAAATTTGCCCTTTCTGAAACAATATGAGAGTTGAAACACAGCCATCCTTTGAAATTTGCATTTATTCAAATTTTGCAATGCAGTTCGCCAACTTTTTACTAAAATGAATATGTCAGGGAAAGGAGTGCATGAAAATGAATGTATGAGTGAAAATAACTTACAAAATGCATTATATGAGGAGATATTGCTTGTAGAACTATGTGCATTAGTCAAATGCCTACAAAATGTGTTTATTAGGAGAAATCCACACTAAAATGCTGGAGAATTTTCATGAGGATTTTCACAAATTGCTACAGAAATGTGGAGAACTGAATTTAAGTATGGAAAAATGAGATAACTGGAATTTACAGATCCTTCCATCCCTAGGGTAGGGGAAGAGGGAGGAAAAACTTTTAAAAGCCATTCACTCAGTGCAGGTATCCACATGAGCCTCCTCAGGGATTTACTGAAAACATGAGGGAAGGAGAATTCTGCCCACACATCACTGCTTTTGTCTCCCCCATCACCATGTTGTTTGCAACTCTGGCCCAATCAGGGTTCCTTATCATAGGGAAGATCCTATATGCATATACTTGCATGGGCATAGGTTGTATGTGTAACCAGTGGGCACTGTCCCATTGCCCTCATTGTATAGTCATTGTAGGTAAAACTACACATCATGCTTAATGCACAGCCTGCAGCTGCAACTATGTCTCTCTTTTTTCTTCAGTTAACAACAGCCTCAGAGCCCCTAAGTGCTATAATGATTGTTGTGCATAGGGAGGGGGACTTTTTTGTGTGCTGAAGAATACAATATACATAAGAAGACTAAGAAAATATCAAAGCACCCATACTGTGTAATGTGAACAATTGGTTTATTTATTCTGATCCTTAAGTTTAAACAGCAGCATCACTTTTTGGATAGATAAAAACAGGAAATGGAATGGCCACAACAAAACACAGAGTTAAGTGTAATGGAACCCATACATGTGTGGTTTATATAGAGCAGCCTTTCCCAACCAGTGTGCCTCCAGATGTTGTTGGACCACATCTCCCATCAGCCTCAGCCAGCATTGCCAATGGTCAGGAAAGATGGGAGTTGTGGTCCAACAACATCTGGAGGCACACTGGTTGGGAAAGGCTGATATAGAAGGAGAGAGACAGAGAATGAGAAAGAGAATTAAAATTAAAATTGGATTTAATTAAAAATTGCCCAAAGTTCTACTGCAAATGGAATTTAATTTACATTCCATTCACCTGAAAATTATAAGAACTATCAAGCGTAATTCAGACATTTTTGAATTAATTCACTGAATTCGTTAATCTGAATTAGTTCATTTCAAACACTGGGTACTGATTAAGGCAGCAGTGTCATCATGGCTGAGGCAATGTGATGTTTCTGGTATTATGAAGCTATGCTGGAAACTGCATAGCAGTATGCTATATTGACAACAAACACTTTATTGTACATTAGTATAGGAGTCCTCCATCTTGGTTCATCTGCCAGCTTGTTCTCTTCCATTCCATTCCAGCTGACCACACCCATTCAATCTAAATCTATTTCTGGTTGCTCTTCCAACACATCTCTTAAAGGAAGCCATACCCTCAAGTGGGACACAAGCTCTTAGCAGCTTGATGATTGCTGAAACATGAGAGAGGTAACAGTCAATGTTTTTTGTGTGACAGTGCTCACTGGTACAAAGTACTTCCATCTCTTTTTTTATGTCCATGGCAACCATTTTGTGCTGGCGCCCACAGCACTTTGATCAATATATGAGTACTGTCACCTCATATTTTTACTAAAAAAAAAAAAAAGCACAGGTGACAGTGATCATGAAAAGTCCACCTTGAGCTAGGAGGAATCATTGGTCAAATGGGTGGAGTTTGGAGCACTAATGTTTAACTGTCTTGAAATAAAAACATGATAAAGCAAAAACATTTTGAAAAGTAGCCACAGATATCACAGGTTTTTTTTTTAAAAAAAAAAACATAACACAAAAAAGGCATTTTCCTGTTCTAAGAAAATAGTTGCGTTCTTTAATTAGGAGTGGGAATATAAGGCTTATGAGATCTTTGCTTTTTCTAGAACCTGAACTTAATAACTTAACTGAACTTAGCTGATGCAAAATAGTGGCTTGGAGAGGGGGTGAAGCCAGATGCAAAATGGTGTCTCAGTGGGTCGGGCAAGTTGCTAAGGGCACCCCCATGAACACTGGAATAACCTGAACAAAGAAGTACCAATCTACATCTAAGTTACTACATGTGAGTTACTACTTTGTGGCAGATGGGGAAGAGGCTTTGTGATTATTGCCAATCTTTTATTATTATTATTCTGCAGTCATCCAGCAGCAATCTACCAGTAGATCCAGATTTACCTTCTGTGCTACTCTGCTTTAAATGGGTAGCTGTTGTAACACATTCTGAAAACAGGAGCAGCTGTCACAGTGGGGCGGTGACATGAAGGCACCCTTCCAGTGGCGTTACTGCTGCTTACTGGGATGGTGTGTTTCAGGTTAGGGCAATGGCAATTTCAGGGTTGCATGGGTGCACCAGTGGAGCCAATCTGGTGCTTTTGCTGGTGTGTCCATGCAGCCTTGACCTAGGCATTACCATGGCCCCATCCCAGTAACCGTCAGCAACACTGTTATTGGGAGGGCAGTTCCATGCTCCCACTGTACTGGCCACTGCTTTTTAAAGAGCCAGGTACGGTTGACACCCACTGGTGCCATCTTGGGGTCAGTCCCTGAAATAGCTATGTATAGCTCAAGCCATAGAAGCTGAAAATAAGAAGAAAGATGGGCTGGATCCAAGATAGAAATGTGCCTTCCAAAGGATCCCATTCAGAATGAAAATATGCCTCTTATTCATACTACAAATGCCACATCAGCCATTTCTAGCTCATAGTGTGAATATACCCTAGCCTTTGATACCTGAGAGGCATATTTTGAAGAGCCACCCTATTTTTTATGTTTGTGATTGAATGTTGTTTCAAATTGTTTTCAAATATGTTTTTAAACTGTTGTAACCCACCTTGCAACCTCAGGGTGAAGGGTGGGTTGTTGTTGTTGCTGTTGCTGTTGTTATAAAATTGTACTGAACAAAATTAACAGATTCTACAATAGTTCACTTTTTGTATAGAATAATAATTTTTCTAGTAAGGATACAGGCATTAACACTGAAATGTCTGTCTCTTTGATCATAATTTAGAAATTTTGCATTTTGCCTTGTACACACATCCTCTGCTCCAACAAGGGATGTTCTGTTTTCAGAATTAAGTGAAATATTTGTAATATGGGGATGGGGGATAATTGCCATTTATAAGGTAAAATATGTTCCTTATTTGACAGTATTAAAAGCAAATTGTCCATATATCCATTATGCACTGGCTTTTTTGTGCTGTGTGCGTTAGCTAGAGTTTCCTGACTTCCAAATTAATATAGCATTTACTTTGGTGCATATCTGAATGTGCTAATAACATTGTTGCTGAAAGGCATGTAGAATGCTAACTAAAGAGAAACATGGATATTGCCCAAACTAATTGGTTTTACGTTTTAAACAAGTATGGATAGAAATTCTTCACAGCAGCTACCCATTTTTGTATTTTATTATAACTTTATTAATCATCAAATAGGCAGTAAGATTTGACCTACTTCCTGTCCTTCTTTCCTATAATAGTTTAAGGGCAGGATTCTAAGGACCAATTTTAGTATTATAAGGTAGCTGAGATTACTTATGTGAAAAACACTTGTAATGTATCCTTCCACACAAAAAATTTAGCATTGCCAAGTTTTGAAATAAAAAATTCTAGTATCTGGACAGAGCTTGGGGCACACAGCCTTTATAAAGGTGCATTTTGTGAGAAAATACATTCAAAACTACATAATTTAAATATGTATTTAAGTATAGATTTTGTGCAGTTTTTTTTAAATGGCAGATTACTATAGAAACATGGCAGAATAGATTTAGGAATGAACACATGTGAAACTGATACAGATCAGAAATAGACTTACCTGTCTATCCTTACTCTGCCCTCAATCAGAAGGCACTGATAAATAATATCCATGGGCATTAGGTTTGCCAACTCTTGAAAAATAATAAAAAATGGGTTTCTAGACAGAGCTGGGGATGGGGGCTTCTAAGTCAGGGATGGCTGTTAGAGTAGGTCTGGTAGGGGAATCAGGAGCAGAGCCCAGTAGTTTTTGACAGATCTGGAGGTAAAGCCCAGCCGTGGAAATAGCCTTGCCTCTAGATTCTCTGGCACCTGCCCCAAAAGCAAAACAGCCAGCCAGGCTTTAGGGTTCAATAGTCAATGAGACGTACTCTAAGTGAATCAATGAGACTTACTGTAAGTGTGCATAGGATTGCAGCTAAAGTCTACATATAGACACTGAAACAATAAAAAGGAACAAATTATTGTAAGAAAAAGAAAAGTTATAATGCACTGAAAAGCCGTCACCATTGCCACATGCCACAATTCTGTATACAATTACAAGGGAATAAATTCCATTGAATTTAATGGGACTTATTTCATTGCAGGTCCATTGGATTGACTCCTTCCTTTCTTAAATTTCTAAGTTCTCCCATTGCAATGGAACAAATCCAAGGTATGAGTAGAACTTGGAAGGATGGCCTATTCCCTAACCTTTTAAATGTGTATTGAACTGTAGTGAAGCAACAATAACTTAATTGTGTTTGGAATATGACTACTGTGCTGTTTGAAATATGACTACTGTACTGTGCTAGAACTGTTTCCAAAATCGTACCTAACACCATTCAAGTGCCTAGACTCATTTATTCTTGCTTCTTTCGTGTATAAAGTTGTTTCACTCATACATTTTAATATCTGGTTTATATGTTGATTGTTTGGAAAGCTGGTATCAAACAGCGCTTGAGCACCATGTCAAAAATATATTATTGTGGGAACTTTCTCTGGATTTGACATATCAGTATCAGTAAATACAATTTGGGTATGGTATTTCGAAGACATAAACATAATGACTACAGTACTAATACTGTTATTTTGATCTCCAGTGTCTTCTGCTCTAACTCCCATGCAAAAATATACAAGATTGATGAACGATGCACTTAAGCAGTGTATGATTAAATGGGAAAGATATGGTTATTTTCAGTTAAGGGATTTCTATAGTAATGTTTTTTCTGTCCTGGTAGCCCAATTTAGGATTCATATTCACTAACAGGCAAAAGAAACCATGCGGTTTAAGAATATGCCTATAGCCAACAGGTATTTCTATCAAACTTTAAAAATCAGGGAAATTGAGCAGCTATAGTGAATGCATCAGGGGAGCAGGAGACCTGACCTCTCTGAGAAATTGTACTGCCCTACAAATTTGTAAAAATGCAAACATACTTTGGGTTGGTCTTTCCCAGTCCAATCAACTTTCTGTGTAGCTTGAAAGAATTTGGTAACATTGCACTGTGAAAGACCTGAGTGCCACAATTGAACATGTCCTCTCAATCCTTGTTACCCACCTGCCATGTAACTACTGTGTATCTGTTTTTGGAAAACCAAGGGAAATCCTTGGAGGTTGCCTCCTGAAAGCCAGTATTTTGCAGCAGGGATTCAAATGCATACCAGAAATTTAGGTTTGTACACTTATAGAATCATCGAATAGTAGAGTTGGAAGGGGCCTATGGAATAAACATTTGTAGGTCCCAACTTTGGTCAAGACTTTACAAGTATGAAAGGGGTGATGGGGAGAGTGAAGTTGAGAAACGCAACTGAGAACATGTACAGGATGTGTCAGAGTGTTCTGAGATAAACTGCTGACGTTCAGCCTTCTTGAAGGCCACAAGTAAAGAAGCTTATGTGCATAGCATGGGCGTTCCATTTCCAAGTAGTGAAAGGTATGTGATTATAGAAATCTGCTTTAGGCACGCCTTAGAAATTTTGCTATAAGAGTGAATGGACAGTTGTCTGTTGCAGAGAACTTTGTATTTGCTTGTCTGAAGTTCTCTCCAAATGGCAATTTGCTTTGCTTTGCTTGGTTTTGTTTTGCTTTCTTTTAATAAAAAGTGTCTCTAGCAGGTCTTCTTGATTCAACATGTGAAGCTCTGTTTTCTTCCACAGGCCTATAGGCCATCGAGTCCACCCTCTGCTCAATGCAGGAATCCAACTTAAAGCATACTTGACAGGTGACTGTCGAGCTGCCTCTTGAATGTCTCCAGTGTTGGAGAGCCCACCACCTCCCTAGGTAATTGGTTCTATTGTTGTACTGCTCTAACAGGAAGTTTTTCCTGATGTTCAGCTGAAATATGGCTTCCTGTAACTTGAGCTCATTATTCTGTGTTTTGCACTCTGGGACAATCGAGAAGAGATCCTGGCTCTCCTCTGTGTGACAACCTTTCAAGTACTTGAAGAGTGCTATAATATATTTTGTCATACTTCTCTTCTCATGGCTAAACATGCCCAGTTCTTTCAGTCTGTCCTCATAGGGTATTGTTTCCAGTCTCCTGATTATCCTTGTTGCCCTCCTCTGAACCTGTTCCAGTTTGTCTGCATCGTTCTTAAAGTGTGGTGTCCAAAAATGGATGCAGAACTCAAGATGAGACCTAACCAGTACAGAATAGAGGGAACTGATACTTCATGTCATTCGGAAACTATACTTCTTAATGCAGCCTGAAATAGCCTTTGCCTTTTCTGCGGCCACATTGCACTGCTGGCTCATATTCTGCTTGTGATCAACAATACTTTCAAGATCATTCTCGCATGTAGTATTGCTGAGCCAAGTACTCACATCTTATAAGTGTGCATTTGGTTTCTTTTTCCTAGGTGTAGAACGTTGCACTTATCTATGCTACATTTCACTCTGTAGTTTTCAGCCCAATGCTCCAGTCTATTAAGATCATTTTGAATATTGTTTCTGTCTTCCAGGGTATTAGCTGTCCCAATTTTATATCATCTGCAAATTTGATAAATATTCCCTGCACCTCCTCATCCAAGTCATTAATAAAAATGTTGAAGAGCATTGGGTCCAGAACTAAGCCCTGTGTTACCCCACTTGTTACCTCCCACCAGTTTGAGAAGGAACCATTGATGAACACTCTTTGAGTGCAATTCTGTAGCCAACTTTGGATCCACCTGATAGCTGGCTCACATTTAGCTAGCTTGCTAATCAGAATGTCATGGGGCACTTTGTCAAAGGCTTTGCTGATGTCAAGATATATTATGTCTACAGCATTCACACAGTCCACCAGGGAGTTTACAGGATTAATTTACAGTGGATTAAAACTCTGTTGCCCTAGCACAACAAATCCACTTTTTGAAAAACTCAGACTTTTTGTGCTTAGGAAAATGATGGGGAAATGCCCTTAAAGTATGAGATAAATGAATGATCAATGGAAAGATGTATAAACACTGCAGAAGCAAATCAGGATGAATGCAGGTTGCATGTTAATGTCATTTAGCCACCTTGTAAACAAATCCAAATGTCTGCATAAGCTTAATGCAAGCAAATCAGGATGAATACTCAATAAACAGGTCATCTGGAGGAGCCCTGAAATTCAGGGCAATTTTACCTAACTCTATTTATGGTAAGATAATGGTCCAAGTGGCTTACAGTTTGCCTCTGTGGTGGCTCACTGCATTCCTGCAATCTTCCAAATGTGGATTGCATGTTGGTGTTCTGAAATGTGATCTAAGTATATTGTGACGATGACTATTTCAGCATAAATCCAGTGCTCACTGTTTATCTGTAGCTTGCTTTCCATGTGAATAGATTCATGTGAACTCTAAAAGGACCTTCAATCTTCAAGGAAAGCAGGTTTTTTTTCTTGCTAAGAACTACCTTGGTATTGACTTCCAAACTTAATACAAAACACATGCCTTTCAAGCTTACATCAGATGCTCAGTTGCATTTGGTCGTTGGCTGAAAAGGTGAAGTACAACAACATTTTTATTTAGACAGTTTGGTCTTCTACAAGCTGAAAAGCAAGTGTGTAGGGTGAACTTGTGTTGCCGTAAGGCAAGAAGATGATTGATTGTGTGTGTTGAAAGCAACTGAACAAATGTGTGTCCTCATGTGTGTAATAGGTTGTGCCAGAAGCTTGTGTAGGGTAAGAAAATGGAAGAAAAGAAAATGGCAATCTATTTTTGAGGGGAGGGGTTGTTACCAGGTTTTTTATTCTCAATATTAACAAAAGTTGAAAAGCTTCCCCAGAAAATAGATGCAGCTAAACAGAAACTTAAATACTTTTATCCTATCATACTATATATTTTATACCCTAGTAAACTGAAGATGCTTTAAAAATCTTGAATAACTTTTTTGTCATTAAGTTTATTCATGTATTTTACCTATATCCACTTGGTTGCAAAGGAATAAAACTGCCTTGGCAGGATCCATTAGTAAGGTGCTGCTTTTTGTCCTAATTTATTGCAATATATCCAATAAAGATGTAGTCCAGTGTAACTGAAGCTTTCCCCCAAAATATAAAAAACCCAGATTAGCATTATATCAATAATTTAAAATATTGAATTCAATGAGTGCAATTAATATTAGATGCAGGTAAGTAAATAAAGGCAATATTTTTGCCTTTCATACACAGCAGTACAAGTAAAACAGGAGGCTATTTTTTTAAAAAAAAAACAGAAAATCTAGGGCAATCTATATTTTTGCAGGGGAGATGTAAGTAGTGTTGAGATGTTTCACCACACAATAGTGATATACTGATGTTGATTGTTGTTGCCTAAATGGATGGACCTGGAGTATCTCCAAGACTTTTGCTTTAGGCAATCATTGAAATTTTACTCTGTCTGGATAGTGCAAGACTCACAGCAAGTTGGTTTTTAAATCTCTCATCCTGGTTTTCATATCTGTGAGTCCTATCCTACTTTTCCTCCACAGGTTAATTGGAATGAGGCAGAATAAACAAGCAAACTAGGAAGTAGGTATTGACTCTAGGCAAGTGCATGCAAACCAAATGATTAGAAACCTTCCTTAGACCCAGATGACCTGAACAACTATAGACCGGTGGCGAATGTCCCCTTTTTGGGCAAGGTTCTGGAGCGGGTGGTTGCCGGTCAGTTCCAGGCGCTCTTGGATGAGACCGATTATCTGGATCCATTTCAATCCGGTTTTAGGCCTGGTTTTGGCACTGAAACAGCCTTGGCCGCCCCGTACGATGACCTTTGTCGGGAGAGGGACAGAGGGAGTGTGACTCTGTTGATTTTCCTTGATCTCTCAGCGGCGTTTGATACCATCGACCATGGTATCCTTCTGGGGAGACTCGCGGAGTTGGGAGTTGGAGGCACTGCTTGGCAGTGGTTCCGCTCCTACTTGGCGGATCATCACCAGAAGGTAGTACTTGGGGAACATTGCTCGACACCTTGGACTCTCCATTGTGGAGTCCCTCAGGGGTCAGTTTTGTCCCCCATGCTTTTTAACATCTACATGCAGCCTCTGGGTGCCGTCATCAGGAGTTTTGGAGTGCGTTGCCACCAGTACGCTGATGACACGCAGCTCTATTTCTCCTTTTCATCCTCTACAGGTGAGTCTGTGGATGTGCTGAACCACTGCCTGACCGCGATAATGGACTGGATGAGAGCTAATAAACTGAGACTCAATCCAGACAAGACCGAGACACTGTTGGTGAATGCCTTTCCTGTTCAGATGGTGGATGTTTACCCTGTTCTAGATGGGGTTACACTCCCCTTGAAGGAACAGGTTCGTAGTCTGGGGTGCTTTTCGATCCTTCCTTGTCTCTTGAGGCGCAAGTGGCCTCGGTGGCAAGGAATGCGTTCTACCACCTTCGGTTGGTAGCCCAGCTACGCCCCTATCTTGACAGGGATGACCTCGCCTCAGTTGTTCATGCTCTGGTAACTTCTAGGTTGGATTACTGTAATGCGCTCTATGTTGGGCTGCCCCTGAAGACAGTTCGGAAACTTCAGCTAGTGCAAAATGCAGCAGCCAGACTGTTGACAAGGACCAGCCGGTCAGCACATATAACACCTGTTCTGGCCCATTTGCACTGGCTACCCATCTGTTTCCGAGCCAGATTCAAGGTGCCGGTCATGACCTATAAAGCCTTACACGGCGTGGGACCACAATATCTTGTGAAACGCCTCTCCCACTATGAACCTACCCGGTCACTTCGCTCAGCAGCTAAGGCCCTCCTCCAGGTACCAACACATCAGGAAGCCCGGAGGACAGTTACACGATCTAGGGCCTTTTCTGTAGTGGCCCCTGAATTGTGGAATAGCCTCCCCGAAGAAATATGCCTGGCGCCTACGCTGCTATCTTTTCAGCACCAGGTTAAGACCTGGCTATGCTCCCAGGCATTTTAATGTGTTTACTTTTATATTTCTGTGGTTTCTGTTTGTGTTTATTATTGTTCGGCTGTTTTTATTATGATATTTTGTATTTTAATCCTTTTGTACACCGCCCAGAGAGCTATTCGCTATGGGCGGTTTAAAAATGAAACAAATAAAAAAAATAAAAAAATTCACTACAGGGTAGTTAGGACAGAAGCAGAAATAGATGTGATCTTGTGCATGTTTACTACTGAATTCAGTGGGCCTTTCCCTAAGTAAATGTGTACAGGATTCTAGATATGAGCATGTTACATCTTGGTTTGTAGTTTTACGATTCCATGTCTGATAGAGAGAGTAAAGGGTAGTTACAGAGTAAAGGGAAATCCCTGGAATCCTATTCTGAATGTTACTTTCTTCTGCTGTGGTGTGACCATATCCTGGAACAAGGAAAGCCCTGTTTTTTCCACAAAAGTGAATTTAGTGAGAGAACTGGCCACTGCGAGAACAGGATGCTGGACTAGATGGGCCTGATCCAGGAAACTTACTTCTTATCTTCTTTACTGTTTTAATCAAGGATTCAAAAATTATGTCATGGCTGTTATCTTGAGACAACTCCTACGTGGAAGAGAAATTTGTAGATATTTCAGGTGTGTGTGTGTGGACAATATATACAATATATACAAATATATAGTCTATCTCAGATCATTCACAAGTCACAGTGTATCTCTAGAAAACTCCTTGAGTCAACATGAGCTGAATGCCAGAAATAACTATATTGTTGTCTAAACTCTATAGTCTAAAGTTGCCAGGTTAGAAGCATCCCAAACCCTGAGATTTCAGGGGTGGTCCCTAATGATGTCTCAGGGTGGGCCCTTGAGCTGGCTGCATCCCATGGGGAAGGGGGAACTTCCTCCTCCCGTGCTCCTGATGGGATGTAGCCAGTTCTGAAGCAAGGAGTGTATGACAATAGGCCTAAATCTACCCAGGGAAGGGAGATTTGGATCAGTTGTCATGCCTCCCTCGGCCTTTGAATCGGCTGCATTTGATCAGAGGGAATGAGAAGCAAGTTCTCACCCTGCCCTGCTCTGATGCTGTGGGGCACATAAATGGGCCTAAATCTCCCTAGTGAAGGGAAGTTGTCACACCCCATCCCTCAAAACTGGCAGTTTCCGTTTCTGTTTACGGAGCAAATTTCTCATAGCAGTTCAAAAGAGTGTTTGCCATGATCTTTGTCATATCTGACCATCAAGTGTTACAGGATTAAATGTAAAAGGCTCCTTGAAGCAATTTTGATATTACATTATCTTCCAGTTGTGTCAGCGCATGCCCAGTCGTCAGTACCTTCTGTGGCCTAGGCTTCCATTAATGTGGAATTCTTATATTCTAGCAATAAGCAAATATATATTCTTTGGGAATTATAAGGTTATAATATCTTAGTAGTATACTAGGCTAGAGCTAAAATCCTCTCCTTCTCTGCTTGCTGCTGTCTCCTTGGGGCCTCTTCCTGGTATGCATAGTATGCTGAAGCAGCTAGGAACCAAGAGATAAGATAAGGAGGGAACAGAACAGGAACTTAGAGTCTCTGTGCTCTCCAAGGGTTAAGAGGGGTCAGCTCTCGAATGTATTACATCATAGAAAAAATGAGCTGGTATCAGACCTCCTGAATATTACCCAGTTGGCTAGTGCATAATGTAGACAGTGTAATATCTACGTAATACTTATGTGTAATTTCTTGATTGGTATATGCAAATGTCTTTCTTCTGGAGTGTATAAAAGATCCAGGCAGCAGTGCCATGAGGCAGAACTCCACCGACATCATGGGAGACTGATCATACATATGTTCACTACTAAATAAAGGCCTACCTTTTTGCTGCAAGCCTGTGTCTTCGATTTCTTCAGGACCCCCGTTCCAGCAGACCCCTAAATTCCCCATCACCATTTCTCTGTTTCTCTAACTGCTTTCCTGCTTCTTTATATTGTTCCTAGAATATTTGTGTTGCTCTCTCTTCTCCTTTCTTCCAGGGCTGAGTTACCAGATTTTACCTGGATTTGCCTCCTGCTCCTGGTAGATACATGCTGATAGCTGTCCAGGATGAAAGCTTCTCTAGTTTTTGATGAGCATGCTGGACCTTGCATCTAGTAAATCCAACTGCTGTCATTCTCGTTGTGATCCTACCAAGGCTGTCCATGCACACGGCTATCCCACTAAGAAGCAGGAATATCTAAGTCAACCTTCCACAACCTGTAGCCCTTTGATGCTTTTAACTATAACTACCATCAGCTCCAGACAGTATGGCCATTCTGTTTGTGGCTGACGGGAGTTGTAGTACAAAGCATTTGGAGAGCACCAGGTTGGGGAAGGCTGAACTAACCAAATATCCTGTTTGTGAAAATTCATATTTTTAAAGGGAATGCACCATCTTCTAACCTTCTTCTGTGAGGCTCTATTAATTTCAGTATTTCATTTTTTCACTGTTAGTAGCAATGTATGCTTTGAAAAGCTCAATGCTCATCTAGTGCAAGGACAGTGAGAAGAAGAAAGGGCAGTGACATACACGAGCAAGTGTTTCAAAGCCAGTTAATGAGACACTCTGCATAAATATGAGCTTCTTTGACACAGACACCATCTCAACTTTAGTGGCTACATGCAGAATTGATTCTCATTAAGTTTTTAAGATTAATGATAAAATCAGGGCTCTGAATGTCATATGTATGACAGAGATGTCGGAGTTAAGCAGATAAAGACCCCAGTTGGGCTGATTTTCTTTTTAAAAAAGACTCTAGAAGATTAGCCACATGATGCAATGCAAATTCCATTACGTGTCTTGTGATGTGGCCTCATTCATTTGCTAGATTTTTTTTAAAAAAATATAGAAATCATGTCTTTTAAATCTGACCTTTTCAGTATTCTGTATTTTGACTAGCTATCTAATTCACTCTCCCCTACCCCCAATACGTTCTTGAAGGTAAGAATGGTAAGAATGGTAACAAGGTAAGAATGGAAAATGACCAGTGAATGAAATTATGGAGCTTTGAAAAGGCCACCATGAAACTGCTTAAAAGATTCTATAAAAATCCAATGAGTTATAAAGGGCTTAATAATATTCTAAAGACAAAGTTGATTCAGCTATAAAGAACACTGCATGGTATGTCATCATATTCATAAAGCAGAACATAACTAAAGCCTAAAGTAATCAGTTCTATGGGTGGTGTTCAACTAAATAGTTGCACACATGGAAGGATTACCATAGCACAGTGGGATCTGCTGCCCGCCGCAAACCCTACACTGTCCCCAATTATGCTTGGGGGGGGAGAAACCCAGAACAGATGTCGTGAGTGGGAGGGGGAGAAGAGAAGGGAGAACATTGTGTTGCACAAAAAGAAGACATTGATGGAGCAAGCAATTTAGTGCCATATTGAATACAACCCCAACTATTTAACTTTAGCTGTCTTTAGAATCTATAGGATTTCTTGGTTTAATGCAGCCTTCCCCAGCTTGATCCTCTTCATTTCTGGTTGACCAAAACTCCAATCAGCCCCAGCCAGTATGGCCAGTGGTATGGGATGATGGGTGATTTAACTCTGGAGGGTACCAGGCTGGCTAATGTATTATGCAGAGCTACATACCGTAGTAAAAGGATGAGCCATTAGCAATACTATGGTAGAAGACTGAACATGTACTAAACTTAAAAACTAAAGTTATTGTTTAGGTCAGTCAGATATACCATTAGACTCTGTTAATCATTTTAACCTATAATTGGTCATTAATGTACACTCTTATTAGCAGATTTGACAGCATATTTATTTTCATCATGATCAGTCAGTACTGAAGGAAAATAATAGGATCTGAAAGCTATATTCCATTTGTCTATTTAGTCCAGTATTATCCTGACTGACATCAGCTCTCCAGGATTTAGAGATGGTGAAGAATCGCACTATAATCGAGTGTGAATGTGAGCTCTGCAACTATTTGCTTGTTCGCCAAGCTGGCAAGCCGGTTGCTAGTGATCTTTAACGATACAGATTAAAAACAATTATGATGAACTTAACACTGTTTTTGAACCCAGGAGATATTTAACAATTATTTCTTCTACTAATACTAATTCTTTTGTCATTGTTTTGGAGTTACTCTGCTGAAATGTGTATTCTATTGCAGTCTGTTTTATTAAGGTGATGAAGGTTGTCCTTAACATACATTGTTATGTTTCTTATTCTGTCTCCCTACCTATATAGCTCTCTATTACATGGCGGCACCTACCCTGTGGAATTCCTTCTCCTTAAATATTAGACAGGCACCATCTTTTCGGCACCTATTGAAGACTTTTCTCTTTCAACAAGCCTTTTAAGTTGAGACCTATCCCAGTCTGCATCTGTGTTAGAATTGCATTTTAATATGTTCTTAAACCTTCTTTTTAAAATGTTTGTAATCTTAGATGTTTTGAAAGCTTTTTTAAAGTAACGTTTTTGAAGATGTTTTGTTTTAATGTGTTTTAAAGTTTGATTTTATGATGTTTTAAAGTTTTTGGTGCTTTTGTTTGCTGCCCTAGGCTCCTGCTGTGAGGAAGGGTGGGATATAATAATAATAATAATAATAATAATAATAATAATAATAATAATAGGCTCCTGCTGTGAGGAAGGGTGGGATACAACAACAACAACAACAACAACAACAGCAACAGCAACAACAACAACAACAACAACACATGACTTGGGGAGGGGGGAGGCTGTTAATGTAGTAATGTTTAATTGTTCTAGCAGCTTTATAAACACATAAGCAAATAAATTTTAAAACAGAGAATAATTCTCCGAATTTCTCAGTCAGTCTTACTGTTGTACAAAACGAGATCATTCTGAAGTACACAAGTTTTCTTTAATCTCATCAGTTCATCATATATTAATATAATGTTTTTCATTTCTTTCTCATACAGAAGAAGAAACAATGCAGACACTTTTTTTCCTGTGGAGAAGACAGAGAGAGACCATTACAATTCAACCCCACCACCACCACCCAGTCGGTGATGTTCTGTAATGCAAAAATGTTTTACATCAGTTTGAAGGTTTAAATTATTAATGTTGCTTCTTTATATTAATAAATATGTTAAACTGAGTACAGTTTTTAAAGGAAAACTTTTTTTACAAACAAATGGTGTCTTCTTTGAAAAATCTGAATGTAATATTATTAAAATGCCTACTTTAAATAAATGATTTATTGAATTCATTTCCCTCTTTTTTGTGTGTGTTTTCAAACAACTTTCTGTTGGCTTCTTCTGTAGTATTGATCCATGCATTAATGGCCAAAGTGGATTTTTTTCCTTTCCTAAATTGAAATAAATAAAGTAAATAATGAGCTTTGCAAACTCTTTTAGCAGTTATTGTCCTTGCAAACTTTTCATCTGCGTGTGGCTGTTCACAGCTTTACAAGAAGAAGGAGAAGCCAGGGCGAGGATTGGATTTGCTGTTGTGCTAAATAGCTTTTTTCTCATGGGAGACAGCTTGCTGGTGACCTGCATCATTCACACACAGACAATGATTTAAATCTTCTGTTTTGTTTCCTACCCTCTGGGAGCAGATGACTACTTGATAATGGCCAATCAATAACATCAGCAATACTGTAAATAGCAAAAATATGTGAATATAATAATATACATTATGCGTGATGTGATCAGTACTGTAGAATAAAAAACAATAACATTATTTTTGCAAATCGCCATATAGGGCTGAGATCATGTAATTCTTTTAAAAAATGTGAACCACTATGGACCGAGTATGAGTAATGATAATGAGCTCAAAAGATGAAAAGGTACAGAACAGAAAACTCCATTTCTACCAGGGTTCAGATCACCCAATAAAATAAATGTCACAGCACCCCCTCAACAGGGGAATGGGGACATGAACCAGCACCTGCATGAAGGACATATTGCTCTGTCACCAGCCTGGAAAGGCCACTTCATTTTTTAAAAGAAACTTAGAGACGCCAAAGTTTGAACCAGGGACCTACTCCATGTAAAGTATGTGCTCTACCACTGGGCTATGGTCCTTTCCCATGATGTATATGAAATAAATGGATGGATATTTAAATAAAATGATTATTTATTGATTGTAGATGGCAGATAATTCAGAAGCTAAGAAGGCAGAGAGATTCACTGGTTCATTTAAGCACAATAATAGCTATGGGGGGAAAGTTGGTCTATGCTGCCATAGTTTTTGGAATGCCACACAGAGAGACACATTTAGGGTGGCTTGCTTGTGACATATGAAAAGCTTATCCAAGCTAAATCCAGTCCTGGTGGTTCACCTAACTGGCTCAGTAGAGCTGAAAGTAACTAAAAATCAGGATAGGCTAGGATATTTTTGCTACCATGTGCTTCAATTAATGTGTAATTTAGCCTGAAGAGCATCTCTAAACCACAAAATTAAACCAGTTTACTATCCCTGCTTCTTCACAAAGACTTTTGGGAATCATTATTCTTTGAAGGAATTGTGAAGTCTCTGACTGAATATGCTCAGTAGTGTCACAAATGTTCAATTTTCAGATTTCCTTGGAGGAAGCGGGATGGTTAAATTAGTATAAAACAAATTTATGTTTGTAGTTTATAAGTGCTGTAGTGGAAGCTTTGCAATACAAATCACCGTGCCTATTCTTTTTAAAGCACTTAAAAGATGAACAATATTTTATGAATGCTATGCAGTATTTTTAAAAATGTTTCTGTCTCTCTCACACGAAAACCACACATATCTTCCAGATTTTTTTTTGCTTCAAAGTCTGTGAACGCTGCAGTCCTCATTTATTCATAGCAGAAGAGTTGAACCAATGCCTCTTTTCTCCTACACCCCTTTAGGGATCCAACAGATGAAAACTCTACTAAATATGAACTACTAATATCATATTGAATGAGACAGAAACAAATGGAAAAGGAAGATATACCACTGCATAGAGCTGAATATATAATCCAACTGCAACATGGGTACTAGCTACACAAAACAACAGTGTTTCATTTCCAATGAGAATCAAAGAGAAAAGAAAAACACAAATCTTTTCATACTGCTAGAAAGTTGCCTTGTTGCTTAAGGTCATGAGTTGTCCTTGTGGAGATATCTAGGATAAGGGTTAAGTTCCATTAAATTGGACTTCTGTAAAGGTTGAATTACACCTCATGAACCAAGTTTCCAGGTTTTAGTGCAATCCAATTGATTTCATGGGAATTTTGCCGGAGTAAGCAAATTCCACAGTAGGCAGGAAGGCCATTTTAAAGATGATCTGTTTAAGTCCAGGAAAAGAAGAAGGATCACTTTCCAATGTTTCAGCAAATGACTAATGTGTTTCTTTACACAGCATCACTGGAGGCAAAAGCGAACTGTAGCAATAGACGAAAACTGACAATGGTTTTCACATATAGAATGTCATAAAAATGTCATAATATTGGGAAAGTGAAGACTGTCAAGATTGCATTTTGACAACCTGAACCAAAAGAGGAGCATTTGCAAGAGTGCATAGATTAAAAAGAAGACACAAACCCTCTTTAGGAGTCCAGCCTGAGCAAAAGTGTGCAGAGGGATGGTGGTGTACACATCCCCCCCACCCTCAAAGTTGGAACTAGAGATGAGGGAGAAATTTGATTCAGTTTGCATTTAAAGGCAAATTTACCTAATTCACACTTTCTTAAACAATATTCAGAATTTGCACTTCTCCAACTTTTGCAATGTGATTCTCCAGCCAAGTAATGTGTACAAAAATGCATATACTAGGGGAATGTGTGCATGAAAATGTATAAATTAATGAAAATAGCATACAAAACAAAATGTGTATATTAGCAGAAATCCATACAAAAATGCTGATGATTTTTATGAGGACTTTAAAAATAAATAAATCACAAGCTGATGTGGAAATGTGGAGAACTGAATGTGAGGAAAACACACTGATCTCCAGTACTCAGTTTCAATGCTTTGGGAAGTTCTCCCTTCAAATCTCATTTCATTGCAGTCAGGAACTCACTAGGTAACATTAAGAAAGTTGCAATTCCTCACCCTTAGGATCACATCAGAAACATCCTAATAGGCATGATATTATCAACCTAATCTAATCAGTGCTTTTTTTGGTAAAAAATGAGGTGCCAGTGCTCACTGGTGCCATGGGTGCTAGTACAAAATGGCTTCCATGAGCAGCAAACAAAGGTGCCAGTACTCTGTACTGGTGAGTACCATCACACAAAAAAGCACTGGTTGTAATGATTACCAAGACAATGGATGCATAGTGCTCTGATGAACACAACTCACTTCTGTCCTCTATCCAGCCTAAATAGCTATCTTCCCTTGGCAGTCACTTACTCCCAACTGAAACAAAGCATGAGGGCTAAATTAGATTCTATGGAAAATGAATGAAAACATATAACCTTGCTGTCTTTTGTTTTTGAAAGTACAGAAGGGGGTTTGAGATCACAAAGTATGAGATGAATCATGAAAGCCTTGCACCCCTACACTGAAGAAAATCCTGATGAAAATCACCCCCAAAGATGCTATTCACCCTGAGAGGGAAGATGCCAATAGCAGTAATGCATTTATGCATTTAAAGTATTGTCTGGTGGCTTTGTGTCATTACAAATGGTCCCAGGTTCAGTCTTGGGCATTTCCAGGTAAGGCTAGGAGAGACTTTGGCCCGAAAACCTAGAGAGCTGCTGCTACTCAGTGTCAACAATCAATACTGAATGACAGTCTGGCTCAGTATTGTTGGAAGTGGGGCAAAAGCAACTCCTGTTTTGTTCTTTGTTTATGTTCCAGAAGGGAGTTAGAGTTAGGGTCCTCCAGATGGATAGGCTTGATTACCTTTACCTGTGATGCTCTGACTGACTTCCTTCCAGCTGTTAGACTGATACATCTTAAGGGAAGCTTACCTGCCCCTCCTCCTCCCACCCTTTCCTCTCTTCTCTGACTGTCTGGGAGAGAGGAGACATCTTTGCCTCTGCTCTCTGTATCCTAGCCATGAGGGCAACTCCCAAGCCTGGGCGTTGCACCTCCAACTTAGTTAGTTAGTTGGAACTAGGTATGCCTTTCTATCTACTATGTATTTTTATAAATAAAGTAGCTTTTCTTATTTTACTAAGTCTTAAGTCTCAGTGATCTCAATGCAGGGTAAAAGCCTGCTTTCTTAGGTAAATGCATACACTGGCACACACGCATTTCAGACCACTGTTATTCTCTGCTTAACAAATATACAAATTTACACCACAACAAGGGTTATGGGCCCAGCAAACTAAGTTGAATTGCAAGTTGTGCCTAAAACTATAAAAGGCTAAGTGCTGTGTGTGATTTACAAAGGAGACTGTAAGTTAGAGAAAGAAAAGCAGAACAAAAGATAGGAAAGGATGACTGAAGAATCAAGGCTTGAGAGACACATCCCGAGGCTAGAAAAGGACAATTATGCAGTGTGGAATCTTCGATTCACTGCGATCCTTGAAGGGGAAGGTTTAAACGGAATACTGACTGATCCTGAGTCCTCAGCAGCGGATGAAACTGCTACAGAATCCTGGAGATGTAAGCATGCACAAGTGAAGTCTCTGCTTATTTCTGCATTATCAGATGAGGCACTAAATGTTTGTGTAGGATGTAACAATGTGAAACAAATATGGGAGAAGCTACAAGAAATATATGATAAAAAGTCGAAGAACCACATCATGTACCTTTACAAGGAGTTGTTTTCTCTGAAGAAGACTGCTGAGAGAAGCAGCCTGAATGAACATATTCAAAAGTTTACAGAGCTGCTTGCTGAACTTGAGAGATGTGGGAAAGATCTAGCTGATGATGAAATGAAAAAGGCACTACTCTTGAGCTCTCTTAATGAGCATCATAGATTAATTTGCTGTGTGTTAGAAAATTGTGACCAAAACATGAGTCAGATTATATCATATTTAAAAGACTAAGATTTTAAGGAGAGACAGGAACACTGTCTCAAGAGGCAAATCTTACTAGAGGCAGAGATGGAAAAGACAGAGGGATGAGTCATCGCCCGAATCCACAAAAGGGCATAGACAAACACAGCAACAGGGGTTTCATATGCAAAACTCCAAATCATCTTCAAAGGGTTTGTGATAAGTGACAGACAGCAGCAAGGCCTGACTTTAAACAAAGGCAGACTGAAGTGAGAGAATCCTCAGGGCAGAGAAAGACAAAAACAAAGGCTTCTAGTTACCATGTATCAGGTGAGAGGAAAGATGATTATAAAAACAGATTTTTAATTGATTCAGGATCCATCTCACATCTTGTAATTGATAAAAACCTGTTTAAATGTTTCAAAAATCACATGCAAAAGGTGTTAACAACATCTGGACAAATGTTCCTTTGTCAAGGAATAGGCTCAGTCCAACTGCTTTGCAAAATGCCAGAAAGCGAAAGACAGCTTGAACTTAAAAACTGCCTGTATGTTCCAGATTTTAAAGACAACTTAATAAGTGCCACTAAGATAATGGAACTGGGGGGTGAACTTTATATGAGTGGAGAATTTTGCCATGTTCTAGATGAAGGAGAAATATGTTGCACTGCAAAATTGAAAGATGGACTTTTACATTTAGAATACCTTGAAGCTATGCATGCAAATGTGGTCAAGGAAACCTGTAATTCTGAATGTTTGCATATTTTGCATAGAAGAATGGGATATGCCAGCTTTGCCAGAGTTACTGCTCTATAGAAAGAGAATTTGGCAAGAGGCATTAAAACGGGATGGTGCAAATGTACATAGACAGACGAGTGCTGCTTAAAGACCAAGAGTGTGAAACCAAAATTTCCTAAGAAAAGTGAGAGGAAAACCAAAAAGCCTCTGGAATTAATTCACACTGACCTTTGTGGGCCAATGAAAGTGCCATCCCAGAGTGGAAATTTATACATGCTGACTTTTATAGATGACTACTCCAGGTATACTACAATGTACCTGCTAACATAGAAAAGTCAAGTACTTCAAAAATTGAAGTACTCTGTCAGAGTTGTGTCCAACAAATTTGGCAGAAAGTCACAGATCATAAGATCTGACAATGGAGAATATATGTCCAGGGCTATGCAAGACTTTCTCCATGAGGAAGGCATAGAGCACCAGACTACAGTTGTCTACAACCCAGAACAAAATGAGGTTGTGGGACACATGAACTGGACTCTTGGACAAATGATTCATTCCTTGTTGGAAGATGCACAGTTACCAAATAAGTACTGGGGAGAAACTGCGGTTACTGCCACCTACCTGCAAAACCGACTTCCTGCATCTGCAACCAACAAAACGCCATTTGAGCTATGGCATGATAGGACACCAAGCGTGTCTCACCTTCGTGTATTTGGGTGCAAGGCCGTTGTGCACATCTCGAAACAAAAGAGATCAAAACTTGACAACACTGCCAAGGAAGTAATATTCATTGGATATTCTTCAACACAGAAGGGATACAGAGTAATAGATCCCAAAACTGGTGAAGTTGAAGTATGCAGAGCTGTCCACTTTGATGAAGGAAAGTGTGCAACCCAACCAGAAGTGGTACCACACCAAACAGATGACAGCGAAATGGAAGAAGAAGCCAAGTTATTCTTCTACCACAGAAGGTATAACAATAATATACCTGCAGAAGAAGGCAAGGAGTCTGAGCCAGAAGAGGCAACAGAGACAGAAGAGGCAACAGAGACAGAAGGGGCAGCTGAAGCACCAGCACCCAGACTCTCTGAACGCACCAACAAAGGTGTACCACCAGAAAGACTTGCTTATCTTGTGAGTGATGAACTTTCAGAACCAGAGACCTTGAAAGAGATTGAAGCCTTACCCAAAGCTAAAGCTGAGAGGTGGAGGCAGCCAGCCAAACAAGAGCTGGAAGCTCTACACAGAAGTAAAACTTGGACACTGACCAAGCTTCCTCAAGAAAGGAAAACTGTACGCTACAAGAGGAAATTCAAGAAAAAGCCAAATGCTAAAGGAAATGCTAAGAGATACAAGACAAGCCATCAGAAAACGTCTGTATATCAGTACTGTTACCAAGCCAGATGTGATGGTAACAGTGGGATGCCTGTGCTGAAAAACCAGCTCGTCAACCAAAAGGGACTGAGAAGCAATCAAGGATGCAACAGATTCTTGGAGTCAGAAGGGGTGAGTTCACGCACCAAGCACATAGACATGAAGCACCTACCTACCGACTACTCAAGATGGAGTATTGTCCAACAGAAGACATGACAGCAGATGCTCTCAAAAAAGTGTTGGGCAAAGTCAGACATTGCAAGCTGCGAGACCAGATGAACTTTGTGGGCTGAACCAAACACTTGTTGAGAAGGGGTGTTGGAAGTGGGGCAAGAGCAACTTCCTAAACATTTTCTGTTCCAAAGCTTGGCCCTTAGTACATGTAACTACATTTGTGTATCTTTATCCCCTATTAATTTTCTCTTACACTTTTCTTCACTCGGTATAGATGGGCAGAGTCCTCTGCTTGCATAACATTATACATACAAGAAGCCCAGCTAAATACTACCATTAAAGATTGTGTGGTAATATTATACAGTTTGGAGTATTTGAACTGAAATTTGAGGCAAAAAGTGAATGAATGCTCTTCAGCAATTACTAGAAAGTGAGCCTATTAGTTTTGTAAAACTGGTCAATTACATGTGAAACCTGGACTTTTCAGCTAAAAAGCCAGCTTCTCCACTGTTTTAGGTCAAGGAACAATCAAACATGAATTTATTCTAAACAGACACACACTGAGTACTTAACACTAGCATTTATCTAACTAAGCGTCTAATGCCCATTTGAGCTGACTGCGGTCAGCAGAATACAACAGTTAAAATGGTAAATGTTTTTCTGCGGCTTTTTCCAGGAAAACAAATAAATTTCAACAAGATATCTGGGAACTATTTGATTAAATGGACAATGGGCAATATTCTGGATGCTAGGAACCAAGCATGGCAACCAAGAGGTCTTCTGTATCTTTAAAAGTTGTGCAGGGGGAAGGGAGAATTCCACCTTGTGGTTTTTCCCATTACGGTGTTGCAACAACACCTACATTTGGCTGACTTTCTCTTCTCCTAAAGATACAGGATCAGTCTCAGGCCCTGAACCTGGCAACCCTACTCCCTGGACATTGCTCTCCACTGCCACTTCAGATGACACCCCCTCCTTGCTCCAAACGAGAGGGGAGGACTTTTGCTGAAGTGCTAGAGCATCTTTCAGGTGCACCAAAAACCGGCATCTGTCTATAAAATATATAGCAGACACCAAAGTAGGCTGAGGGTGGAGCTGCCAGAAAGAAGAGGGAATTACTACCACTGACTCCTATCTCCTCACACTGTCACTGCTGACGCCCTTACTCAGAACGAGAGGGCTTTTTGTGAAGCAAAAAGAAGCAAGGTTGCAAGGAAAGGCTGCTTTCCCATTTCCTTCCTGGCAGCCAAGCTGCCTTCTTGAAGGGAGGGGGTCACAAAAAATTTTGAGTATATAAAGGGAGTCCCATACTCATAAAGGTTGGGAACTACTGACATAGATTATAAAAAGAGATACTGATGATCACTTTTTGATACTGAGCTTTCCACATAAAAAACACAGCACAGAGCTTTCCCAAATACCAAGAAAGGCTTTCCAGGGCACAGAAAGCCCAATTGATAAATAATTTCCCCCATATTTATATTTTGAGCGTAGTTTTGTGTATTAAAACACATGATGTCCTCAAGAAAGAATGAGGTGTACCATGTTGGAAGAATTGTTTCAGTTCATACTCTTTTAAGCAGCTTGTTTTTGTTGCAGCCTCCTCCTCCTCAAAATATTTTCATATATAAATATTCAATATATTTAGGTCTGCACTTTCACAGATTTATCTATGAGTAAGTCCTATTGATCTCTATAGGACTGTATAGACATGTATAGGATTGTTCCATGAAAGCCTACATCCAAAACCATACATACTCTAATAGAAGGCAATGAAAAATGCAATATTTTAATAGCTATAATTATGATAGTTACAGGCTGGTATTTTCTTTTAAATAGTTGGTGTTTTGATTTTAAAAACTTAAGAATCTGCAGGAAAAATGAAAAGAGTAAAACTACATTCCCGTTTCTGCCAAAACTCTTTCTATTGAATGTACCCCTTGACAGGAAACAGTTTCAGGAAGTATAACAGACCCAGCATGCCTTGCCTTGCTGCCAGTAAAAGGGAATTGCTTCAATGGCACATTTAATAAGTATAATTGAAGCCATTTTCTTTTCCTGGCAACAAATGTGTATATAACAGAGACTGTACACTCATTGAATGTTACATGTGAATAACTGTACGAGTGTACAGCCCGGCTACTTGTGTACCCGGGTACACACACTGTACACTTATTGACTGTAACGTGTGAACAGGGCCCTTTTTTCAGGGTACTGGTACCGCTCTCTTCCATGCTGCTTGATCATCATTCTGGAATAAAATCAGAAAAGAAACTGCACTTTAAAAATAGCATGGGCCATTAAAACACCTCATTAAGAATGATAGATGAATGCAGTTGTACCCTCAGCAGAGAATACAACGTAACAGGATCCTGAGCACAGCCAGCATGCAGCTACTGCATTTAGGACAGGGTAAAACATGAGCATTACAATATTATAATTACACCAGAGGAATGCCTACAGTTGCGCTGATGGGTGTTTTAACAGAGAAATAAAGGTTCATTTCCCATGTTCAATGCTGCTTATCAGTTTTGACGGCCACATTGCCTAATTGCATAGCTTTGCATTGAATTAGAGGAGCATTGCTGGTAAATATCCATCCTCACAACAACCATGGCCTGCTTTGAAATGTATTGCAAAGCTCAGCCTAAAGTGGACAGATGCCAAAATCACTGATGTATAGGGCTTCTGCTTTGTTTTCCTAAGCATCAGAGCCACAGTACATCATAAAAACAAAGGAAAATCCCTTGGATTATCATAAAAGACAAAGCACACAAAAAATATTCACCTGTGGGCTCCTGATTACAAACTGCTGGGATGTAAAAAGGAAACAGAGGGAAATGTAAACATCGGTTGTGGTGAAGTAGGTTGATATTTTATTTTATTTTATTTTATTTGCAAACCTCAGGAAACCTTGTTATTTTTATTAGCCAGCAGTACTTCAGTTGTTTTCTTTGTCCACACATCATTTTGTGTGTTCAAGGCCAGATATCCATATCAACCTTAAACAAGTACAAATGACATGGTATCTATCCCAGGAAAGTCTAGAAACAATAGTACTGTACTGGGGATATAAAACCCGTGGGTATATAAAGCCAGAAGAGTTGAACATGTCTATGGTAGTTGTGTGGCTGTGTTCTTCAAAACAAAACAAAACAAAACACTTTTGATTCCATATGATGCATAGGAAGGCACTGATCCCAAAGGTTCCAAATATTTGACAATAAACCCTTATGCATCATATGCATCATGTTTTTGAAGCCATGTAATATAGGGCCAAACAAGATGATGGTGTGGTTTCAATCAATATATCTATTAAAAAAAATAGTGGCTGCAGTTAGGGGGAACGGAGGAGGCTGAGCAATTTGGGATTTCAGGATTTAATGCCATGGTTTCCCCCTCATTTTCTTTGCGTCCACATTTTTTCCTTCACTTTCCTCCATGTCCACATTATTTCACTCAGTCTACAACTGTGCTGCCTTTACAGTATAAAACACATTTGGCTGACCTTGCACCACAAATACAAATTCCACAGAAGCAATTCCCCTGAAATAAAGGAAGCTTCCATACTACAGAGAAAAACATTTTGATATTGTAATCCCCCCCGCCACACACACACATTTTCAGTGTCTCCCAAGCAGCCGCTGCTGGTCTGTTATTTATTAATATATAATAACCATAGACAAAAATATAAAATATAAAATGACTCAGCAAATTCAACCATAAAATAATCAAATTGCCTTACAGCTCCTGCAAGTTAAAACCCCTACAGAGTGTGCTTGTAACAAAGGATACCTTTTTTGTTTGTCAAGGTTGGCAAAATGGTGTGTGTGTGTATGTGTATGTATGTGTGAAACTGCACCTGCTCAGAGTATTTGTTGCTTGTTGTATATTTGTATCTTGTTTTTCCTCCCAAAAGCTCAAGGTTATGTACATTGCGTCCCCTCTCCCCTTTTTATCTTCACAACTGCCCTGTGAGGTAGGCTAAGCTTAGAGTTGGTAGTTCAGACACTATAACTGTGAAACTCCACATATTTAGAATATTTTTGTTTGCTTTTATTTGTGAGGATTGGCATTTTTGTTGTTGCTGAATTTTGGTATTTTGCTGTAAGTACCAGGACTATGAAATGTTGCACTTAAAGCAAGGAGGGCTGCTTTTCTGCCTTTGTACATGTTTATTTTTCTTTACATTAATAACATATATTTGTATGTTGCTTTTCCTCAGAGGGGCTCAAGGTTGTGTACATTACTTTCCCACTTTTTATCTTTGCAACTGCCCGGTGACATATGTTAGATTAAGTTAATATTTATACATAAGCAGCAGTGATTGCCAATAGTTCATGAGGGAGGGGATGCAGGGGACCCAATCCTGATACAGTACACTGGGTCCAGGAAATCCTGTTGGCATCTCTGCCTTGTAGTTGGAGATAATGTAACTCTCACAAAGTTAAGTCCCTCTTCAGATGGCAGAAAATTGTCTTCCTTTGGTTGTAGATCTTGCCCCATTAACAGCCAGATTTGATATTCTCCAAGGCATGTAAAATGTAAAGGAAACTGTGTTCATTTGTCTATTTATTACATTGATTAATCACTTCCCATAAAAAACCCAAAGTGATTTAACAACAACAAAAAACACCCCCAAACAATTAAAAACATACATAAATGCAATTTCCAATCCAACTGCTGCTTTGGAGGAAGATCTGGGATACAAATTTAATAAAAAAAAAACAGAAAAAAGAAATTAAAACTGGGATTACAAATCACCACTTAAAAGGCTTGTTGGAAGAGGAAGGTCCATGTGAAGAAGAAAGGTCCATGTGCAATAACTGCAGAAAACCTGTACATAAATAAAAGCAGAGCCTGGAAAAGTTACTTTTTTGAACTACAACTCTCATCAGCCCCAGCCAGCATGGCTGCTGGATTGGGCTGATGGGAGTTATAGTTCAAAAAAGTAACTTTTCCAAGCTCTGAATAAAAGTGACACACCATGATGATGCAGAATTTTGCTTCTCAGTACACATAAAAGCAAAGGTCCTAATGCATCATTTTTTGGGGAAAAAAAGGGAACATGCTTACAGATATCATGCTACCTAGTTCAATGTGTGCCTGTATGTCTGCTAAGGAGCAGTACACATACAAAATCTATAGCCTTTGGGATGGTAAATGTATCTGTAATTCTACCTTTAGATAGATGAGTTTTTCTCTCTTTTTTAAAAAAAATCAGGTCAGTTGTGCTTTGGAGACTTGCAGTGTAATCTTATATGTGTCTACTCAGAGGTAGGATGCATTGTTTTCAGTGGAGCTTGCTCCCTCCAAGGTGAGCAGCCTGAATGTATTATATATGCCAAGCGAATACAAGAAAAGGAACACCGCAAAACATATTTCTGTGTGTCCTGTTGCTCAGCTTTATCTCTCAGAACTGCTAATATTTGATGCATCTGCTGAATATAGTACAGCATTAAGTATAGGACCTCAATGGGCTCAAAAACATCAGTGAAAAACTAACAAAAATTTATTTTCATCATTTTTTAAATTTTCAGCCAGCAAGACAGGCCATGGAGGGATGGATGTCACATGGAAGCAGATGGCAGGTCTAATTAGGTTTGTTGGCTGTAGCAGGCTTGCTATAATGCATCTTTTATTGTATACTTTCCACAGTATGTAGTATCACAGTGTCCCTTATCCAAGGATTGAAAAAAATTGTAATAGCTAGCATTTCTGTACAGACTGGCTATCTGAAATTGCTACCTGTCAGGATCTGCTGCTTAGACCTCTATCTTCTTTTTCCTGGTATAGATGCTTGAGCCAAACTGCCTGCTGAGAAACAGCTGCTTGCCAGAATCATTCATCTGGATTACTAATCTCCTTCTGTAGTCCAAGGGTAGGAAAATCAGATGGCTGGCACTTTTCAACAGACAGCCTTTTTGAAATTGCTACCTGAGAAGATGTACTATTTGGACTGCCGTCTTTTTTAGTCTTTCTTCATGGAATAGAGGAGATACACATTGTGTTGGAGGATGAATGGCTGTGAACTTTCAGCTGGGGTGGGGGTGCCCATAATGCAACTTCCCAACCAAGGCTAGTTCAAGACATTGTGCTGACAAGGTGAGACAAAGGACAAGATGGTGCCCTCTTCCACTCCATGTACTGAAGCTGACCAGACTGGCAGATGAATTTTACTTTGAAACTGCCAATGAACCTCTGTCTTAGAATGCACCTAAAGACATGAGGCTAGCACAGGGCAGGCCATGTGAGGCACAGACATTGTCCTCCAGTATCTTGCCTCCTCTTTCCATCCCACTGTTGGCTTCCTGAGGCGGCCACCTCACTTTGCCTAATAGTAGAGTTGGCCCTGATCCCAAACATAATAGCAATAAGGAAAAGGCTACCTCCGTGCAGAGTTAAGGACTGTTCTGACAAGCATTGTTGATTATTCTCTTTTCTTTTGTCCTGTCCTCATATACGCGTTTGAAAATGCTGAGCTAAGACAAAAGAAAGAAATTTAGCACTCACACACCTACTTCATTAACTGTGCCATGTAAGCCACATATCTGTACATGCATCATTTGGTGGGCTTCTTGCTAGTCATATAATGAGGAAATCTATTTATTTATGTATTCCAGGATTTATATGCTACCTTTCATGGCAGAACCCTCCCAAGGTGGCTTATATAAAACAAGTCTCAAAATATGTTACAGGGGCTGTGCCCCTGCTGGCTCTGCTCACCAACTCCATGCCACTCTTCCCATAGTCCATCTCTTTCCCACCCCATGCAATTATGTAGCCTCCTTTTAATCCTCCTAACCCTATTTTTAAAGCTTCTTCTATTCTGCAGTGCCACTTTGCACACCCTTTTACAGCTTCAACCCCATATCCATGCCTCATTGCCTCCGCCCCTTCATTGTCTGCAACCTCCCCCCTTGCACACCAGCCACCCTCATGGTAACCTCCTGGATCTTCCTCCCCCAGCACATTGCAACCACTAAGCCCCCCTTTTACATTCCCCCCAGTTCTGAAGCCACCACCTCTCCTATTCTGCAGCCACCTTTGTACCCCCATGCCTCTTCTTCCCCCTCCTTTTCTACCAAACCCATACTGAAGACACTTCTACCAAACCCCTACTGTAAAAAGGACTCTTTTGAATATTTGCAGAGTGCCTTTCCTTCCCCCACTGTGGTATTTTTTACTGTCCCATGATCTCCTTAGTTCACTCCATTTTTCTTCTCTCTTTCTGTTCACACCACCAGTGTTTCCTCCCACTGGTACACTCCCTCCCAGTATTCTCCTATTTGGGGGAATTTCTCCACCCTCTGTTTCCCCTTTGGTACATGCCCATTCACTCCCCCCTGTTTTGTATCCTTGGTACACTCCACTTCCTCCTCCTTTCTTCTCCCCTTCTGGTACACCCTACTTCCCATCCACCCCATCATGAATCCACCTACTATGTCTAACTTGGTACACTTTACTTTCTTTCCCACACTCAAGGAAACTGCATTAGGCACATTCCCTCTCCTTAAATGTCTATCTCTCTTACACACACACACACACACACACATGCACGCACGCACGCATGCACGCACCACCACCACCACATGTCTCTCCTTCCCTCCTATACACAAATGCATATACACCTTCCCCTTTCTCTCTTTCACAAACATGCACAAACCACACCTCACTTGCTCCCTCCCTTCTTCCCAGACACATGTACATACACACAGAGACCGCACATGCATATATCTCTCTCACATACACACACACAGACCATACATCCATATACCCTCCAGCCTCTCTTTCTCATGCGCATGGACACACTCACTCACTCACATGGACATACACATGGACACCACACATCCACATCTTCCTCTCTGTCTGCCAAAGTGAGAGCAACCCCCACAATTCAGAAAAGCAGCTCCACACAGCAAAAGAGATGCCTGCAACAACAGTGAGCAAATGGGGTTATCCCCATTGTTACTTCTCCCTTTTCCGCTTAGAAAAGCCCCTTTCAAGGGGTGAAAGAAGCACCCATACAAGCTCCACATGGCTGGCAGGTGGATGGGCAACATAAGTTAGCAAACATGGCTATCCTCATTGTTCCTTCTCCCTCTCCAGTTCAGAAATCCCACTCCACATGGCTAACCAGCTGGCAACACGGCTGAGCAAATGGGCTATCCCTGTTGCTCCCTCCCAAGTCTTTCTTCCTTTCTCTCAGTCTCCCACTCAGCTGCTGTCTCCTTCTCCTCCTCCTCCTCAGCTGCCAACTCTACATCAGCCTCCTCTCTTCTAAAAGTCCACACTCTGTCCTGCCTTCTGTTCCTCCTAATTGTCATCATGCTGTAATTTGCAGGGCTAGTGCCATCTGTCAGTAGCCACACAAACTCTACACCAAGATGGCAATCTTGTTCAAATTTAATATTACACAGAAACAATCCAATTAGATGTGTCTGTGGAAGGTGAATAATAATAATAATATAGAAACAGCAGCAGTTAGAGCAATATATATAACTCAGCTCACATCATGTTTAATAAAAAGTTTTTTGAAATGAAAGAAGTAAGGTCTGTTTGAAAATGAATATAGATGAAGCCATATGAACATCCCTTGGGAAAGAATTCCCCAGACATGAAGCCACCACAGAAAAGGTACTGTTCTTAACCTAAAATCCAAGCTAATGGGTTTTGATTGCAGCCCTGTTAGCAGATGCTCTGTGAGGTAAGTGCATTCAGAGGGTTGGCAATCTGGGCACTAAACTCTTTGGAGCTTTAAAGGCCAACATTAGTTCATTACATTTGACCCAGAAACCTATAAGAAGCTCAGAATAGCTAGCCACAGTGAGCTTCTGAGAAGATGAATTATTACCAGATGAAATCTACAAGCCTTTGAAGTCTAACCTGGTTTAGGGTATGTGTAACTAAAGCATGCCTATGGTCTGGTTCGCACATAACATTAATCCAAACTATTGCTTCAGAAGGATGAGCAAGCATTTGAGTACCCAGAGTGAAAATGATGGCCACTTCATTCCTTTCCTGGTCCTACCTGGAGCTAAGCCATTGCTTGTGAACCCAGACTTATGGGTTCACAATAAGAGCTTTTCCTTTTGATTGGCTTATGATTTGTCTGGGAGTAGCATGAAAGCAGTAGAGGAATGAATCAGCTGTGGTTTTCATTTTTGGTCCCTACATCATTGCTTATTCTCGCTAAGGTATTGTTTGGCTTAGCATTACATGTGAATGAAGCTTATATGGGAAATGAACTCCATCTTTGTTGTCTAAAACACCCAAATGTTGCCTTGCATGTATAACAATTGCTATCAGTGTGGGTTAAAAGTTGAAAAAATCAAGTCCACTCGCAGAGCTTGGTAGATTACTTTTAAAAAGTAATAAATTACAGTTACAGTTACATGGCCCAAAAAAGTAGCAATTACCATTACAATTACAACTGCTCGGAAAGTAACTGATTACTTTACTTTTTCTCAAAAGTAATCACTACAGTTACATTTCAGTTACTTTTTTAAAAAAAACACCTACAAGGTTCTGGCCTTGGCTGCTGCACATCTAAGTAGCCTAAAACAACATTAAAAATAAACAAACACATACACAGATAGTAGAATAATTATTTTTATTCATAAGATAGCAATGGTGGTCTCTCCACTGGTAAGGGTGGTGGGGAGCGAGGCTGAGGCCAGTACTCAGATCTTTGCACATCAAACCAAGTGCAACCCCACCCTCCACTCAGCCAGCAAGCATAATCTCTCTCACTTATCCACCTCCCAGACCCTGTCCTGCCACCAACTAAGGGACACTCACTCAAGCAAACATTTTCCCCTGAGATGCAAAAAAGTTAAAATACTGCAAATGCAGCACAGTAGCCAGAGAGGGTGGTGGAGGTCACTTTGTGTGCCAAGTGCAAACACAGTATACACACACACACACACACACACACACAAACACACGTTGCCATCTTTCACCTCCACAGTTCTTTATCTCCATTCTGCTGCTGCCTCCTTCTCCTCCTTTATCCATGTTCTTGACCTCCGGATCCTTTTCCCCTCCACTCCATTCTTCACCACCACTATCCATTTTTTAAAATAATTGTTTTCTCCACTCCACCCCGTCTCACTCTCCGCCTCCTCCCTCGTCGCCTCCTGCCCATCCACAGAGCACGAGGAAAGAGCGACACTGCACAAAAGCTCAGTTTGAGGCACATGATTTTCATCCACAGATCAGAGGAGCAGAAGACTCCCCCCCCCAGTAATGCCCCAAAGTAATTCTGGAAATGTTACAATTACTCCACAAAAGTAGTAAAATTACTTCTAGTTCTATTACAATCAAAATGTGAAGGAATTACCCACTTGTTACTCAAAAAAAAATGAATTACAAGTAATTCGTTACTTGTAACTAGTTACTTCCAAGCTCTGAGCTGGAGGCACTATGCTTCTGAATATTAGTTGCTGGAAACAGCAGGAGGAAAGAGAGTTAAGGTCCTGCTTGCAGGTTACCCACAGGCATCTGGTTGGCAAATGTGAGAATATATATATAATGGACTAGATGCTGGACTAGATGGGCCATTGGCCTGATCCAGCTGGAGCTTCTTTTGTTCTTACGTTTTTATGAATGAAATTCTTGGTATGCTCCTTAAACTACAGTTCCCAGGTCTCTTCAGGGGAAACCATGATAGCAAAATGAAACCACTTGTATCCTCCCTGAAAAAAAAAAGGACTGCCTTCAAGTTGATCCTGACTTATGGCGACCTTATGAATAGGGTTTTCATGGTAGGGGTTATTCAGAGGTGGTTTACCATTGCCTTCCTCTGAAGCTGAGAGGCAGTGACTGGCCCAAGGTCACCCAGTGAGCTTTATGGCTGTGTGGGGATTCAAACCCTGGTCTCCCAGGTCATAGTCCAACACCTTAACCACTACACCACACTAGCTCATATCCTCCCTAACATAATTAAATAAGGGGAATCTGTGATAACCTGTTAGTACAAATGCTAAATACATAGATAAACCCAGAGAAATACCTGTACTTATCCTGACTGAGGAGTAGTCCCACAAATGTCTGCTGGATACTATTTTCATTTTTTAAAAATAGGCTTGTGGCAAGGAGATGATTTTCATAAGGCTAGTCTGTCTGGGCATTGACCCCCCTTTGTTACACAGAGCTGTATCATTCATTTTTTTGGTGCATCTTTAGGGAAGAAAATGGTTTAATGACAACAGATTAGGAGGATAATAGTAAATTTATAATGCAGATTAATCAGCTTTTAAGCTTGCTGTTAACACGGACTAGGTTATTGGATCAGAACCACTTGCATTGGTTTCCAGTGAGTTTCTGGGCCCAATCCAAGGTGTTGGTTTTAACCAATAAAACCTTGCATGGCTTGGGACCCTAGTACCTGAAGGGAATGCCTCTTCCCATATGAGCTTACCTGGACCTTAAGGTTATCTAAGAGGACCTACTCAGAGTGCCCCCTCCTGCTGAAATGTGGAGGATGGCAACAAGAGAAGGAGCCTTTTTAGTGATGGTCCCTCCTGCCTGTGAGAAAAGCTCACCTGGCACTCACTTTACAGTTTTTTCAATGCTGCCAAATGAAGATTCCCCCTCCCCAACTCTTTTTAGCACTGTTAAGAGAATTGAACATTGTATAGTTAAATATTTTTCTCAGAGCTTGAAAAGGAGTTTTGTTATTGGGTATTTGATTGTGGTGATTTGTTCATGTATTTTTTAAAAAAACCATAGTGTGATATTGTTTTATTTTTAACCCTAAGTCACCTAGAGGCTCTTGTGCAGGTGATGCACAAATTCTATAAGAAATATTATTTATTATTATTTTTAGAGGTGTAGTTCTGTTAGTCTCTTGTAGCAATAACTATCTTAGATGAACAAATTTATTATAGCATTCACACACACACACACACACACATATATTGTTTTCCTGAGTTGCAGGTATATATTAGATGGTATATAGTGAAGTCAGAAGTGAATAAAAATCCAGAAAAGTACAGAAGGTGGTAACTGCTTTAACAGTTGTTATTGACAAAATGAGTTGATTTAATAAAAAAAACCCACCAGATAAATTCCTGTAAGCGAGAGTGAGTGTATTCTGACCCCCTCCCATGCACACCTCCATGTAGTTGCTACATGTATGTCAGGTGTACAGCTTATGTCATGGGAGGAAATGACTTAATACTGTTAATCCCTGGTCAGCAACGATAGTAGTCCCATTTAATTCAATGGGACTTGCTTCTGTGTACATAGCACCTCTTTAAAAGGGAGGTGCTGGGATCCCCTTCCCCCATAATGTCATCACAAGTAGGCGCATAGGTGGAGGTAGTGCTTGTGGTTGGGGTGAGGAGGTGTGAAAAAGGAAGGCACTCTGTACATGTTCAAAGGCATGGTTCCAGAGCTGAGGCATGAGCTATTTGAAGGCTTCCCCCCACTCCCGCTGAGTGGGGTTATTTATTTACACCCTCATCGGTTGCAGAGGGAGAACAACTGAAAGCATGGACGGCATTGCTCCATTTAAATGCCTTTAACTGGCTGGTTGAGGGTGGTGGCTCCGTGTGTGTGTGAGACAGACAATAATGCATGCAGGTAGCTCACTCTTTTCCTGGGATGGCGGAGGCGCACAGGGTGCATCCCCATGAGGTTCTTCTGCCTGACCCGGAGGTTGAGGGAGGGTGGCGTGGTGGCGGATGGGAAGTCAATCTGAACGTACACACACACACATTCATACACCCTATAAACATACACACATCGCAACAGCTGAGGCGACAAGAATGGCACAGTACTGCATCCAACACATCTCTTTGCCTCAGCTGTTCCCCCCCAGCCATGTTCATTGAAATGGGTGGAGCTAGTCATGCACTCGTGCCTAAGGTGACAGCTGAGGGGGGAGGAGAAGGTGGTGGTGGTGCTGATGAAGGAGCTTTGGGGTGCACGGAGGGGGTGGCAGGACAAGCAGGGGAGGCAGGCAAGTAGACTGAGGGGCAGCAGAGCAAGGGGGGCAGGGCAAGTGGGCCGGAAAGGGTAACACACACATACACACATACTGTCACTCACTTTCACAGCTACTCACCTCCATTCTGCTGCTGCTGCCTTCTCCTCCTTCATCCTTGCCCTTTGGCATGGTCTGGCTCTCCACTTCCTCCCTCGTGCCTCCTAACACCGAGCATGAGGGAAGAGCTACTCTGCGCAGAAGCCCAGTTTGAGGCACATGTGTTTCCTCCACCATTCCACCAATCACAGCAGCAGAAGACTTCCCCTGCTCCCCCCCGTAACATCCAAATGTAACACCAGGAACATTACAGTTGCAGCTGAAAAGTAATGAAATTGCCACTCGTTCTGTTACAAGCAAAATGTAACGAAGTTACCCAATCGTTACGCAAAAAAGGAATAAATTACAAGTAATTCATTAGAAATAACTTCCAAGCTCTGTCCACTCATATGAAGACTGATAATGACTCCATCTGATTACAAGGAAAATTAGAAAGGGGGAATCTGTTGGAGGAATGATGACATAAATACTTAAGATGCTTTGATTTGTAGACTTTTTCATATACTTCTTATACAATGTAATGTTAAGCTGATATAGATGCTTAGAGCTGAGTGCTTAATGAGCTGAACATAGAGTTGGTTTGCCTTTGCTTGGCCTTCGTTCCTTCCATCTAAAATGCCAACAGAGACAGAACTACAGAACATACTTTAAAACAAAGTGCTCTTGTTTTCTAGGGAACTTCTGATTTTTAAAAATTTCTCTATTTTAGCAACCAATCTTATTGTTAGTCTTATTTTTATATCCATCCTCTTTTTTATTATTTTTTTAAAAAGCTTCATATGTTGTTTAACTGTGGGTAGTATACACCGGAATGCTTTCAGGAGAAAAGAGGAAAGAGAGTGTGCCATCAGGAAAGCTTGAGGAATTCAGGTTCTCTGAACTACAGTGCAAACTGACTTGTTCCACACCTCTTGAACTAATGCAGAGACTGGAACATAATTATTTTTGAATTTCACACTTCTCCAAATTTTGCAAAATTTGGAGTTCTTGGCTTAAAACAAATTGCCAGTATATATTTAAAAAATCATACTTTAATTGGAGGGGGGGAAATGCATTTGCAAATGCATACACTGAGATAAACTACAAATATTCATGCTTTAAAAATAATCGCAGATTAATGCAGAAATGGAACACAATAGACTTATGAATGAACATGTGAAATTGACACAAAGCAGAAAAAGACTGATCCATCCATCCCTACATGTGATTAACGATGTTCTGAAATTACCAGCATACTTTACTTACTTACTTAAGTTTAAATGTCAAAACAGTTTTTTAAAAAAATAGAAAAGAAAGAAGGAACCAGGGAAGCCACTTCTGGCCTTGTTGCATGGGGGTGGGCCTCTGCCCTTCATGCACTGTCAGGGTTTTGCGGCACCCATCCTGCCCTCTTAGTATGTAGCAGAGCTTGGAAAAGTTACTTTTTTGAACTACAACTCCCATCAGCCCAATCCAGTGGCCATGCTGGCTGGGGCTGATGGATGGGAGTTGTAGTTCAAAAAAGTAACTTTTCCAAGCTCTGGTATGCAGTATGAGATTACCTGGTTATCTTAGCTGAGAGTGAGTAGTCATTTTTGTTCTCTTCTATGACTGGTTTGGTGGAAGGGGATTATTTTGCTTACTCCACACTGTATTTCTGGGTTGGGTAGTTAGTGGTGGGTGCTGTTGAAATGAGTTGATTTGGCTTGATCGATTGGCGTTGGTCACTGGTAGGTGTTGGGAGGAAAAGGGAAGTGTTGGAGATGAATGGTGAGTACCCTGATGTACTTTAAGGTAAACAGTCATTCCAGATACTTGCACACAGAGGTGGGGACCCATGGGGTGGGGTATGGGTCACTATTGAGGTTAATCTGTGCCACTCACTCAGGTCTTGTGACTGGAGGGGAATGGGTCAGGGGACCTCCTCACCTTAAGAATGTGGCATGGTGGAAGTTCTGGAATTGAGGCCAGGATAGTCTTGCCCAGGATGAACAGGCCTAGGTGCCTGAATCAGGTTGATTGGAATTTCCCGCACATGGTCTCATTCCCCTATGCAGTTTAGTTAGATTTTCTGTGCTTTGAGTGTAGATAATGAAGTTACCCTAGTTTAAACCCATACATCTGTGTCTTGCCTCATTATTTCTGGTTTCTGTTGCAATGTAATCTAATCACATGTCTGAGTACCAATCTGAGCACGATCCAGCAGGTGTGAAATGGTGATGTTCGCTCCAAATTGTGTAAGGGACCAAAATTCCTACCTATCCCCAGTGGACCCTAAATGCTATTACAGTGTTTCCTTGGCATCCCTCCCTAACTGTTTTTTCAGAGTTTAAATGTTGTGTGAGTTGAAGTTATTCTATAAGATGCACCACAGATCTATTCATTTTTTCTTTAAAAAACAAATATTTATTTGCTCATGTCCCCTCAAAAGCCAATGCAGAACAGGCTGTTTATAAAAATAACATCCATAGCACACAAGGATGTCTCTACTGTGTGAAAAGCTGGAGGGTATGCCGAATCTTTTGTTCCAGTAGCATTGCTTTATCTGTGAGTAGGGAATGGGTGAGCCTATCCATTTCAGTTTCTCTCAGTTTCTCAGCTTAAGTTCAGCTCTCCACATTTCCACATCAATCTGTGATTATTTTTTCAAAATTCCTCATGAAAATTCATCAGCATTTTATTGCAAATTCCTTCAAATGTACACATTTTTGTATGAAGTGTTCTCTAGTACAATGCATTTTTGTATGCTGTTTTCACTGATACACACACACTTTATTCTAGCACATGCATTTTTGTACACGTTACTTGTCTGGGAAACTGAATCACAACATTTGGAGAAGTGTGAATTTTGAAGGATGACTGTGTTTCGGTTCTTATATTCTTTCAGAAAGTGTGAATTAGATAGGTTTGCCCTTAAATGGGAACTGAATTGAATTTCTCTCCCATTCCTATCCATGAGTCTTGGGCTGCTTTCACACTGCACTTTATTCCGTTATTCTGATGATTTCTTACCTGGTAATTTGTGCATTATATTTGATCTTTCACACACTGTCCAAGCTAGCTCCAGAATTCTAGTGGGATGTAGTGCAAGTTTAGCACTAATTTCCATGATAAATGATACCAAAAATAGTCTGTTAGCAAGGCTGGGAGCCCAGAAGATCATAGGAGTTTTTCGCTAGCTCTAGCCGCTCATGTGACAGGCATCCCAGCATGCAGTGTGTTCCTGCCCTTTAGTTATGTGGTGTTTTTGCCTGACGAAAATTGTACAGGTATTCTGACATCAGCACAGATAGCAGCAGCATTTCCTCTACACACCCTTGTGTCGATACAACAAAAATAATTTTAAAAGTCAGATCCTAAAGGGAAAGGGCTTAGATCTCCTACACAGTGGGGAACAGTGCACATGTGTACAATAGGTGAGGGATGAAAACAAGCTGTGTGAAAGATAGTTGTGCAAAATGCTGGTATATCAGCTGAAAAAACTGCTGTTCCATAACGCAACAGGTACTGCAGTGTGAATGGGATTGTAGAAATTCAGACAGAAGCATTGCCTTTTTATTCCATTAAACTAACGCAATCAACCCCATGTGTGAAAGCAGCCTTGGTGACAAAGACCAAAACTCCAACTCTTCTGTCTCTTTAAGAAATAAACACAGCCCATCTGGCAGGAGGGGAAAAGAGATCTCCTCATGCAAATACTTCATAAAGCCATTTCCCTGGGCTAAGGGAAGTAAGAAATATTGACATCTGGTGTACACCAAACCCTTTCTAATTTATCACTTCTCTCCCCCTCCCCCTCCATCTGTCATCGTCTCTTCAAATATCACTTTAAAAAAGGATAGTTTGGAACATCCCTTTTGTTTGTCTGAGGAATCTTTGCTGCTCCCCTCCAAGCGAAGCTCCATGTTTGATGCATGGCAGCTAAAGATTTTCAGTTTGCAAATTACTGAACCTTCCTGAGAGACTATCAGATTAGGATTAGTGATCGATTCCTGTTGTGTCTTCCTTTTGATGCAGTTGCTGCTTTCTTTCACTTACTTTCTCTTAACTCCTCTAATAAAAGACTTGAATTAGATGTCTGGAGTTTATTAGGCATTTTGCTAACTCAGGATCTCAGACACTTGCCTAATAATTAATTCCTGCTCCAAGTTTTTAATGGGGAAAATGTAGTCTGCTAAAAGGCCTGTCCATATCCATGCATAAGTCTTGCACATCTAGATTACATATATTCACATTTAGAAAATTGTTTAGACCTGGCTCCCATGTAGATTTAGTATAATTAACGTGGAGTAGTTAACAAGAGTTGGAGTCAGTGCCGGATTTAGGCATAATTTATTTATTTATTTATTTACTTATTGCACTTGTATACCGCCCCATAGCCAAAGCTCTCTGGGCGGTTTACAGCAATCAAAAACATTAAAACAAATATACAATTTAAAACACATATTTTAAAAACAATTTAAAACACAATTTTAAAATTTAAAACAATATAAAAACAATTTAGAACACATGCTAAAATGCCTGGGAGAAGAGGAAAGTCTTGACCTGGCGCCGAAAAGATAACAGTGTTGGTGCCAGGCTCACCTCGTCAGGCAGATCATTCCATAATTTGGGGGCCACCACTGAGAAGGCCCTCTCCCTTGTTGCCACCCTCCGAGCTTCCCTTGGAGTAGGCACCCGGAGGAGGGCCTTTAATCTTGACTGTAGTGTATGGGTGGGTTCGTATCAGGAGAGGCATTCCATCAGGTATTGTGGTCCCAAGCTGTGTAAGGCTTTATAGGTCAAAACCAGCACCTTGAATTGAGCTTGGAAACATACAGGCAGCCAATGCAAGCGAGCCAGAATCGGTTTTATATGTTCGGACCGTCTGGTCCCTGTTACCAATCTGGCCACTGCATTTTGCACAAGCTGCAGTTTCTGCACCGTCTTCAAAGGCAGCCCCATATAGAGTGCATTGCAGTAATCTAATTTGGAGGTTACCAGAGCATGGACAACTGAAGCCAGGTTATCCCTGTCCAGATAGGGACGTAGTTGGGCCACCAACCACAGTTGGTAGAAGGCACTCCATGCCACCGAGGCTACCTGAGCCTCAAATGACAGAGATGGTTCTAGGAGAACCCCCAAGCTACAAACCTGCTCCTTCAGGGGGAGTACATCCCCATACAGAACAGGTTGGACATCCACCATCTGCTCAGAAGAACCACCCACTAGGAGGATCTCAGTCTTGTCTGGATTGAGCCTCAGTTTATTAGCCCTCATCCAGTCCATTGTCGCAGCCAGGCACCGGTTCAGCACATTGACAGCCTCACCTGAAGAAGATGAAAAGGAGAAATAGAGCTGCGTGTCATCAGCATACTGATGGCAACACACTCCAAAGCTCGGTTTCATGTAGATGTTGAACAGCATGGCGGACAGAACTGACCCCTGCAGAACCCCATACTGGAGAGTCCAGGGTGCCGAACAATGTTCCCCAAGTACCACCTTCTGGAGGCAACCTGCCAAGTAGGAGTGGAACCACCGCAATGCAGTACCTCCCACTCCCAACTCAGCTAGTCTCCCCAGAAGGATACCATGGTCGATGGTATCGAAAGCCGCTGAGAGATCAAGGAGAATCAACAGAGTCACACTCCCCCTGTCTCTCTCCCGACAAAGGTCATCATACAGGGCTACCAAGGTTGTTTCCATGCCAAAACCAGGCCTGAAACCCGACTGAAATGGATCCAGATAATCAGTCTCATCCAAGAGTGTCTGGAGCTGGCCTGCAACCACTCGTTCCAGGACCTTGCCCAGGAATGGAACCTTTGCTACCGGCCTATAGTTATTAAGATTTTCTGGGTCCAGGGAGGGCCTCTTCAGGAGTGGTCTCACTACTGCCTCTTTCAGGCAGACAGGGACCACCCCCTTTCACAGAGAAGCATTAATCACTTCCCTGGCCCAGCCGGCTGTTCCATCCCTGCTAGCTTTTATTAGCCAAGAAGGGCAAGGATCCAGTAAAGAAATGGTTGCACAAACCTGTCCAAGCACCTTGTCAACGTCCTCAAGCTGCACCAACTGAAACTCATCCAAGAAATCAGGACAAGGCTGTGCTCTGGATACCTCACTTGATTCACCTGCTATAACACTGGAGTCTAAGTCCTGGCGGATGCTAAAGATTTTATTCTGGAAGTGCCTAGCAAATTCATTACAGCGGGCCTCAGATGGTTCTACCATGTCCCTGGGGCCAGAGTGTAATAGCCCCTGGACAATTCTGAAGAGCTCTGCTGGGCGGCAGATTGATGATTTGATAGTGGCAGCAAAATATTTTTTTTAGCTGCCCTCACTGCCCCTAAATACAGCTTACCATAGGCACTTACCAGTGTATAATTGCATCCACTAGGAGTTCGCCTAAGCTAAACAAGCTACGGCTTAGGGCCTCACAATCCGCAGGGGCCTCAAAAAATTTCAGAATTTTTTTGGGCGGCTTTTAAAATTTTATGTGTACTGAATATATATATATATATATATATATATATATATATATGGTGTAATTTTTTAACAAAGAGCCTCCAAGCTTTATATAGCTTAGGGCCTCACCAAATCTAAATCCGGCACTGGTTGGAGTCAGCTATTAAGTTTAAGAAGGATGTACCTCCCAAACTGTTCTACCTGGCAAGAATGTTGGGAGCAGCTGGCCAGTTTGTTATAGTCTCCCAGCTTTTTCCTACACAAATATGCAGGGGTATAGTTGTCCAGGGTCTTGGGGGGGTGTCTTAGATCCTTTACTACTTTGGGGAGTCACATCTCAGCTGGGTCCCTATATCTCCAGTGTGAAAGTATTCAAGCCTGACCAGATTACTCTATAATCTCAGAAGGTTGTATCATTTTAGAAGGGGGCATGGCTGTGACTATTATGAAGGGACCCTGCACGTCTGAATTTGCCACTACACTACTGCAAATATGCACCTCATTTCTGAGTAGTTACAACTTTCCCCTTGTTTCAATGAAGAGAGACAGTTCTAACCTTCTTTCTGCAACGGATGGAGGTTTCTTGTCACTTTGCTTAGAGACAATTTACACCCTTGTCACACAAGATGAACTAAGATTTATAAGACAATACCGAGCAGGCCTAAACATTGTATCCTCTGTAATGAAAACAAAAACTCATAGGCATAGGATGGTAGCTTTTCCAAAGAAAAGAAGCAATTCTGAAGTGAGGAAGACTGTTACAATCACATGCAAATGGCTGGCCTATACACATGGACATGGCACATAAAAAGGTGGTCTTTGATCCTCTCTTGTCTCTGTCTTTTAAGAATAAAAATGTGTGTGAGAGAGGGGGGAGAATACTGGTATACTCTTTAGAAATAAGAAAGGGGTAATACTCTTAAACAGGAGTGGGGATCCCCAGGCCCAGAGACAAATGTGGCCCTCTAGGATTCTATATCTGACTCTCAGGACTCTCCCCAAGGCCCACACCCTCCCCAGCCATACTATACTACCCTTGCTTTGCATCCTGCTTGAGAGTTTTCACCTGACTAGAATGTATTGTTGAACTCTGATGATGCCTCTTGATGGCCAGGGTGGAGGACTGACAGGTGTGTATGCATAGAAACTAGCCTACTGCACAATGGTTAAAAACTACATTCACCGCTCCATCCTCCGCTGGCCTCCAGAAGATTGCCCAAAACAGAATATGGCCCCTTGGACTGCGTCTGTGTTGGAATTGCTTTTTAATATGTGTTCTAACTAGAGTTACCAGGTCTCCGTTTTTCGGCTGGAGTCTCTGGGTTTTGGGGGGCCCTCCGGCTCTCCGGCTAGCACCCCTTAATCTCTGGACTCTCAGCTTCAATTTTAAAAAAATTAAGTTTCTAGGTGGTCTGGTTCCCGAGATATACACCAAAATGTCAGCTGCCCCCCTGCGACTGTTTAATCTATTTAACTGATATGATGCTGAAGTTGGTTCCTAGTTCCCAGTTCCTTATTTGCTTGAAAGTTCAAAACACTAAAAAAGAAGGTTGACAACTACAGCAACTTCAAACCAAACTTAACATGTCTCTGTACCCCAAAAATTATGTTGGGGTACCCTGTATGATATATCACTGTGATTGGGGGACTCTCCCTGTCAAGAATAACAATACATTTATGCAATCACAATAATCAGGCTTCTGATATTATCATAAATACATAATGATGTTCTAAAATCATAAAAAAAATAAGTAACTGGGGGTGCCCACCCCAAAGTCTGCTCTGGGACAGGACAAATCATATACCCCAGGAAAGGGGAGGGTGTCCTCTATGAGATCCCACTGCATCCCACCTGGCCCAGAGCTTCTGCTGGGCACAGGGCACGGAGGAGGGCATCTATGCAAAATCAAAGCAGACCAAAACATACAGGAAAATATAAGTAACTGGGGGTGCCCACCCCAAAATCTGCTCTGGGCCAGGACAAATCATATACCCCAGGAAAGGGGAGGGTGTTCTCTATGAGATGCCACTGCATCCCTCCTGGCCTAGAGCTTCTGCTGGGTGCAGGGCATGGAGGAGGGCATCTATGCAAAATCAAAATGGACAAAAACACGTAGAAAAACTAAGTAACTGGGGGTGCACACCCCAAAGTCTGATCTGGGCCAGGACAAATCATATACCCCAAGAAAGGGGAGGCTGTCCTCTATGAGATGCCAGTCCATTCCATCCGGCCCAGAGCTTCTGCTGGGCACTGGGCATGCATGGGTGCATCAATGCAAAATCAAAATGGACAACAACACGTAGAAAAAAATAAGTAACTGGGGGTACCCACCCTGAAATCTGCTCTGGGACAGCACAAATCATATACCCCAGGAAAGGGGAGGGTGTCCTCTATTAGACGTCACTGCGTCCCACCTGGCCCAGAACTTCTGCTGGGCACAGGGCACAGAAGAGGGCATCTATACAAAATCAAAGCAGAAAAAAGACATACAGGAAAAATAAGTAATTGGGGGTGCCCACCCCAAAATCTGCTCTGGACCAGGACAAATCATACACCCCATGAAAGGGAAGGGTGTCCTCTATGAGATGCCACTGCATCCCGCCTGGCCCAGAGCTTCTGCTGGGCGCAGGGGAAGGATAAGGGCATCTATGCAGACAGAATGGGTAGAGAATCTTCCTACTCTTACTCATTTCTCAGACCTCTTTCTGAAGTGAAGGGTCAAATTTGTAAAGAAGTTTGGAGCAGCTACATTACAAGATAAGGGCAGGGCATTCCAGGCAGGGGGTAGCCAACCCTGCTTGGATATGGATATCTTTGCAGAGGATCCCTAGTCAAGCTTTACCAACAGCACAATCCAAACTATATCTACTCAGAAGTAAGTCCTGTTGAGTTCTATGGGGGCTTCGTCCCTTAGTACGTGTGTTTAGAATTGCAGCCTTCAGGGGCATCCATCTTTACTCCCGAATGCTCCCGTCTAACATCTCCACAACACTAGGCTCCTTTCTTCCTATTGTGACCTTCTGGTGACTGGCCTGGCCTGAAGGCACTTAAACCCTTCTTGCCGAAAGCAAGTAGGCTAGATTAAATGTTCCCTACCCAGACTCCATCTTTTAGCTAAGATGTCTAGCTTAATTTCCAGTTAGATATTTTTTAAATTGTATGCTCCAAGCAACTGTGATTGATGCTTAATGTATCATGCTTAATGACATCACTTGGGCCTGCCCTGTGACATCACTTGGGCCCCGCCCCTAAAATCTCCGGTTTTGGGATGCTTCTGATCTGGCAACCCTAGTTCTAACCCTTTCTTTTTTAAAATATGTTTTTAAAGCTTTTTAAAAGAATGTTTTAAAAGATGTTTTGCTTTAATATGTTTTTAAGGATGCTTTGTTTTAATATATTTTAAAGCCTGTTTTCAATGATGTTTTAAAGTGTCTCTAGTGTTTTTGCTTGCTGCCTTGGTCTCCTACTGGGAGGAAGGGCAGGATGTAAATCTGATAAATAAATAAATAAATAAATGAATAAATAAATAAATAAAAGGTTCCCCACGCCTGCTTTTAAAGGTTATCATGGTTTAGAAGCACATCCTAAGCCTGTCTCTCCTTTTAAAAAGTGTGGTGGTGGTGTTTTGTTGGCTGGCTTAAGCCTGGGTCAAAATTTACTGAACTCCTTTAAAGATGCCCAGATGAACAAAAATGTGTTACAGGTTATCAACTCAAACAGTTAAAAAGAGAAATCTTTTAGAAGGACAGTTCTAATTTAATATAAGTTATTGTGCATAGAGGATTCAGTAGTGCTTCAACAGTATAAACCATATTAGAATGAGAAGCTTTTGACATTTGCCCAATGGTCAGCTAACCAGTGTTTTTTTAATGGAATAGTTATTATGAATCAAACCTACAGAAAAGTCTTGAACTGATAGCTCAAAGGATGGCAGGTGTGGGCTTAATATATGTCTCACAATTTCACTCTGGCCAGGGAAAAGAATTCCAGCGAGTCTACTATGCTAGGCAAGAAAGCCTACTTGGGCTGTGTACACACCAGAGTGTTAATGCACATGTGGGTTGCACAGATTCGATTTTTCCATGTGTGCTTTTGTGCATATTCATCCACTAAATGAGTGTCTCACCCCTAACCACACAGAAGCCAGATCTGACAACAGGGCAGGCAAGAAGTCCTTTCAAAGCCCTTTCATGTAATATTTTTCATGGAAAAGATCTTGACACTGGATTTTTTTATGATCTCAGGTTTCTTAGCAAGCTCTCCGATGGATGTTTATTTTTGTGTAGCTTGTGGGAATAGTGGTTATCTCAAAAGTATGCATCTGCAAAAAAATGTGAGGCTTTTCGTGTGAAATGCAAAAAGTTTGAACTGTATTATAAATCAAGCCAGAAGCCTGTGGAGACATTAGTAAAATATAATCCTCAAAGTCAATGTTGATTGTATTGGCTGTTCCCTTAGTTATCCATTAAATCTTCTTGTGGGATCCAACCCTTGCTGGGACTTCACAAAAAAAGTGCTGTTTAGGTCTATAGGAACAAAGCAAGTTCTTCATATTCTTATGGATGATCATATTGCAAGAAACTTATGCATCAAAAAGCTACTGAAAACAGGATGATCTATATTGACTCACATTTTTATTTATAAATGAAAACGTTTTGCATGTGGAAGGTTTAGTAATGTTTGAAGGAGTTCTCAGTCTTTGTTCTTGCGTTCAGCTCTTTACTATTGCACATATACCTGTTCTACCCTGTGATCTGATGACTTTGAGTAGTTGTGAATAGAGTACATTTATCAGCTTGAAGTTTTTGTCATTAGTGTCATTGTCCCTGTGTGACTCCTTAATTAGTAAGAAATATGCTAATAGATCAGTTTATAGTGGCCTACTTTTGTCTGCAGTAACATAACTTAATGGATGGAGCATTTGGAGGTGGGAGCCGGAATCCCTACTCAGAAGTTTGGTGTTACTGTATATGTCAGCACAATCTCTAGACAGACAGCCCAACACTTAAAATTTTTGTTCCAGCTGATGTTCTTTTTTTAAAGTGTTAATACTTGCATATCTTACTGATCAACATATATTTCTATAACCCCTTAAAGTTTGTTGGCAACAATATTATTTGGGCAATGGAGAGAAGAGTAGGAAAGAATTCAACAAAATGTACGCCAAGATAAAATACTAGCATTTAATTGCAAATTATTTTGCTTTTCCAAATTTGGGCAATCAGTTTTTTTCATATATTTAGAACATTGAGGCAATGTGCAGCGCAATCTTATGCATGTCCACTTTGAAATCCCCATTGATTTCAATGGGACTTGATGCTAAGCAAATGTCCACTGCAGCCTTAGTGAAAATTACAGTGCTGTGGATTCAAAATCCAATAAATGTTTATCAATCTTTGGAAATACAAAAGATAGAAAGGGTAGAGTGGTTCAGTGGTAGAGCCTCTGCTTTTCATGCAAAAGCTCCCAGTTCAATCCCTGGTATCTCCAGGTAGGGCTGGGAGAGAATCATATGTGAAACCTTGGAGAGCCGCTGCCAGTTGATGTAGGAACTACTGAGCAAGATGTACCAATGCTCTGACTCACTACAAGGCAGCTTCCTATGTTCCTACACAATGCCCTTCTAGAAAGTGTAGGTGGACAGAATGGAAGGAGAGGGATTATGCTGCTGTGAGCAGTGCAAGATTCTTATTTTAAAGTTTTTTTAAAAGATCAAAACAAAAGGCGCCTGGTCTTGGGGGGCCTTTGAATCTGGCAGCCCCTCTGCAGGCACTTCTACATGCTACCCCAGGAACACCCCCCATGCCCATACTTGACCAAGCTGGATTGCCTGGAAAAAATGTTTCTGTGCCTCACTTGGATAACTAGTGAATGCCTGGGGTAACCTTGAGCCCTTAGGGTGGGTGGGTGAAACATGCTACATGCCTGGCCTGAATGAGGCTGAGACACAGAGGGTGAGCTGTTATCTAGGCCTCATCAGATCTTCAAATCTCATGAGTCACAGAGAGCCAGTGTCTTGTGAGATTTTGATCTCCCTACTCTTGTGATGGGTGGGAGTTCCTGGCTATCATGAGGCTATTCTTGGGAGCCTGGAAAGCTTCTGGGTGACTCCAGCCAGGAAACACAGCAATTATCCACAGAAGTCAGCAGGAAGTGTATCTGTTTTCCCTGTCCTGCAAACCACCTCTCCCTAGAAGGTGGTTACTTTCAGTGGGTTCCTGTATTATTTATTAATTTATTTATTTATTAGATTTATATCCCACCCTTCCACCCAATAGGAGCCCAATATGCTGTTGGGTTCTAGTATGTGTGTGTGTGTGTGTGTGTGTGTGTGTGTGTACATGTGTGCATTTTTTCTTCAGAAACCACAGAAAGAGACCACCATGCAGTCAAAAAATAAAAAAATTTAAATGGAAAGCATCTCTCACACTAGAATACAACTATTCAGTTTTTTCCTGTTTTGCTCTTTTTGCCTTTTTCCAACTGTAGAGTTGTGTGTTTATATTCCATTATTGCAGCTATAAAACATCTGTTTGACATGTACTCTTACTGCTATTCCCATAAGCCTGATATGACCAGAACTGGCTAACTTTATCTTATGAATAACATTAATTAAAATAATAAAACAGGGTTGTTAACGGTATGCAGCCTTTTCATTTAAAATAGTATAATTCGAAAATATAAACGTGATCATAGCCAGGCCAGCATAAATCATGTAAACCTGCTGAGAAAATGCTATTCCAAGCTGGCTGCATATAGCATATAACAACTCATACCTAATGCATAGTGCTTTGATGATTTCTACAAACAATAGATGTTTCTTTTTAAAGGTTATATTCCAAAACATAATATATGCTACTGTGCTCAATGGATTAAAACAGCGGGCTTTCCATTTGTAATATCTTTTAAAATAGCTGGAAATGACTATTGAAGTATGCTTAATGTTCACTTCTGACATGAGTGAAAGATGCTCTTCATAATGTCACCATGATTTCTCAAAGAGGTGTAGCAGACAGTAAAATTACAATTACAATAGATACTGGTAACTGACTCTTTGTAAAGTGTTTTTTTTTAGCCACTTCTTTTAAAACAACAACAACCACACACACAACTTTAATAACTCCAGAATCACAAATCATTATGACTGTCAGAGTGATAATCAGGATTAACTATATCGCATTAATTTTATTGCTGCATAGAGTAGCATCTGCTCTGGTTATGAACAAAGCTTTAAATCATTACAAACATGAAGAGTTATAATGAATATATATATATATGTTTGTCACCAGAATTGCAATTCTCTGCTGCACTGCAGGAAACTTCCTGCTCAGAAGAGCGTGGGGGCAATAATAATTTGGAATACGAAGGACAGAGCTTGATAAACAAATGTGCTTAACTGGCTGAGGGATAGCCCCTGTGATTTTTAGGGTGATAATTAACTATTCTTTGTCCATTCTTTCATAGAACAAGGGCATGATGTTCTGAAAAGTTGAGACATAGGAAGAAAATGTGTGAGACAGAGAGATCACATTAGTTTGATTCTTATTTGCACCTTAAGTTTATTATTGGTTACACTGTATGACACCATTGCCACCACACCAAAGAAGACTCGTGACACAGTTATGGTATAATGTTATATTTATTAACATATAACAAATATTAAGCCATAATCAAATTCAATCAAATTAATTCAATTTTAACTCCTTCGGGCAGGTGAGGTGCAGACTAACTAGTAGGGAATTCTCTGTCAATCTTAAATCAGGTCAGTCACCTTGGACTGTAACTCCCCACCAAGGATGTGGGAAAAGTCATTCCTGCTTGCTATTGGAGTCAGGTATGTGGTTCCAACTTCCGCATCCTGGCTGTCCGATTCAGAGCTGGAAGGACGAGGCTGAAGCGTAGGTGCAAGTAAATCTCATTTTATTAGAGTAATGGATACATCAAAGGCATTGCGCTTCATAGAAAACCCTGCGCTAACTCATTAGAATTCCTAAGTACACTCTAGACATGCTCTGCAGCGTGTGAAGGAAGTTGACTCAACGACTCCCCTCTGTAAGCGGCAAGCTTAAGAAGGGAACATTTTTGAACGTAATCTCTGACTCCTGCGTAATTCTAGTCTTTGCCCTGTCCATTTTTCGTGGCGGCGGGAGCGAGGGGAAAGAGGGCGTGTTTCCAATGGCTCATCGGAAGACACCTGTTCCTGAGCAACAGGCTCAAGATCAGGGGGCTGTGCCACACTGGTATCCTCCTGGGAACTGCTTGGCAAGGGAGGAGCTGGCACTGTTTCTGGAGCCTCCCCCAACAAGTCTTCTGCGACAGCTGGGGGCGGCGTGCTCTGTTCCTCGGGGAGTGCGGGACCCGTGGGAATTGGCTGGTGTGCAGGCTGACCCCCTCCCACAAGGTCCTGCTCAGACTCAACAATTCCCAACTCTGCTTCCTCTGGCAGCGGAGGCGTCTGAAACTCATGCCTCCCCCTTCCCTGTCCATTCTGGGTTAGCTGAGGTTCAACATCATCCCCCCCTCCACGCATTAATCCTTCCCACCCCCAAAGTCTAGGTTTCGCTGGATAAGCCTCATGAAATTCCCTCACCAAAGTCGGAGCGTGCACATTCTCCTTTGTTTCCCAGGAACATTCAGTTGGATCGTAACCCTTCCAATGAATCAGGTACTGAATAAGCCCTCAGCGTTTTATCGAGTCCAAAATCTGTTCTACTTTATATTCCTCCTCCCCCTCTACCCACAAAGGCGGTGTGGGCTCCACTTGCAGCCGGTGAGGGTCGGGGGGAGAGTCCTTGGTCAACAACGCCCTGTGAAAGACTGGGTGCATCTTGAAAGCTGATGGCAATTTTAGTCTGTAAGCCACGGAGTTAATCTGTGCCTCCACCTCAAAGGGCCCTACACGTCGATCCTGCAGCTTACGACACCGGCCAGGCATAGATAAAAAACATGTATAGAGCCAGACCTTGTCTCCCGCTTGAATGAGGTCTCCCTCTCGCCGATGCTGGTCAGCTGTGCGTTTGTAATCCGCCTTGGCCCGTTCCAGTTGTTCTTGGAGTAGCTGTTGCATAGCGTGAAGTTCCTGCAAGAAATCCTCAGCGGCTGGGACTGAGACACTGTCCTTTGGGGCAGGGAAGACTTGGGGGTGGTAGCCAAAATTGGCGAAGAAAGGAGTCTGTTGCGTGTGCGAATGCACAGCATTATTATAAGCAAATTCTGCTAAATGCAGGTAGGACATCCAGTTGTCCTGCTGATACCCCACCAAACAATATAAATATTGTTCCAAAATTGCGTTCACCCTCTCGGACTGTCCATCCGTTTGGGGATGATGGGCAGACAACAGTCTTAGTTCACTTTGCAGCAACTTCCACAACGCTTGCCAAAAACGCGTGGTGAATTGTGTGCCCCGATTGGAAACCAGGCTGTTTGGCAGTCCGTGCAGCCGATACACATTTTGCACGTACAACTTGGCAGTGTCTTGAGCGCTTGGGAGCCCTGCGCACGGAATGAAGTGAGCCATTTTCGAGAAGGCATTGGCTACCACCAAAACTGTGGTTTTCCCCTGCGAAGGGGGAAGGTCTGTTATAAAGTCCATAGTAATCATTTGCCAAGGTCCTGCGGGAGTAGGAAGGGGTTCCAGCAGCCCCGGTGGCTTCCCAGTGGCATGTTTAGCCCTCATGCAAGTGGGGCAAGAGCGAACGTAATGCTCTATGTCCTGCTTCACCTTAGGCCACCAAAACTCCCGGGTGACAGCTTGAATGGTCTTAAAGACCCCAAAGTGGCCTGCCGTGGGGGCGTCATGGCACTGACGAAGTACTCTCGCTCGCAGTTCTCCGGGGGGCACATAAATAGCTTCCTGATGGTGCAATATGCCATCCTTCCATATTATTATTATTATTATTATTTAAAATATTTATACCCCGCCCTTTCTCAAAAGACTCAAGGCGGCTTACAATTAAAACATAATTAGACTAAAAAACCATCAAAACAAGAATCAAAACAAGAATACAATTAAACAGTTAAAAGTACATTAAATCCTAAATAGATTAAAAAATGATAAACATTACTAATTAAAAGCCCATCTAAACAAAACAGTCTTCAACTGGGTACGAAAAGATGATAATGAGGGAGCCGTACGAACCTCATTGGGGAGAGAGTTCCATAATCTAGGGGCAGCCACTGAGAAGGCCCTATGCTGTGTCTGCGCAAGAAAAACTTGCGAAGAAGATGGAATAGAGAGAAGAGTCTCACCAGATGATCTCAAAGGCCGAGCAGGTTCATAAGGGGAGATACGATCTAACAGATAGCCTGGACCTAAGCCGTATAGGGCTTTATAGGTCAAAACCAGCACTTTGAATTGTGCCCGGAAACAAATTGGCAGCCAGTGGAGCTGGTACAGTAGAGGGGTTGTACGTTCTCTAAGTCCAGCACCAGTTAACATTCTGGCTGCAGCTCTTTGTACCAACTTAAGTTTCTGAGCAGTCTTCAAGGGCAGCCCCAAGTAGAGCGCGTTACAGTAGTCTAATCGGGATGTAACTAGTGCATGTGTCACCATAGTCAAGTCTGACAAATCAAGGAACGGGCGCAGCTGACGTATCAATCTTAATTGAGCAAAAGCACTCCCTGCTACAGCAGAGGCCTGTGCCTCCAGGCTCAAAGCTGAGTCCAGGAGCACTCGCAAGCTGCGGAACTGTGATTTCAGGGGGAGTGTAACCCCATCCAGCACAAGTTGGATCCCTATTCCCCGATCCGCCCTCCGACTGACAAGGAGCACCTCTGTCTTGTCAGGATTTAATTTCAGCCTGTTCATCCTCATCCAGTCCACCACTAATACCAGGCATCGATTCAGAGTCTGGACGGCTTCCTTGCTTTCATTAGGTGGAAAAGAGAAGTAGAGTTGGGTGTCATCTGCATATTGGTGGCACCAAACCCCAAAACTCCGGATAACCTCTCCCAGCGGTTTCATATAAATATTAAACAACATGGGGGACAAAACTGAACCTTGAGGGACCCCATAGGTCAATGGGCAAGGAGTCGAACAGGCATCCCCCATGACCACCTTCTGGGTTCGCCCCTCTAGAAAGGACCGGAGCCACTGGAACACCATGCCTCCAAGTCCCATCCCAGCAAGGCGGCCCAACAAGATACCATGGTCGATGGTATTGAAAGCAGCTGAGAGATCCAGTAAAACTAACAGGGACACACTCCCCCTGTCCAGTTCCATGCGTAGGTCATCCACCAAGGCAACCAAAGCCATCTCGGTCCCATGACCGGGCCTGAAACCAGATTGGGATGGATCTAAATAGTCCATTTCATCCAAAAACCTCTGGAGTTGGGTAGCCACCACCCGCTCTATTATCTTGCCCAAAAAAGGGATATTGGAGACTGGGCGATAGTTAACTAACAATGCAGGGTCCAGGGAGGGTTTTTTCAGTAAAGGTCTTATTACTGCCTCCTTTAAACAGGGCGGAATTCTTCCCTGAAACAAGGAGGCATTAATCACCTCCGTGGCCCAATCAACCAGCCCCCCCGTGGCATTTTTTATAAGCCAGGAAGGGCAAGGATCCAATATGCAGGTGGTAGGACGCACCCCTCCAAGGATTTTGTCCACATCCTCGGGTTGGACAGGCTGAAATGAATCCATTCTAATCAAACAAGCAGGAGCCATAGCTACATCCCCAGAGACTGTATTAATTTTGGTGTCTAATTCAGAACGAATCTGGGCAACTTTCTCTGTGAAATGCCGCGCAAATTCATGACAACGGGCTGCTGAGTGGTCATCATCATGGTCACACGGGTCGGAGCTTAAAAGGCTCCTGACCACTCAGAACAGTTCTGCCGGACAAGACTTGGCAGACGCGATAGAGGCAGAGAAGAAAACTTTCTTCTGAGCCCGGACTGCCATAGAATAGGTCTTTAAATAGCCTCTAGCCCATGTTCGATCAGATTCACTCTGAGTTCTCCGCCAATGACGCTCTAGTCTCCTTCTTTTGCGTTTCATCATACCCAGCTCCTCGGTAAACCAAGGAGCAGATTTAGGTCCAATCCGTGAAAGGAGACGCTTAGGAGCGATTGTGTCCACCGGCCTGGTCATTTCCTCATTCCAGAGGTCAACCAGAGCTTCGACAGAATCACCTGCCAAGGTGACAGGAAAGTCCCCAAGAGCCGTCAGGAAACCATCTGGTTCCATCAGTCTCCTGGGGCGGACCATTCTAATTGGTCCTCCACCCCTGCGAAGGTTCTGAGTCCCAGTAAGTCTAAACCATGACAATGGAACTAATGAAAGGTCCTTCTGATCTGCCTTGGGTGGCGTGTCCTCTTCGACCCGCTGCTCCTGCACAAAAGTGTCCTGTTGTTGCGCCTCACGCACTTCAGCTTCCCAAGAATCTTGGCAGGCTCCTACCACTTCCCTCTCGGGAGGAATAATGTACTGTAATGGTCTTGGGGTGGGTTCCCCCTGAAATTCAGGTTTCCTTGAGAGGGCATCAGCCCGCTTATTCTGTGCTTGGAAGATATAATGAATTTTGAAATGGAACCGTGCGAAGAACTGAGCCCTGCGCACTTGCCTCTGATTGAGTTTACAGGCAGTATGAAGACTCTCTAGATTACAATGGTCCGTGCGCAGCTCAATTTCATGCTGCGCCCCTTCCAGATGGTGTCTCTGGGCTTCAAAGGCCTCTCTAATGGCTAATAGCTCCTTTTCCAACACAGTGTAGTTTTGTTCAGAGTCGGTTAACTTTCTGGAAAAGTAGGCACAAGGTTTCAGTCCTCCCCCTTTCTGGGCAGGCTGCAAAAGAACACCTCCGATTGCTACGTCTGATGCATCCGACTCTACCACAAAAGGGAGCGTGGGATCAGCATGCTGTAGGATGGGTTCGGTAGCAAACCTTCGCTTCAGGCTCTCGAAGGCCTCTTGTGCAGCTTCTGTCCATTGGAAAGGTCCTGAGCCCTTCAGGCAATCTGTGAGCGGTGCAGTCTGATTGAAGTAATTGGCTATGAACCGATGGTAGTAATTGGCAAACCCCAAGAAGCGTTGCAAATCCTTCTTGGTCTTGGGGGGTTGCCACGTGAGTACACAACAAACCTTTTCTGGGTCCATCTCTACTCCTGCCGGAGAGACCCGATACCCCAGAAAGTCCAATGTGGTTAGGTCAAACCCACACTTTTCCAGCTTTTCTGCAGCACTGCACGCACATGTGAGTCGTGTTCTTCGGGAGTATTTGAGTAAATCAAAATATCCAAATAAACTATCATGAAGTGGTCCACAAAGTCCCGGAAGATGTCATTCATGAAACTTTGGAAGACTCCAGGTGCTCCAGACAACCCATATGGCATTACTAAATACTCAAACTGACAGTAACGGGTCTTAAACGCAGTTTTCCACTCATCCCCCTCCTTAATCCGCACCAAATTGTAAGCTCCTCTCAAATCCAGTTTCATGAAAATTTTGGTGGAACGCAACCGCTCCAACATTTCCCTGATGAGCAGCAGCGGGTAACTGTTGGGGATTGTGAGCTGGTTTAGGGCTCTATAATCATTACATGGACGGAGCTCCCCCCCTTTCTTCTTAACAAACAGCAGGGGTGCACCAGCTGGGGACTGTGAAGGGTGAATGAAGCCTTTCTCCAAATTGGCATCCAGAAACTCCCTTAGCGCTGCCAACTCTGGTTCAGATAGAGAGTAGATCCGCCCGGCGGGGATGCGTGCCCCAGGCACCAAGTCAATGGCAAAATCAGTGAGGAGGGAGTTGCTCCGCTTCCTTTTTGTTGAAGACGTCCCAAAAACTCCCATACTTGGTGGGCAAAGTTATCTCTCTTGGGGAAGGCGCCCCTGCCAACACCTCTGGCTCCTCTTCAGGCTGGCAATGTTGATGGCAGTACTTGGAGGTAAAAACCACCACAGCTTCATCCCAAAAGATTGTGGGGTTGTGCCTAACCAACCAAGGCATACCCAACACCACCGGGAAGTGCGGCAAGGACGCCACATAGAACAACAGGTCTTCCCTATGTCCAGGGACCATCACTTCCACAGCCTCAGTCACCCGGGTCACCCCCCCAGACTTCAGAGGCCGGCCATCTATAGTTACCACTGCCAACGGCTGACTCAGTTCTCGTGTGGGAATAGCGTGGTGTAGCGCCAACTCTCGATCTATGAAACAAGAAGATGCTCCGCTGTCAATCATAGCCTTGGCTGAGAAGCTCTTGCCTGAGGGTAGGGTGATGCGAATGGGCAACAGGAGAGCCCCTTGGGATGGAAGGGGTCGTGGCGGAGGCTCAGTGTCTGTGGCAGCCCCCAACTCTCTAGCCTCTATGAGAGCTGGGATGTGAAGTTTTCCAGCAGCTGGGGTCTTCTGGTTTTGGCTGCACAATTTTGGGTGAGGTGACCTGGCTTTCCACAGTAGAGACACTGTCCTTCTCTCTGGTGCCTTTCCCTCTCCTCCTCTGTCAATCGCGGTCTAGCCCCCCCAATCTGCATGGGCTCCTCTCCGGAGACAGTAGGGATGCCAGGATTGGGCACTGGGAGCGCACGGGGCAGCGGAGCAGCAACCTGGCTCCGGGAAGGTTCCATTCTCCTCTCCAACTTCCTTCCTTCTAGGCGGCTGTCTATCTGCAGACTCAGTTGAATCAAACCCCTCAGTGAGTCGGGGTGTGTGGAGCGCGCCAGTTCATCCAAAACTTCTGAACTCAGTCCATTTCTGTAAAAGTACATCAAGGCTGGATCCTTGTACTCTGTCTCTTGAGACAAAACACGAAAAGCATTGGTGTACAGTCCCACGGACCCCTTTCCCTGTCTCAGGGTCCCTAGTTGATGGGCGACCGTCTCCTTCCTCTGGGGCTCTCGGAACATATCCCCCATCGCATTCTTAAATGCGTCAAACTGGCGCAATATCTGGTCGTTGCGAATCAAATACGGGGTGGCCCATTTTGCCGCTTCCCCTTCCAATAAACTGATGATGAATGCCACCTTTGCATCATCAGTTGGGAACTCAGCTCTGCACACCTGAATGTACAACTCACATTGGGCTAGAAACGTGGCAAACTGTTCACTCTGGCCCCCATATCACATGGGGAGCCCCACTGGAGACTTCACAGGGGCTGCCCCCCTGGGGGGCGCAGCCTGGACTTGGGCAATCAAAGCACGGAGATTCTGGTTATCCACTTGCAAGGCTTGCATTGCGGCTCTGAGGTTCTGGTTCTCGGTTTGTAGGGCTTGCGTAGTCACTCGGAGGTTCTGGATCTTAGCATACAAAGTTTCCATGGTGATGGGTACTCCCCCTCTTGCTCCATTCTGGTCCATGTCATCCGCCGTGGGAACAGATTCAAGTAGGGATGTTGGTTGAGTCAAACTGTCCGATTCAGAGCCGGAAGGACGAGGCTGAAGCGTAGGTGCAAGTAATTCTTGTTTTATTAGAGTAATGGATACATCAAAGGCATTGCGCTTCATAGAAAACCCTACGCTAACTCACTAGAATTCCTAAGTACACTCTAGACATGCTCTGCAGCGTGTGAAGGAAGTTGACTCAACGACTCCCCTCTGTAAGTGGCAAGCTTAAGAAGGGTACATTTTCGAACATAATCTCTGACTCCTGCATAATTCCTGTCTTTGCCCTGTCCGTTTCTCGTGGCGGCGGGAGCGAGGGGAAAGAGGGCGTGTTTCCAATGGCTCAAGATCAGGGGGCTGTGCCACACTGGTATCCTCCTGGGAACTGCTTGGCAAGGGAGGAGCTGGCACTGTCTCTGGAGCCTCCCCCAACAAGTCTTCTGCAGCAGCTGGGGGTGGCGCGCTCTGTTCCTCGGGGAGTGCGGGACCCGTGGGAATTGGCTGGTGTGCAGGCTGACCCCCTAGTTGCTGCTTTTACCAATCAGTTTTTTCCACCTCAGAAAAAAAGATATTTATTTATTTATTTATTTATTTATTGCACTTGTATACCGCCCCATAGCCGAAGTTCTCTGGGCGGTTTACAGCAATCAAAAACATTAAAACAAATATAAAATTTAAAACACATATTTTAAAAACAATTTAAAACACAATTTTAAAATTTAAAACAATATAAAATTTAAAACAATATAAAAACAATTTAAAACACATGCTAAATTGCCTGGGAGAAGAGGAAAGTCTTGACCTGGCCACGCCTGGCCACGTCAGGGAGATCATTCCATAATTTGGGGGCCACCACTGAGAAGGCCCTCTCCCTTGTTGCCACCCTCCAAGCTTCCCTTGGAGTAGGCACCCGGAGGAGGGCCTTTGATCTTGACCGTAGTGTACGGGTGGGTTCGTATCAGGAGAGTCGTTCCATCAGGTATTGGGGTCCCAAGCCATATAAGGCTTTATAGGTCACAACCAGCACCTTGAATTGAGCTCAGAAACATACAGGCAGCCAATGCAAGCAAGCCAGAATTGGCTTTATATGTTTGGACTGTCTGGTCCCTGCTACCAATCTGGCCACTGCATTTTGCACAAGCTGCAGTTTCTGCACCGTCTTCAAAGGCAGCCGCACGTAGAGTGCATTGCAGTAATCTAATCTGGAGGTTACCAGAGCATGGACAACTGAAGCCAGGTTATCCCTGTCCAGATAGAGACGTAGTTGGGCCACCAACTGAAGTTGGTAGAAGGCACTCCGTGCCACCGAGGCAACCTGAGCCTCAAGTGACAGAGATGGTTTTAGGAGAACCCCAAGCTATGAACCTGCTCCTTTAGGGGGAGTGCAACCCCATCCAGGACAGGTTGGACATCCACCATCCGGTCACAAGGACCACCCACTAGGAGGATCTCAGTCTTGTCTGGATTGAGCCTCAGTTTATTAGCCCTCATCCAGTCCATTGTCGCAGCCAGGCACCAGTTCAGCACATTGACAGCCTCACTTGAAGAAGATGAAAAGGAGAAATAGAGCTGCGTGTCATCAGCATATTAATGGCAACACACTCCAAAACTCCGGATGACAGCACCCAACGGTCTCAAGTAGATGTTGAACAGCATGGGGGACAGAACTGACCCCTGCAGAACCCCATACTGGAGAGTCCAGGGTGCCGAGCAATGTTCCCCAAGCACCACCTTCTGGAGGTGACCTGCCAAGTAGGAGTGGAACCACCGCAATGCAGTACCTCCCACTCCCAACTCAGCTAGTCTCCCCAGAAGGATACCATGGTCGATGGTATCGAAAGCCACTGAGAGATCAAGGGGAATCAATAGAGTTACACTCCCCCTGTCTCTCTCCCGACAAAGGTCATCATACAGGGCTACCAAGGTTGTTTCCATGCCAAAACCAGGCCTGAAACCCGACTGAAATGGATCCAGATAATCGGTCTCATCCAAGAGTGTCTGGAGCTGGCCTGCAACCACTCGTTCCAGGACCTTGCCCAGGAATGGAACATTTGCTACTGGCCTATAGTTATTAAGATTTGCTGGGTCCAGGGAGGGCCTCTTCAGGAGTGGTCTCACTACTGCCTCTTTCAGGCAGCCAGGGACCACCCCCTCTCGCAGAGAGGCATTAATCACTTCCCTGGCCCAGCCGGCTGTTCCATCCCTGCTAGCTTTTACTAGCCAAGAAGGGCAAGGATCCAACACAGAAGTGGTTGCATGAACCTGTCCAAGCACCTTGTCAACGTCCTCAGGCTGCACCAACTGAAACTCATCCAAGAAATCGGGACAAGGCTGTGCTCTGGATACCTCGCTTGATTCACCTGCTATAACACTGGAGTCTAAGTCCTGGCGGATGCTAAAGATTTTATCCTGGAAGTGCCTAGCAAATTCATTACAGCGGGCCTCAGATGGTTCTACCATGTCCCTGGGGCCAGAGTGTAATAGCTCCCGAAGAAGAGCTCTGCTGGGCGGCAGATTGATGATTTGATAGTGGCTGCCCTCACTGCCCCTAAATACAGCTTACCATAGGCACTTACCAGTGCATAATAGCATCCACCAGGAGTTCGCCTCCATCTGCACTCAAGCCGTCTCCTATATTGTTTCATCGCTCTCAGCTCTGCGGTATACCATGGAGCCATACGAGCTCTACACAGGAGAGGGTGCTCAGGAGCAATCATGTCAACTGCCCGGGTCATTTCTGTATTCCACAGTTCAACCAGGGTTTCGACAGGAGCTCCAGCCCTATCAGCCAGAAAACTCCCCAGAGCCCTTTGGAAACCATCTGGATCCATTAGTCTTTGGGGGCAGACCAACTTAATAGGTCCCCCACCCCTGCAGAGGGGAAAAGCCGCTGTAAGTCTAAACTTCAGCAAGCAGTGATCTGTCCATGACAGAGGGACTGATGTAAGGCCCAGATCACCAACTCCATGTCCAGATGCAAAAACCAAATCTAGAGTTTGCCCTGCTACATGTGTTGGGCCAATGGCATATTGGGACAGTCCCATGGTTGTCATGGAGACCATGAAATCCTGAGCCACCCCGGATAAGGTGGCCTCAGCATGGATGTTGACATCCCCCAAAACCAACAGTCTGGGGGATCTCAACAGTACACCCGAGACCACCTCTGTCAGCTCAGCTAGGGAGTCTGTTGGGCAGTGGGGTGGGTGGTACAGCAACAGAATCCCCAGTCTCTCCTGCTGACCCAACATAAGGTGCAAACACTCCAGACCAGTAGTCACATGGACAGGGTGCTTGCAGAGTAAGATGGTGCTTCTATAGACCACAGCAACCCCCCTCCCCAGCCCTCAGTTCTACCCTGATGCTGGACCAGGTACCCTGGTGGACATAGCTGGGAGAGACTGACTCCCCCCTGCTCACCCACCCAGGTCTCAGTTATACATGCCAGATCGGCTGCCTCCTCCACAATTAAATCATGAATGAGGGAGATCTTATTATGCACCGATCTGGCATTTAGCAGCAGCATCTGGAGGCCTGAGAGCTGGCTGATAGGGCAACCAACAAACCTGTGCGTGTGGGAAGGACCGGAACAAGGCACAGCCATTAACTGACTGGGCCGCGTTCCCCTTACCTGGCAAGTCCTCCTCACAACGCCATATCTCCCTCTACCCGTCACTACGCTAATTGGCAGAGCTTGGAAGATTACTTGGATGAGACCGATTATCTAGATCCATTTCAATCGGGTTTCAGGCCTGGTTTTGGCACGGAAACAGCCTTGGTCACCCTGTATGATGACCTTTGTCGGGAGAAAGACAGGGGGAGTGTAACTCTATTGATTCTCCTTGATCTCTCAGTGGCTTTTGATACCATCGACCATGGTATACTCCTGGGGAGACTCGCTGATCTGGGAGTTGGAGGTACTGCTTGGCAGTGGTTCTGCTCCTACTTGGCGGGTCGCCTCCAGAAGGTAGTGCTTGGGGAGTTTTGCTCGGCACCCTGGGCCCTCCAATACGGAGTCCCACAGGGGTCAGTACTATCCCCCATGCTTTTTAACATCTACTTGAAGCCGCTGGGTGCCGTCATCAGGAGTTTTGGAGTGTGTTGCCACCAGTATGCTGATGACACGCAGCTCTACTTCTCCTGTTCATCTTTTTCAGGTGAGGCTGTCAAGGTGCTGAACCGATGCCTGGCTGCGGTAATGGACTGGATGATAGCGAATAAATTGAGGCTCAATCCAGACAGGACTGAGATGCTGTTAGTAGGTGGTTCGCCTGACCAGATGGTGGATGTTCAACCTGTCCTGGATGGGGTTGCACTCCCCCTGAAGGAGCAGGTCCATAGTTTGGGAGTTCTTTTAGAACCATCCCTGTCACTAGAGGCACAGGTAGCCTCGGTGGCAAGGAGTGCTTTCTATCAACTTCAGTTGGTGGCCCAACTACATCCCTATCTGGACAGGGAAAACCTTGCTTCAGTTGTCCATGCACTGGTAACCTCTAAATTGGACTACTGCAATGCACTCTACGTGGGACTGCCTTTGAAGACGGTTCGGAAGCTACAGCTCGTGCAAAATGCAGCGGCCAGACTGTTAACAGGGACTCGGAGGTCCAAACATATAACACCGATTCTGGCCCGCTTGCGCTGGCTGCCTATATGCTTCCGGGCTCAATTCAAGGTGCTGGTTTTAACTTATAAAGCCTTACACGGCTTGGGACCACAATACCTGATGGAACGCCTCTCCCGATATGAACCTACCCGTACGCTGCGTTCAACATCAAAGGCCCTCCTTCGGGGGCCTACTCAGAGAGAAGCCCGGAAGGTGACAATGAGAAAATTATGGAATTCTCTCCCTGATGAGGTACGCCTGGCGCCAATGTTGTTATATTTTCGGCGCCAGGTAAAAACCTTCCTCTTCTCCCAGGCATTTTAATATTTAATATTTAATATTTTAATATTTTAATATTTTAGTGTTGAGTTTTGTAGCTGCTTATGTGTTTAATTATGTTTAGGTTTCTGGTATAATTACTCTATTTTTAAGTTGTTTAATATATATTTTAATTGTATATTGGATGTTTATGTTGTGAACCACCCAGAGAGCTTTGGCTATGGTGCAGTATATACATCTAATAAATAAATAAATAAAATTTAAAAAGTAATAAATTACAGTTACAGTTACATGGCCCCCAAAAGTAGTAATTACTGTTACAATTACAAATGTTCTGAAAGTAACTGATTACTTTGCTTTTACTCAAAAGTAATTGCTACAATTACATTTTAGTTACCTTTTTTTTTTAAAAAAAGAATTGCCTACAAGGTGCTGGCCTTGGCTGCTGCACATCTGAGTAGCCTAAAACAACATTAAAAATAAGCACACACACAGAGGATAGTAGAATAATTTTTTTTATCCATAAGATTAACAGAATGGCATAACAGAATCTCACATCCCCTCACCCCACCCCCAGCAATGATGATACCCCAACACACATAATTTTGTATATATATTGCCTCCAGATCTTTTCTCCTTCCACTCCTGTCAATGTTTAAACAATTATTTTCTCCACGCCGTCTCACTCTCCACCTCCTCCCTCATTGCCTCCTAAGCACCCATAGAGCATGAAGGAAAAACAACACAGCACAGAAGCCCAATTTGAAGAACATGATTTTTATTCACAAATCAGAGGAGCAGAAGACTTTCCCTGCTCCTCCCCCAAGTATTGTGCGAAAGTAATGCTGGAAACATTACAATTACTCCTCAAAAGTAATGAAGTTACTACTCATTCTATTACCAGCAAAATGTAATGAAGTTACCCACTCATTACTCAATAAAGTAATAAATTACAAGTAATTCGTTACTTGTAACTAGTTACTTCCAAGCTCTGCTAATTGAGGCCCCCTCAGTGTTGATATTTTGAAAGGAAATATAGACAAATTGAAGGAAATATAAATATAAATATTAAAAGTAGTAGTTTAGATGCAGATGTTTTTTTAAAAAAATGTTTCTGAAAATAGCCACAGAAAATCACTACATAAAAATCCAATTTGCAACTATAGCAAATAGCAAATTAATGGAAAATTTGGCACCAAATCCAAATTGGGCAGAATTCTAGCACATCCTTAGTCTATTCTGAGTAGAACATAGCTGGATACAACTGTATGTTTCCCACATCTAAGTCCAATGCCACAGATACTAGATTGACACCATAAATTGCAATTTATGACCCATTGTTGGTGAAATTCTGATTTACTCCATAATGTACTGTTTCAACCAGAAGGTGAGGGAATTCACCTTTTCCCTCCTTCATGATAATTAATTTTTTTTGCATTACCTTACAAGAATGACAGTGCATTGATTTTCAAAGGGACTCTTTATTATTAGAAAATGTATGAATGATGTCAACAATTGATAGAGGAAGTTCTCCTGAGAGTGTCAAAGGATGCTGGTTTAGATGGGCCTTTGGCCTGATCCATCAGGGCTCTTCTTATCTTCAAAAGCAATGAGGCAAAACAGATAGATGGAATGCACACACACACATCTCCATTTCAAATAAAATATTTTGAGCAGTGTGTGGCTGTTAGGTCTGACCCCATTTTAATTTCCCACAGTGCTCGTAATGTAGTGTCTCTCAGAGCACTGTGGCTAATCCTGCTGCTGATTAGAGTGCTTCTCAGAGCATTGATGCTACCTTTCACCATTTCCCCAGAGAAGCCTGCCAAGGCCCACTAACAGGAGGAGCTCAACAACATATCAGCAACCTGTTCCACAGTAACTCAGAGCAGGGCTTTTAGTGTGGCTGCCCCTGTTCTGCAGAATAGCACTCCTGTTGAGATACAACAGGCACCCATTATCTGCACTTTCCAAAAACTATTGAAGACATTATTGTTCCAACAAGCTTTCTCAGCAGGATGACTAGGTCTCTGCCATGGGCATCTGCTTTGTATTGTTTTAAAATTTATCTGCTGTTATTTTCTGAGTTTTTTAAAAAAATAGCAGTTTTAATGCATTTTGTACATCATCTTGAGACATCATGTGTAGAAAGTGATTAAGTAATAATAACGATAATAACATTTACAACAACAAACATTTTGCCCAGGGGCCTCTCAAATCTGAAGCCAGCCCTCGGATTTGTTTATGTTTCTTTGTTATGTTTTGCCTTTATAAATATAGATTGATTATGAGAACAGAGCTGGGTTTGTCTTCTAAAGGGTTAGCCAATGACAGAAGGGCCATCAAAGGAAACATAAGCACCCAGACCTACCAAAAGCTAGCAGAGTATAACTCAGTTTGCCTGTATATAAAGTTCTGACTAGAACTTTATATTGGTCTGACCTTTGCACTGACTATTTCTGAAGTTTCAAAACTGCTCTGCCTTTCACTTCCAGTAGATACTTGTTTATTCCATTTGCCTCTGCTTCCCCACCCTTTCTCCCAAAGGAGTCACACCTACTGACACACTTATGGGTTTGGAGTGCCACAAGTGATTTTTCTGCTGCAGCAAAAGCCACATGAATGATGGGAAAGATGTCAAAACCAACTTGCTTCTACGGTGTTATTTTATTTATTTGTTTCATTGACAGAAATTGTCACGGTTAGCCTCAGCATATGTCAGAAATGCTTATGGTTGATGTCAAATTTCAATGTGCATGTATCTGCACTTTGTTGCATAGGGAAGTATCTGGAACAATTCAAACGAAAACAAAGATAGCTTTAAAAGTGTTCAGGAACTAGGGAATGGTGTCTATGGGAGCTGAATGATAATACATCATTCTGGGAAACACAGGGAACTGTATGATCTGCCAAAAATAGAATAGAAAACTCAGAAGGTAGCGTAGGTAGGATCAGATCAAGACTTTCCAAATTAATGTTCAGTGTCTTGAATAATATCTTGGGCTGCAAACCTGTCCAGACTTATTTACAATGTATCTCATATATTTCAGTGGGATATTCCCTCATACCTGTGAGTAGGAAGAAAGTGGAGGGGTTTTTTTTGTTGTTTTAGGGCAGACACAGTGGAATGAGCAGATTGGAACATCGGACAGGTAAAGGGGACAGGAGGAATTGGAGGAAAGCTTAGAATACTTTAGGAGAGGCAGTTTCCCCCAAAATATTGTGTAAAATAGGAAATGAACAATGGGGAAGATGTAATTGAACTGAGACAGAAAACAGATGAAGGCATATGCAGGAGAGATTGATGATAAGAGGAAGAGGGAGGAAGGGAGGAAAGGAGATAGGTGGGTGTGAGAGTTGGATCAAGGTGAATTGAATCTGAAACAGGTCAGTGAATCAAATTTCATCTAAATGTTCTCATTTTGAGCATCCTCAGACTTACATTATTGGTGGGTGTAAGAGCTCAAGAATGAATTAGAAACAGCTCCTTCAGGTATTAAATTGAAGTCCAAAAGTTATTGCACTGTGGTAACAACTATGAATTTTATCTGTCTGCATAATAAAAGTAGCACTGAAAGAAAAGCTAACACTGAAATCACATATATTAAAATGCTGTTTGAATAACTTTTCTGTGCAGAGAAATTAGAACAGTCCGATGTTCCTCTAAAGTTGAGAAATTTTTATTCCGGAACCTTATCACCATTAATAGAATGATATTTTGATTTCTGAGACACTAAACACTTTTGGATGTTTATTCTTCTAGTGCAGTGTTTGTTCAGTACTCAGTGGCACTTAAAGAGGGGTAGCTAACCTGTGACCCTCCAGGTGTTGCTGGACTACAGTGTTTATATTCCCTGGCGATTGGTCAAGGAATTTGGAGTCCAACAGCATCTGGAGGTTCACCATTAGAAAATGGCAGCATGTAGTCTGCCTTAAAATGAATCAACATCTTGCATCAAGGTAACCTGAATTCTGTGACCTGCATGAATTTTTATGCATAGTAAGTCCATGCTTATATTCATCCTTAGTTTGCATATTTTATTCTGCAATGTGTGATCCTAGCAGTTGGCTAGCTATGGGCTACAGAGTAAAGGAGCTCCATTCACTGTTCAAGAAAATTCAAAAGGTATTCCAGTAAGAAAAAAATCCTTCTGTCCTGCTGGTCCTCAGTTGAGTCGCCTGATTAAAATGTGCAAGACATTCTAAATGTATCAGGCCAAGATCCAATGCAGAATTAGAGGTTAAGCAGAGAGTTACATGTTAAGTCCAGTGAAACCAATGGGTTTGAGCATGACTAACTCAATGTTGTATTCTTTAAACCATGCTGGTCTCTTCTGGAATTGTATATTGCTAGGTCTTAGCAGTGTAATCTAATCTGCAATCTAAAATTATTAATGATCAATTTACTGCTGATAATTATTCTCCCAAAATCGTCTTTAACACTGAAATTATGTCAGCTTCAAATTTTCTGTGGAAAGCACCAAAGTAGAAAGTGTGAGTCACTCTTCCCCTTTTCATAAGATCTGAATAGCATGCAGGGATGTAGCTGTTCACAGTCTGTTAGACCCCTTATTTTGGAGAGCCGGGTTCCAGCAGGACTCCTATGTCTCCAGCATCCAGGATGCTTGTAACTTGTTTTCTTTTCCTTTCCTGCTGATTGGACCCCATGTAATCAGTACTGAGCGAGATGGCACCAAATGGCCTGAGTCGGTATAAAACTCTTCTGTGTGGCAAATACATTCCCTTTTCCTGCTGATTGGCTCCTAGGGAAGGTGCATTTGAGAAGTATTAAAAATATGGAGACAACAATGGAGAGCAAACAAGAGAGTGATGGAGTTTGCACAGGAGGAGGGTGGACACAACTAGGACTGGACATGAGGGAAAATGGAAAATGAGGTGGGGGGAGAACTTGGGCTGAAGAGGGGTCTCTCATAAGAACATAAGAAGGGCCTGCTGGATCAGGCCAGTGGCCCATCTAGTCTAGCATCCTGTTCTCACAGTGGCCAACCAGGTGCCTGGGGGAAGCCCGCAAGCAGGACCCGAGTGCAAGAACACTCTCCCCTCCTGAGGCTTCCGGCAACTGGTTTTCAGAAGCATGCTGCCTCTGACTAGGGTGGCACAGCACGGCTAGTAGCCATTGATAGCCCTGTCCTCCATGAATTTGTCTAATCTTCTTTTAAAGCCGTCCAAGCTGGTGGCCATGACTGTATCTTGTGGGAGCAAATTCCGTAGTTTAACTATGCGCTGAGTTAAGAAGTACTTCCTTTTGTCTGTCCTGAATCTTCCAACATTCAGTTTCTTTGAATGTCCACGAGTTCTAGTATTATGAGAGAGGGAGAAGAACTTTTCTCTATCCACTTCCTCAATGCCATGCATAATTTTATACACTTCTATCATGTCTCCTCTGACCCGCCTTTTCTCTAAACTAAAAAGCCCCAAATGCTGCAACCTTTCCTCGTAAGGGAGTCGCTCCATCCCCTTGATCATTCTGGTTGCCCTCTTCTGAACCTTTTCCAACTCTATAATATCCTTTTTGAGATGAGGCGACCAGAACTGTACACAGTATTCCAAATGTGGCCGCACCATAGATTTATACAATGGCATTATGATATCGGCTGTTTTATTTTCAATACCTTTCCTAATTATCCCTAGCATGGAAATTTTCCCTAGCATGTCCTCCAGTTTGTTCATTTGTTTCCAACGATCTCATTTTCAACCCAGCAGCAAAAAAAAAAAAAAAAAAAAAAAGAGGGAGGGGGAAGTTGCGTGCTTTGCTCCAGCCCAAAGCCAGGAGTGTGGGAGGAGGAGAAAAAGAGAGAAGAGTATGTTCAAGTGTGAGGGAGAATGTGTGTGTGTGTGAGAGACAGACAGAGAGAGAGAGAGAGAGAGAGAGAGAGAGATGGTGTTTCAGCTTTTAATGATGTTGTTATATCTGTGATGTGCATGGTAGGGTGAAATGCAAATGAATATGGCAAAGAATGTGTGTGTGTGCATGTGTGTGATGCAGCCAACACCAACAGTAAGGATCAGGAATTTCCATGCTTAAGTTTCCTCCTAAAACTCAGAAGCTCTGCTCAAATGCAGTTACTCTGAGTATTAGTATGGGAGCCAAGAAGGGAAACACAGCAAAGAAATCTCCTTACCTTACAGCATGATGACAATGAAAAACTGCCTGAATGGGCTAAAACCTCTGTCTTTTTCTAACACTCTACATATGTATGGAAGGAAGAAGGGGTAGGAGAAGGAGCTAGAAAAATCCCTTCCTACCTTCTAGAATGTGGCAAAGTTTAAAAGGTTACAAATTCCTATGAAAACGAGTGATCTGCTTAGAAAGTGTGCCTTCATTTAGGAAAAACAGGCTATGTTTTAATCCAGCAGCAAAAAAGCTGGAAGAAAGAGAGTAGGATTGGAGAGAGAGCCTCTATTGTTGTAGGGCTTTCTGAGTCAGTTAGGCAGGTCTCAATGACTGTCAATTAGAAGCAAATCTTTATTAGTTCTTGCATCAAAAAGCCAAGTAGTGGAGAGTGAGAATTCTCTAATTACAGAAGAAGAGCCACTGCATCCTGATGCTAGTATCCCATCTACATCTTCAAGCAGTTTGGTAGCAGCCAGAGGTAAATGTGTGGTCACTGAATTCATTAATTCAAGCAATATCTCTGGTAGTGAGAAGGACAGTCAAATGATGACAGTGATAGAAGCAGAAAGCAGTATTTAAGGCTGGCCAGATTATTTTATAATCTTAGAAGGTTGTATAATCCTAGAGTGGGAGTGTGGCTGTGACTATTATGACGAGAACCCTGAACTTCTGAATTTGCCACTACACTACTGATATGTAAAAGCAGAGTCTAGTCCCTTATGGATGCTTGGGCAACACATTTCTTTAGAAATATTGAAAGAAGCATGACTCAAGCCCTTTTAAGGCATTCATTATCAATAGGTTTGTTTGTTTATCTCTTCTTACAAGACAGGCTTTCCATTCTTCTGTTCCAGTCTAGTTGCTTGCCTCTGCTCAATGTAAACAGAAAGTGCATTTATGACTGTTAAAGTCTTAATGACAAAGAGTTGAAATAATTTTTCTAGTAATTTTCTACATTTTTCTACTATGACTATGATTGCAATCCTTTGCACGCTTATCTGGGAGTAACATTACTTCTGTGTTTCTTGCGAACACATTTTTTTAGCAACCAAAAAGACGAGTGTACATGTGGACATCACCAAATGGTCAATATAGGGATCAATTTGATTAAATAATTGGTAGCAGAAGGTGGAGAAGTTCCATACTTTCTGCGAAAACAAGACCAGGAGCAGACTGCGGTACAGATCATGAACTGGTCGTATCGAAAATCAGAGTAAAGCTAAAGAAGAAGAACAAAGCTATTATAATGTCAAAATACAATTTAAATATAACATGCCAGAAGAATATAAAGATCAAATTTTCCGGCTGATAGGACCGGCGCTCCTGTTGAAGCCCTGGTTAATCTGTGGAATGCGGAGATGGCCCGGGCTGTCGACACGATCGCTCCTGCGCGCCCTCTCCTTTGCAGAGCTCATTCAGCTTCTTGGTATGCTCCAGAGTTGAGGGCGATGAAGCAAGATAGGAGGCGGCTTGAGCAGAGATGGAGACGAACTCCTGATGAATGCAACTATACGCTGGTTTGTGCTTTCACCAAGCGGTATATAGGAGCGGTGAGGGCGGCGAAAAAACAATATTTCGCCACCACTATTAAGGCATCTCTCTTCCGCCCAGCGGAGCTTTTTAGAGTTGTCCGAGGGCTACTCCATCTAGGCCTTCAGGACACTGTAGATACTTCGGTGGCCCACTGCAATGAGTTTGCTGAGCACTTCCAGCATAAGATCTTACGCATTCGTCGGGACCTAGACTCTCATTTTATAGCAGTTAACCCTAGTGAGGTGTCTGGTGCACAGTCTTATCATGTTTTGTTGGATGAGTTTCAGTCGGTTCAGTTCGAGGACGTGGACAAGGTGCTTGGACAGGTACGTGCAACCACTTCGGTACTAGATCCTTGCCCCTCTTGGCTAATAAAAACTGGCAAGGAGGGAACAGTTGGCTGGGCCAGGGAAGTGATAAATGCCTCCTTGCGAGAGGGAGTGGTCCCTGGCTGTCTGAAGGAGGCAGGAGTAAGACCACTCCTGAAAAAGCCTTCCCTGGACCCAGAGGATTTCAGCAGCTACAGACCAGCGGCAAATGTTCCATATCTCGGCAAGATCTTGGAACGAGTGGTTGCTGACCAGCTCCAGGCGCTATTGGATGAAACCGATTATCTAGATCCATTTCAATAGGGTTTCAGGCCCGGTTTCGGCACTGAGACGGCCTTGGTCACCCTGTTTGATGATCTATGTCGGGAGAGAGACAGAGGGAGTGTAACTCTGTTGATTCTCCTTGATCTCTCAGTGGCTTTTGATACCATCGACCATGGTATCCTTCTGGAGAGGCTTGCGGAGTTGGGAGTTGGAGGCACTGTGTGGCAGTGGTTCCACTCCTACTTGGCAGGCCGTCTCCAGAAGATAGTGCTTGGGGAACATTGCTCGACACCGTGGGTACTCCAATGTGGGGTCCCGCAGGGTTCGGTTTTGTCTTTTATATGAAGCCGTTGGGTGCGGTCATCAGGAGTTTTGGAGTGCATTGTCACCAGTATGCTGATGACACACAGCTCTACTTCTCCTTTTCATCTTCCTCAGGTGAGGCGGTCAATGTGCTGAACCGTTGCCTGGCCGCGACAATGGACTGGATGAGAACTAACAAACTGAGACTCAATCCTGATAAGACTGAGATGCTGTTGGTGGATGGTTTTTCCAATCAGATGGTGGATACATATCTTGTCCTGGATGGGGTTACAATCCCCCTAAAGGAACAGGTTTGTAGTCTGGGACTCATTCTAGACTCTTCCCTGTCACTTGAGGCTCATGTAGCCTTGGTGGCACGGAATGCGTTCTACCAACTTTGATTGGTAGCCCAGCTACATCCCTACCTGAGTAAGGAGGATCTTACATCAGTAGTACATGCTCTGGTAACCTCACGTTTGGATTACTGTAATGCGCTCTATGTAGGGCTACCTCTGAAGACGGTTCGGAAGCTACAGCTGGTGCAAAATGCGGCGGCCAGACTGCTAACAAGAACGAAGCGGTCCGAGCATATAACACCTGTTCTGGCCCGCTTGCACTGGCTTCCAATACGCTTCCAGGCCAAATTCAAAGTGTTGGTATTAACCTATAAAGCCTTATACGGCGCAGGACCTCAATATCTGTCGGAACGCCTATCCCGCTATGAACCGGCTCGTACACTACGGTCTGCTACGAAGGCCCTCCTCCGGGTCCCGACTCATAGGGAGGCCCGGAGGGCAGTGGCAAGATCAAGGGCCTTCTCAGTGGTGGCCCCCGAACTATGGAATAGTCTCCCCAAGGAGGTTCACCTGGCGCCGACACTATCATCCTTTCGGCGCCAGGTTAAAACCTTTCTCTACTCAGAGGCATTTTAATTTTTTGTTAATGATTGTAATGTTTGTAATTTGATTTTAGCCTTTGCTGTTTTTAGATTGTGAAATTTGATTTTAGACTGATGTTTTTGTATTATATTGTATTTTATTGTATCTATGTTCACCGCCCAGAGAGCTATTGCTAGTTGGGCGGTATATAAGTTTTAAAAATAAATAAATAAATAAAAATAAGGAACCGATTTGACGCTTTCAACTTAGTTGACAGAGAACCAGAAGAACTATGGACTGAAGTCAGAGACATGATCAGGGAAGAATGCAAAAAGACAATATCTCTAGTTAAAAGAGAGAAAGACCTCAATGGATGACTGAGGAAACTCTTAAAATGGTTAAAGAGAGAAGGAAAGCAAAAGCAAAGGGAGATAGAAACACAGTCAGAACCCTAAATGCAACAATACAGCGACTAGTATGCAGGGACAAAGAGAACCATTACAAAAGTTATTGTATAGAAATAGAAGAGAACAACAAAAAGGGTAGAACAAGAGCCCTGTTCCAAAAGATTAGAGAAATGAAAGGGAAATTTAAACCAAGAGTAGGGATGTTGAATAATCAACAGGGGAACACAATGACTGACCGAGATGAAATAAAAGGAAGAAAATAAATACACCAAAGAACTCTATAAAAGAGATGCCAGGATGACAGATTCATTCATGGAGGAACCTTATGATGAAGAACCAGAAATTTTAGAATGCGAGGTGAAAGCTGCTCTTTAAATACTTGGAAAAAACAAATCACCAGGAACAGATGGCATACCAATAGAGTTGCTACAAGCTACTGAGACTGAATCTGTCCAAATTTTGACAAAAATTTGTCAAGAAAGATGGAAAACTAAACAATGGCCCACAGACTGGAAGCGTTCAATATATATCCCAATTCCAAAGAAAGGGGATCCCAGGGAATGCAGTAATTATCGAACGATTGCCTTAATATCCCATGCAAGTAAAGTAACACTCAAAATTCTACAACAAAGGCTCTCACCATATATGGAGCAAAAAATGTCAGATGTCCAAGCTGGATTTAGAAAGGGAAGAGGCACCAGAGATCATATCACAAATATACTTTGGATAATGGAACGGAGTAAGGAATTTCAGGAGGAAATCACACTGTGCTTTATAGATTACAGCAAAGCCTTTGACTATGTAGATCATGAAAAACTATGGAATGCTTTAAAAGTAATGGGGGTGCTACAGCATCTGATTGTCCTGAAGCACAACCTATACTCTGGACAAGAGGCTACTATAAGGACAGAATATGGAGAAACCGATTGGTTCCCCATCGGAAAAGATGTGAGACAGGGGTGTATTTTATCAGCCTATTTGTTTAATCTATATGCAGAACATATCATACGGAAAGCAGGATTGGACCAAGATGAAGGGGTTGTAAAAACTGGAGGGAGGAATATCAATAGTTTAAGATACGCAGACGATACCATACTACTAGCAGAAACCAGTAATGATTTGAAACAAATGCTAGGGAAGTTAAAGAAGAAAGCACAAAAGCAGGACCACAGCTGAACATCCAGAAGACTAAAGTAATGACAACAGAAGATTTCTGTAACTTTAAAGTTGACAATGAGGACATTGGACTTGTCAAGGATTATCAATACCTCGGCACAGTCATTAACCAAAATGGAGACCATAGTCAAGAAATCAGAAGAAGGCTAGGACTGGGGAGGGCAGCTATGAGAGAACTAGTAAAGGTCCTCAAAAGCACTGAACGCTAAAGCCAGGATCATTCAGACCATGGTATTCCCAATCTTTATGTATGGATGTGAACATTGGACAGTGAAAAAAGCAGATAAGAGAAAAATCAACTCATTTGAAATGTGGTGTTTCAGAAGAGCTCTGTGCATACCATGGACTGTGAAAAAGACAAATAATTGGGTGTTTAACAAATTAAACCAGAACTATCATTAGAAGCTAAAATGATGAAACTGGGGTTGTCATGAACCTGTAATGGTCATGAGTTATTAAAAATCTGATGACAACACTTTGGCTCCAGTAAGGGACTCTGGGAGATGGTTACAGTTAGAAAAAGACAAGCTTTGCCAATTTGGAAAGTTAAGTTTCATTTTCCAGCTGAGGACGGTTAGAAGAAGCCTTAACAAGCTGCACCTGTTTATCTTTGCTGATTAGCAAGTGCCTGGCACCCAAGGTCATCCTTGGCCTATGCAGTTGGAAAACACCGTTGGGAGGGGGGCCTGAAGGCGCGAAAATGTGAGAAACATCGAGAAGAAAGTTACATCAGTCAATTCCTGATTGGTCAATTAATCTTGGACCGTTAGGATCCTTTTCCCTTAAGTATAGGGCTAGGGACCCATAGCTTTTGTTCTCTGTTCTCTGCCTATGCTGACTGGCACCAGAGTTCCAAACCTTTTCTGCCTTATGGTTCCTGGGGTTGCTTATGGGAAGGCAACCTATGTCTGGTTCCATTGCTTTATGTTGAACATCCATCTCTCTTAGGAGAGGTGCCACGCAACCAACTACCTCGTATGTAAGTAGTTAGGTGAGTTAGTTTGTTGTTTTCTTGTTGTGTGTATGAATTCTCTTGTAAGAACCTAAACCCCTGTTGGGTGAATGGTCTTAAAGGATTACTTGCTGCTATATGATATGTGCACTTATATATTTTAATAAAGCTACTTCTATTTAACCTGGTGTGTTCATTTGAGAGAAGGGGTGGTTCTGAATTCAGTGTTTTGACCCAATCTCAGTCACTCACTACCAAAGAGGGTTAAGAAGTTAAAAGCTTGGATTTTAAGTGTTAAACCAGAGGTGCCTGGCAAGGAGTGTAACTGTGACTCTTGCCTGTTAGGACCTTGGTTTTATATACCTTCTGGGCTCAGAGATCCCCTGGCTCTGAGTGGACCAGTATACAGGGGTGGTGGCAGCCTACCTTCTACCTTGCAGGGTTGTGGTGAGCGTACACAGCCTTGGTAAGGGTGAAGTAATAGCTTTTTGGTTCCAGTCTCATTTCCCTAAGGGTGGGGGTCTGAGCCTGATGCATGATCCTGGGACCCTGAGGGTCGGGCAGGCATGACAGGGGTTATCATACTTTGGACACATAATGAGATGACATGATTCACTAGAAAAGACCATAATGCTGGGAAAAGCAGAAGGGAGTAGAAAAAGAGGAAGGCCTAACAAGAGATGGATTGATTCCATGAAGGAAGCCACAGACCTGAACTTACAAGATCTGAACAGGGTGGTTCATGACAGATGCTATTGGAGGTCACTGATTCATAGGGTTGCCATAATTCATAATCAACTTGAAGGCACATATCGACAACAACAAACTGGCAAAGCACTGTGCCACAAGGAGTAATGATAGTTTTGTTTTTTCAACCCAGAGATAAATATTCTCAATATGCATACCCACACATTAAAAAGCCTGATGTTCTGAGTTTCATACACTATGGGATAGGAATGGGAGAGAAATTCAATTCAGTTCACATTTAAAGCTAAATGTATTGGATTGCTGCCACAGAACAGCATTGAGTTTGGGACTGTGCTGGCACAGCAGTGGAGCCAGTGTGTCCATACAGCCCTAATCTTACCACTGTTCTGTCCTCTCCTTGTATCATCCAGGTATGGGTTAGTGATGCCACTGTCAGGAGGGGGACTCCACAGCATCTCCCTACCACACTGGCTGCTCCTGCATGGAGATTAATCAATAAGTGACCCATGGCAGAAAAGGGCAACCAAAATGATCAGGGAACTTGAACCTTACAACATTTGGGCCTTTTTAATTTAGGGGAAAATGTTGATAAGGGGAAACACTATATAGGAGTATAAAATTATACATGGTGTGGAGAGTGGAGAGAGGGAAGTTTTTACTCCTCTTGTAATGTTGGAACCCAGCCGGGGTCATCCAATGAAACTGAAGGGTGGGAGATACAGTACAGACAAAAGGATGTACTTCTTCACATGGCACATAGTTACACTATGGAATTCACTGCCTCAGAATGTGTGGTGGCCACCAACTTAGTTGGCTTGAAAAGGGGATTTGACAAATATCTGGAAAATAAGCTTTCTGGCTACTAGTCATGATGGCTATATACTACCTCCATGATCAGAGGCAGAATGCCTCTATCAGTTACTGGGGAAGAACAGCAGGAAAAGGGCCGGAGGTCAGTGGTAGAGCACCTGCTTTGCATGCAGAAAGCCCCAGATTCAATCCCCGGCATCTCCAGGTAGGGATGGGGATGTCGCCTGCCTGAAACCCTGGAGACCTGCCGCCGGTCAGTGTAGCCAATGGTATCATTCAGCATAGATACATAGATCAATGCTGATTCATTATAAGGCAGATTCCTATGTTCCCAAACTAGCATATTATATGAAGAGAGGGCTATTGTACTCATGTTCTGCTTGTGGACTTCCCAGAGCCATACAGTTGGCCACTGTGGGAAGCAGGATGCTGGATTACATAAGTCTCTGGTGTGATCCAATAGGGCAAATCACATCTTTTAAAGATTTTATCAGTATCAAAAGTTCTCATACAACAGGGGCAGCAAAGACAAATAGTTCAGTCTTCATGTTACATAAAGTAACATATGCCATTGAGCTTACTGTGTGGAAGCTTTCCAAAATTTAAGAAGTACAACAGTGGCAGAACCTGTATTGATATTAATGATACTGGATTGCATCCTTATCAGCTTAGGTTATGCAGTAAGCTTGAAAGGCAATCATAACTAAATGTTGGTTACATTGCCAGTAAGCTTCCCCTAAAAATCAAGAGCATTTTTATTCCATATTATGGAACAAGCCACAGAAGTCCTTCACCCCTACCACAACCAGTGATGTCAGGAGGCAGCAATTTTTGTCCTGTCTCATGTTTTTCGCAATCAGTACTGTGTGCATTCTGGTAAAATTTGACTTCACCTAAAACCTACATTGTTTGTCTTGCTCTCTGCTCTGACTGAAACTAACATAATTAAATATGTAATCAATTATTTAATTAATTTCAGTGCAATTCAATGGGAGGGAAATTTCAAAAACAATACAGAAAAAGTAATGATTTACATCATGTTTGCAGACTAAAAAAAGAGATAGCAAACAGCTTGAATTCATTTACTTGATTTCCATTCTTGACCTCTGATGAACATGTGAATTGCAGCAATTTCCGAACATGCAAATTGCAGCAATTACAACCACTTATTATTGACACAGACATGCTGATGTATACATGGAGCTTTTCGGATGGCCAAAGCTGTTCCATTTTCTTGAATGGATAAAGCTGATGGGGAACTGGCCAATTTATCTTTAAAAGGGAAAAACAATGTATGATGTGAATTCTAAAGGGGCAACAATGATAGAGGCTGTGCTATAGACAGCTGATGGACATATCATATCAGCTGATAGAGGTGGGTTCTACCTGTGATGTCCAGTTGTGCCTTTTTTAAAAAGTGCATAGTGGTAGAGTAAAATCTTGAAACCTAGGGTCTTTTGCTTTAATAATTATCTGAATAGATAAAGGTAACATAGAATCACTTATGTCTCTGGTGATGTACTTCTGATTAGGGATGTGTCTGAATTTTGCAAAATTTGAATTTGACACAGGATTTCCTATTTATTCCCTTTTTTGTCCTTCTAGTGGTTTTCTGCAGCTGAAGTGGATTTTTTTTAAAAAAAATGCTTCAAAAATATTAATATTAATATTTACCTCAAAACAGCAATATTAATACTGATATTTTGAGGAGAATATCAATATTACTGAACACCTATAAAATATGATATTTTCAAAAATATCAATATTAATATCAATATTTTTGCAGAAAAAACCCAAATTGGTATTTATTGCAAATAGCAAACATTGATCCCCAACGAAGTGGTACTGGAAAGAAGTTCAATGGAGCAAAAATTGAACTGGCACTGAAATGTGGATCCTATCCCTTCTTCTGATTGAATTAAGTCATTTATTGCCTTTATATGCCGCCTTTCCTGAAATGAACTCAAGAGGGTATACATGGTTCTCCCCCTCTACATTTTATCTTAACAACAATTTCTGTGAGGTAGGTTAGGCTGAGAGATTGTGAGTGGTCTAAGATCACCCAGTGAGCTTCATGACTTAATAGGGTTTGAACCTCTTCTTGCTTAAGACACAGTTTATGATTTTGAATGTTTCTCAGCCTGCCTGCCTGCCTGCTTGCCTGCCTGCCTGCCTTCCTTTTCCATTCGGGCTTCATGTCATCTGGATCAAGAATTTAACACTGTTTATTATGTGTGCACATAGGTGTATGATTTTGTGTGTTGTCTTCCTTCCTCCAGCCATGCTATTTGAAATGTGCTTAGCAGATCCATGAATTGCTTACCTATTGCACCTCAAATGCCAATAAAGCCTGACAATTACAATGCACTAACTTTTTTAAAAAAATGCATGAAGGCTCTTGAAGCATATTTTCCCCTGACAATCCCAAAAGGTCTGGTTCAGCATTTTCTAATTCAATGGTAAGAAAAATACAACTGTAATAAAATTTTGACGCTATTGGCTTTGAACATTTTCTCTCTCCTTTACAACAGCTGCTGCTGAGACACTGAAACGTTTGTCAAAATATCAAGAGTTGCTGGCAGATATTTATGGATTATTTTTCTATTGCCCAGGTGGGTAGTAATTCCTGCTCAGTCTGTGAAATATCTGCAGTTTGCCTATATTCACTAGATATTGAAGAAGGCAACTGATTTCTGCCCCCAATCTCACCACTGTGTGATGGTGTTGCACTGTTGTTTTCAACAGAGGTAGATGTTGATGCACCACTGGATTATTTGGTTCCTCAGTAATATACACAAGGAGTAATTTTTTCCTTATCTCTCACAGTTCACTGAGATAAAGTAGGCTGAATGTTAGCCTTTTTTCTGATTGCCCTTTAGATCAATTTATATTTCTGCTTCAGTCGGTTTGTTCAGAAAAGTGAATTTAACAGCACAAAATTCAGTTTCTAGCTTTGCATCTCAATCACAACCTTATTTTCCTGTTTAGTCGTATAAAACAGAGGACACCTATATTACTTACTTCCCCTGTGCAATATGACTCAAATATTAAACCAAAGGAAAAATCTTTGTCTTTGTCTTGGGGCCTCTGGAATTATTGTGTCTTTGCTTTTTATAAGTACATGGTGTTTATGGGAACTGCAAAGCTACAAAACACGAGGCAACCATATCTGCAAGGTCTACATAGAACATAAAAGCTTATTGTTTGGGATGCATAGGTTTTCACTGTGTTGTCTTCAAGAGGGATGTAATATTTTCCCTCTCTCCAATAATATATGAAAGCCTTTGGACATCTGTTTCTTTGGGTGCTTACATGGATACAATGAATTTGTGGAAAGGTACTATGGTAATCTTGTACTCACCACCTGCAACAAAGTAAAAACAAGATCATTTGTGTAATACTGCAAACAATCCAATCTTGCAATTGGAGTGAGAAGTCGAAAATGTTTCTTACGACAACCCAATACATTTATGCTGAGGAACATTCATAGCTGGTACTTTTGTAAAAGGGAATTAAGGTTGATGAGCAGAAAAGAAACTGATGATAGCACAAAACAAACACAAAGCAAGAAAATGAAGGGAAGGAAGAAAATTAGTTTTACCAATTTTCTTACCCATAAATGCCCAGACAAATATGATTGGGCTTTCTAGCATGTATCCATTTTGTCTGAGTAAACAATACATCCATTTATTCATTTGCCACGAATTCAGGCATCTCCTTCAAATAGACTTCAGTTCTTAGGACTACTTTCAGAAAATTAGTTCTAACAATTAGCGGGCAGGCAATTAGGGGGTAAGAGGGCTGGAGTCAGAAATCAGAGCCCCAGACCCTGACTAGTCACTATAGGGTGCCTGGAGCCCTTATTCTTAGGGCCGGGCTACAAAAGACATTAGTACTGTACCAGAATCTGCCCTCCATTTTCTCAAAAGAGGGTTCCATTTTTCTGCCTCTTTCTCAAGACCCTTGAAAATGTCTTACAAACAGGGGTGGTAGATCTCAGAACCTCTCTATCCAGCCCTCAGGACTCTCCCCAGGCTACTCCTCTTCCCAGGTCACACTCCTCACTGACTCTGCTTCACACCCTCCTGGCTCTTTTTGACTGGCTAGAATTCTGATAATGTCTTTTGTTTGCCTGGATAGAGGGCAGAGAGGGATGTGTAAAGAAACTAGCCACTGTACAAAGGCAACATTTACATTCATTGCTTCATCCACTTTTGCTTCTGGCCCCACACATCACTGGTATATTGCCCCAGGAAGGTTGCTCAGAAGGGAATGTGGCCCTCAGGATGAGAAAAAATAGTTACCCATTCATGCTTTAGAATTTCAGTCAATGTAGGGGTTTGAGCTTACCTTATCACTGTAAGGTAGCCAAGGATGGTGGTATGTGTTTTTTCTTTACAGTAAACATTTTTCCAGCGCTATGCAGCTTCCCTGGATCTTCATGCTTCTGGATCTGAAAACGTTCCATGGGAGGAACTACCTCATCATGTCTTGTCATGGGATCTGATTGCAACGGGGGCCACTGGGAAAGCTGCAAAGTGAGATTGGTGGCATGTTTTACAGAATGAAAGAAAGGACACTCACAAACACTCCTCAGCCATCTCAAAAGGGAAGCCCATGGTCCATCCATGAGAATTGTGCTGACGTGATCACTCTCCTTCGATAATTTATTTTCTTGTTAACTTATGGAAAATGGTAAAAAAATAATAAGAAACATTTTCAGCCCAGCACTAAAACCCATGCACACCTCTCTTTAGAACTCATTGAGCTTATGAGCCACAATTCATGCCACATAATGGAATTAAATACAAACTTGTAATAGGTTAATTAAATATATGCTGCCATTCCACTTTCTGGTGTCACTATTCTGAAAAAAGAAGAAAAGGAGAGATGCTGTTTCTCTGTTGCTAAGGTGAGAATAATAGTTTTAAGAAATGGGAAACCTCATTGTATTCTTGTTTCCTGTTGTATTGTCTAGAACTTGTCTTCTTGACATTTAATGCAGTATGGCAGAGGTAGACAATATGGTACACCCCAGATTTTGTTAGAGTACAACTCTCATCATCCCTGATCATTGGCCATGCTGGCTGGGGCTGATGGGAGCTGTAGTTCAACAACATTTGGAGGGTACCACATTGGCTACCTGTGCAGTAAGTGTGTGCGTGTGTGTACCCTTGAAGTTAAGGTTTCGTTTGTTTATATTTTCAGCCAAAGGAAAAGGTTTCCTGACTGACTTCTTTCACCTTATATGATCCATGCTGACTGGATAATTTCTCAGGGAAAAAAATGAAAATTTCTGCTGAATATAGAGTTAAGGTTGGCATATAATCAAATTTGATCCCTGCTACAGAGTTTGTGCTATCTTTACTGCTCTCATCAAGCAGCTCTGAGCTGATTCAAGCTTCACCTCACTCCTGCCTCATGTCTTGGTGGATTTGTATTGATAAGCATTCTTGACTTCCTGAAGCAGCGAAAAGTTCAGAGGCAGTGTTAAAGAGTTTAGTTTCCTTTGAATGAGACAGCATGGGAGACTTATGAAGCATGTAATATCTGCTTATTTACAAGTATACAAGGAGTGCCTCTGTTGGAAGTAGCAGGTTCTTGCATAATACAACTGCTAGAGCTGCTACATATTACCAAAGCATACCCTTATACAAGTCAAAGACATAATTTTTTTTTGTCACATCCACACTATGCATTTAAAACACTTCTTATAAGATGTTTAACACTTTTGGCTTCCCCCGAAGAATCCTGGCCACTGTAGTTTATTAAAGGTGATGGGAATTACAGCTCTGAAATTCTATGTAAACAAGTGTAAAGTTATGCATATTGGAGCACAAAAAGTCTTAATTTCACAGTTCCTGGCCAGGAACAGGAACTTGGGGTTGTAGTGAATAGCTTGATGAAGATGTCAACCCACTGTGTGGCAGCTGTAGACAAATTCCATGCTAGAGATCATTAGGAAAGATATTGGAAATAAAACGGCGGATATAATAGAAATCTATGGTGCAGTTGCATTTGGTATACTGTGCATAGTTCTGGTCACCTCACCTCAAAAAAGATATTGTAGAGTTGGAAAAGATTCAGAAAAGGGCAACCAGAATGATCAAGCGGATGAAGCAACTCCCCTGTGAGGAAAGGTTGAAGCATTTGGGGCTTTTTTGTTTAGAGAAAAGACGAGTAAGAGGTGACATGAAAGAAGTGTATAAAATTATGCATGGCATGGAGAAAGTGGATAGATAAAGGTTTTACCCATCTCTCATAACAGCAGAACTCATGGACATCCAATGAAACTGGAGGGCATGGTCAGGTGCGGGCCTTTTAAGCCTATTCTGCCCTCTCTACTGGCCTCTTCAGTCTGCGAGGCGCCCTCCTTCTCAGATCTCACTGGTTTCCTTTAGGGGGGAGAGTAGAACTTTTTTTGCTGGACAGCCATTCTTTGGTGACTGGTTTTGTTTTCTGCACTGTGTCCCTCATTCAGCTGACTCAGCATTTAATTCTGTTTGGCATGTTAGCCAGGTAGGGATCACCTTTGGGGCTAACCTGTGCTACCCACTCAGAGTTGTGAGGCACCAGGAGTGGTAAGTTAGGAAGGCTTCCCTACCCACCATTAAGGGTGGGGCTGAGGACAGAGGGTGGAGTTAGGGTCACCCCCCAGGGTGGGTCTCACCTGAGAGATTAAGATCTAGCTCCTCACACTGCCACACTGCAGAAAGTTGGTTTATTTTAATAAAGTAGTTGAAGTTTATTAAGTTTAATAAATTTAATAAATGTAGATTAAGTTTTCCCCCAACTTCACTTGTGTCAAACCTCTTTATTTCATGGTTATGGTCACAATTACTCTTAAGTGCAACTGATGTTTAATGTTGGTAATGCAAAAATCCTAGCAGTTATAAGCAGCTGAAATGTACAACAGTATTCAGCTGCTTAACACTTCTTCAGTGGGGAACATGACCTCACTGAAATTGATCCACATATTCTCATAAATGAGTGCCAGATAGCCAAGGACGCACTTTATTTGATATATCCTCTAGACCCTTTTTTAAAACACAGAATTCCTCTTCATGTTATATTTCTTACCAAGTCTGTGACACTGATCAATAACCATTTTATATGTTTTAGCCTCATGTGATGAGGCATAAAACACAAGATACAAAGGCCCCTTTAAACTGATAAGTTTATATTATCCATGGAATGCTCCATTTCTTCTGAATGGATAGAATTGTACCTTGTTCTTTAGTGTTATATGATGTAATATATACTAAAATAAAATGTACCTAAATTTATTCACAAAAATAAGGAAATGTTAGACAAAAGATTCCATACTGCTGTAATAACTGGCATTTTAAATATGTTGTTGTTGTTGTTATTTCCATTTATAGACAGCTTACTAGATCTCAAAGTGGTTTACAATAAAATACACAAGGTTCAATAAAAACATATCAAATTAATTGACAAAGCAAAATACATAAACAATATCCATATATAGTACATAAACATGAATGAAACCTTAATCTTTAAACAACTAGTTAAAATAGTCTCAGACCTTCAAGGAAAATACGGCTATGTTACCAATACAAACAAGCAGGGCCGGTTCTAAAGGGTGGCCAGGTGGAGCACTGGCTGAGGCCCCCTGGAGCTACAGGGGCCCCTCTGCCGCCCCTCTGCTCCCCTTCCATGATCCAAACCCCTCCCCACGCCCCCCACCTACTTGTCTGCTGTCTTTTACCATTGCCCGTAACGAAGATTGCGGCTGCGGTTTCCCTAAGGTACTGAAGCCCCTGCCGCCATCTTAGTTGATGGCAGAGATGTGCATGCGTAGCATGCACACGTGCCATCAACAAAGATGGCGGCGGAGGCATCATCCCCTTAGGGAAACTGTGGCCGCCATCTTCGTTAAGGGCAATGGAAAAGACAGCAGACAGGTAGGTGGGGTGTGGGGGGGGGTTATTTATTTTTATTTATTTATTCAACTTTTATACCACCCGACTAGCAGTAGCTCTCTGGGCAGTGAACACAAGTACAATAAAATCACAAGTACAATAAAATCACACAATACATGCATGCACGCGCACGGGAGGGCCCAGGGCAAGCTGATGCCCAAGGGCCCCGGCATACCTGGAGCCAGCACTGCAAACAAGGACTAAAGGGAGTCACAAAAAGCTTTTTACATATTTGAAATTTTCTGCTAGAGAATTAAGAGTTACTGAATATATATTTAAAGGTTTGGGGTTAATCATATTTAAAATGTACTGTATGTCAATAATGGTTTCAAAGTTTGCCATTTTCAAATAAAATACCAAAACATCAGAATTACAACTCAAGGCATTAAAATTATCACTATTTTAAAAGTGTTTTCAGGATCATCAACAGCTTTCCTGTAAACAGATATGTCAACACAGATGCATAGTTTTACCATATTGGCCTGCACTCTCTTGCCATTCCTGGAACCCCTTTCATAGATATATTTTCCAGTTTGATTAGATCCCACAAAGCCGATGGCTTTGATATCAGGATGGTCACAAATAAAATTCACAGCTGCATTTTGTCCATGGATGATGTTCAGTGTTCCATCAGGGGATCCAGCATCCTACAGCAGCATGGCAAGGAACATGAGGGTTCCTGGAACACCCAACAATCAGTAGTGTAGCTTTCTGCATGAGCTGTACCAGCTGCTGGTCTCTCACATCCATGTCAGCAGATGTTCAGGAGGACAGGTCACGGTGGCATCTACTCCACACAACAGGCTCCAACTTGCTCGGCAGGCCAGAGGATGAGGAAAGTGGGTGGAAGCGGCAGTCACTGAGACTGACTACTGAGTAAACATGGCTAGGACTGTACTGTGAGCAGACATGTAGACAAACTGATATTAAGAGACCTGACTTAAGCAGAAGGCTTTGGACTTGGCCTTCTACCAGCTGAACAATATATGATTCTGCAAACACAGGAAAAGAAGATAAGAATCTACGATTCATTTGTGAACTCAGCAAACAGCAGTTAGGTGAATTGGCTAGCCTGCCTACCATAAAAGTGTACTTTCATTATTTCAGTCAATTTAATGATACAGAGTGATTTCATAAACGAATTTTGCCCCAGAAATCTATCACTCCTGCTTATATCAGAGAGAATCCATTAAAAACAATCCCCAAACTGTATTATACCAAGCAAAATTAATACACATACTAGGTACTGTTGGCCTGTTGTGCTATCTGTGTGTCTCACAGAAAAAGGTTCAAGAAACCTGAAGAAAAAGGGTTAACCAGAGCAAGAGGGGATGCCAGGTCTGTCAAGGCCAGCAGCTGGTTGGCAAGGGCAACAGCTCTGATAATAACAGGACTCACGGTAGCTCTGGTGTGGGGGGATGTTGTATGGAAGGAGGACTGTGTTTGAGAAGCTTAATGTCAGTAAAAGACTCTTACAAAGTACTTTGCCTGGCCTGGATTATTTCTGATCGAACCTGCTTCGGTACCGGCTTCCTGGACCGTACCAACACGCGCTGCAACACGGGTTATGGGCCCAGCATACGGTCCAAAAAAGGAGATTCTGGAGCTGTTCTGATCCGTTGCTGAAGAGAAAGGAAGCAACAAAAGAGAGGCAAGTAAAAGAGTGAGCAACATGGCGATAAACCTGTCAACCGGGATGCCGATGGAAAGATTGAGTGCCGTTAATTATGCCAGTTGGAAGTGGAGAATGAAAGCAGTTCTGGTCAAAGAAGATTTATATGACGTGGTGGAAAATCCCCCTCCGGCCGCTCCATCAGCAGCGTGGATGAAGAGAGACGAGAAAGCGAAAGCATTTATTACTCTAGGGCTGTCTGATTCTCAACTGCTACACATAAGGAATGAGCCGACAGCACACCAAGTATGGGAAACGTTGAGAGCTGCTCATGTGCAGCAAACAGCAGGAAGCCGGCTTTGTTTAGCGCGGAAACTTTATCAGATGCGTTTTACAGATGAAGTGACTATGAGTGAGCATCTTGCTGAATTTATCGATTGTTTGCAGATCTTCAAGATAGAGGAGTGAATCACAGTGACATTCAAATGGTTTATATCATTTTACCTTCATTTGATCAAAAATGGGACAATTTGGTGACAAGTATGGAAACTTTACCTGATGGGACTTTAAATTTGGACTTTGTAGAGCAAAAGCTGCAACAGGAATGGAACAGAAGACAGGAGAGTAAAAGGACTGAGTCTAAAGAGGCTGAAGCAGCACAACAGAATTATTCAAGAAACAGGCAAGAAAATAAAACATGTTATTTTTGTGGGTCCCGGGGACATATACAAAGACATTGTTTGAGTAAGAAAAGAAGAAACAGGAACTATGGATGGCAGAAACCAAGTGTAAACTTTATTACTGAGGAGGACAATAAAACACTTAGCTCTAAATGGCTTCTGGATAGCGGGGCGTCAAATTGCCTGATTACTGACGCAAGTTTGTTTTACACTTCAAAGCCTGTTCAAGAGAAGATTTATCTAGCCGCTGAGAGATCCAGGAGGACAAGAAAGGTGAATTCTCCCCTGTCTAATGCCCTCCTCATATCATCCACCAGAGCGACCAAGGCTGTTTCAGTACCATGTCCAGTCCTGAAACCCGATTGGTATGGATCCAAATAATCCGTTTCATCCAAGTGTGCTGACAACTGGCTAGCCACCACTCGCTCAATGATCTTGCCCAAAAATGGCAAATTCGAAATGGGGCGAAAGTTGTTCAAGACTTGGGGATCCAAGGAGGGTTTTTTCAAAATGGGTTTTATAATTGCCTCCTTGAGGGCCAGTGGCAGTACACCCTCTTTCAAGGATGCATTTACCACCGCCCTGATCCCTTCGCCCAATTTCTCCTTGCAATTCATAAGGAACCATGATGGGCAAGGATCAGTCAGACAGGTGGTAGGCTTCACCGTTGAAAGTACCTTGTCCACATCCTCAGAAGGAAGAGGCCGGAACCGATCCCACTGAACCGGATTGCAACTGGTCAACTCTGGATCTTCTACTGCATCCACAGCGTACAGAATCGAGTTCTTCAGGTGTTCGATTTTATCAGCAAAGTGCCTTGCCAATTTGTCACAGGAATCCTTAGAGTGCTCCAAGGGTTCCTGAGCAACTGGACCGACCAGGCTTCGGACCACTTGGAACAGCTTCCTGGGACAGCACTCTGCAGATGCAATAGAGGCAGCAAAGAAATCCTTCTTTGTTGCCTTTATTGCCACCTGGTAGGCAGCTATTGCTGCTCTAACCTGTGTCCGAACATCTTCAGAGCGGGATTTCCGCCACCGGCGTTCTAGTCGTCTCACCTCCTGTCTCAGACTTCGCAACTGGGTTGTGTACCACGGTGCGGTCTGAGTTTTGTTCACGGGGAGAGGACGTTTCGGAGCCACCTGGTCTAATGCCCTGGTGATTCCCTCATTCCACTCCATCACCAGGGTTTCGACCGGGCCACCTTCAGCAGGTTCCAATTCCCCTAGCACAGTCAGGAATCCACCCGGATCCATCAGGCGCCTGGGGCGGACCATTCTAATAGGTCCTTTACCCCTGCAGAGGGTGTGTAGCAACGAGAGGTCAAAGTTCACCAGATAGTGATCTGACCGTGACACGGGGGTAAAAGAAATAGCCCCCAACTTCAGAACACTCCCCGCCATTCCCAAGACAAATACAAGGTCGAGGGCATGACCGGCTACATGGGTGGGCTCAGTGTTACTAAGGTGCAGTTCCCAGGAAGCCATGGTTTCGAGGAAATCCTGAGGGGCTCCGATGAGAGTGGTCTCAGCATGCATGTTAAAGTCCCCCAACACTAACAGTTCTGGGGAGAGCAGTCGTACATCCGAGACCACCTCTAGCACCTCGGTCAGGGAGTCTGCCGTACAGCGGGGCAGGTGGTACACAAGCAGGATCCCCAAACTGCCCTTCGAGCCCAACCTCCAGTACATGCAATCCAAAGAAAGGATCCAGTGGGCAAGAACATGGATAAAGGAGGACTTAAGAAGAGCCTTCTGGATCCAACCAGTGGCCCATGTAGCGTAGCTTCCTGTTCTCACAGCAGCCAATGAGATCCCCTAAAGGGAAGCCCATAAGCAGGACCTGAGTGCATAAGCAGCACTCTCCTCACTTGTATTCCCAGCAACTGATATTCAGAAGCATACCGTCTCTGAAGTGGAAGTAGAACATAACCATCATTGCTAGGTGCCGCTGATAGCTTTATCCTCCATGAATCTGTCTAATCCTCTTTTAAAGCCATCCAAGTTGGTGCCCATCACTGCTTCTTGTGGTAGTAAATTTCATAGTTTCACTATACGCTGGGCAAGACCACATTTTTAATTGCAGGAGAAGGGATAACGTTTATGCTGGTGGATTACTTTTGATATGTGCATTTTCTGTTTACCTACGTTATGTCTCTTAAGTTCTGCTTCTGACAGTTCAGTTGTGCATACATGTCTACCCAATGAGTTCAATGCAACTTACTTCCTGGTAAGTATGTACAGGATTAAGTTACCTCTAAGCTATACTGTTGACAAAAAAAATTACAAAGGCAACTAGTAAAGTACAGGTACTAAAGTTTGCATTTTTCTTTGATGATAGTGGATTGCCATATTGATCAAAATGTGTTTTAGTGGAAAGGGGTGCTGCATTGTTTTTTACAGCACAACACAGGCATGCCTTCAAGCGCCGCTGTAGAACGCCTGGTCAGTACTGATGGCAACATAATCTGTAAAAAGACATCCCTTGTCTGATGTGCTCTTTGAGCATCCTGTTCTTTTGAGACATAACAGAAATGCATTGTAAAAGCAGCATTTCAAATGTAAAATTTGATTTCAAGTGAATTATATGTGTGTTGGGGTATCATTGCTGGGGATGGGGTGGGGGGATGTGAGATTCTGTTATGCCATTCTGTTAATCTTACAGATAAAAAAAATTATTCTACTACCCTCTGTGTGTGTGTTCTTATTTTTAATGCTATTTTAGGCTACTTCGATGTGCAGCAACTAAGGCCAGCACCTTGCAGGCATTTTTTTAAAGTAACTAAAATGTAATTGTAGTGATTACTTTTAAGTAAAAATAAAGTAATGAGTTACTTTCAGAGCAATAGTAATTGTAACGGTAATTACTGCTTTTTTGGGACTTGTAAATGTAACTGTAATTTATTACTTTTTAAAAGTAATCTTCCAAGCTCTGCTCAAATATTTGAAGGGCTGTTACAAAAAAATAGGGATGGAACCAATGGGTTCAAATTACAATGAAAAGAATTGAGAATAAACATTAGGGGTAGGGGAGAAATTCAATTTCAACCCAAATTTATTGTTCACACTTTCCGAAACAACATGAGAACTGAAACACAGCCATCCTTTGAAATTCAAGCTTATCCGAATTTTGCAATGCAGTTCTCCAAGCAAACAATGTTTACAAAAATGCATATATTAGGAGTATGTGTGCACAATATGAATATGTTAATGCAAATAGTATACACAAATGCATTACAGTAGGATAAATTGCATGCAAAAATATGTACATTAGTCAAAACTGCATACAAAAATGTATTTGGTAAGAGAAATTTGCACTAAAATGCTGAAAAAAATCTCAAATTGCAGAAATGTGGAGAACTGAGAAGTGACAAATTAAGAAAACCAAAATTGACACATCATTCCATCACTACTAAACATCAGGAAGAATGTTTTGATGTTGCAAGCTGTTCCAACAATAGAACAGACTGCCTCAGACACAGTGGATTCTCTCTTAAAGCAGAGGCTGAATGCCTACTAGGGATGGAATCCATTGGCCAGTGCTGGGTCAGAAGCATTCTGTTAACCTAACAGTCTGGTATCAATTCAAGTTCATTCTTTGTGCGCAAGCCACTGTTCTTGATCCAGTTTTTCCCCTCTCTGAAAAATATTGAAATTAATAACAATATTTTGAAAGGAAATAATATTTTGAAAGGAAATCACAATAAATTAATGGAAATATTCATAAATTACAGGAAAAATAAAAAGATATCAATATCAATACTTTAGACTTCTTTTTTAAAAAACCCATTTCTGAAATAGCCATTGAAAATCACTACATAAAAATTCGATCTGCAGATAATGGAAATAAGTGCATTAATGGAAAATTCAGTACCAAATCCAAATTGGGTAGAGTTCTAGCACATCCCTAGTGGCTACCTATCAGGGATACTGTAGTAGTGGATTTCCTGCATTAGCAGGGGGCTGGACTGGATGCCTTTGGCATCCCTTCCTTCCTACTCTAGGATTCTATCTATTCTGGCAGAATTGTTTTGTACACTGAGCACTGGGATGCTTGTCAACCTTGACAACTTACTTGCACACAATGAAGGTAGCATGTGTTTGTTTTTCCAATAATCTTTGTAGATTTGATTGTAACAATCCTGATCAGTAGGGAAGCAAGTCATGAAACATACTCTAGACAATGTCCCTGATGTGCACTATTGGCAGATGGCTCAATAGCCTCAGCTTTGTGGAGGACATTCTAGGATATGTTTTCAAAGAACTGCTCATTAGCTGTTCTTGACATTAATGGTAGTCATATTGCTAAATCACAGCATGACATGTTGAAAGTATTCTCCCTCCCTCGGTTGTATCCATGTCAAAGAATACCAGAGTGAAAGACATGCACTGTACACTAAAGTATTTGCTGACATGCCATTGGCTTAAAAATCTATTGAAATACTCTCTGACCTTTAAAGAATAATTCACTAATAGGCAAAAAAAAAAAAACCTTGTGGTTTAAGAACATACCTATAGCCAACATATATTTCTATCAAATCTTAAAAAGCAGGGAAGATGGGCAGCTATAGTGAATGCATCAGCTGAGCAGGAGACCTGACCTCCTCTCTGAGATATTGTGCTGCCCTACAAATTGGTCAAAATGCAAAGACAATTTGGGTTGGTCTTTCACAGTCCAACCCACTTCCTGTGTAGTTTTGAAGAATTTGGTAACATGTGCCTCTGAGCATATGGTGAGTGGTAGAAACATCTGCCATCTCCAAAGGTGGAGAATTACATTTTTGTATGTTTGTTGGTGTTCTTCTTACTTTGCTTCTTTCCTGTATTATTGCTGTTTCTAAAGAGATTCTAGCATAAAAAAATATATTTCTCTCATTATTCGTCCTAGAAATCTGTGTCAAATTTATTTTTATTAATTTCAAAGTCTTTTTTATTGGTCAATGCCATATAATGGTGAAGACAACATTTTGTTTTTAAAATTGGAGGTTATGTTCTATTTCTATTTTGGGTGCATTAACAGTTGAATCTCAAACTGCAGTTTGATGTAAAATCAGACTGATTACAATATGTTGGTACTTAAGCAATGACTCTAGCTGTTGGAAAAAACAAACTTGGCCTGCCCAAGATGCATGTTTTCAGCCTGCTATGCTTCAACCACTTCACTTAAGGAAAGGTGGGCATGGTCAATGAAAAACATAGAACACACCTAAAATTTTGCTAGAATATATTTCATCTTCCACTGTTTTATCTTGTACAAACTGAGACACTCTTCATGTCTATTGGAGACTGTTCTACAGAATAGTCAGTGCTATTATTCCACAATTCTTTGTGGAGGATTTTTAGTGTAAATTTTGCAAAGTGTTGCTGTACTTCACATATTCACAGAAATAGAAACAAAAGAAAATGATTTACTATAGGAAAAGTCATTAAAATTGCAAAGTAAATCAAACATATTTAAAGTGACTATCTGAACTATATCAACTGTCTTAATAAATATTGTTGCTTCCTCCCTGCTAAAACAAGATCAGCACACCACATGTCTTGCTTCTGTTAATTGGGCTGATTGCAGAAGGAAGAGGGGAGGGGAGGAAGAAGGGAGGAGGAAGGAAGAGGAAAGGGGAAGGAGAGAGGGGGAAGGAGAGGAGAGATGGGGAGAGGGGAGGGGAAAGGCAGGTCTGATTATTTGCATGCTTATTGAGTTCAATGGGATTTACTCCCATGCAATCATACTTAGAATAGGTAAAACTGACATTGGAGGAGGAGGGGGAGGGGACAGGAGAGGGAAGGAGGGGAAGGGAAGGAGGAAGAAGGGGGAGAGGATTGGAAGGAAATGGGGAGGGAGGGGCAAAGGAAGGGTGAGGAAAGGGACAAAAGGGAGGGGATAGGAGGGAAGAGGAGGGGAGGGGAGGTTTGATCATTTGCATCCTTTTTGAGTTCAATGGGATTTACTCTTGTACAATCATGCTTTGGATAGGTGAAACTGACTTGGAAAAGGGGCAGAAAGGGGGGAGGAAGGGGAAGGGGCAGAGAAGAGGAGGAACGGTAGGGGTAGGGAGGAAGGGGTATGGGAGCGGGATGGAGGGGATTAGGTAGGTGGACACTGGGCAGAGTGAAAATCCCTTTCCTTTCCAAAGGAAAACATTGTGAACATTATCATCCTTTTTCAGGGTTTCCCCCACCTTTTTATTCTACAGAAAGCACATGTAGTCTCCCACCTAAATTTGAACCAAAGCTGTCCCTGGCCACATCCACACCAGACCTTTATTTCACTTTAGACAGTCATGGCTTTCCCCAAAGAATCCTGGGAAGTGTTGTTTGTGAAGGGTGCTGAGAGTTGCTAGGAGAGGCCCTATTCCCCTCACAGAGCTCCAGTACCCAGAAGAGGGGCTGATTGTTAAACCACTCTGGCCACTGGAGCTCTGTCAGGGGAATAGGAGTCTCCTCTCAGCATGCACACACTTGTCAGGATCTACTATCTGTACATCATCTCATTGTTCACATCAGGTGAATGCAATTGCAGGATGATGTGGCGTGTCTTAGTTCTTACTTTTCAGGATATTACACAGAGAATATTCTTTCTCTGTTTGATTCAGTCATGTGCCCCCTAAAATATGACAGCCAGTATTACCAGATAATAACTTGGTCTGAACAGAGAACTGTGGTCGGTGTTAAATGGTTAAAGGGTGTCTAACCTGGAGCTCTTCAGATATTGTTGGGACTACAGCTTCCGTCATGCCTGACCATTGGCCATACAAGCTGGGGCTGATGAATGGTGGTGTCCAACATCTGGAGGACCACAAATTAGACACTCCTAATTTAGGGAAACAACCCATGATAATTAACCATGTTTGGAGTTGGCTTGTTTTCCTAAATCATAGTTTACACTAACAATAGTTTGTCTGAGTTCAGACATAATCAGTCACTGCAGTTAGTTGAAAACAGAAGTGAAAACTTCAATTCTCTTCCTAATAGTCATGCAAGAGTAGAAGGGGTGGGGAGCACATTCCATGCAAACCATGTTGTACCAAATATAGACACAGTTTATATTGAGAAAATGCTCCAATTAAACTACATTTTACATCATTTGTACGTAAATATTCTCTGGAGATTATTTGCAAACATCTGCAGTAGGGTCATCAAGTGAAAGTGTGATACATTTATCTTCTTTTCAGTGGAAAGTCCTTTGGCCATATCATATCCCCATATCAGTAACCTCCAAACCTTTTTATTTCCAGATGCAGAAAGTATAAAAGAACAAATACTGGCATATTAAATAATAGTGTCATCTATGCTTCCTGTACTAACATGAATTTATCTATTGTAAATGTAGCCATGCATCTGAAGAATGAATTGGAGTTGTCTATTCAAATTAGGAGCCCTTTTCAAGCCAGGCAGAATATCAGTTGTTAGAGTACATAATTTATATTCATGTTAGAACAACTGATGCATTCACTCTCACATGGGATATAATTCTACAAAAGGAATGGTTGTTCTCAGGAGGTGAAATCACATTATTGTGTGTCTATTTTTGTGGTTAAATGAATCTGTTTACAATAGACTTGGGAGAAAATTGTAGCAGCAAATTGAAGAAATAAAGATTGGAAATCTCCACTAACTATGCATCAGAATGATGAGGAAGAGCTTCACAATTAGGCAGAATGATATGGTGCTACATCTCTAAGTCATCTAAGGTTGTTAAGTATTTTAAACGCAAAAGTGGAGGGTCGAATCTCAACCACACATTTAGGAGTTGTGCAGCCCCTTTTAAAAGTCTTATTTTGTTCTGGAAAGAGATTCCAAAGAGTTCTGCTACTCATTCAGGCTTCTATAAATATTTATGAAATGTATAAATATTTTATTTACATCAAGACTTGATGGGAGAACAGAGGATGCCCATATAATTTAGCCACTGGGGAAATACGTCTAGTAGCAGACTAACAGTCAGTTACTTTTTTGTGTAATTGTAGCATGACACCCATACCGTTCTCATCTCTATACTGAATCATCATCTACAAATCTGGAAACTGTTAACCTTCAGCCAACTTGTACATAATACAAAGACATGTTTATTTAGGTTATTCTCAGCCTTTGTGTTGAGGTTGTAAAACATTCTAATTAACCATGCCTTTCTTAGACCTTGGAATGCTTAAATTAGGACAGATGGCTTCACTTCTGCAGCTCTTTCATTCCAAGTGCATGCTAGACCACTAGAGGAAATTCTCAGGAATTTGGGACTGTAATACTTCCAATACAGGTCGTAGCAGTTGGATACTCTAGTGCAAGGCTGTTAAACATAAAGCCATGGGGCCTTATGGGCCCTTTGGGGTCTTAGTGTAGCCCTCTACAGCCTACCATATGGCAGTAAATGACTGAACTATCTCCAAGATTTGGAGGCAAAAGTTCTTAACAGAGCAATGGCCAACCACTGCATGCTGTGACATCAGGCTTCTGCCACTGCCATTCCATTTAAATTAGCAGGTTGTCATATTCTTCAAAAAGAACATCAAGGATATAGAGGACTGAAGTACACTGGGATGTTGCAGAGGAATTTGCTTGCATTTTGCAGTAAAGAGGGAAGGTACAGAATGGATGGTGTTGGGCTGTTGACCAGTGAAGGAGACTTCAATGACAGGACTATTTATTCTGGCTGGTTGAATGATATTCTGGCATATGATTGAATTTGGGAGGGTGAGCAGTGGCACATGAGAGGCATAGATTGTAAGCAGGGATGGCAAAATATCGATTGGACCGATTGGGCCCAATTGGGCCCCGCCCATGCTTGTGGAGGAATTGCACCTTTTTAAACCCTCGAACAGCAGCGCTTGTTTCCGTTTCCGCTGCTTTGTAGAAATTGGCACCCTCCATATGGTTCCCAGTCAGGCCCCGCGTTTGCAAACGCCGGCCCTGATTGTAAGGAATTTGGAGATGCAGAGGCCTGGGAGAAGGTAAGCTGGTGAATGGGTGCACTGTTAGTGGTGCAGAAGGGATTTGAGAAGGAAGGACACAGAAGAATGATACTTTGGGACTGGAAGATAAATGACAGAGATTAGAAATTAATTACTCATCCTCTTATACTCCTTGTCAAAGCCTCTCCTCCAGTGAAACCCTCATGCTTCAGTGGGTTGGAAGGCCAAGCTCCCTAAACAAATTGAGTCTGAAGTTTGATATCTCTGCTTTAATGGAAGAAAGACTATCTATAGTCTATCTATCTTTATTTATTGGAGGATTTATTTTCCAGTCCTGCCTATTAAGTGACGTTCTCAGGGTGACTAATATGTTTAAAATACAACAAATTAGAAAAGACTTACTCTGGAGGGGCAAAGATGTATACAAGTTTCCTTCTCAGACGTTCCAGCTTCTACTCTGGTTGCAGAGGAAATGGCTGCTGTAGCAGCCTAGTATTAACCCTGGTATTATGCAGGTCTTCCTTACCCAGGCTGCTGATGTCTCTTACAGTTTTGGTTCCTGTGGCAGGCACAAGAGGGACTGGAGAAACAAATGTGTTTTTACAAGCCTCCCCACATCCTCAGATGTTCCAACATGATACTTAGCATTTATATAGGACTTTTGGAATGTTCAAAGTACTTCATTTACATTGTCTCAGTTATCCTTACAGCATTATGTAAGACAGGTCAGAATCACTGTCCTCATATAGCAATAGTTAATAGCCTTTTTATTTATTTAATTAATTATTTAATTTATATACTGCCCTAAGCCCAAGGGCTCTCTGGGCGGTGTACATAAAATAAAGCAATCAAGAATATATAAATACAATAATACAATAGAATCAAACCAACAAAGGTAAACAAAAATAATCAAACAGTAACAAAATACAACAATAGATATAATAATACGCATTAAAATGCCTGGGAATATAAAAAGGTTTTCACCTGGCGCCGAAAAGATAGCAGCGTCGGCGCCAGGTGCACCTCATCGGGGAGACCATTCCATAGTTCGGGAGCCTTGTTTGTAGAGATTGGCCATAGTTAACAGCCTTATTTGTAGGGATTGGCCAATCTGTCAGTTTGGGTTTCTCTCAGTTTTTCATTTGTCCAATCTTAAATTCAGTTCATATTCCCACCTCAGTTTGCAGTTATATTTATTTTTATTTTTAAAAGTCCTCATGAACATTTATCAGCATTTTAGTGTGGATTTGTGTATGCAATTTTCCATAATTTACACATTTCTGCAAAGCAGTGTTTCCTAATCTGATGCATTTTGGCATATTAGTTTCACTAATATATGCAGTTAATATACACTTAACCCTAGTACATGCATTTTTGTACACGTTACTTGGCTGGAGAACTGCACTGCAAAATTCAGAGAAGTCCACATTTCAAATGCTGGCTGTGTTCCAGTTCACGTATTGTCCCAGAAAGTTCAAATCTGGTAGGGTTGCCTTTAAATGCAAATTGAATCAAATTTCTCCCCCATGCCTATTCATGATTTCATGTCTGTCTTGAAAGTTGCTGGAAACTTCCTAACTTGCTCTTAGCCACTTTTCCATACCAGGTTTTACCATTATATGTGATTTGGAGAGAAGCCATATGCCCTTATGTTCAGAACGGATGACTCCATGTCTGTCTTTTCTTCTAGGCTCATACTTACATATATGACATGAACCAAATTGATCAATTTTTCCCCAAACTCTCACTCTGAGAAAAGAAAAAGAGCAAAGTGCTTAGTTTTAATTCTTGATGAAATGTTCTTTCTTTCATAGATGTGGCTTCCATACAGTCTTTTGTAATTCTACATTTGTAGTTTGCTTTAAAGAATAGCATGGCCATGATGGTTGTGTCTGCTTTTTTGGTTTATCCTACAGCATCATCTAAAATAACTCCTTTTCCTTCATGATTATTCTCAGCTAAGGTACTATGCCCCTAGAATTTGGGATAAGAAGAGACTGTGGCGATCTAAGAAGAGATTTACATAAGTAGCACATTTTGAGAAATTGGAAGGAGGGGATGGAGTTGGCTTGGGTGGGAGGATGCTCCCTTCTAAGTGGATGAGTAGGATGCATGCAGCCTAAAGGTAAGAAGATAAAACAGGTGAAGATTTTAGTCTTCTCAAACTGACACATCACTTATATTCCATGGTATTCCTATACTTACAATGGGCCCACTTTCTTTATCTTCAACCCCAAATTTTTGTTTACCAAAGTCCTAGAATCTTGGGGAAACATAGCATATGGAAATATCAAAACAGAACTAAGTTCTTATCATTTTTGAAAATATGATGTTCAGTTTAATTCTTTTTAGATAAATCACACATATTATATATATATTCCTTATCATCAAAGTATTTGGTAAAACAAGTGGCTCCATCTAAATTTGCCTTAGGCCATTGTTTACTCCTTTTCAGTCTTCATGAAAAGCACCCACTTTGTAATAGCAGGTAACAATGCACCGTTTTTAAGCAAAGCAATTAATATTAATAATTAATATTAATAATTAAGAACGATTCTTTTTTGTTGGTGAAGCTCAGGTTATGACAGCTTAAAGAGCCATTCACACTTCCCCTTTGGCAATTGCACTTTCATTATCCATCCGATTATAGCTCCCAAACTGCTATGCCCAGGAGTCTCTATTAGGAAATTTCACTGTAATTTCAAAATACATTACATTTCTATAGTCTCTAATGTTTCACATACACATTTGTACTGAATATATGAAACCTGAAATTGTAGCAGGTAGATTTAACTGGCATATTTTGAAATAAAAAAGTGGGTAAGTGAAAACTGACTCAGTCATGGCTAGCACACATGGCAAATACTTTCTCATGAAGCATTGTCTAGAAATGTGTATGCCACCAACAGTCATAAATAGGACTCTATAATTATAGCAAAGATATGCATCAGTTAGATTGATCTTGTAAATCTTAAATACACACACACATGCACACACAGGATGACCTTGACACTGAAATTTAGAAACACCGACAATAAATAATATGAACAAACTAAAAGAAGTTGTGTAAATTCTCTACTATGCCAATACCCCCACCCTGTGCAGCACCACTGACTCTGATATATATGAGGAGGAACCTGCTAGATCTAATGGACCAGCATTAAAGGCCACAGAAGGATTAGATCCAAACACAGCCCTTAACACTGGGCCTGAGCCAGAGCCTGTCTGCCAAGAGACCCAGGTGCAGCAGGGTTCCCCATGTACCATAATCTCTATGCCTGAGCACCCCAAGGAATCAACCACATCATCATCTGATGGCCCATACTCCATATGGCCCATACTCTATACTCACCATCACAGGCAATATGTCAAGATGGTACTAATGGAGAAGAGATGGAATGATGGGCTTATTGCTATCCAAGAAACAGGCAGGACTTCAGAGTGGTAGTTTGGGTTGACTAGTGTAAAAAGCCCCATTTGGACTACAGACCTTATTTGGATTTCAAACCATGTTACTACATATTTATTGAAAGATTTATAGCCCATTTTTCATTCCAAAGAATATCAAGGTGGTTAACAGAAAAGTTAATTAAAGCAAATCACAATTCCAAACAACACTAAAATCACTATACTATACTATACTATACTATACTATACTATACTATACTATACTATACTATACTATACTATACTATACAGTATTGCCCCGCTTTTCGGTGGCCTGCTTTTCGGCATTCCACTAATACGGCAATTTTCAATTAGAGTAAGGCCTCACTCATACAGTGCTTGTTCCTCTTTTACGGCATTTTTCGGAAGTCGGGTGCCATTTTATTAATGCAGTTCCACTTTTTGGCAGGTTTCACTTTTAGGAGGCGTCTGGAATGTAACCTGCCTTATGAGTGGGGCCCTACTGTACTATACTATACCTCAAAACAATCAAAGCAGCCATGTTCACATGACCGCTAGTGCATACTTAATACTAGGCATATGATGGTGCTTTAAATCTGTCTGGTCCCTCCTCAAGGGTACAAAGTATACACATGTTGGCTTGTCCATACAATACCTTTCTTTTCCTTGATGTTGTCCATATGTATGTCAACTGAATACCCCTTTACCTTTGTTCTGACCTGAGATGAACAAAGTGGTGGGAGAGTTAAATTAGGAATGTTTCAATGTATGCAATTAGAATTAAAAACAGTAATATGGGGAAAATTGATATTGCTAATTAATGACAATCCTGCTTTTAATAATTCTATTTCAGTAAGCTTACTTAGAAGTAAAACAATAATTGATTTCAAGCAAATTCATGGAATACAACCTTAGATTTATTTACTGCTAGTATATTATAATTCCATATTGAATAAGTAATTCCCCCCTCTTTCATATTAAATGCTGCATTCTCATACTCTAGTGATTTCAATGAATAGGAAACAAAATTATGATAAAATCTGCCATAGTGCCCAAAGTTAATCCATTACAAGGAGCAAGCTGCCTAGCAGGCATTTGGGGTGAACCAAACTGAAACTGAGGTACAGTGCAAAGGACCAATGACAGCTAGTTTGATGTAAATGGACTTGGGAGATTCACGTTCAAATCCCTCCTGAGCCTAGGAAAGGTCTGACACCTCCCCTGCCTTGATGCACAGATAAAATGAGATAGAAGTGAGTTGTAACCCATCCTGAAGTCATGGCACTGCTTGTGTTTATGGCTGGGGTCCAAAGAAGTGTACAATTCGTTCATGTATATCCTGAAACCATGTGGCAAAACCCTGTTGAAACAGTGGGAAATTTCAAAAGCAGTACAAGATATGCCAAGTGGACCTGCTGCTCAAAGAACAAAAAGTTAAAAATTGCATTGGGCACATTCCTAAAGCAGCTCTTTGAATCATGGCCTATCTATCTGTCGGTCTGTCAGTCTGTCGGTCTGTCGGTCTGTCGGTCGGTCGGTCGGTCTGTCGGTCCGTCGGTCCGTCCGTCGGTCCGTCCGTCGGTCCGTCGGTCCATCCGCCCGCCCGCCCGTCCGCCTGCCCGCCCGCCCGTCCGCCTGCCCGCCCGCCCGTCCATCCGTCTGCCCGTCCACCCGCCCGCCCGCCCGTCCGTCCGTCCGTCCGCCCGCCCACCTACCTACCTACCTACCTACCTACCTACCTACCTACCTACCTACCTACCTACCTACTAGGAATGTACAAACGTGCCTTGATCCATTCTGACATTCATTTACCCTTTCATCCAACACTTCCCATTCTGCTGCAATTGGTTTGTTTTTCATACATTTTTCTTCCATTTCATCATCCACTGATGTAGAAATACATGCATTTTTTCATGTCTATTGTAGGGCATGATAGACATGCATTCAGTATTGTGGGCCTGATTCTGTGGAACTCCCTCCCAGCTGAGACCAGACCCCTCCGTGTTGAACTTCAGGTGCTTGATGAGGACCTTTCCATTTCAGCAGGCATTTTACTATGTACTATGTACTATGCCTATTTATTGGACATATGATTTTACCTGTGTTTTTCTTTTGTTTTAAAAACCATATTATTTTGATTGATGAATAGTTTTATTCATTGTTGTGTAAACCGCCGTGTGACTATCTATGGTGAAAAGTGGTCTATAAGTACTAGAAACAAATAAATAGCTATTAAGATATATTTACAAATACATAATCTTCCCTCTTTGTTCCCTTTCAAAGTTAATGAAATTCCAGAGAGGTAGCCCTGTTAGTCTTTTGCTGCAATAACAGAGAGTCTTCTGGCATCTTAAAGACAAAGTTAATGAAGTGGATAAAGGGACATCACAAAGCCATCTTTGGCTGCAATCTTAAACCCATGTCTATTCAAATGTAAGTCCCAATGAATTCAATTGGACTTGACTTCCAGGTATGTAGGGTTAGGCCCATAGCCTCTCTATCTTGATTTTACAGTGCAATGTAAATTTAATCCTGGCCTGTGTTTCTCACTCAGGCAACAAGGAAGGACAGTTCAGCACCCTGCTGATACATTGTTCTTTGTGTCCTGAATTGTATAAAATTCCTGTGAGCCTATTAAATGTTTTATAGTCTAATGCCAATGTAATACTGCCTCTGTAAGTCCTTTTTGTAATACATTTTATTTCATAAATGTCCATTTTATACAAAAAATGCTTGTGTGTGTGCAGCTGCTGAAACATAATGCTGATGCTAATTTATGTTTTAATTTATGTTTTATATAGTGAACAATTATAGTAAAGATACAAAGTCTGACAGCTTGAAATCCTCAGACTGCAATTAAATGTTTCCTGACTCCTAACCGAGCAGAGCAGAGCAGAAGGAGCTGTCTCAGTTAGTCTACAGGTGAGGAGATATAAGCAAGCCAGCTTTCAGAGAGTGAGCAAACAAGGAGAGCAAACAGGAGTTTGACAAAGGAGTTCGACAGGGGAGGTTCCTTAAAAAAGTTTTTTTAAAAATTACTAATTCTCCTTGTACAGCACAGTACATACCAATGGGACTCTCAAGTTTACCCTGAAGCAGGACAGGAGAAAGCACAGGACACTCCAAAACAAATAGTTAGAAAGAAACAAAAGGTAGGAGAGAATGAATAGGAAGGATTCTCCAGTGGTTGTGACCTGCAAGGTGTGGGCCATGTTTGTTTTCTTGCCTGAGAACAACATGCCGTACAAGTGCAACAAGTGCAAGCTCGTGGCACTGTTGGAAGAAAATGTGAGAGGCCTGGAACAGCAGGTGGCCACACTGAGGACTATAAGAGAAGATTAAGAGTTCTTAGACAGAACGCTGGAACAACAGCAGCAAAGAGAAGTGGAGGTGGAAGAGCAACAGCATGAGGTTGCAGAAGAGGAGACTGCTTTGGAGAGGAACAACAAAGTGGAGGAAACTCCGTGGGAAAGGGTGACAGGAGCAGAAGAGCTAGAAAACACCCTTCACCAGTGGAACTATGGAACCGCTTTCAACCACTCAAGGAGGAGACTGGAGTACAGCCTGTGGTGGAAGAATTACAGGAGACCCTGTGCGACAATGAGCAACAGGCTGAAGTTCAATCAAGCAGGGCCGATGAAACCTTGCCCCACAACAAGAAGAGTACTAGTAGTGGGAGACTCCCTACTGCGTGGGATCAGAACCCAAGTATGCGAAAAAGATCCATGGATTCGCCAGGTATACTGTCTACCAGGAGGATGGATCAGAGATGTGACGGAAGGGTTGCCATCACTCATCAAGCCCACCGACAGGTATCCCTTTCTCCTAATCCATGTAGGAACAAATGATACTGTCACGTGGAGCTATGAAGAAATCACATCAGACTTTGAAGTTCTGGGAAGGAAACTCAAGGACTTTGGGGCCCAGATAGTTTTTCATCCATCCTTCCAGTACTTAGAAGAGGAGTAGAAAGGGAAAGGAAAATACTCCATGTGAATGAATGGCAATGAAGGTGGTGCTGACATGAGAGATTTGGATTCTGGGACCACGGGCTATGCTTCCTGGAAGATGGATTGCTAGCAAGTGATAGATTGCATCTCACAAGAACTGGGAAGAATGTGTTTGGGCACAGCATGGAGAAGTTCATCAGGAGAGCTTTAAACTGAATCCTAAGGGGGAGGGAGACGTAAACTTGATGGTAACGACTGATGAAGGCTTGTGCACAGTGATGGGAACGGAGAGATCAGTTATAATAGGGACCAGTAACAGTCCTCAGAAAAATGTGGTAAGGAAGCCAAGCCATAAATCACATGGTCTTCAATGTCTGTATACTAATGCACAGAGCATGGGAAACAAGCAGGATGAACTTGAACTCTTAATACAGGAAGGCAATTACGACTTGATAGGTATAACTGAAACTTGGTGGGATGACTCCCATGACTGGAATACAGCAATTGGAGGATATAATTTGTTCAAAAAGAACAGAAGGAATAAAAAGGGAGGTGGAGTCGCACTATGTATTAAAAATATATATCCCTGCACAGAAATACAGGAAGATGAGCTTGGTAGCTCCATCAAGAGTATCTGGATTAAAATTAATGGGGCAAGGAATAAAAGAAACGTGGTGCTTGGAGTCTACTACTGACCACCCAATCAAGAAGAAGACGAGAATGTAACTTTTTAAAAGCAAATTTCCAATGTTTCGAGGAGGCATGATGTAGTAGTAATGGGGGATTTCAATTATCCCGATATCTGTTGGGAGACCAATTCTGATAAACACAGCCACTCCAAGAAATTCCTGACTTGTGTTGGAGATAACTTTTTCCTACAGAAAGTGGAGGAAGCAACCAGAGGATCAGCTATCTTGGACTTGATTCTAACCAATAGAGGTGATTTGGTGGATGAAGTGGCAGTTACGGGAACTCTAGGGGAAAGTGACCACACCATACTTGAATTCTTGATTTTAACAAAAGCAAAAGCTGAGAGTAGCCATACGTGCACCCTGGACTTCAGGAAAGCTGATTTCAATAAACTCAGAACAATTGTAAGTACAGTTCCATGGCAAGTGACCCTAATGAGAAAAGGTGGGTGGGAGTTTCTAAAAAAGGAAATTCTAAAAGCGCAATGTCAAGCAATTCCAACAAGAAAAAAAAGGGGGAAATAACAGAAGAAGCCAATGTGGCTTCACAAAAAGCTTAGAGATGACCTGAAAACAGAAAAGGACACAGGAAGTAGAAAGAAGGCCAGGCCACAAAGGAAGAATATAGGCAGGTATCACAGAATTGCAGGGATGGTGTCAGGAAGGCTAAAGCTGAGAATGAGCTGAGGTTAGCGAGGGATGCTAAAAGCAACAAAAAAGCTTTCTTGTATGTCCATAGTAGAAGACATAGAAAAGAGAAAAGAAATGGTGACACAGCTACTCAATGAGGATGGCAAAATGATAACAGATGATAAAGAAAAGGCAGAAGTGCTTAATTCCTACTTTGGCCCAGTCTTCTCCCAAAAAAGGGTCTGTGACCCTCCAGGGAAACATGAAGTAGCAGGATTGGAGCTTGAGATTGATAGACAAATGGTCAGGAAACACCTAATCACTTTGAACGAGTTCAAATCGTCAGGGCCCGATAAACAGCATCCTAGAGTATTGAAGGAACTGGCTGAAGAACTCTCAGAACCGTCTATTATCTTAGCGAAATCATGGAGGACTGGTGAAGTGCCAGATGAGTGGAGGAGAGCTAATGTTGTCCTTATCTTCAAAAAGGGCAAAAAGGAGGAACCAGGGAACTACAGGCCAGTCAGCCTAACATAAATCCCTGGAAAAACTGTGGAGCAGATTATAAAGCAGTCAATCTGTAAGCACCTTGAAAACAATGCAGTGATTACTAGGAGCCAACATGGATTTATGAAGAACAAATCCTGCCAAAATAATCTCATCTCATTTTTTGACCAGGTAACCTTCTTTGTAGACTGTGGGAATGCTGTGGACATAATATATCTTGACTTCAGCAAAGCTTTTGACAAAGTGCCCCGTGATACTCTGATTAGCAAGCTAGGTAAATGTGGGCTAGATGGAACAACTATCAGGTGGATCCACAGTTGGCTCCAGAATCGTACTCAAAGAGTGCTTATCAATGGTTCCTTCTCAAACTGGATGGAAGTAACGAGCAGAGTACCACAGGGCTTGGTCCTGGGCCCAGTGCTCTTCAACATTTGTAGTAACAACTTGGATGAGGAGTTACATAGCATCCTTATCAAATTTGCAGATGATACAAAATTGGGGGACATAGCTAATACCATGGAAGTCATAAACAAAATTCAAAGGCACCTTGATATTTATTTATTTATTTATTTATTTATTTATTTATTTATATCTATATCTATATCTATATCTATATCTATCTATCTATCTATCTATCTATCTATCTATACTCCCCTGTAGCCGAAGCTGTCTGGGCGGTTTATAATAAACCTGGATAAGCTGGAGCATTGGGCTGAAAACAACAGAATGAAATTCAACAGAGATAAATGCAAAGTTCTACACTTAGGAAAAAGAAACCAAATGCACAGTTATAAGATACGGGATACTTGGCTCAGCAGTACGACATGTGAGAAGGATCTTGGAATTGCCGATCACAAGCTGAATATGAGTCAACAGTGTGATGTGGCTGCAAAAAAAGGCAAACGCTATATTAGGCTGCATTAATAGAAGTATAGCTTCCAAATCGAGTGAAGTATTAGTTTCTTTTTATTCAGCACTGGTTAGGCCTCATCTTGAATACTGCATCCAGTTCTGGTCTCTGCACTTCAAGAAGGATGCAGACAAACTGGAATAAGTTCAGAGGAGGGCAACAAGGATGATCAGGGGACTGGAAACAAAACCCTATGAGGAGAGACTGAAAGAACTGGATATGTTTAGCCTGGAGAGGAGAAGACTGAGGGGAGATATGATAGCACTCTTCAAGTACATGAAAGGTTGTCACATAGAGGAGGGCCGGGATCTCTTCTCGATCATCCCAGAGTGCAGGACACAGAATAATGGTCTTAAGTTGCAGAAAGCCAGATTTTGACTGGACATCAGGAAAAAGTTCCTAACTGTTAGAGCCATACAACAATGGAATCAATTACCTAGAGAGGTAGTGGGCTCTCCGACACTGGAGGCATCCAAGAGGCAGTTGGACAGCCATCTGTCGGGAATGCTTTGATTTGGATTCCTACCTTGAGCAGGGGGTTGGATTTGATGGCCTTATAGGCCCCTTCCAACTCTACTATTCTATGATTCTATGACCCTCCAAAAAAGTAAAACCGCTGTTCAGATTCCAGCCATTTCTTCCAAGTGGGATGCTCCTCATTCTCTCTCTCTTTCCATTTTCCTTTACCAAGGGTCACTGTATATTTCATAACTACAGTTCTCACTGGGATGTGTTTTGGCCCCCCTTAGGTAAAACCAAACAAACAAAACATTGAATTACTGCAAAGTAGGGTTGCCAGATCAGAAGCATCCCAAAACTCAGGGGCAGGCCCTAGTGATGTCACTGGCCCTAATGCTATTGATGTCACAGAGGTGGGCTCTAGTGATGTCACAGGGGCCTAGTGATGTCATTAGGCATGATACATTAAGCATCAACCACAGTCGCTTGGAGCATACCACTAAAACAAAACAAAACAAAATCTCTGATTGGAAATTGAAATCTTAGCTAAATGAAGGTGTTCCCAGGTCCAGCTGAACTAATAATTCCTTCTTACCTGCTTAGGGAACTTGGGTACACAACATTTGATATAGCCTATTTGATTCTGGTTTAAGTGCGCTCAAGTCAGGCCAATCACCAGAAGGCCATTGTTGGAAGAAGGGAGCCTGGTGTTGTACAGATGTTAAATGGAGTAAAACAGGAGTAAAAATGGATGCCCCTGAAGGCTGCAATTCTAAACACACTTACTAAGGGACTAAGCCCCATAGAATTCAGTAGGACTTACTTCTAAGTAGATTTCCCGCCATTGTCAGACCCAAGGGCTCTGGTGATGGTGGGCCTGTGCAGCCATGCTGGGGAAGACCCGGCATGACTTCAAAAGCCCCTTCCATTAGGCACAATGTGGCTACGTGTGCCTGTCGCATAGGGGGCAGAGCAGGGTGGCTATTTAAGCCCTGCTCCATCTCCCCTCAGCCTCTTTCCAGTCTTATGTGATACCCTTCCTCACTTCAGGGCAGTACAAGTTTAACTGGTTGCCTAGGAGCCGGGTAGGAATTTTTAGCTCACCAGCCTTCATTTGCTGGCAAGTTTTTTTTGCCTACCCTGTACTGTTCTTCTGATTCGGCTGATTTGCTCAACTTTATTTGGCTTAATTTGATTTGGCTGATTTGTTGCCTGGCCTCGTAGTTTAATCTGTAGATAGGTTATTTGGTCACGTTTGGTGAATATGTGCGGAATTTCACAAGGTAGGTTTTGGTGAGCACCCCTAGGCACCCTTTAAGGTGATCAGTGGGTTCTGAGGCCTGCCTTCCAGGTTGTGTGGCCTTTTGGCAGGATAAGGCTCACCTTTGGGGCTAACCTGTAACACCCACTCAGAGTTGTGCAGCCCTGAGGGGGGATGAAGCAGGAAGGCTTCCCTAACCACCCTGCGGGGATGGGGCCCAGAGAAGGGGCTTGGGCTTGGACCACCCCCTTTCCCATGGCAGGGTGTCCTTGCCCGATTGGGTATGAGTTAGATTCCACACTTGTCTCTGCAGATCATTTTATTATGCAATCAAGCATGTAATTGGCTTTATTCCAATAAACATGGCCCTTGATTTACCCACACTTCATCTTGTCTTGCCTCTTCATTTCCTGGCTATGCGCTGCAAATGGTTAGGATTGTGCTGTTGGTAAGGCTTTACCAGAGATCCTCTGCAAAGATATCCATATCAAAGCAGTGTTGGCAACTTCCTGCCTGGAATGCCCTGCACCTGCCTTTTAATGTGGCTGCTCCAGACTTCTTTACAGACTTGACCCTTCACTGCAGAGCGAGATTTGAGAAATGAGTAAGAGTTAAGAAGATTCTCTACACTTTCGTGACTACCCTGTGGGTTGCTATAAACACACTTTGATAGCCAACACAATTCCAGTGAGTAATAACTGCCAGAGAGACAATACACATGATTTGGGCTGCCTTCACGGGCAGTAGCTGGGCAACAACAGCAATTGCAGCCACACTTTGCAGTATGTGAATTCTCTTTTACCACTATTGGGCAAGAAACAAACCATCATGGTTAACAAGGTGCATCATCAATAGGTTTAAGGGGGTTGAGCAGCCTGCTTGGAATCATTGTTGTTGCTTCAGTGGAAGAAAGGGAGTGAGGATAAAAGTAAATAAAATGCAAACAGAAAAAGGAAAGACAGTGATGATTTCCTAAGTGCAATACCATACCAACCACAACAAGATTCGTATAAGTAAGGCAGAAAACTCAGCTCTCACAACCAGTCAGGATTCCTAACCAAAAACCAAAACTAAAAAAGTCCTGGCAGCCAGTCAGCCAAGGTCACAGAAATCCCCATGCAGCACAACCTGACCTGGGGGCTGCAGATAGTGCAGAATGCTGTAGGACAATTGCTGACATGAGTGAGTCTCTATCAGCACATAACACGTCTACTCTGGAATCTGCACTGTTTGCCGATTTTCTACCAGGCCAAGTTCAAAGTATGCTTTGCATGTTATGGGTGTCACATAGTACTTCTGCTCTTGCAAGAAATCAGTCCTTTAGTGTGGCAGCACCTAACCCTTAGAACTCCCTGCCTATTGACATTAGGCAGGTGCTTCATGGTACTCATTTTGGCACCTGCTAAAAACATTTTTGTTTTGGCATGCTTACCCAGGCTTGTAGAAGCTATTATGCTTTTTATCTGTTTTTAACTCATTATTGGTTTTATTATTTTGAATGTTTTTAAATACCTGTTTTTAATTGGTGTTGCCAATAATTCTAATATTGTAATTCCTTCTATAAACCACTTTAAGGTTTTTTTACAACAAAGCAGAATATAAACGTTACATATATAAATAACATGTGTAATATATGTACAAATATAAATACATAAATAAATTTCAGAGTCACTGTGATCCTTGGGTCTCTTTCTTCTTTTAGGAACAAAGAAATCTGCCTTATACTGACCCAGGCCATTTGGTACAATCTAGTGCAGTACTGATAACATGGACTAGCATTGGCTCTGCAGAATTCCATGCAATAGTATTTTCCAGAAATTAGATTTTGGACCTTTGCACGCAAGCATGTGCCCTACCACTGAGCTATAGACCTTTCCCTGTTTAAAAAAATATATTTTAAAATTGTTCTTTTCAGTTCAGTAATGAATGCACAGCATATGAGGGCAGATCCACACCATGCAATTAAAACACATTCAACATATATAATGTACAACCATTGTGTGAAATCAGATACATATCAAGACATACCTAGGAAGAAATATTTATATAAGCATGAATGTCAAAGATGTTTATTATTTACACAACCTATAAAGATATTATACTGCATCTTTACTCAGAAGCAAGTCCCAATGTACTCAGTGGGGCTTACTCAAACAGGGAAACGTGCACAGAACTACAACCTCAAGTGATAAGGAACTTCATGCACTCAACCAAAAATTCAGAATTGTGCCACTTTAAGCTGTTTTGCAACTGTTTTATGGTTGTTTTATGTTTATTGGATTTTAAATGGCTTTATTTCTTGTTGTGAGCTGCCTTGTTTTCCAACCCTATCTCACAGGGTTGTTGAAAATATTCCATATATACACACACTGAAGATGTAAAAATCCCTACATCCCATATAATAGTTTATTGTTAAAACCAGTTGGTCATTGCAGAACAATTTTTTTTTTAAAAAAAATCAGTATTAGTTTCCTACAAAATAAAAGCAATGATACTTAAGGAAGCCCTGCCTATTTAAAAAAAAATAGAGGGGGAGAGATAGATTTATAACATAATCCTTTGCTATGTTCACTCAAAAGTCCCATTGCTTTATAGCACAATCCTAACCATGTCTACTTAAAAGTTAGTCCTGTTGAATTCAATGGGGTTACTCCCAGATATGTGGAATTAGCATTGTAGCTTTACTCTCAGAAAAGTGAGTATAGGATTAAAGCTTCATATTGGGATGGTTTTCAAAACAGGTTATAAATAAAACAAATAAACTGCCCTCTTCAACAGCCCAGGAAAATTTAAACTTGTTTGACTCCTTATAATTAGAAAAATTATATCACATTGTAATGGCATTGTAAGCTGCAGCATGTACACTTTTTCAAATTTCTGTTCAAAAATTATTTGAAAAATAAAATGTATATGCTATTTTTGCAAGTAATTTAAAAAAGCCCTTCATTTACAGTTTTATTATAATCATAACTGAAATTATTTACTGTGCATGTGTACCAAGCTGCTGCTGTGATCTTCTGTTCTAGTGCAATCCTATGCATGTTTACTCAGAAGCAAATCCTAATGTATGATCTCCTGCATAGAGAAAGTACTCTTTATGCTGCTGAAAACTATAATTTTATTGAATTCCTGATGTGCAGGCAAGCAAGAAAAGGAAACTGTTTTCATAACTTGCAATGATGTTTAGCTATTGCCTGGAAGTCAACAAATCCCTTGTCAATCACAACCCTGATGTCACTTATTGGCTAAAAATCTGAAAGGGTAGGGATTAGAGTAGCTGGTACTAACATAAGTTGTGGGTGGGTTGCTGAAATGTTGATGTATATTTCTTGAACCAGACCACTCTAGAGTCCAGAGATTGGGATGGCTCATGTCCGGGGACTTGGAGAGGACCCCCAAAACCTGGAGTCTCTGGGCAAAAACTGGAGTCTGTGGTTGAAAACCAGAGACCTAGCAATGCAGAAGAAGAAGAGCTGGAGGCAGGGACACCTTAAGAGCTAATCTGCCTGCCCCAGCCCCATTGGCCTGAAGCGCCCCTTGTGACCTCCCTTGGGTTAAATCACCTGACCCTTCTTTGTTCCAGAAGGGTGTGTGTGGAGCCAAAGGCACCCCCAAGTGTAGTGGGAACAGCATTTCCCGAGCATGCTGATACCTCTCTTGTTTCTCACTGACCCCAATCCTGTCAGTACTCACCACCTGAGCACTATTAGAAGCAGTAACAGGTATCAGCCAGTTCCCAGCCTTTTTCTCATTCCGCCAAAATTGAACCACACTCTAGCATGACCAAGAAAAAAGACCCAGGACAGAGTTACATAGATTAGAGGTGAGGGGATGGCTTGATTGTTTTTGCCTTGTGTTACTAGGGCAGAGTGTAGTTTCAGCCCTCATCCTGATGGTGTCTTTCTTTGCTTTCCTTGATATAAATTAATGGTTGCTATAAGAGGAGATTAGATCATTGATAATTTAATGGATATAAATGCTGCTGCAATTAATTAGTTCATCTCTAGCTCAGGAATACAGCAGGATTTACGATGCTGCAGACCAGCCTGGAAGGCAATCATGATTTTCAATCCAATATAAATCCATTTTATGGTAAGGATGAGAAGTTCATTTGTAAAAATATATAACTGTAAACAAGTCTAGGTGTCCCACAACTCTATACAAGAAGTCACTATATTTGTGTGTGTGTGTAACTAGCCATAGGGTTTTTTTTGGTTTTGTTTGATTGCTTGTTTTTGTTGCTGCTCTAGTTGAATTAAACTTTTTCCCATCCTTTGCATGCTGAGTATGAGCATTCTCATACTCAGCATGCAATAGCCCAGTCTTTATCAACCCGATGATCTCCAGATGTTTTGGACTCCAACTCCCATCAGCCCCAGATAGCATGATCAATGGTCAGAAAGGATGTAACTTGTAGTTGAAAACATGGGGAGGGCAACAGGTTGGAGAATTTTGCAACAGTGCATTAGGGGAATGCACAGATTTTTTGCAGATGTTATAGTCTGAAGATACATATGGATAAGTGAGATCATGCCTGCTCCTGCTTCCTCCTGCATAACATCTGTATAGGGAACCCCTTCAGAGGTCTTTTGTTGTTGTTGTTGTTGAAAAAATGAGCATTCATGATGATTTGTGCTCTGGATGTTATCAGGGCAGTTATGCACGATTGTGCTTTCAGTTCCAGTTTTGGGGCAGACATACTGCTTCACTTGCACAAGGTGCATGCCACATAGTTTCCTACTAAAATGCTGTAACTTTTCAGATCACAAATGCTCTGTTTTTTGTTTTTGCCCCACTTTTGTTGTGCTATAGTGCAAGAGTGCCCTTGTAGGTGGCAATAATGCAGCAACACTGGAGAAGCATTGCAGACCAACTAATAAAGCAGAATGATGTGTGGTCAGTCCAGTATAAATCCATTGCTAATTCTCTATTATTCTACCAATGACATGTTGCAGCCACACACAAAAGCACTACTTTGAAGAAGCCTGGTGCCTACATGTACAGGTGTAGGCTCTACTGCCCACACAATGTGGGCCCTTGTTTGTGCAGAAACATTCTAGACAGCAGCTCTTTTATTCATCTGAGAACATCTTCTCAGCTATCTTTCACAAACACAAGTAGATTTCAAATATTCTGTACATTCGAATTTGAATATACAAATAGATGGCTTCAGTTTAAAAATATACTCAAGCAGTTCTGAATGTTGATGCCAGAAATGTCAGTAGAGGGGAGATCACACCATTCTAAGTGCTTCAGTAAATCATCTTCTTTGATCTGTTGCAGACATGTGACATTATTGTTATATGTTTGACCTGAAGCTCATTTGGTAGATATGACATTACACAAAGGACATGATAAATCTTCATTGCCTTTTTTGCTCTCCTGTCAGTTGCTGGGAAACAGTAATGGTAGTTTTATATAAAAACATTCAGTACTGATCTCTGTGTTATGTGCCTTCAAGATGATTACGAATTATGGCGATCCTATGAATCAGCGACCTCCAATAGCATTTGTTATAAGCCACCCTGCAGATCTTGAAAGGTAAGGTCTGTGGCTTCCTTTATGGAATCAATCCATCTCTTGTTTGGCCTTCCTCTTTTTCTACTGTTTTTCCCAGCATTATCATATTTTCTAGTGAATCGTGTCTTCTCATTATGTGTCCAAAGTATGATAACCTCAGTTTTATCATTTTAGCTTCTAGTGACAGTTCTGGTTTAATTTGTTCTAACACCCAATTATTTGTCTTTTTCGCAGTCCATGGTATGCACAGAGCTCTCCTCCAACACCACATTTCAAAGGAGTAGACTTTTCTCTTATCCACTTTTTTTACTGTCCAACTTTCACATCCATACATAGAGATCGGAAATACCATGGTCTGAATGATCCTGACTTTAGTGTTCAGTGATACATCTTTGCATTTGAGGACCTTTTCTAGTTCTCTCACAGCTGCCCTCCCCAGTCCTAGCCTTCTTCTGATTTCTTGACTATTGTCTCCATTTTGGTTAATGACTGTGCCGAGGTATTGATAATCCTTGACAAGTTCAATGTTCTCATTGTCAACTGTAAAGTTACACAAATCTGTTGTCATTACTTTAGTCTTTTTGACGTTCAGCTGTAGTCCTGCTTTTGTATTTTCCTCTATAACTTTCATCAGTATTCGTTTCAAATCATTACTGGTTTCTGCTAGTAGTATGGTATTGTCTGCATATCTTAAATTATTGCTATTTCTCTCTCCAATTTTCACACATCCTTCATTTTGGTCCAATCCCACTTTCCGTATGATATGTTCTGCTTATAGATTAAATAAATAGGGTGATAAAATACACCCCTGTCTCACACCCTTTCCAATGATTGAGTTCAGCGGGATTTACTCCCCCGCAGTCATGCTTAGGATAGGTGAAACTGACCAGAGGGGATGGGGAGGGGAGGAGGAGGAGGAGAGAGGGGAGGAAATGCAGAGGGGAGGACTGGGAGGGGAGCAGGCAGGAGGGGCAGGGGAGGAGAAGGACAGGTTTGATCATTTGCATGTTTATTGAATTCAGTGTGATTTATTCCTGTGCAATCATGCTTAGGATAGGTAAAACTGATCAGGGGGGAGGGCTAGAGTGGGCAGGGGAGGAGGAAGAATGAAGAGGGGAGGGGAGGAGGAAGGGAGAGAAGAGGGGAAGGAGGGGGAAAGCATGTCTGATAATTTGCATGCTTATTGAGTTGAATGGGTTTTACTCCTATGCAATCATGGTTAGGGTAGGAAAACTGACCATGGGGGAGGAGGAAGGGGAGGGGGAGGGGGAAGGAGCATATTGGAGGGGGGCAAAGGAAGGGAGAGGGGTGGGGAGGTTTGATCATTTGCATGCTTATATAGTTCATTGGTATTTATTTCTGTGCAATCATGCTTAAGATAGGTAAAACTGACCATGAGGAGGAGGAACAGGAGGGGGAGGAGGGGGGAGGGGAAGGAGGGGATTGGAAGGGGATGGGGAGGGAGAGGCAAAGGAAGGGAGGCTGAAGCGGCAAGAGGGAGGGAATAGGAGGGAGAAGGGAGGGTGGGTTGATCATTTGCATACATTTTGAGTTCAATGGGATTTATTTCTGTGCAATCATGTTTGAACATGGAAATGGACTGCTTTCAAGTTGATCCCGATTTATGTTGACCCTATGAATAGCATTTTCATGATAAATGGTATTCAGATACGGTTTTACCATTGCCTTCCTCTTAGGCTGAGAGGCAGTGACTGGCCCAAGGTCACCCAGTCAGCTTCATGGCTGTGTGGGGATTTGAACCCTGGTCTTCCAGGTCGTAGTCCAACACTGACCTGGGGGAAGGGGCAGGGAGGAGAGGGGAAAGAGATTGGGTGGGTGGGCACTGGGCAGAAGGGAAGCCCCTTTCCTTTCCAAAAGGAAAACATTGTGAACAGTATCATTGCTTTTCAGCATTTCCCCTAACTTTTTCTTCTACAGCAGGCACATGTAGCCTCCCACCCAAATTTAAACCAAAGCTGTCCCTGGCCACATCCACACCAGGACTTTATTTTACTTTGGACAATCATGGCTTCTCTCAAAGAATCCTGGGAAGTGTAGTTAGTGAAAGGTGCTGAGAGTTGCTAGGAGATGCTCTGTTCCCCTAACAGACCTTCAGTCAGAGTGGCTGACTATTAAACCAGTCTGGTAGCTGGAGCTCTCTCAGTGGAACAGGAACCTCCTCTCAGCACTCTTCACAAACTACACTTCCCAGGATTCTCTGTGGAAAGTCATGACTGTCTCAAGTGAAATCAAAGTCTGGTGTGGGTGTGGCCCCCTGATTAGGCAAGCCAAGCAGCTGTGAGTCTGGCTTTTAGAACTCTGACAGTTGTTTCTTACTGAGCATGCCCCGTGTTATCATAGGGTGCCAGCCAAAATTTCTTAAATTAATTAAACATCAGCCAGGCATTTTTTTAACTTTCAAACTGCAGAATATGAAGGTCAGAGTATGGGACAAGGTCAGTATTAGGATTACAGGTACTCTGTGAACATGGCTGATTTTTAATGAATTTTAACAGATTATGAGAACTCTGACAGAAAAAAGTCCAAAAGGCATCTGGGTTTCCCCCCCCTCTCTTTAGACTTTGAACTCTGAATTCTGTCTGACTGTTTCGTGTATCACCATGAAAACTGAGAGTGTTGTTAAGCAAGCGTTTCTGAGTTCAGGACTATAAGTTTTGTAAGGCTTTTTTTTAAAATGAGCTTATGGGAAGCATCAGAATGGCATGGGGGTATTTTCAATTTAACATTGCGTAATGTGAAAAATCCACACTGGCTATAGTATACAGGCACTCTCGTGGCTGTATAATAAAGAGAAATAAAGAGAAAACACACATGTTGACTGAACTTAAATTAATCTTGTTTATTCCTTGTGTTATTAAATAAATAGTTTTGGTTTAACATCATGCTTGATCCTTGTCTGGGATATTACAGAACAGAAGGGTGGACAGAACAAATATCAAAGCTGGGAACAGTATCAATGGTGGCAGCACTTAAGGGATAGTGTAACAGTAGCAGGTATCCAAAAGCAATCCCGGGGTGTAATCTTTAAAGGCAGAAAGATACAGCGGGGGTGGAGTGTTGTGGCCTGTAAGTGCACCCAGACACTACATAACAATCTGTGGAGGAGAGTAAGGCACAGTCTCAGGGCAGTATTGCGTTACAGAGTGTCAGGTGGTGGCGCCTAGTAGTGGGAACATGAGAGACCTGTGCTGAGGTCAGTGAGAGAGATCCATTACGAGACCCTGCAGATACCATCTTATCAGGAGGTCCATTCTGTACAAGATAGGAAGCAGACCTTTAGTGTTATGGTACCTACCCTTTGGATTTCTCTCCCCTTAAATATTAGACAGGCACCATCTCTGTTATCTTTTCAGCACCTACTGAAGCCCTTTTTCTTTCAACAAGCCTTTTAGGTAAAGACCTTATCCCCATCTACTACTGTTGGAATTGCTTTTTAAGATGTCTTTAAAGCTTTTTTTTTTTAAAGATGTTTTTAAAGATGTTTTGTTTTAATATGTTTTTAAAGATTTGTTTTAATATTTTTAAAGTCTTTTGTTTTAAAGAAGTTTTAGAGTGGTTTTTGGTGTTTTTGTTTGTAGCCCTGGGCTCCTTCTGGGAGGAAGGGTGGGATATAAATTTTATGAATGAATAAATAATAAAATAATCATACCCTGAAGACTCACTGTACTCACTATAGGTCGTGCCTGGGAGAATGTTATACTGCTAGTAGTAGCAGAGCAACAGTGTACAATTTTATGCCATCCTGAGTTCCTGAAAATGTGAAATAGAAATGTTTTTAATGAAATAAATAAATATATGCATACATAATAAAATAATCCCCTTATTAACTCCTATAAGTGAAATGCTTTGAACTAGCTGCTGTAACTATTCCCAGTAGTAATTTGACCGTATCCCAGGTACTTGTTACTGCTGTTCCTTTATCACCAGTGACATTTGGTTTTGTATAATAAAGGCAAATATGCAAGATAATAAAGACTGAGGTCATATAAAGGAGTGAGCTTCACAGAATTGATAGAAAAAGTTGAAACATTGAAACTACTAGCTAAAAAGATGATGGGAATAAGAAAAAAGGAGAGAGATGTAAAATAAGGCTAGTGTTATATGATTATTAAAAAAAATAGATACAAGTTCATAATGTCTTTGGAAAGCAATTACACCTTATTCTTAACCCCTCAGCCATATTCATTTACCTTATAGAATATTTCAAGGATTTTACAGAGATCATGCATTGAAGTTATTTGAACATTTAGGAAACCCACTATAAAAATAGTAAGTTGGAAGAGAGGAAGGCATTTCTTCCAACAAAAAAATGATGCTTCCAATCATATCCTACATATTAAACATATTAAAACAAAGTATCATATATATATGACAGTTTTAAATATATATATATATAAGACAGTTTGAGAGAGAGAGAGAGAGAGAGAGAGAGAGAGAGAGAGAGAGAGAGAGAGAGCTTTAAAAGCATCTAAAAAAATATTCCAACACAGACACGGACTGAGATAAGGTCTCTACTTAAAAGGCTTGTGGAAAGAGAAAGGTCTACAGTAGTCTATCAGTAGTCTATCCAGAGCTTGGAAAAGTTACTTTTTTGAACTACAACTCCCATCAGCCCAATCCAGTGGCCATGCTGGCTGGGGCTGATGGGAGTTGTAGTTTAAAAAAAGTAACTTTTCCAAGCTCTGAGTCTATCAATAGTCTATCTGCATCTCTTATTTCTTTCCTTAAGTCTTCCATCATGATCAGTCTCAGATGTCCTGCCCATGAGCCTGCCTTTATGATCAACTAGATTGGTGGGCACTAGAGAGAGGACTTTTTTGGAGGGGCACCCCATTTCTGTGGAACTCCTTCCCAAGGAATATATGTTTGACTCTATATTGCTGGCTTTTAAACAGGCCTTGAAAACCCATTTGTTTTGAGCTGAATGTCTCTATTTTAATTGCTATATTGTTGCTATTTTAAAATAGTTTTCTCTTAAATTGTTTTTATATGAGTGCACTGCTGGATTATGAAATGTTTTAAACTGTTATCTTAAATGACTGTGTTTTAATGGAATGAGCTATTGTAATTTTATGTTTTATATTTTGTGTCTGAACCACTTTGGGAGGGTTTTTTTTACACAAACAGGCAGCATATAAATATTTTAAATAAATAACCAAATCCTCCATAAAATGATTAAGAAAAAGGATTCAACAAATTCATGGAGGAAGGTCTATTGATGGACATTGTCATGATTAATAAATGGTGTTTCCATGTGTACACCACTATCAGGTGCTGGAGACAATGAAATGGGAAGAATATTTCCTTCATGCACTTCTTGTAGCTTCCTTGCCACTCTTTTAAAAGGAGCATTGGACTAGATGGACCTTTGGTCTGACCCAGTAAGGCAAGGGTGTGGAACTGGATCTGGATCTGGGGTCAGATTCTCCTTCTTCAGGAGATGAGGTTGAGGACTCAGTGTCAGAATGGGAATTGCAAGCAAGACCTGCTCCAGAAGCACTTCTATAACGTGAGCCTGTAGTGCCAATGCACCTCTGGCCTAAGGATGTTGCATTGTCATCTTGCCTCAGAGGACTCCATCACAGAAGCCCCAGTACAGCCAGATTCTCCCCTGCTCCATCAAAGACTTCTGAGCAGGCTGATTCCCTTTAACTAAAAAGACACCTTTCAGTGAAGGCAGAGCTTGCAATTGGGGACAGAACTATTTGTACTATATAGGGCTCAGTCGAAGGTTGACTGTTGCTGAAGTAACATTAGAGTGTTGCCCTGTGTTGATCAGGTGCTGAAAGACCTGGCCTTTCCCTGTAGGTCCTCGTGTGCTCCTGGTTAATTCATCTAATGCATTGAAATTTGCAGGATCAAATTTAAAAACAGATGCTTCTGAAGACAGCTTGAGCAACTTGTATGTGATTGCCCAGGTGGCCTCCTTTAAAAACCATCCTGCAATCATAATTCAATCTGTCCAACTCAAGAATCACCTAGTCTCTATCACTGGTTCAGATGCACAGAATGCATCAGAACCACTGGAGGTATTTTTAGGATCCTTCATTCCATGACTGCTTCCCATCCTGAACAGTTTGCTTTAGGAGTGGGGACAAATGGCTTTAGGAGGCATGGAGGCTGGAAGAGATTGGGAGAAAGGTTGGGAACTGCATATATTGAGAAAATGTTAATAAATAAATGTTAACAATAGAATTTTCTGAACTTAATGTGAACTAGAGTTCACCAGGGCTCTGCCCCAGGAAGAGGGTTTAAAATTCAGGGCTTCCACCACTGAATATCTGGCATAATAATTAAAGTTGCTTCTAATTATATGTAATTTGGCTTTCCTTCCTACTGACCAACCTCAAAACATATGTGATTAGTGAGTGGAGTTTCCAGGGAACTGGACCCTAGTAACTCTTTGCAAAAATCACCCATTTGATTGCTTTTCTTTTGTTTACTCTAATTTAGATGTTGGTGGATTTGTTTTAACTTATCATCCTACTATTTAAGTAAAATCCTACTATTCTGTAATTTATATATAAAATTTATTTTACCTTGATATACCTTTATAATGGTAATTTATATACCTTACTTATGTATGTTGAGCAAATACTGTTAGTGTAAGACATTTTCTTAATCATTCAGAGAAAACTGTACTTGTGAGTTTAATGTGTTTATTTATTTATTATTTGATTTGTATCCTGCCCTTCCTCCCAGTAGGAGCTCAGGGCAGCAAACAAAAGCACTAAAAACACTTTAAAACAGACCCTAAAATATATTAAAACAAAACATCTTTAAAAACATTTTTAAAAGGTTTAAAAACATCTTTTTTAAAAAAAGGTTTAAAAACATTTTTTTTAAAAAAAAAGTTGAAAAACATATTAAAAAGCAATTCCAACCCAGACACAGTCTGGGATAAGGTCTCAATGTAAAAGGCTTGTTGAAAGAGGAAGGTCTTCAGTAGATGCCGAAAAGATAACAGAGATGGTGTCTGTCTAATATTTAAGGGGAGTTAATTCCACATGATAGGTGCCACCACACTCAAGGTCTGTTTCCTATATTGTGCAGAACGAACCTCCTGATAAGATGGTATCTGCAGGAGGCCCTCACCTGCAGAGCACAGTGATCGACTGGGTATATAAGGGGTAAGACGGTCTTTCAGGTATCCTGGTCCCAAGCTGTATAGGGCTTTGTACACCAAAACTAGAACCTTGAACTTGGCCCGGTAGCAAATGGGCAGCCAGTGCAATTCTTTCAGGAGGGGGGTGACATGTTGGTGATACCCTGCCTCAGTGACCAGTCTCACCGCCATATGTGGGTACAATATCTCACAATATGTTGGTTTTGTAACAGTTTATTTAGAAAATGTATAAACTGCTTGATCAGAAAGTTCTCCAAGCAATGTACAAATAAAATAACACATAAAACCCTGCTAAAAATTTTAAAATTACACTGTGTCACAAAATAGCTCAGGTTTTTCATCTGAAAATGTCACTGCCATTTGGCAGCTCTTTCCTCTGAAACTCTCATTCTTTTTTCTGGGCCAACATTCAACACCAGTGCATGTTGTATAAAAATAAAAAGGCTATGTAGAATTTTCCATCGTTTTCTATTCATCTGCTTCATCAAAATCCTTCCAGAAGTTCCAGAAGTCTGGAAATGGTTCACTTTGGTATTACTATCCAATGCACTTCATGGGCTTTATATTATTGATTCTTCTGAAGTAATTCTATAGCAGCACAGATTGGAAGTTGCTGAGCTACACCCGGGAAGTACTGAATTATCTTACTTCTATTGAATGTAATAACTCATGGTACTGGGCTCCTTGGAGAATCAAGTACTGCAATGCATATAGTATACTCAACACTGAAATAAATTGTAAACAGTATATCAATACTTTTCTGTATCACAGGAGACTAATCCAATATTTAAAAGAATATTTAGATCTATTTCTGAAAACTTACCACCATGTAATATGAACAGAGCTTGGAAAAGTTACTTTTTTTGAACTACAACTCCCATCAGCCCAATCCAGTGCCCATGTTGGCTGGGGCTGATAGGAGTTGTAGTTTAAAAAAGTAATTTTTCCAAGCTCTGAATATGAAGCTGTGGATATGCAACAAGATAGCATCTAGCATTTTCCACAGGAAGTAGTAAAGCTTCACAATCACCTGAATGATAGGCATGAGTTCAAGTTGTGTTTGATTGATAATATACAAACGAGCATGAAAACAGGTGAATTAGATCTAAAATTTTAAAGAGAAATTTCACTAAATAGGAGAACTTACTGAATAGGAAATATATGTTTAAGTTAGAAGTTGTTAATGGCTAATGCCACCATGATCTTAGGACAAGGAGCAAAGGGACTGCTGCTTACCAACTGGCAGAGCAATCCAACTCAGGAGTAGCCATTGGAGGAGGGGGTGACAGAAGAGCCAGCAGAAAGTTCCATTGCATCCACTCCCTGTTTGGGAGCCACAGGGCCAGCTGAATGCCGGTTCAATTGGGAGCCATGTGTGGGGGCCAGAAAAGCAAAAACCAGCTCCTGCAAATACCCCTACCAGGGAATAAGCACTCCCCATTGATCAAAATGGAAATAGCTTTACTTCCCTGGTCTGTTGGCTGGCAGAAATCTTACCTGGATCAGGACCCACAGGAGTACTCCAAATGCGAGGAAGGTACCACAGAAGTCCCTGTGATGCCCCTGTAAATGTAATTCTGTAAATATGGTAAGTGCGGGTTTATTAGAGTATATGTGGTAAGTAGACTGAGTGAAAGGGGGGAGTACATAGGTTGGAATGTTGATGAGTGTTGTATGGTGATTGGCTGAGTGTCTGCGTGTCTGAAGGTGATTGGTTCTGGGTTTTAGAGGGGTGGATTGGATTTAGGTGGGTAGTGAGGCAGATTATTTATGACTAAGAAATACAAGAGGATCCCACTCTACAGCGCTTCGCTTTATGGTGCTTCGCTAATGTGGCGGTCTCAATTAGACACAATTAGACTAAAGCCCCACACATACGGAGCTTGTTCTGCTTTTACGGCAGTTTTCGGGCATTGCGCACCATTCTAGTCAATGAGTTTAGTTTTTCAGCAGTTTTTGCTTTTCAGCGGGGGTCCAGAATGTAACCTGCCGTATGAGTGGGGCCCTACTGTATAAAGAGTAACACATCTTATAAAACCATGCGTATGTTGACTGAACCTTTAAGTAATCTTGTTATTCCCTGTGTAAATAAATACATAGTTCTTGGTTTACCAAAACGCCTGATCCTTGGCTGGGTTTCACAGACCAGAAGGGTGGGCAGGGCATATACCAAGGTTGGGAAACAGTATCAATGGTGGCAGCAGTGAAGAGATAGCGTAACATCACCAGGTATCCAAAACAACCCAGGGCTGTATTCTTTATAGGTACAAAGAGGCCTGTAAGTGCACCCAGACAAAACGTAGCGATAGGCCAGGAGGAGACTAAGGCACAGTCTAAGGCAATATTGTTTACAGAGAGTGTCAGGTGGTGGTGACTAGCAGTGGGATCTTGAGAGATCGAGGCTAAGGCCGGTGAGAGAACCGTTTTGAGACCAGGACCCTGAGGTGGGACCGTGACAGGGTGGTGACCATGGGAGGGGTCCTGACAGTCCCCTCCCCTCAGCTCCTCCTCAGCCACACCCCCAGAATGCCCTGTTTTCATACCTTCTGCTGGCTTCCACCAGTTCTCCACATGCCGGGCTGGGCTTCACTGGAGAACCCCTGGCTCAGCCAGCAGGATCCCAGTGAAACCACAGTTCAGCAGATCCTGGCAGAGCCTGGCGGCAGCAGGAGCCTCCCAGCTCAGCCAGGAGTATGCCACATCCAACTCCGTGCAGGCCGGCACAAATACAAGTTGGATTGCACCCTTGAACATGCCTGAGTTTTAAATCTTATTTTGTGAAGCTAAGATAGTTAAGCCTGGATTCAATTTAGCTGAAAGACTGTTTGGGAACACCAGAGCTGCTAGATTTTTGAATGTGGGAAATCCATATGCCCATTCTGGTGTAAAATTCTCTGAGGGATGTTGAACAATTCCCAGTTTATACCAGCTGGTGTTAAATTTGGTAGACAAAATAATAAATAGTTGAGAGAGAAAGACAAAAGAGATATTGGGTGAGAAGAAACCCACTCAGTCTCTGATATTTAATCTAAAATAAAATTGATGTTAGCAGAATTAAAATAAGACTAATTCTACACTAAAATGAAGACAACTGTGGATTGAATCACTCAAATGTCATACAGATTGAAAGTTTGCCGCACTTCCATTAGACATGTAAATTGTTAGGTAGTTATTAGGGAGTGCAATAGAGTAACATGACCCTTACCTCAAAGACAGTATGAGCTCATTATAGCTGAGAGAGACACAATCTACTTTCAGAGCTAAGTAGTAGGTTGTGCTTATACATTAGAAAGAAATATCTGTATTTGAGTTGCTTAATAAACTCTGGATTTGGATATTTGTTTTGCCAGTGTCAGTGCAAGCATCTTTGTCTTTGTGATGAATTTTGGGTAAGTACATAGAAGAGTCAAGCAGGTGTCACAGTAGCCGGTGTGACTTGAACAATTATACCGTGTGACTAGATAAATAACTTTGGGTGGGAGAGGTGGGGAGAATGTAAACCTCTGCACTTTGGTTGGAAAATTGTTTGCTAAACTGCAAGGGCATATATAACTGCCTGAATATTATTAAATTACTATATAGTAACCACATATCAACCACATATCCAATCAGGGGGCATAATTAAAAAAAACTCTTACAGGGCTGACATCTGTCATAAAGCAGTCCCAGAGCTTGGAAGATTACTTTTAAAAAGTAATAAATTACAGTTACAATTACTTGGCCAAAAAAGTAGTAATTACAGTTACAATTACAATTGCTCTGAAAGTAACTGATTACTTTTTCTCAAAAGTAATCGCTACAATTACATTTCAGTTGCTTTTTTAAAAAATGCCTACAAGGTGCTGGCCTTGGCTGCTTCACATCTAAGTAGCGTAAAACAATATTAAAACTAAACACACACACAGCGGGTAGTAGAAGGGTTCGAATTCCCACATAGCCATGAAGCTCACTGGGTGACCTTGGGCCAGTCACTGCCTCTCATGAAAACCCTATTCATAGGGTCACCATAAGTCGGAATCAACTTGAAGGCAGTACATTTATTTTTTATTTTGAAGATGATGATTATGATAATGCAGCATTTCAAATTAATTCTGTATGACAAGCATTCCATGCCAAGCTTGGAAAACCAAGGAGGAGGTATAAAATGTAGACAAAAATACTTTTGACAAAATGCCGTTTATCCTTTATATCTATATCTATAATTAACAATACAGCTGAATGATGTATGTAAAGTATTTTTTCTCTTTCCCTTTTTATTAGTATTTTAGTACTACTGCTAAAGTTCTGATGAAAGAATAAAGCATTCATTAGCCAAATTCAAATGATTAGAACACATCACATAAATTCCACTGAAGTTGGAGTTTTTGCCATAGAAAAGGCAAAAAATACATACCCTATGATAGCCCAATAGACAATCAGAGCTAATATAAAACCCTATTGCTTCGCATTTGCAAATGTTCAAGATCTAAGGTAACTCTAGATCATGTGAGTTCAGGTGATGCATGTTATGTAAATTTGTATAGATATTACCAGGGATTGTCAACAGTCTGAGATGTGTGTGTGCCAATGTGTGCGTTTACCTAAGTGGCAGGCTTTTACCCTGCACTGAGATCACTGAGACTTAAGACTTAGTAAAATAAGAAAAGCTATTTCATTTATAGAAATACATAGTAGATAGGAAAGGCATACCTAGTTCTAACTAACTTGGAGGCGCAACACTCAGGTTTGGGAGTTGCCCTCATGGCTCAGGAGGGAGAGAGCAGAGACAAAGGTGTCTCCTCTCTCTTGGATTACGTTATTGCTTAACTGCATTCTGTGTTTGCCCCTGTAATTCTCACTTTTTTTTACCCACTGTTTGACTGTCTTTTGGGAATGCCTACTGATTATTTGTTATCATTTTGGGCTGATTACCTTCAGCTATTATCTCACCAAAGTTGCATACACACGACAGATTTAAAGCACATTTCCACCACCACCCCAAAAAAGAATCCTGGGAACTGTAGTTTGTTACGGGTGCTGGGAATTGTAGCTCTGTGAGGAGTAAACTACAGTCCCCAAGATTCTTGGGGAAAAGCCATGTGCTTACATGTATGGTGTCTACTGGGAGACTCTTACGGATTGATTCTATACTCCCAGAAGTAAATCCTATTTACTGCTATGGGAATTACTTCCAAGTAAGTATGCTTGGAATTGCAGCGAGGGAGGGAGGGAGGGAGGGGGAGAGGGAGAGGGAGAGGGAGAGGGAGAGGGAGAGGGAGAGGGAGAGGGAGAGGGAGAGAGAGAGGTCTCAGCTAACAGAAAATTATAGAACAGTAGAGTTGGAAGGAACCTTTAAGGTCATCGAGTCCACACCCCTGCTCAATGCAGGAATCCAAGTTAAAGCACACCTGACAGGTGGCTGTCCAGCTGCCTCTTGAATGCTTCCAATGTTGGAGAGCCCACCACTTCCCTAGGAAATTGGTTCCATTGTCATACTGCTCTAATGACTGACAGTCCTTTTTTGAGTGTTGAAAGGTGTTTCAAATAAAATTCTAACTTTTATAATAGTCAGATTTTTTTAATGTCCATATGATTGATGGGCAGGCTGGAAAGAAAAATGACTCACTAAGGCTACATCCACACCAGACATTTATTCCACTTTAAACAGTCATGATCTCAGAATCCTGGGAAGTGTAATTTGTGAAGGCTCCTGAGAGTTGTTAGGAGACCCCAATTCCCCCCACAGAACTCCAGTCACAGAATTGTCTGAGAAGAGGGGCTGACTGTTAAACCACTCTGGACATTGGAGCTCTGTCGGGAGAATAGGAGTCTCCTAATAACACTCAGCACCCGTCACAAACTACACTTGCCAGGATTCTTTGGGGGAAGTCATGACTGTTTAAAGTGGCATAAATGTCTGGCGTGGGTGTGGCCAGAAGGTCATCCAGCGAGTTCATGGCTGTGGTAAGATATGAACTCAGAACGTCCCAGCTGCACCCAGCATGGAACTACACTTTCAGCAGCAAATACCAGAAAACCAACTAAATGTGTGCTGTCAATGTGTAAAGCATTTGCTGGAGTGCATTTCGGTAGGTGAAGCAGGAGATAGATGGAAGGGGCTGTTTTCCATGCCTGCCACTTTACCAGTGCAATGCCCCATGTTTTTCCTTATTGACCTCCATCAGGTAGGGGAAAGTGGCCAGGGAAGGGGTTGCAGATAAATAGTTTCAGCAGCAAATTACCCCCTCTCATCACTTCTCCCTAACAAAATGCCCCCCACATCAGTAGCAGACACCAGCAGGGAAGTTCTTTTTTGAGTTGTAATTCAACTCTCATTCTGTTAATTCCCAAACTACACCAGTTGTCATTTTGACCTACATGCATAGGGAGAAAGACAGTGTAAAGGGTGCGCACAAGGGGGAGGGGATGACAAAGGATTTAGGACTTAAAGATTTAATATTCCATGAATAGAAAAAAATACCCTATGCAAATGTCTATATTATTGCAGAAAAGTTCAGTTCTACCTATGTTTGCCATCTTTTCCTCAAGCACAACTATTTTTGAGATAACAGTCTTATTCTCTCTTGCTCTTCACCAAAAAGCCATGTTAGTTGTCCAGTATGTGAAACGACTGCAAGCAGGTGCAGCCCAAGACATTTTGCTGCTTGAAGCAGAAGATCAAATGGTGCCCTGCCCCCAAGTCAAGGTCATAGTACCATAGCTTGAAAAGTTATGTTGGCATTTGAGGCAGAAAATCTCACAGGTACCTCTTTCTGACAGTAAATATACAACAACCAAAAATTAAAATAGCTAATAATTTGTTGCATGGTGCCCCAAATTAGTTGCTTGGGGTAGTCATCTCTTGCTGCCTAGTGAGAGTCGCTCTATGAGAGGCACATAACTGAAGCAAAACACACAAACAGAAGTATGAGACTGCACCTACCTCCTAGTCTCTTGCCAGTTCCCAATTTTCACCCTCTCTGGAGGGTTGCAAGGACAAGCGGAGGGGATGCAAAGAGGGTGCAAGGACAAGCGGAAGGGATGCAAAGAGGGTGCAAGGACAAGCTGAGGGGATGCAGAGAGGGTGCAAGGACAAGCAGAGGGGATGCAAAGAGAGTGCAAGGACAAGTGGAGGGGATGCAAAGAGGGTGCAAGGACAAGCGGAGGGGATGCAGAGAGGGTGCAAGGACAAGCGGAGGGAATGCAAAGAGGGTGCAAGGACAAGCGGAGGAGATGCAAAGAGGGTGCAAGGACAAGCGGAGGAGATGCAAAGAGGGTGCAAGGACAAGCGGAGGGGATGCAAAGAGGGTGCAAGGACAAGCGGAGGAGATGCAAAGAGGGTGCAAGGACAAGCAGAGGGGATGCAAAGAGGGTGCAAGGACAAGCGGAGGGGATGCAAAGAGGGTGCAAGGACAAGTGGAGTGGGTGCAGAGAGAGTGCAAGGACAAGCGGAGGGGGTGCAAAGAGGGTGCAAGGACAAGCGGAGGGGATGCAAAGAGGGTGCAAGGACAAGCGGAGGGGGTGTAAGGACAAGCGGAGGAGATGCAAGGACAAGCAGGGGGTGCCAGGAAGAGCAGAGGGGGTGGGCGAGCAGGCTGAGGGAGGCAGGACGAGTGGAGGGGGGCAGGGAGAGTAGGCTGGAAAGGGTAACACATACACTCACCTCCACAGCTCTTCACTTCCATTCTGCTGCTTCTGCCTTCTACTACTCCTTGCCCTCCAGCACTGTCTGACTCTCCACTTCCTCCCTCGTGCCGAGCACGAGGGAGGAGCTAAACAGCGCAGAAGCCCAGTTTGAGGCACATATCTTTCCTCCACCATTCCACCAATCACAGCAGCAGATGATTTCCCCTGCTTTCCCCCCCAGTAATGTCCAAATGTAACGCAAAAAAGTTACATTTGCAGCTCAAAAGTAATGAAATTACCTCTCGTTCTGTTACATACAAAATGTAACGAAGTTACCCACTCGTTATGCAAAATAGTAACAAATTACAAGTAACTCGTTATTTCTAACGAGTTACTTCCAAGCTCTGAGCAGTCCCTCAGCACATTTCCTGCTCTCTGCCTTGCCCTTCTGGATGTAGGATCCTAGAATCCCATTCTGCATTGGACATACTGGGCTAAGGGGTGAGTTTGCGGCAGGAGCTGGAGCCGCCATCTTGGGGGTGTGAGTGCGTGTGGCACACTGGTGCACTGACGCAGCATGCAGCATGGGGGTGGGGCAGCCGAGGGGTATTTAAACCCACGCCACCGGCTTCCCACCCTCTTTTGAATTTGGTGGCAGCGGTGGCAAGGCTTTTGAGTGCTTCTGAGCGTGGCCTGGTTTTCGGTGGCAGCGGCGAGGCTTGTGTGTGTGTGGGTTTTCAGCGGCTGCGACGGCAAGCAGTGGTGAGGTTCATGGCGCAGCGAAGCCTCGTGGCTGCAGCAAACTATTTTAGAGTGCGCCCTGGTGTGGGGCGGCCGCGGTGAGGCTTTTTGGCAGCCTGATTTGCAGCGGCCACAGTGGTGAGTGGTGGCGAGGCTTGCAGCGCAGTGAGGCCTCGCAACAGCGGCTGTGGTGGCAGCAGCGCCGATCCTCCCTGGCCTTCTCGGCGGCAGCAGCAACGCGGGACCCGACCTTGGAACAGGGAGCAGGCTAGGCCGCCTTTGGGCTGCATTTTTTCTTTGAGGGATTCTCCTGTGTGGGTGCGGGGTGGCATATCAGCCCTAATATCTGCAGAATTGGGTGGCAGGTACTCTAATCCACATGGTGGAAAGCAGCACCTGGCGCCATCAACCCCATTATGCCGCTTGGTGGCCTGCGAGGTGTGGGCAAGCCAGGGTGGGATTTGTGAGCCAGCTGGTCGGTGGCTTAAGGGGTGCGGGGTGAGACTAGGATAGAGCTTGGCTAGGCTGTAATAAAGTGCTGGGCCCTTCAGAGCCCCCCCAGCTCCCATTGCACTCTTCTGAACAAGGTGCTTCCACCTCTCTCTTGTTGAAAGGCATAGGCCTTTGGGAGGGCAGGTGATCTCGAGCTGGTGGGCTGCATGAGGGCAATTTTAAAAGAGGGGCCACTGTGGGTGTTGGCTGACAGGAATATAACCAGCTGCGTGCTCAAGGCAGCTAGGGATGCCATCCAAAAAAGGGCAAGGTGGGCAGAAAGACAAAGGCAGGGCCTCCAAAGCAGAGGGTAGGCGCCCACCCCTAGCAGCGATGGATGGGGGAAGGCGGATGGGCCACCATGGGCAGCCATACTGGCTAGGTTGGAAGCCCTAGAGCATGGCTCGTGCCAGCCTGGTACGCCACAGGCCCAACATGTGCAGGTTCAACCTGCACCTGAGAAAGCAAAGGAGTCACCCCCTAAACGTTCACGGGGGAAACGCAGTTTCTAGCGAGTGGGGTTAACAAGGGGAATATTGCTTCCATCCTAGCCCAACTGGACGCGCTCGAGGCTGGACCCTGCAGGGCTGAGGTGAGGAGGCCCAGTGCAGAAGGAGGAGCAGCACCCACTTCACAGGCAGCCCTGGCACCGTAGTCCATGCAGGGGCCTTCAGCAGGTGGTGTACTGGGTGAGTCTCCTATGGCAGCACACCAGCAGGGCAAGCCACAGTGGAGCTGGCCCCCATGGTTTCCCTACTGGCCCTTTTCTGCCCCAGCTGGGACCGAGGGGTACGGTCAATCTGGGACCTCCATAGGGGCAGGGAGGCTATGCCATAGCAACAGCCTCCCCTAAGGGAAGCTTGTGAGCAGGTCTGGCAGTCCACTGCTGAGGCAGTGATGGAAGGGGGGGACTCAGCCCTCCTTGTCTGCCACCCCCACCCCACCCCCGCTGAGGCTGCTGACCCTCTGGGCTCTGTGAGAGATGGGGCTATACCTTTTGGGGAGACATCGGCCCCACTAGGTTTTCACCTGCTGCTCACCACAAAAGAAAAAATATGGAAGGGGGAGTATGTTGACCTATTCTCACTTCTATACAGGGAGCCAGATAAGAGGGATAAGGATAAGGGTGATGATGCAGAACCAGATAAACCCAAGCGGCGATGAATAGGGCACACTTGGGCTAACTGGTTGCCTGCATTCCTAACATACATGAGGGTGGTGATGCAGAAGCAGCCACAGAGGGGCTCAATACATATTAAATACTTCAATATCATATAGCAAGGCTACTCGAAGGGGCGGCGTGGCTCGCCTATGACGAGGTATTCTGTATGAGGGCAGCATTTGACACTTCCCTCCCCTGGGACAAAAAGGAGGCTGACCTGTGGCTGCAGTTTATGTCACACCCCAAGCCCATGGCCAGCAACAGGACAGACAGCTGCCACCTCTTAGCGCGGCAGGTGGCAGCAGCTCTTTCCTGCGGGCCTACAGGGCAGGGAGTTCAACCCCTCCTGCTTTGCTGGGAGTTCAGCTTCTGGGGCACCTGTGGTCAGAGCCTCTGCAGGTTCCGACATGAATGTGTGATATGTGGGGGTCCCCATGCCTGCACTGGCTGCCCCAGGGCCCACCCCTTCAGGGGTGGGAACAGGGACTCAGCTGGCCTAAGAAAGCCGGGAGCTGCAAGTGCAGCTCAGGGAAAGGGGCCCCAGCCCAGTTAAGCTTGCTGTGCTCCGACACTTGCTCTGCCTTTACCCCCTAGTCCAAGATGCCCAGTTTCTGCTCGATGGCTTTACCGTGGGTTTTTGGATCCCCTATTCGGGTCTCAGGTGGCTTTTCATGTCCCACAACCTTAAGTCGGTGGCGGGCATGGAATCGGCTGTGAGGGGAAAAAATATGAAAGAAGTGAAGGCAGGCCTAGTGTTGGGCCCCTTCCCAGCACCACCCATCTCCTCACTCAGAGTTTCCCCACTGGGCCTTGTTCCCAAGAAGGCACCAGGTGAATTTTGCCTAATTCTTTCCTCTGGGTGAGTCAGTCAATGACTTCATTCCATCGTACCTGTGTTCTGTCTGCTATACATCATTTGACTGTGCAGTGTGGATGGTGAGGGACTGCGGGGTTGGGGCCCTTATGGGGAAATGTGACATTATGTTAGGGTTAGTGTGATGATCCTGTATTAGTGTAAATAGGGGAAGTGCTGTTTGAATAGAAGATACATGGTAAGTGGAGTGAAAGAGGAGGGGGAGTGAATGGGCAGTAGAATGCTGGATGATTGGCTGAGTGTTTAAAATGGCTGAGCGTATAAAAGGAAGAGTGACAGTGGAATCTGGGTGGATGTGATGTGATGAAAGTGAGTGGGTTGTTTTGGTGGGTTTTAGAGAGTTGTTTGCCAGGAGAGCGTGGAGAAGGAGGGGGGTGGAGTTTGTATTAGTATTAGATAAAACCATATGCTTATGTGCCTTATGAAGAAATCTTGTTATCTTTGTTATCTTTGTTATATCTAATAAAAACTATATTTGGTTTACCGAAGGCCTGATCCTTGGCTGGGGTTTCACAGACCAGAAGGGAGGGTAAGGTAATGACCAAGGCTGAAGGGAAACTGTAACAAATGGTGGCAGCGGTGAAGAGAATAACAATACAAGTATTCTGAGTCTCTGGGAATACTGGTATTAGGAGATGACTGGTGGTGCTGCCTAGCAGGGGGATCTGTTGAGATCTGTGCTAGAGCGGGGAGAGAAACCATAAAAAAGGACAGTCCGGACTGGTGGAGTCCCTGGTGGTGCCTAGTGACAGGCAGTAGCCACAAGCAGGTAGGAACCTGACAGGGAGAGCCAGGGAAGGGTGTCACAGTTAGGGTTAGGGTAAGTAACTCACTCTCGTCACCATGCCTGGCTAATAGCCACTGAAATACCTCTACTTCCCCCTACATTTGTTTAATCCTCGTTTCAAGCTATATTGAGATTACTGGCCATCACCCCATCTTGTGGCAGTGAGTTCCATACGTTCACTTCTACATGGTGTGAAGCAGCACTTTCTTTTATCTGCCCAGAATTTTTACTGGTATATGACACCATGGCTGGCCTATCATGACCCCACCACCGCACATGGGTTATGGCCGCTCTTAGAGCTGACTTGGCAGTGTGGTCTACCTTTTTGTGGGAATTTAATGGGGTTGGGATCACCTGTTGGAGGCAGAGTTACAGGTGAACTCTGATGCCTCAGGTTCCTTCAGTTTTGGGGTCATTTTCCATGACTCATGGTACCATGGCAGCTGGCCACAGAGCTGGGCACAGACAGGGCTAACCAGAGACCTTACTTTCTTGGCGTTCTTCCCCATTGTTGTGGCTGTACACCTCTGGCCCGACAAGTTGGGTATTTCCTCAGTCCACTTTTGGTGCGACAATCTTCCTATGGTGCATGTCATCAACACCCTGTCATCTAGAAACCCCAATGTCATGAGCCTTGTGCGTGTGCTCGTGCTCCAATGTCTTTGCTATAATATCCAGTTCCTTGTGCTCCATGTTCTAGGTATTGACAACAGTATTGCTGGTGCTCTATCACGGAACCAGATGGAGAAGTTTCTCCAGCTGGTGCCTTGGGCAAGGCCTCAGCTGGATGTGGTCCCCCAGTGCTATGGGAGATTGGAGGATCGAATCAGAAAGGGCCATAAGCCTGTCTGTGGCACCCAGCACTTTGGCCAGCTACCAGGGGGCAGGTAGGGAACTGTCAAGCTTCAGGGAGGTCAGAGGCTACCCGCAGGAGTGGCCCATCCCTGTGGAGCATCTTATGGAGTTGTGCGTGGAGTGAAAATGAAGGGAACTTTCAGTCAGGACCATCAGAGGTAAGCTCTCAGGTCTTTCTTTCCTAGTGAAGGCTCAGGGCTTTCACGACTACTCAGGCGACTTTAGGGTCTACCGTATGCTAGAAGGTTGGTCCCATGAGGGCCCATGCCCCCCAGAAGCCTGCCTCCCCTTTCCCCCAGAATTACTGTTTGGCCTGCAGGGGCAGTGGAACAATTTATGTTCGTCCCCTTTTGAGGCGCTGCTATATCTCACAGCTGCTTTCACCCTATTTTTGGGGGCCTTTTGAATTGGGGAAGTGGTGGTGGGTTCTAAGACAGATGGCTCCCTCTGGGCCCTCCTGGTTTCTGACATCAGTTGGAAGGCAGAGCAGGCCCTCCTGTGACTCAGGCCGTCCAAAATGGACCAACGTCGTGAGGGATGCCTGATTGTTTTAGCGCCCTGCCAGCAGGAGGAGCTTTTTCTGGTGACAGCCCTGCGCTGCTTTGCTGTGTTGCAGGGGCCGCAGTTGGGGTACCTGTTCATACATAGGGATTCCCAGCCCCTTACCAGGTATCAGTTTTGGACAGTGGCAAAGGCTGCGCTGCGCAACTTAGGTGTGGACCCCAGTCAGTTTATGACACACTCCTTCCGGATAGGCGTGGCCTCCACTGCTGTCCACCTGTTTTTTTCCAAGGAGAGGCTTATATTAGACCACTAGCTGAGATGCACCAGCGGCTGGTTGTTGCCCTTATCCTGATGTTATTTGTTGTTGCTTTGACAGGCTGCTGGGGAAGACTGGAGTGGGTACGCATCCTCCTCTGTGGCCACAGCATGGTTTTCTGGGCAGGCCACAGGGCGGCGAGGTTTCACTTTGGTACGCAGCTGGGGCTCAGTCAATGGACCTCAGTGCAATGGCTTGGCCGCTGGGGGATGCGTTGGGATGGGCTCCTACCCACATTGTTTCAGCCAGCTGTGGAGCGGGCAGTGCCCCAGCTTCTGGTCATACACCTCGGGGGTAATGACTTGGGTCTGTTGAAGGGCAAGGCCCTAATCGAGCAGGCATGTAGTGACCTCCGGGCCACTGCACATCGCTGGCCGGGGATATACTTGGTGTGGTCAGACATCCTGCCGTGCAGGAAATGGAATTGTACTGGGGACCCACGGGGGATGGACAGAGCTAGGAAGAAGGTTAATAGGCAAATTCAGAAGGCCCTCACGGACTTGGGGAGTTCTGTCATCCACCACACAGAGATAGGGCACGATAGATTGGAGCTGTTTCGGCCAGACGGTGTGCATTTGATGGACGGGGGCAATGACATCTTCCTTATGGACCTGCTGAGGGGCCTGCACGGGATACTTGTTGGGTGTGGGGTAAAGGGAGACTTGTCCCCCTTTGGTGTCAGAGAAGTGTGGGAAAAGGTAAAAGGGAAAGGGCAGCTAGGTGACACCTTTAGGCACCTTTGGGGGAGGCCTGCAGCTCAGGGCTATACAGCCCGGGGGCAGAATAAGGGCTGCCTTTGGGGCCAATGTATCTCATCCGCTCGGAGTTTCAGGGCTCCGGGGGGCAGTGATGCGGGTTGGAGCCCCTACACATCTTCAGTGTGTGGCCTGAGCTGGGGTTTGGCACAGGGCAGCCCCTGGCTCAGGCAGGGTTTGGTTGCCCTATAGCTGCAAGCAGGCTTTGCCTGGATCATCAGAATGCTCCCGCACTTAATTTTCCCTCTGCAGGTTTATTATGCTAATTGGATTCTGTTTAATAAAGTGGCTCATGATTCAACCCAATGAATAGTGTCTGTGCTTTATTTCAGCAATAGGCTGCAATGTGGATTCTATCATCAGTGGCAAAAGACCAGAAGAGGCTGCAGATTATCCAGCCTCTCATTATTCAGCCTGTGTCCACTTACAGCATGATGACAATGATGATTTCGTGGTATAAGTGTGCATGGTATTTTACCTAATTAAGGTAGACAGGACCCTGCTCCTAAAACTTTAAAATGGATCAGGCACTGGGTGTAACAACATAGGGAGGAATAGTGCTAGACTGGAAGGAGGTGAGCAAATACTGCCACATGTACAAGTTTGATTACACCTTGGAAAAGGATTAAGCAGATAACTAAAAAGCAATGTTAAAAGATTTTGAGAAGGGGTTTGAGGAAGGGGTAAAGGGGAGTGGCATCACATAACATGTTTAGGGGAAAGGACCCATATGCAAGGGGCAGCAAGGGAGAAGCTTTTTTAAAAAACAAAGAACAGAAAACTGCCATTATCCATTTTTATGAAGGTGTCTGATTTATTAATTATATTTCTTTTCATCTTTTGCCCTTCCTAAGATTATTTTTCTTTGCACAGGGATCTGTCTCTTTAAAAAAAAAAATCCTATGTAAAGTACTTAGTTTATTTTAAATGCAATAATATTAACTGTATTAGAATTTTAATTAAATAATAAATATGTATACTGTCAGTACAACTCCAACTACTAATGATTATTATTAACAACAATCACAGCAGCAGCAGTGACAGAGAAGCTTTATTTATGGAGCACTCCAAGCCAAAATGATGTGAGTGCAATGTTAAATGATTGAGCATTATTTACGCCTATTCTACCCACATTTCCATCTAGACTAGAATGTCTGGACTTCTTCAACCTCAATGACAGCCCTTATGCAATATCCCCAGATTTAAAGTCTGAATTTTCATGCCCTAGGTCTGTGTGCTCTAATTTCCTCTTTTCTCTCAGATCTAACAAATCTGTGCCATTACTTCTGTCAGTGGATCAACCAGTTATAGTTTAAACTTCAGGATTTATTTACAGTATATGTCCTTTCTTTGTAATTTCCATAGGTCTAATAAAAAACGAAAAGGTAATTCATGAGTTAAAAACTCAGGTCTCACTGACTAAGAAATTGTTTGGATTCTCCCTGGTGGACTATAGCTCTGAAACATCTAAACATCTAAATATCTAGTAAACAACATTCAATAAGTTGGTCTTGAATTTTTGTATGTGTGTGCGTGTGCATGTGCGTTTACTTGTAGAAGTATTATTTGACAAACTGAAATCTCCTTTCCCTTAAACATGAGGTTTTACAGTACAATTTTATACAGATTTATAGATAAAGGTAGCCTCTGGCACTATTAGCAGTGCAGTGAGGCAATTCATAAAAATTAAAAACAATAAATAATATAAATAGCTGTCATGACATGCCTTGGGTTTCTCCAAAGGCGTAATAAAATACGTACAAAAAGAAGATCACCCATTAATAAATTAAACAATGGATGGGATTATAGAGAAACTACCATTTTAATAACAGAGAATTTCCCCTACAATAAAACTATGAGAGTGTTATCTATTTCAACATCCCTCTGAGGAGGCTGAGGTCCCAATAGGAATTTGAGACCAGGAACAAAGGAATATGGGAGAATGCCAAGGCGACAATGAACAGCAAATATTTCTGTGCTTTGTAGCTTCTTCCTACCTGGTAGAGGATTTGTTGATAGATAATCCTAAAGTTGGACAGTCTTTGAAGGTAAAATTTGAAAATGGCGTTCCTTTTAAGGGGCGTATTTGCCCTAACCATAATTACAGGGAAGGCTTGTGAACATTCTAGAATCAAGAGTTAGGAGCCACGTGAGATCAATCAACCAATAGATGAAGGCGCGGAGCAGCAGATATAAGGCTGCTCCGTCCTTCCCGCGCTTGCCTTTTTCGCCTTGCGGCAGCTGCGTTTGTTCTCCTTACACGTTGCTCCGTTTGCGGTTTGGGCGTTCCTGCTAAGTATTTTCATCGCTAGAGCTTCGTTTGCCAATTGTTTCCTTGTTTAAGCCTCTTCAGTTGCTTTATCTGATCTCCGACGATCAGCTGGGCGGCAGGCTCCGCCCACGTGCCCCGCGGCGCGGGCCGACACGCAGGCTTTATTATTTCCTTGTCGTGCTACCATTACAGTTATTGCCTTTTAAGTTTCAGTAAGAAGGGTTGGAGTTGGTTGATTCTTTGTTCTTGTTACAGTTTGCGTGCATTTAAGTAATTGTGCCCTATCTATCGTTAACGTTATAATATTGACCCCCCCCATACGTTCTTGTTGAGTTCCTTTAGTTTGCTCGGTGATCCTGTGGTTTAGTTGGCAGTTGCCTCATCTTACTTTGAGTAAACTTTTAAATATATTCATAATTATTGCTTAAGTTAATTTCATTATTAAGGTATTGCATTAGTTTTAAATTACATTTCATAGTGGTTTATTGTTCAGTTTATTAGAGTGTAATACATTACCCCACCCCCACCTCCCACTTCCCTTCACCTTAAAAATTCCCCCCATATCATAGTCATATATACATAAATAAATAAAGAATAAGTTAATATATTAGAAATAATAATAATAATAATAATAATAATAATAATAATAATAATAATAATAATAATAATAATAATAAAAGTCAAATTTATTGTTATAGTGTAATTAGCACTTATGTGTGCCATTTATTATTAAATTTGTCAACTTTATAATCTAGTAGAGATTGCATTTTGGTACGTTGCATAATTGTGTGGATTGGTTTTTACAAATATGCCACCCAGGAAGGCTCAACAGAAAGAAGGGGTGCGGGTTGTGAAGCAAACGACAAAGCGTCCTCCACCCCAGCAGAACTTGTCTTCTGATGAAGAGGAAGATTTGGAGACCATCCGTGCCTTGGTGGCTAGGGTGGAGGCGCTGGAAAAGGAACGCAAGCATCCGCTTGATGCTGAAGCTGGCACAAGTTCCGCTCCTGCAGGTAAGAAATCTGCAAGGTTGGCTTCCAGAATGCCTACAAATCGTCTTCTTGCTGATTTAGTTTCTAGGATCGGAGTTCTGGAAGCGGCAGCGCACTGTGAGGAGCCAGCTACCCAGACGCCTTCCGCTTGTTTGCCAACTGTTCCTGCCTCCGTTTCTTCTGTCACGCCTTCTTTTCAGCCGGCTGTTGGGACTATGCAAGATCAGCTGCCGGTCCCGCATGATGCTGCCGCGTTTACTCCTAGGGCTTCCGGGTTGGCAGCACAGCCCGGAGTTGCCTCTCATGCTGCGGATACAGGTGAGCAACTTTTGCACTCACGAGCTCACAATACACATGTACAAGATTCCAATGCCCTTAACAGGGAGGTACAAACGACTGGCTCTCCTTTGTCGGGAGATGCTACGCACCCAGTAGTTTTTATGGGAGGTGTTTTGGTCCCCCAGCACCCACAGCTTCCGTGGCCAGCGGCTGCCGTGAGTCCTTGGCAGCTGCCTTCGACTACCTCTTCTCCATCACCTGCTTATTTGCCCCTTCCACATGGGGTTTATCCTCAGGCCGATATTTCCCTTCCGTTAGGTGATCATTTATTGTTAGCAACGAAAGAAAAAATATGGAGGGGAGAGTATATCGATCTGTTTACTCTCCTGTTTCGTGAAAATGAGGCTAAGATTAAGGATGGTCAGGAAGTTAAAGAGCGTGAGGCAGCGATAAAATGAAAGATTGATCGTGTATGGCCTAATTGGTTGAACGCCTATATGATTTATATGGGCGTTATGACACAGGCTTATCCGTCTAGGGCTTTGTCCATGATAAAATATCAGGATATTGTGCATAGGGCCTTCCAAGAATTCTCTGGAACCGCTTGGTTGACATATGATACGAATTTCAGGCAAAGAGCAGCATTGGATCCCACCCGTTGTTGGGATATTGAACATGCTGGTCTGTGGCTGAGATCTATGACTTCCGCCAGGCCCACTACAGGAGAGAGAGCCGATAGTGGGCATTTATTGGCACGTGCACAGACTTCCGCCTATGGCTCCAGCCAAGGCGGGCATTGGGTTCAATCCCAGCAAGTCTGCTGGACATTTAATAGCAATGGACGATGCTCTAGGCGTCCCTGTAGATTCAGACATGTCTGTGCATTGTGTGGAGGAAACCACTCTAGTTCCTCTTGCCAGAGGGCACGTGCTGCTCAACAAGGTACAGGGGAGCATCAACAGCCAAAACGTGGGTCTGGCAATAGCCGCAGTACGTCGTAAGGCCAGTAGCCCGATCAAGCTGGCTCCTTTAGCAAAGCTGTTAGAACTCTATCCCAATAGGCAGGCTGCTACTTTTCTACTTCAGGGTTTTACGGATGGTTTTCGTATCCCTTTTGAGGGCCCTAGGATTGCTACATCATTAGTCCATCAGCCCAATCTCAGTAATTTAGCGTCTGTAGTGCTGGCCAAGCTTAATAAGGAGATACTTGCCGATTGTATATCAGGCCCCTTCAGTTTTCCTCCTTTGGAAAATTTGAGGATTTCCCCTTTAGGTATTATCCCTAAGAAGCAGGCTGGGGAATATCGCCTTATTCATAATTTGTCTTTCCCGAAGGGAGCCTCAGTCAACGTTGGTATTTCCCCATTATATGCCTCTGTCAGATATACTTCTTTTGATGAGGCAGTGAGAGTAGTTAGGAAGGCTGGAAAGGGTGCTTTACTGGCAAAGTGTGATATAAAATCCGCTTTTCGCCTTTTGCCAGTACACCCTGCAGATGTGATTTGCTTGGTCTTAAAGTTCAGGACCAGTTTTATGTAGACAGAGCTATGCCAATGGGTTGTTCGGTGTCTTGTGCTGCTTTTGAAGCATTTAGCACATTTCTGGAATGGGCATTGAGGAGGAAAGCATTATCCTCCTTCTCTGCTCATTATCTTGATGATTTTTTTTTTATTTGTGGGGCCTGCTGGGTCTTCTCATTGCTTACATCTCATGCAAGCCTTTGATAATTTAACTGAGGAATTGGGAGTCCCGCTAGCACCTGAAAAGTCGGAGGGCCCTACTACTTCCCTTATTTTCTTAGGGATCCAGTTAGATACTGTAGCTCAGTCTTCCCGTTTGCCGCTAGAGAAGTTGGTGGTACTGCGTCAACTGCTTCATTCAGTCATAGGGCTGAAGAAGATACCATTGGCCCAGTTACAGGAACTTGTGGGCCATTTAGTTTTTGCTTCCAAAATTATTTCACCAGGTCCTGCGTTCCTCAGGCGTTTATGTGACGCCATGAAGGGAGCTCGCTCTCGCTTCCATTTCATAAGGATGACGTCAGGGATGAGGGAGGATTTGCATATGTGGCTGGAATTCCTGACGGATTTCAACGGCCTTTCCTTTTGGCGGGAGGAATTGCTCTTAGAAGCCGAATTACAGGTGCATTACGATGCTGCCGGAAGCATTGGCTTCGGAGTAATATTTAGATCCCAGTGGGGCGCTGAGCGATGGCCTGAAAGTTGGCAGGCTACCGGAATTACTTCAGATTTGACATTTCTGGAATTTTTTCCAATAGTGGTAGCGGTTCATATCTGGCCACTGGCATTTCAAAATTGCACAGTGCATTTCTGGTGCGATAATTTTGCCACAGTTAGCGTTATTAATGCCCAAACTTCTAAGTCTCCTCGTGTGATGCGCTTGGTGCGTGCTTTTGTATTGCAATGCTTGCGATTTAATGTTTTATTCCTGGCCAGACATGTTCCAGGTTTGCAGAATACAGTTGCTGATGCACTTTCCCATTTACATATGGCGCACTTTCGGGAGCATGCACCTGGCGCGGCTCCGGATCCAGTACCAATCCCTCCTTTCCTGTGGAACCTTGGCAACTAGAAGTTGGGGTTGCTATCGCAGCTGCTCTTGCTCCCAGAACTCAAAATGTGTATAAGCGATCTTTTGCGAAGTTCCAGGCTTTCCTCATCGGCTTGAAGCTGCCATTTGACTGGCCTATTCCTGTGGCTCATTTATTGCAGTTTATGATATATTTAAAAGGGCACAATAATTCTGTTTCCACTATCGCCGGCCACCTCTCGGCGCTAGCCTTTAACTCCAAGGCAAGGGGGCTGCCGGATCATTCTGTAGATTTTAGGGTCAGAAAGGTCCTTGTGGGTTGGTTGCATTCCGCTCCCATGTCCGCTGGCCAGAGGAGGCCAATCATGCCCGATGTCCTCCTCCAGATCCTGGCACTATTTAATTCTTTATGCTCATCTCAGTATGAGTCGCACCTGTTCGCCACAGTAACTCTGACGATGTTTTATGGTGCTTTTTGCCCTAGTGAAATACTTGCCCCTTCTAAGCGTGATGTGACTAATCGAGCCTTGTGCTTTGGTGATTGCACATTAGGTGTGGTTATAGTGAGGTTCTCCCTGCGTGTCTCTAAGACCGATCAAAAGGGCCGTGGCAGTATCATGGTTACAACGATGCCAGGTCCCAGTATTGTGCCCTGTGTCTGCAATGCGGCAAAAGGGCCGTGGCAGTATCGTGGTTACAATGATGCCAGGTCCCAGTATTGTGCCCTGTGTCTGCAATGCGGCAATTCTTATCCATTCGGCCAGCGGGCCAGCGTTATTTGTTTCTACATGCAGATGGAACTGCCCTGACTCAGTTTCAATTTTGGGCCGTTGTTCGGCGGGCCTTGTTGGCCAGTGGTTGCGCTGTTGGAGTCTATGGGCTGCATTCATTCCGGATTGGTGCGGCTATGGCCGCGGCCCTCGTGGGCACGAGTATAAGCGATATACAGGCGATTGGCAGGTGGCGTTCCGATGCATTCAAGTCTTATGTCAGGTTTTAACAGAGGAATTTGTTTTTGTTTCCCATAGGTTTGACAAACATCCCAATTCCTGTGAGGATCGTCTTGTGTGGCCACTCAGTTTTGTTTTGGGCTCACCGGAGGGCATCCTCCTCTGTTCCGGGCACACAGCTGCAGCTGTCGGCCTCAGCTACGGTTCAGTGGGATGCACGGAGGGGCATGTTATGGGATGCATTGTTGCCTGCCATGTGCCGAATCATGTCCTCTGCTAATAGGCCACACATCGTGTTGATTCATTTGAGAGAAAATGATTTGGTGCAGCTTCCTGCGTTGGATTTGCTGCTGAAAGTTACGCGTGATCTCACGTGGCTTATCCGCGTATATCCCAATCTTATAATTGTATGGTCCGAAATGCTTGTTAGAAGGATCTGGAGGGGTGCATTGCACCCCAATAAGATAGATAGATCTAGGAAATGGGTTAATAGGAAGGTAAGGGAGCTAGTTTTGTCCTTGGGTGGGGCAGTTATTCCTCATGAAAGGATTAAGTTCCATGCCCCACATCTGTTTCGTGATGACGGTGTTCATCTTTCTGAGCAAGGGTGTGACATTTTTTGGAGGATCTTATGGGGGGATTAAGGGGTTTGTTATCTTCATTGGGTGGAGGGGACCAAGCTTAAGCTGATCCCCTCTTGTGGCATAGAATTCGGGCAGGTGAGGTATATGGGGGTTAAAATTAGGCGGTTAAGGCATCCTGAAAAAGGGGCACTCCACAGGGAACCATCAGGGCTTGGTGTCTGGTGGCGATCTGGGTTGTGTCCTTGTGGGACCTGCTTGCGCATCAGGGTGAACGCCTGTACGGCGGGGCCATGGTGTGGAGGTGGGAACCACACAGCTGGCTCCAAGAGCAAGGAGGGAGGAATTCACACACGTCCTTGACTCTTGGGTTACGTAATGACGTGAATGGATGCCTTTAGAAGGTGAGGGTGTAATCCCTCATTGTTAGGTTTAGCCTCACCTGCCCGAAGAGTTGGATATTTGAATAATTGGCTGTATTGCATTTGATTTACGATGTTATATTTTAATAAATATAACATTATACCAGTCTGGTGTCACGAGTCTTCCTTGTGTGGGGGCAATGATATTTAAATGTGTCTGATGCGCCTAAACCAGCCCTCCTCACTATGGTCCAAAGGCAATGTATTCTCTGTTTGTTTGCTTTCTGATTATGATCAGCTTCAATACTGAGTGAAAATGTTAAAACTAAATTAATTGTTATTTTTTGGTTCATTTTTCCAGAATACAATTATAAGTCCATTTTTTCTGTCCATCATTGTTGTGACCCTGCAAAATATTTTTCTCTCGAAGCAAAACTAATCTCCACACTTTCCACGTGTCTTGTACTTTTGGAACCATCAGCCCAGCTAACTCACCAGATGCTTTAGACACTGGGTTTTTTTTTTAACCTTTATTTTCTGCCAGACATAATTAACCTGGCTAAACATGATTTTTTTGGCCAGGATGCTATTAGCAATGTCTCAATAGCAAAGAAATATGATCCTCATTCAAAAAGCTTAGTGTCATGTTTCAACTCATGATTAAAATTAAAAAAATATTCACAGAAACAATATTTTTGTTTCAAAAAATTTGGACATTTGTAGAACTAATTGTATGCTTGTGAAGGGCATGTACACATCACCAGCTTAAAATGCGGCATTTTTCTTAGCTGTGTTTCAAGTCTTATTTACATGTTGCTGTACACATCAGAGAGGGTGGGGATGTCTTCACTTGACACACATTACCTGCAACCCCTGGAACTTGTCTTAATGAACCTTTCATCTGTGCATGCAACTCATCTGTGCTTGTGCAACAGGTGTCTCACCTGGAATAACTGCAGAGTGAATGTGGTTTTCCAGTCGGATTGAAGCAGGTTTGAGGAAAAATGCATCAAACAGTAATATTTCTGAAGAAACTACAGGACTGATCTGGATTGTAGCTAATGTTTTGTTCAAAAACTAGCACAGGAGTGCACTGGATGCAGAGTAAATGGTAATGTACACACAGCCTAGGCTGGGTTCCCATGCCATGTTTTTAAACTCTGGGATTAATTCTCTTGAAGACCTCTTACTTCTAAAATGTAATGCGTGAATGTCCTGTACATGTGCTTCATGCTACTGAAAAAAACATGGGTATTGTCAAGTCACTCTGCCAAGGGCTGGAGCTTTGGAGGAAGTGGAACAACACAGACAGGTGAACTGCTAACCAGTCAGATGACAGCTTGACCTGAGCAACTCATGGTACTCAGAGTTGTCAAACAGTTTTTAGGGCATGGTCAAACCCTATTGGCTCCACATATCACCTGATCCCTGCTGTACTGCCCATCTGCAGTGGTAGTGGCTATGTGGCTAGAGAACAAGCCAGTAACAACTTCTGGCAAGCTGATGGGAGAGGTGCTTGCATTATTCTGTGGCCCTGCCTCATTTTCTGCTCTTTTAGATATGGCAGCCATCTCCCCATGGCAGCCTCTGACTAGGGAAGATGAATATGCCAGTTTTGGTTTCTCTGTCTCTCATTTTTCCAGTCTGAAGTTCAGTTCTCCACATTTCTACATCAGTTTGCTTTTTTTTTTTTAAAGGTCCTCATTAAAATTCATCAGCATTTTAGTGTGCATTTCTCCTAATACACACAATTTTGTATGCAATTTACCTTGACATACACATTTTTGCAAAGCAATTTCCCCTTATATGGTGCCCTGCCTGCAGTCCACCTCTTGGTTCTGCTCTCCAGGAAGCACACAACTCTGTTAACTTGAACAGTTGCTTCTTTATTACTTCCAAACATAAGAAACACTACCTGGGGAAGAGCTCTATTGCACAGAGAGAAAACAGTGCAGGTAGGTCAGAAGCGGGGCCTACCCCCAGCATCCCACTCCCGTCCACACAATTAACATTCAAGATACACAGTTGGAATGTCTACTTAGGACTCATGCTTTGCTGCCTTCTGAAAACATGCTAATCACAATACATATGAAGGATTTTAGTTATCAGAAGTGTGTGCCAACCCCAACTGTTCAAAGGTAGTTGAATGTAAAAGGTTAACACCAGACAGGTAACCTTTTACATTCAACTATGTATAAATCCCATAAATAAAAGTGTACCACAGAGACAAGATGATTTCTATTCAGATGCAAAAAGCAATGGGGTCCTCACTGTATATACAGCAACCGTCCCCTTGTTCTCTGATACTGTTCTCCCACTTGGTGCACACTTCATAATTATAGTAACACTGTCAGAAAACACACATGCACTTTTTGTGTGTGTGCGCATCACTTCTGAAAATGATATATTTCTCTTCTCCACTTCTGGCAGTCAGTATGGCTTTGGGGGCAGGGAAATGCTCAATATAATGAACATCAGGACATGAGATCCTTGAATTACATCTTACAGAAGGAGAGCAAGGAATGTGACACAGGACTGTCATTGTTGGTGACAGCCCCATTGTTTTTTTTTTGTTTGTGTGTTTTTGTAATATGTTGTTCCACCTTTGTGGTTGATGAAAAGTTATAAAACAATTATTAGTTTTGGTTGTGATAAACCTTTTAAAATACCAGCTTGTTTCCAGGATATATTTTGTACCAGATACAACATTAACATAATATGAAAAGGGCATTTTTAATGCATTAGGGGCTGCAGTAAACAATAAGGCTAAGACTGAATTAATCCTTCTTACATTTTGTTCTCCAAAGCTCTTGCAGGAAATTGCAGGAATGGACAGGTGTTTTGAAAGGCAATCATTCTCTGTAGTTGCCTTATGCTAGAAAGAGTTCTCTACCTTTCCAGTGGAGGAAACTCTTCCCACTTGTCTGCCATTTGATCAGCTGGAGGCTTGATCTAAGTCAAAGACTAAACAACTTTAATGTTCAGATTTCTTCAGTGACTCTGCAGGCATTTCCCAGTAGCATGTTTTCACACAGTGAGGCTTTCATTGTATCACTTGCCTTCATTATTCACAGCATATGCAGTCATGTAGAGAGTGAAGATAGTGGGACTCATTCTTCATTGGCACCACGCTGTCTTGACTTCACTGTTGGCTGCCTGTTTAGAGCTTACATGTACCCAGGAGCTTGTGTTTAATACTCTTTCTTTTCTTCATCCCCATCCATCATATGTACTGTAATTATTGTTTATTTTTTTGATCCGTTTTAGTTATGGTGCTTCCCCTAGAAGCTTCTTGGATCAATGTGTGAACATGTTGTGCTTACTTGATTGATTTCCCACCCCTGCATCTGCCACCAGACTCACAATGGAAACTTAACCAATTTATTTTCACATTTTAAAACTACTTTTTGGAACTTTTGGCTTACAGGATATTGAACTTTGGAAATATACATTTGATAATGAAATAACATTCTGTCTTCACTATCTGGAAGTTGAGTGTAGAAATCCAATGTGAGTATCAGTGGAGCCTGGTGCCTTCAATGTCAGTGAGGTAGTGAATCCGCACTGAGTTTAGTCCAAAAATTCAAGAAGCTGTCCAAGGTGTTGAAATTATTCCCAAAATAGGTTCAGCACCCTGAACAGCTCACTGAAAGTTTGGACTAAAACCTGGAGTGGATTCACTTTCCCACTGACATCGGAGCCACCGGGCTCCACTGATGAGTATGCTGATATGGGGGAGGAATGATTTTGGGGATAGCAATTCTCTCTTTTTTCCTTAGTACTTTTTCAGTATAGGACTGCAATGCAAAGCAAACTTAGTGGAAAGCAAGCCCAGTGGAACTCCTGGGGACTACCTCCTAAGTAGGAATGTTAGAGAATTCCAGCAAAAACAGAAATGGGAGCAGAAATTGCCAATATTCACATATTCATCCCATATCTGGAATGGAAATCAATCCAGTGTGAATACTATCACACTGTATTATATTACTATTTTTGTTCCTTTCATTCTGCAAACAGTACATACTTGATCACTTGCCCCACCCCATTTGCATTGTCTTTCCTTTGCATTGAAAAGAATGGGGTAGAATAACATAATGACAATGTAACTTTCATAATTTATGCCGTTTACTTACTGTTGCCACAGCAGAGAGCAAGACAACTAATGTAGTTTTTGGTGGAAGATAAATTTCAGTGGAATGGAAACTATGCTGCATGAGACAAATACAGAGCAGAATGGAAAACAATGCCTTCTTCCATTCCTACTCCTGAGTAAACATATCTAAGATTTAGCAGTTGGTTAGTAATGGCTTTTAGCTTGGGCTTTTAGGACCTTACTACACATTATACATGTAACAAATCCCCAATAGCTGCTTTTCCTAAGAGATATCAGTTTGAGGAGAAAGAAGAAAGGTGGGATAGAAATGAAATAAAGAAAATGTGCAGGTTGTGTATGCTTAACCCTTTCCTCACCTACTGTTTCTTTTTTCCAAATTCCCTCCATAGTAGCAGCCTTTCCCTACTTCAGAGTTCCTAAAGCCTCTCCAATAAAAAGAACAGAAAGTCACATGAGGAGAGCGATTAGTAGCAGGCAGGGTGCAGATAAAGCATTCCCTCCCTCCCCACTGCTTCTTTGTTTCAAACAGCCCTCCTGAAGTGAAGCTTCTTTTTCCTAGGAAATGCAGCCATTGGTCTTTTGTTACATGTGTTTGCATGTAAGATGTGGTTCAGCAATTAGGTCTAGTTCAGCCACTTACTCAGGCACCACCAGTCTATACCTAGCTGAGGAATCGGTGTATCCCCTCCCCTCCACCCGCAAATAATATAATTCGCCATGGGGAATCATTCTGCACCAGGGGTGATTAACTTTTATTTATTTAGAAGCATTTATAAACTACTTAATATTTTAAAAATCTCTGAGTGGTATACAATATATAAAAAACAAGCAATGCCATTCAAACCTGTGGCCTTCCAGATGTTGTTGGACTCCATCTCCCATCAGCTCCAGCCAGCATGGGCAATAATCAAGGATGATGGGAGCTGTAGTCCAACTATATCTGGTGGATGGCAGGTCAGCCACACCTGCTTTATGCAGTAATCTCAGTGTATCAAGATATACATGTGTAGTGTGTATAGGTTTACTCCCAGGTAAGTGGCTATAGCATTAGCATTTGAAGCCTGAGGCAGCAATCTTATATACCAATTACCTAGGATTAAATCCTACTGAACTCAATGAATATATATTTATAGGATTGCCCTGTTAATGTTCAATAGTTCAGTTTTCCATGCTGTAATTAGTTACTAATATAATTAGGATCTTCATTTCAGGATCTGCTGGAAACAGCTCATTGCATGAAATGCCCGTTCTCTAGGAAAGGTTTGAGAGCAACCTTCATGTGGCAACTATATCATAAGAACTAGCCCTCAGGCTGCAATGGAAAAGGCAACTTTGACAGATTGTTTCAGTTCTATGGTCTTCTTTCAGGTGACCTTTAATCACTTCTTGACTTTTTGCAATAAATTAGATTCCTTGCACCAAAGGGGTCCTTTCTCTCTCTCCACTTACTTGATGGCTGTTTCATGGGTTGTATCGTCATTTTGGTTCCATTATTGGAGCTTTGTTCCTCTGCAAAGATCATTGTGAAATGCCCTATTTTTGCTAATTTCTTTAGATTCTGTCTCAATGGTAGGTTTTTTATTTTCAATTAATTTTTATTCAAATTTTCAAAACCAAAACAATACAAAAAGAAAAAAAACACAAATCCATAACTAATACAATAAAAAGAAATATATATATATAAATTGACTTCCGATTTGTCGTAGTTCAGCTATAAGTCTATAATATATATAACAAGCCTGTATCTTAATAGATTATAAAATCACCTTCCTCCAGCGGTTATCTTAATTGGTTACAAATCTCATTAACATCATATCATTTTATTCTTCCACAAAAAGTCAAAGAGAAGTTTCCAATCCTTGAGATATATGTCCATCAATTTTTTTTCTAGATAAACATGCCAATTAATCCAACTCATCAAGTCTACTAAGTCCAGCAATTTCAAATAGCTCTTCTTCCATTATCCGTATTGGTTCCATCTTCCATCTTTACGTGCCCAATAATCTTGCTGTCATAGTCATATAATAAAAGTCTGATAGGAATTTCCTTTTTCACAGATATTTTCTTGCCATCAATTCTGAACGTATCACTGTATTGTTGCAAAGCCGCATCTCTGTTCCTCTTTTTTACATGATACACTAGCACATCTCTTGAAGATTTTTCCATTGACACAAAAGAGGGATTAATTCTGTTAGCTTTCTCCATTTCAAGTTCCATCAAATCCTTCCAGTCCAGGAATTTTTTTGAACCGATAATATCTTTATCTCCAATCTCTTCAATTCCTTCAGGGACAGCGCTGAGTTCCAAACCATAATATTTGTCTCCAGGATCCATCACAACCACGAAATCCAAATCTTTTTCTATATCCATATTTAATCCAATCTCCATAGTTTGAACCTTGCCTTTAATTTCTCTTTCATCCTTTTTTGGTTTTCCAGATCCATCTTTATTCTCCTTTCTCATAGAATCCTGAATTTCTTTCAGCTCCTGTCTCATTTCGTCAAATTCAATTCTCAACGCTTGACTATTATTTCTCAGTTCTTGTTTTATTGAGTTAATCCCATTCATTATTTTCTGAAACATGTCTAAAGATAAAGTCCCTTCTTGTACATCCATGATCTTCTTAATTGTAATTCTTAAAGCCAAAGGAACTAAACTCCTTCAATTTTCAATGTCCCAAGCAAAGAGCAATTTATTTCTTTATCCAGTTACAAAGGAGTTAATCTTTCAAACCAACTGGCGTCACACTCTAGACAACCCTTATCTCTTATATGCCCAGAAGTGCAAAAACAGCTTTAGTTCACAGCGTCCAAATAACTAGTAGCAGAAAAAATGAGCAGATTCGTCAAAAAAAAAAGTAGATCAGAAAAAATAGTCCCAGACATATATTACACAAAAGTCTTATAAATCAAAAAGAAAACCCTCATCTGTTGTAATCATTATAATGCTATTTTCCATGTCAGCTTTTTGCAATAAAAAAAGATAGGCTATTTTTATTTTCTTCCCCCTTAGTTCCGTGAGTAAAAAAGAAGGAAAGTTTTGACTCACCCAGATTTTCTTAATTGCTGGTTCTTTGACAAATCTCTTTAGCTGTATAGATAAGAAAGTGATAAGCGTAGACAGGAGAATGCTTGCCTGTTAGACCGTTTTTCTTTAAAGAAAAAAAACGGGTCACTTTTTCAGCTGAGCTAGCTAAAAATCCTCGCTCTGTCCGAGCTGCTGGAAGACCTTCTTTCACAGACAATTCTGACAAATTCCAGTCTCCAACAATCACAACAAAGCTGTGTGGAAAATCTCACGTTTCTTCTTTATCTGGAAGAAATTATCTCCAGTCAAAAAAGACCCTTCTGACTGGATTTAAAACTGAAAAAGTTTCATCCAAGACGGGAGCCGTCTCAGAGGCTGCACAGGCGGAGGGATCCTCCTGGGAAGTCTCAATGGTAGGTTTTAAGACTGCTAAATATATATGCTGAAACTAAAACAAACAGACAAACTTAGTAAGACAGCTGAAATTAAAAAATTGCCTTAATTCTGGAAAGATTTTGAACTTGATAATAAGTCTAATCCTAAACAGTAGTTTTGATTCTCAGCTAATGTGCTGGGCAGAGCTTCAACTATCAGCATGGTCCTATCATCTTATGCATATCTACTTAAAAGTAAGTTCCACAGAAGTTAAGGGACCAACTCCACAGTAAGAATGCTTAGGCTTACACTACAAGGTTTTAGTCCTATGCACACAATCAGGAGAAAGTCCCAATGAATAAAGTGGGACTTACTTCTGAGTAGACACAGAACAGAGCAACACATATGCCTAATTCTGTTTTGAGAAGTTGGCCTATAGTGCTAAATGCAGTTCCAGTTTTAGGAAAACCAACTTATCCAAGGCATCATTTTACCCATATCTAAACTATATTCTTTTTGAAAGATACACACGTGCAACTGATGAATAGTTAATTTATGGTATTCACTACCAAAATATGTGATAAGGACTATTTTTTTAATTTAAAAGATGTTTATAATATGTTTTTGAGCATATGCTCAACAAAGCAGCTTAAGTAAGTAAAGTAAAACTACAGAGCCAAATACAGTACAATGCAATTGTAAACACAATATAAAACAATTTAAAAAATCAATTTCTAAGTAGACTAACCTTAAAAGCCAGTGCAAAATACTGAGCAAGCCTTCACATTCACCAGAATTCTTCTAAATTTCTACCTTGCCTTTTAGGGCAAGCCCTCACAAAGATTTTTACATAAAAACGTCAAAAACAAAACAATGAATACGATAGGGAAAACATCATTAAGTAAAGTCAAATACAGCAAAAACAAACAAGCAATAAAATACTTGACAGAATAAGGAAGATTTAAGGGTCTGCTCAAAGACTGCAAGAGAAGGCGGCAAGTGGGGTTGGGAAGAAGGAATTCCATAAAGAGTGGGGCACCACTGAAAATGACCTGTTCCTGGTATTCATGACCCTGATCACCTTTAGTGGCAGGTCCAAGAGAAGAGCCTCTCAGGGCCTGGAAAATTTCATTTAGGTATAGGTGACCCTTCAAATAACCTGGCCCCAAACCAATGATTAGCACAATTGAGCCTAGAAATGGACAGATAACCCATGCACTTGATGAAAAATTGGGGTGATGTGATCAAACCACCACATCCAGCAGGCACCCATAATGTTTGGGTAGGTTACAAATAGGGATGAAGGAGAAATTCAATTTGATTCACATTTAAAGCCGTATTTATCTATTTATTTAACAAAATTTATATACTGCTTAATGGTAAAAAAAACTCTAAGTGGTTTATCAAATTTACACTTTCTGGAACAATATGAGAACACAATACTACCATCCTTCAAACCTTTATTATCCAAATGCTGCAATGCAGTTCTTCAACCAAATACTGTTTATAAAAATGCATATAGTAGGGGAAAATGTGCACAAAAATGAATCTATTAGTAAAACTAACATGCAAAAAGTATTATATTATAAGACATTGCATGCAAGGATGTGTACATAAGTCAAAACTGCATACATAAATTTGTTTATTAAGAGAAGCTTAGATTAAAATGCTGAAGAGTTATCATGAGTTTTTGGGAAAAAATGCAGATTTCTGCAGAACTAAATTTAAGGTTGGAAAAAATGAGAAACAGAGAACAAAGATTTTTCCACCCCTAGTTACAAATTGGACTATCTTAAACTGAAGTGACAATATGTTTGAAGATTGTTGCTCTAATGTGCTAAATATTGTGTTTGCCACATGAAGGCAGTTTTAGACAAATGGTTCCCCATCACTCAAATGAAGAGGAAAAATCAGTGTGTAAGGACTTCTTTACATCACTTTTAAACATTCACCACATGAAGTGAGAACCATGGGTACCATTTGTCTATGTCAACTACATGAAGCATATAGCATTGTTGTTGCCATAATATTCCAGATGTTGTCATGCTGAGGGATGAATAAAGAAATAGTGTACGAAGCTTGAAGGATGATAGACGGGATGTACTTTGCCATGATGGCCAAGACTAACACAGCTGAGACTTGCAGTCAGAATAAGCTAAGGTGGATTCAGGCCATAACCAGACAAGCATCCCAGCGACTTTCAGACAAATGTTCCAGAGACGTTTTCACAAAACTGTTAGACAATCTTTTGAAAGAATTGATGCAGTGTACTATATAGCGGAAACCTAATCTAATGAGAGGTCAAACATTAATTCAGATATCATTAGATGTATTACCTGAAAACACCATGAAAGCCTCAGTTATTAAAGGAGCCCAACAGAAAAAAGGTAAAATAAATGTTTTAATTACCAGTGGAATTTTTATCTTAAACTGACCAATTTTTTTTCCAGGGGTGGACACTGACAGTATGTTTTATTATTCATGAGGAAGGTTTTGTTTTTTTAAACAATTTGTTGTGAAAAAATTGATAAATTAGATATGGCTTAAGTTTCAGTTTTGAATTACTTTGGTTACTTCTGAGAAGTATGATAGATCTTTCTAATTTTTATGAGGTGTGCATCGGGGAGGGCTTGTGGCTTTATTCTTATTTTAATCTTGTTAGATGTGATAGTGTGAGATGCCCAGCAGCTCTATTTGTATTTTTAATCCCCTCTAAACAAAAAATAAAAATAAAAATAAAATCAGGATCATTAAGCACAAGAAAAATGGGTGTGTTAAAAGAAATACCTTGCTAGAATAAATCACTGGTTTTACATTATTAATGTTTTTTTTTCTGTTTTGCTTTTCACTGCAGTGTTTTCTCCATTTAGCTCTTTCTCAAGTTCTCAGACTATTTCATTTTCTGGAGATTTTGTTGTTGCCGCGTTACCGCCATGAAAAATCCAAACAGATGTGCTACTGTTAACACAGCTGTGCAGACTATTTCTAATTCCATTAAAAAAGAGTACCCAGGTGTCCATTGAGCAATTTAAATGATAGCTGCATAAACCATCACTCCTAAAAAGCTAATCTCTTCCAACAATAAAATAATTTGTCCACTAATTGAAAAGGCCTTAACTTTGGTTGTCAAGGAAAAATGCTTACTTAAGGCTGCCAAGGCAATTACAAAGAATGCATGATAACCGCAAATTAAGAAATGTGAGTCTCCATCTGCCATTAAGGCAGATAATTCCTAAACCTTGGTTACCCAAGAATAACTCCTTTAGTGCATTTACCAGGGTGTCTTGGGGTTATTAAAAAGTCATTAATATTTGTTGTGTTCTTCACTATTCTACTGATGCCATTTAACTGATTGACTGTGATCTGGACAGCTCCTTACGTGAGCAGAAGGTAGCCCTGCAGAAGACATGTGATTTCCAGTGATTTCCACTCCCTCAGCTTTAGCCCCCACCATGCCACATCCCACACCACATCCCAAGACCCTGAATATCAGGCCCAGATTTGTCAGGAAGGGCTTGGATTGGGTTTCAGCACTGACAGATGAGGACCAAAGAGGCCAGAGGCAGATAACATGGTCAAAGAGAAATAGATTATCAGATATTGGCAAGGTATGACCTGCTGTGCTTTTGTAGAGTTCCTCAGACTCCCATTCTGGAGCAAGAGTTATATACAGGCAGGCAGGCCCTGTTTTTCTTCAGTTCATCTTGTCCTTGGGCTAGCTGTCAAAGTGTGACAGCAGGAATACCCTTCTGCCAGAACTCCTGGTTCAAGACCTGTAGTGCCCTGCACCTCTGTAGTTACTTTTTGGGTAACACAAGGGTCTTCAGTAGGAAAGAGAAGGCAGGAAAAGAAAACTCCATTGCATGTACTGTAATCCTATTCACATTTTTCTGACCCAAACAATTGTAATTTAAACAATCAGTGTACAGTGTCATTAAGAGTATTGTGTTATAATTTATGGTGTTATGGTACCTTGTCCCTTTCACTTTTTGGTCTCCAAGTTTATACCTGACCATAACTTTGCATAAGTGAAATTCTCAACTGTGAAAATATTGTAAGTCAATATAAGAATGAGGGCTACACCAGATATTCTTCGCCCGTGATCTTCAGGTTGAAAATAATGATTACAGTAGGGAATAGAAAAAGTTCCTCCAAATACTTAAATAACCTTTACATGCTATCACTTTTTTAGGATGGCAGCCATTATTTCCTTAGACTGTTGCTTTTGCTCCATTTCTTCTCTTTGGACTTCTTCTTTTTCATTCCTGAATTAGTCACATGAGTGATCCCAGCTAATAAGGATCATTTAGTGAGTGCCCTCCAAATGTTGTTAGACTACAGCTCCCATGAGCCCTAGTCAGCATGGCTAACGGTCAGGGATAAGGAGAAATGTAGTAAAATAAAACCTGGAGGGCACCACATTGGCTACCCCTATCCTACACAGCTAATCAGATGTGAGTACAAAGTGACATTATTTTGGGCAAGGAAAGTTAATTGAGAGTCAGAGAGGGAGATGTAATAATACATTTTATTTTTAAAAAAGAATTGCCCCAAAATGATAAGAAAGTGAAGGCATTTGCTGAAAATGTTTGTAAAAGAGGTGGGTAGTTTTGACTCGTTTGCAACAGAGAAATGAAGAATTGTTTCTTTTTTTAAAACAACAACAACATGCTGTATATCCATGGAAAAACTTGCTGAATAACTTTTGATGTCAATCAGCGTCTGTTTAGTGTCTGCTTTGCATTCCCTAGAGGGACTACCATGGTAGTTGAGTATGCTTGTGTGAGCTAAGACTTAGAGAAGCATTCTGATCACTTTGTTAGTTGCAGTTTATTTTTATTCTCCTGGAGGATTTGAGGAGTGAAAAGGAGTACACTAACAAATTGTTGTGACTCCCAAGTATGCCGCTGTTCACTATCATGTCCTGGCAAAAACCTTTAATTCTGTATCTTCCAAAGACCTTTTTTTTTAATGAGCTCTGTTATTCAAAAGAGTATGTAGCATTTTTGCTTAGTGTTAACATCCTGCTGGCATTGGTACACACTTCGGAATCCTGCTGAAGCTGTTTCAATTAAAAGTTGAGAAATCAATATATCTGTGAGGGAAAAAATAGACAAATGCTCTTTCCCTCATAGAGCTATTTGTACTGGACAGGTTACCTTGTAAGAAGCAGGCTTTTTCAAATTGTTTTACTCTTTTGGTTAATCGAGGTTAGTTTTTAATAATGAAGGGAAGCCTATATTGCTTTCTGTTGATGTGTTTGTCACAGTTGCAACTGCATGTGCTTATTATAATAAAATAATTACAAGATATGTTTAATGTTTTACAACTACATTTTTAGACTTATCATTTAGGATTTTTTTTAAAAAAAGAAAAACTATTTAATATTTATGATCAATAAATCATCTGCACTTTATCATCTGAGCTAGCTTGTTCACCTATACTATCCTGGTAAGGAGGATTTAACCAGATATAAGGTGCTGTTTTGGGACAGAATATATAATTATGTGTTCATCTGTATACACACTCTTATATGCCTAGATTTTCATGCATATGGAACATCAGTCTATGGAGAGAACAGAGGGCATACCACCAAGCACAGTTGCAAACCACCTCTTCTCATTTTAACGTAGCTTAGCTTGCAGTCATGGGAATGATTCTAGACTTCTTTTGAAGGGATCCTTCTATCCATAAGGAAAGCTTTTGATTCCATTGATGGAAGGGGGGAGTTGACTTTTGACATTTTTATTTTATTTATTTATTATTTGATTTATATCCCTCCCTTCCTCCCTGCAGGAACCCTTTTCCCTTTCTCCCTGATGCCCCCAGCAACACTTCCCACACTTTTCTGGAGGGTCTGCCAACCTCTGGAGCAGATTTTTTGGAGGAAAAGGGACTCTAGGCGGGGAAGGGGAACGGGCAAAGGTCAGCTACAGCAGAACAGATTCTGAATATTAGCCTTTCTGTCTTTCCCTTTGAAATAAACAGAGGCGTACAGCAGTATTGCATCATGGATTGATCCATCTGGGCCAGTGCATACGTTGTTGTCAATGGGTGGAGGCTGCTTTAAATTGTTCCATGTGGTTTTGTACATTTGTGATGGTGGCATAGAAAAAATGTGGCTAGCTGCTGAACACAAATGGTTCCATACATAAGCTCCCGCTATGTGAAACTATTTCAGATTATTTATTTATTTCAACAATTTATATTCTACATAATCACAATAGTCTGTCAGTGGTATACAAATAACTCAACAGAAAATGATAGAAATCAGTTAAAACTATAAAATCAGAATTCAGTTAAAATGCCTGCCAGAATGATCTTTTGTGACCTTGGATGATTCTAGATGTAGGTGATTTAGCAGCACCTAATCATTGCTGTTCTGGTTTATTCTATTTGGGAAGTGACTTGTTAGAATGATAAGGGTGATTCCTAGAGGGGAGAGAGGGACTATAAAGAAGAAAATGGCTAGAGTAATTTATATAGGTCATAACCAGCCAAACAATCCACTGAACAACTGTGTGATGAGTATTCTACACCTAAGGAAATTGGGCAGCTGTTCCACTGGGTCAAAAAAAAAGTCAGATTTTTGTGAGGACTAAAATAAAGAAAGGAAACTGAACAGGGAAAAATGGAAGGAAGATATTTTGATTACAATATCAAGCAGATGCCCTGTAAAAATTGAGTGAATAAAGAATGCTCACTGTAGGAGCAACCCTGCGACCATAATGCCCTAACCATTATTTTATTTTCTACCTTAAAAGCTGTCTGTTATTGAGTAGCCTTCAGTGATTTGATTAGTCCTGTTCTGGCATTATCTGGTTCAACTATATCCAGATTTATTTAGACATATGCAAGAGTTGGTGAATACAGAGAGCAATCTGCAAGAGCATCAATGCAGGAGAACAGGCACACGCTGTTTTGTTAAAACAGAAAAATAAAGATGAGGCATATTGGACTGGGACTTGCTCCATCAAAATGGAACAAAAGAAACATCAGGTGTATGCACTATACTGAGGTTCATAGCTCAGCACTGGTGAAATTACTCTTAGGGTGCCACATCAGTGGGCCACCCCCCTTCCCCACCAATGGGATCTGTAATTCAGTGCTGTAGGTAGTTCAGTGGTAAAGCATCTGCTTTGCATGCAGAAGATCCCAGGTTCAATCCTCAGCGTCTCCAGGTAGGGCTAGGAAAAAGACTCCTGCCTGAAACCCCGAAGAGCTGCTGCCAGTTAGTAGATGATACTGAGCTAGATGGACCGATGGTCTGATTTCGTAAAAGGCAGATTCTTGTGTTTCTGTGTTCTTGAGTGTATTGTATGGCGTACTCTGTCACATATGGTAACAATATCTTGCTAGGGTATGCGTTCTTGCTCTCTAACCTAAACAGATCTGAATTGTACCCTATGTGTGTGATTGTACCTTGGTCTGCATTTCAAAGAGTGTTCACAAACTAGCATATTGTTTCACACCACCCCCAATCTCTGAGTCATGAGAGATCTCCAGAGGTCCCTGTACTTGCCCAGGGTTTGTTTCCCATAGAAAGAAGGTCAGTGGAGACTGTGGTGTCTTTATGAAATATGGTTTTTATTTATATACATTCCAACCTGAGCTTAATCTGGAGGGGTTCAAAGCATTAGCAGTCCAATAGATCTTGCTTTCCGATCAGGCTTACAGGAGGCATCCTAAAGCCATCGTGCAGGAAGCCAAACTCTCTTGTGTATATCTCCAGTTCCCAGCCTTTCCTCAGACTCGCTAAAAACACAAGCCTCTCTTTTGGCCCAAGGGGGGGGGCTCTCCTGAAGAGTTTCAATAACAATAGGATCTCCCTGGTCCATTCACCAGTTAATGGGCACTTGATAGACCCATTAGCCCACCCGGCCACTCAATTAGATTAACAAAAGAGACTCATCTGACCAGCGGAGCAGGTTTCTCACCTGCAGGTGCAGGGTTCCAAATCAGAGGCTGGAAGGGGACTCATAGAAATAATCTGTCTTAACCCCCAAACCCATAACAATATATTTGAATCAAATATGAAGCATGGACACAACATTAAAAGAGCCTTGTGAAGAGTAACACACATGAACATTATTTCATTACATTTTTCCTCACTCTGCTCTACAATATGCAAGAGGGTTGTTAATCATCTGATTGTGTTTTGTTCTATATAAAATGAGCTACTAGGCTCATACGCATTTCAGTAGGGCAAAATTCCCTTGGCTAAAAAAAAAGAGACTGAGCGAGCGAGCGAGAAGGTATTCAGTCTTTGAGCACAGTTGACATTTTATGAACCATAGATAGTTTGTGAAATTGAAACAAGAAAGTAACATTTCATTGCTTTGTTCACATCTCAGTCATGCATATATAATGGTAATAACATCAGTGCTCTTCCCCTCAACTGACTACAGGCACTAAAGTCCTAACTGATTTTAAAATGGCAAAGGAAACAGATGCCCAGTCTCTTTGTCAGCTTCTTCCACTGAATGCTTTTATGTACTGCACTGAAGAGGGTTCTGCTGGAGCTGATGAATTCAAAATGAATGCACTATGGTGGAATTATGCATTGTGAATGAGAAGGGCTGCTGCCAAACCAGTAGCCCAGTGCTTTGTTCCCCCCCTTAAACTCACCAAGTGACAATGGGCTTATTTACACTGCAGTTTAGTGTGTGTTTGGTGCTACTCACATCCCTTTTTAATTTGCATGGTTCACATGACGTTACTGGCAAACAGAAGCTATCAGGCAGTTTCCCTCCTGTAAATCTGTACCAACCCAATCCTCTGATAATGCGAAAAGGGAAGGAAAAAAGTCTTCATTCCGTATCTCTAGTGCTTGCAGAGGCTTTGCTCCAATGCTTTTAGGTGAGTGTGTCAATAGTTCTCCTCTCCACATCCACTAACTCCTCCTCCCTTCGTTCATTTGATTTTCTGTGGGCTGACAAACTGCTCTCCCCCATTCTGCAAGCTTTTTTTATGTTGCTGCAAATGGTGCCTTATTTTTCTTTCCCCCCTAACTTGTGCACAAAAGCATAACACTGCCCAAACAAAGATTTGTATTTCAGCCATATTGTAGCAGTGAAATACAAATCATTGCACTTGCAGGTTGTTTTATTTTTAAATGAAATTAACTGGTAGAACAAACTGAGCATGCTTGGTTGCCAGGTAAACACCCAGAGTGGAAATGTTAAATTAGAAGGCATGGTCATTAAGAAACTGCGTCATTAGGAAACTGCATGATTGATCCTTCTCCTCAGTGTGAATACCAAAAAAGACCATGTTTGCAGCTGGCGTTGAACCCTTGTTGTTGTTATGTGCCTTCAAGTCAATTACAACTTATGGCGACCCTATGAATCAGTGACCTCCAAGAGCATCTGTCATGAAACACGCAGTTCAGATCTTGTAAGTTCAGGTCTGTGGCTTCCTTTATGGAATCAATCCATCTCTTGTTTGATCTTCCTCTTTTTCTACTCCTTTCTATTTTTCCCAGCTTTTCTAGTGAATGCTGTCTTCTCATGAGGTGCCCAAAGTATGATAACCTCAGTTTCATCATTTTAGCTTCTAGTGACAGTTTTGGTTTAATTTGCTCTATGACCCAATTATTTGTCTTTTTTGCAGTCCATGGTACGCACAAAGCTCTCCTCCAACACCACATTTCAAATGAGTTGATTTTTCTCTTATCCACTTTTTTCACTGTCCAACTTTCACAGAGATCGGGCATACCATGGTCTGAATGATCCTGACTTCAGTGTTCAGTGATACATATTTGCATTTGAGGACCTTTTCTAGTTCTCTCATAGCTCCCCTCCCCAGTCCTAGCCTTCTTCTGACTTCTTGACTATTGTCTTCATTTTGGTTAATGACTGTGCCGAGGTATTGATAATTCTTGACAAGTTCAATGTTCTCATTGTCAACTGTAAAGTTATATAAATCTTCTGTTGTCATTACTTTAGGCTTTTTGATGTTCAGCTGTAGTCCTGCTTTTGTGCTTTCCTCTTTAACTTTGATCAACATTCGTTTCAAATCATTACTAGTTTCTGCTAGTAGTATGGTATCGTCTGCATATCTTAAATTATTGATATTTCTCCCTCCAATTTTCACACATCCTTCATCTTGGTCCAGTCTTGCTTTCTGTGTACAGATTAAATAAATAGGGTGATAAAATACACCCCTGTCTCACATCCTTTCCGATGGGGAACTAATCCGTTTCTCCATATTCTGTCCTTACCGTAGCCTCTTGTCCAGATTATAGGTTGTGCATCAGGACAATCAGATGCTGTGGTACTCCCATTACTTTTAAAGCATTCTATAGTTTTTCATGATCTACCCAGTCAAAGGCTTTGCTGTAATCTATAAAGCACAGGGTGATTTTCTTCTGAAATTCCTTGCTCCATTCCATTATCCAATGTATGTTTGCAATAAGATCTCTGGTGCCTCTTTCCTTTCAAAATCCAGCTTGGACATCTGGCATTTCTCGCTCCATATATGGTAAGAGCCTTTGTTGTAGAATCTTGAGCATTTCCTTGCATGGGATATTAAGGCAATTGTTCAATAATTACTGCATCCCCTGGGATCCCCTTTCTTTGGAACTGGGATATATATTGCACGCTTCCAGTCTGTGGGCCATTGTTTAGTTTCCCATGGAGGTAAAAACAGCGCCTTTAGTGCGAAGAAATGCTCCCATGTGGATAAGCCCAATGTCATCATGTCATGAGTTTCGTCACCGTCAGAAGTGACAGACAGAGATGCAGACCTGGGGGTGGGAAAATGCACAATGTAATGATATCATGCATGGCACATGGCATATATGCCACATCATGCCACTAGACATTACATGGGAATGAGGAAGGCTAGGCATGAGGACATTTTTTAAAAAAAACAATTAGCAGCTCTTTGTTGTCCATAATACTAGTTATATGTAATATCCCTTAAAGCTTCTCCCACTTTTTCTCCCCCAATTTGTATTCATCCTATCCCTTAGGCATAGAGCAGCTAGAAACTTTTTTTTAAAGAAAAGAAAGTATCAGGAGGTTGTCTCCAATCCGGTGAGGCCAGAGACAGCCCAAGACATTTTTTCTGCCTGAGGCAAAGGACAAACTGGCTCCCTCTCCCTGTTCCATGTACCCAGGCCAACTGGGCTGACAGCTGAATCTCAGTTCAACACTGACAGAGGGCAGCCCACTTGGCACACAGAGCTCTGTCCTCCAACACCTTGCTGCCACCCCCACCCTCCAGCATCTGCTGACTGAGGCAGCCATCTCACTTTACCAAATTATAGGGCTGGGTCTGAGAGAGGCCCTACTACACGCTCACATGCTGGCAGATATTTTTGCCTATATTTACAATCTAGGAGCCTGTTCCAAGGAATAGATAAAAGCTGCATTTTCAACTCTCCTGTACTGAAAACATTGCATTTGATTTATCAGAAGGCTGTTTCAATGCAAAACAAAGGCATCTTGTTCAAATGTCCACCTTTGGGCGGTTGTTCCTTCATTTCAAAATGGATGTGCTGGAAATTCTTGATATCATGGACAGTGCTCCATTGTGATTTGTGATGCAGGTTGGATGCAGGTTGAGGTCACTGCTAATTAAGTGCACTGATGTCCTGGTAGGTATTAAAGATCAGTTAGCATGGCTTGTGTGTGTGTTTGTGTGTGTGTGAATTAAAGCCATCAAACTGTTTTGCACAGTTCTGGCTTCTATGTAGAGACCTTATCCCACTCTGCATCTGTGTTGGAATTGCTTTTTAATATATTTTTAAACCTTCTTTTTTCAAATGTTTTTAAAGCTTTTTTAAAAGATGTTTTGTTTTAATATATTTTTAATGGATGTTGTGTTTTAATATATTTTGAACTCTGTTTTTATGATGTTTTAAAGTGCTTTTAGTGCTTTTGTTTGCCGCCCTAGGCTCCTACTGGGAGAAAGGGTGGGATAAAAATCAAATAAATAAATAAAAATAAAAATTTAAATGTCAGTTCTTCTGCTCTCTATTTTTGCTGTTTTCCTTTTGTTCTTTATAAATAAATAAATCTTTTCTGCCATTTTATAAGCAAATAAATAAAAATTGTCTGCTGTTAGTGAAAAGCAGGGTGTTATGAAAGAACAAGACAGATCTTGTGAAGCATGAGCAGTGGCCTGCTCTGTGAACAAGGGAACAGAGGAACAAAGAAAGCCAAACATGTGTGGGGGTTAAAACAGGCCACAACTTTATTAGTTAAAGCAGGTAAGTGAAGTTGGCATGGCACTGGGGCAAGGATCTGTTCCTTATGTGAACAGCCCACCTGCTGTTCGATAACACACCCCAGCATGACTGTTGAGGAGTGCCCTTGGAAGTTAAACAACAAAAGGGGCCCCATGGTGGCACAAGCCAAGCATTTGAGATCCTGCTGGCAACCTGAGGTGAGTGAAATCAGGCCTGGCCCCTCCAAGCTCAGGACCCCATATGAGGGTCCCTCTTATGCCTGAAATCCTGCCCAATGTAGGATTACATCCAAGCTATGACAAAGAAAAGAAAACCTGTTGTTTTTATATGCCTTCAAGTCGATTACGAGTTATGGCAACCCTATGAATCGGTGACCTCCAGTAGCATCAGTCATAAACTTCCCTGTTCAGATCTTGTAAGTTCAGGTCTGTGGCTTCCTTGATGGAATCAATCCATCTCTTGTTTGGTCTTCCTCTTTTTCTACTCTCTTCTGTTTTTCCCAGTATTATTGTCTTTTCTAGTAAATCATGTCTTCTCATTATATGTCCAAAGTATGATAACCTCAGTTTCATCATTTTAGCTTCTAATGATAGTTCTGGTTTAATTTGTTATATGACCCAATTATTTGTCTTTTTCTCAGTCCATGGTATATGCAAAACTCTCCTCCAACACCACATTTCAAATGAATTGATTTCTCTTATCCTCTTTTTTCACTGTCTAGCTTTCACATCCATACATAGAGATTGGGAATACCATGGTCTGAATGATCCTGACTTTAGTGTTCAGTGATACATCTTTTCATTTCAGGACCTTTTCTAGTTCTCTCATAGCTACCTTCCCCAGTCCTAGCCTTCTTCTGATTTCTTGACTATTGTCTCCATTTTGGTTAATGACTGTGCCGAGGTATTGATAATCCTTGACTAGTTCAATGTCCTCTTTGTCAACTTTAAAGTTACATGAATCTTCTGCTGTCATTACTTTAGTCTTGTTGACATTCATCTATAGTCCTGCTTTTGTGCTTTCCTCTTTAACTTTCATCAGCATTTCAGCTTTTCAGATCATTACTGGTTTCTGCTAGTAGTATGGTATCATCTGCATATCTTAAATGATTGATATTTCTCCCACCAAATTTCACACCTCCTTCATCTTGGTCCAATCCCGCTTTCCGTATGATAATTCCACATACAGATTAAATAAATAGGGTGATAAAATACACCCCTGTCTCACACCCTTTCCGATGGGAAACCAATTGGTTTCTCCATATTCTGTCCTTACAATAGCCTCTTGTCCAGAGTATAGGTTGCGCATCAGGACAATCAGATGCTGTGGCACCCCCATTTCTTTTAAGGCATTCCATAGTTTTTCACGATCTACACAGTCAAAGGCTTTGCTGTAATCTATAAAGCACAGGGTGATTTTCTTCTGAAATTCCTTGCTCTGTTCCATTATCCAATGTATGTTTGCAATATGACCTCTGGTGCCTCTTCCCTTTCTGAATCCAGCTTGGACATCTGGCATTTCTCGCTCTATATATGGTAAGAGCCTTTGTTGTAGAATCTTGAGCATGACTTTACTTGAATGGGATATTAAGGCAATTGTTCGATAATTACTGCATTCCCTGGGATCCCCTTTCTTTGGAATTCATATGTATATTGAATGCTTCCAGTCTGTGGGCCCTTGTTTTCTTTTCCATATTTGTTGGCAGATTTTTGTCAAAATTTGGACAGATTCAGTCTCAGTAGCCTAACAAAGCTAGCTTTCCATTGAAAGGCAAACTCCTGTCAACCATGAGCCAAATATGAGTGAGAGTAAAAATCCTTTCCTGCTCTGAAAACCAGCAACCACTTAAAGCTTCAGGTCCTTTTTTCGGGCTTCTTATGGGCATCTGGTTGGCCACGGTAAGAATAGGAAGCTGGACTACAAGGGGCACTGGTTTGATCAAGCAGGTTCTTCTAATGGTCTTATGTTATGTACTACCACCACCTTTATATCCCACCATTTCTCCAAGGAGTTCAAGGTGATATACATGATATACTCCTTCACATGTTATCCTCAGAACAATTCTGTGAGGTAGGTTAGGCTGACAGATGGTGACTGATCTAAGGTCATCCAGTGAGCTTCATGGCTGAGTAAGGATTTGAAACTTGGCCTCCCAGGCCCTAGTCCAATACTCTAACTACTGCACCAGACTGGAATACCCTTCTAGTCCACAACTCTGGACAGCAAATAATTAAAATCTATGGGGATATATCCAATGCTAGTCCTACTCAGAGTAGAGCCATTCAAGTTAATGGACTTGAGTAACTTAGGTTCAGTAATTTCAGTGGATTTACTCTGAGTATAACTTAGTTGGATACAACTTATAGTTCTAAAATTATAATATTAAAAATAGAGACAATATAACATAATAAAACAGAGGTGTAGCAGATAGAAGAAGGTAGTCAGATTTCTTAAAAATCTATCTGAAAAAGCCTGCCCCCGAAACATGCTTTGGGAACTACAAGTCATACACCCATGCATCAGGAGAGGGTTCCTACCCAGTTCAGAGCTTCTCTCGTATGTATGCTACAGACAAGCACATATATGTATTAGAAAAATAGTGAATATGTAGAGGAAAGAAAATCAGAAACGGGAGTGCCCATCCTAAAAGATGATTTGGCGCACCACATATCATACTTCCATGCATCTGGGAGAGTGTGTTCTATGAGATGCCATCTATGCATACTTTAGAGTATCATCTATGAAATTACATCTTCTTCAAGAAATCATTGTTCGTTGACCCTGCCACAAGTCCTTCTCTCACCAACATCAATGGCTTTTAAAATAATAATAACTGAGCTATAACAAAGTAAGTAACAGGAAAGACCAATACAAAATTTTTAAAAATCCACATAGATCATAAGCACTGGCTGTAAGCACTGGCATAGCATAGAAGACACCCTAACATTTTCTGGGGTGTCTGATTTATCTTGGCCCAGAGAAGATTTTGTGGTGAACAACCCCAGATATTTATTATTTGCTTTGCTTTTTGTCTCTTTTGGTTGTGCATAGATGCTCTTATACACGCCCTGAATCGAACAGAAACTCAGGGCTAGGTGGGAAGCATTGGCATCTTGTAGAAGATATCCTCCCCTTTCCTGTATGATTTGTCCTGGCCCAGAGCAGATTGTGGGGTGGGCACCCTCAGTTTCTTATTTTTTTCCTGCATCTTTTTGTCAGTTTTGGTTGTGCATAAATGCCCTTATCCCTGCCCTGCACCCAGCAAACATTGAGGGCCAGGCGGGACATACTGGCATCTCGTAGAGGACACCCTCCTCTTTCCTGGGGTGTATGATTTGTCCTGGCCCAGATTAGATTTTGTCTGATGTGCTCTTTGAGCATCCTGTTCTTTTGAAACATAACAGAAATGTATTGTAAAAGCAACATTTCAAGAGTAAAATTTGATTTCAAGTGAATTATATTTGTATTGGGTTATCACCATTGCTGGTGGTGGGGTGGGAGGATGTGAGATTCTGTTAATCTTACAGATAAAAAAACTATTCTACTACCCTCTGTGTGTGTGTTCTTGTTTTTAATGTTGTTTTAGGCTACTTAGATGTGCAGCAGCCAAGTCCAGCACCTTGTAGGCATTTTTTTTAAAGTAACTAAATGTAATTGTAGTGATTACTTTTGAGTAAAAGTAATGTAATCAGTTACTTTCAGAGCAATTGTAATTGTAACGGTAACTACTACTTTTTGGGCCATGTAACTATAACTGTAATTTATTACTTTTTAAAAGTAACCTTCCAAGCTCTGCCTGCCCCTACCTTTTAACATCCAAATTTCTTTACAGATTTGACCCTTTACTTCAGAAAGAGGTCTGAGTAATGAGTAAGAAGATTCTCTACACTTTCCTGTCTCCCCTGTGGGCTGCTATAAACTCACTTTATCAGCCAATCCAATTCCAGTGAATATAATTGACAGAGAGAGAGCACACATGATTTCATCTACCTTCATAGGCAGTAACTTAGGAACACCAATTGCAGCCATGCTGCCCAGTATGTGAATTCTCTTTACCACTATTGGACAAGAAACAAACAAGGTGAATCATCAGTAGGATTTAAGAAAGTTGAGCGGAGCGCATGGAACCACTGTTGTTGCTTCTATGGATGAAAGGGAGTGAAGATAAAGGTAAATGAAATGCAAATAGAAAAAGAGGAACAAAAGACAGTGATGATTTCTTAAATGCAATACCATACCAACCATAATAAGATTCCTATGAATAAGGCAGAAAACTAAGCATCTCACAACCAGTCAGGATTCCTAACCAAAAACCAAAAATATGATAAACGAAGAAATATTTGTATAAGCATGACTATCAAATATATTTATTATTTACACAACCTGTAAAGATATTTATAGTGCAATCCTACGTTTATTTATTCAGAAGCAAGTCCCAATGTATTAGTGGGGCTTACTCAAACAGGGACAGAAATGTAACCTCAAGTGATAAGCAACTTCATTCACACAACCCAAAATTAAGAATCATGCCACTTTACACTCTTTTGCAGCTGTTTATACTTTTTTTTAATGGTTATTGGATTTTAAAGGGACTTATTTCTTATTGTGAGCTGCCTTGGTTTCCAGACTGCAACCCTACCTCACAGGGTTGTTGGAAAGACTCCCATACACACACACACACACACACACACACACACACACACACACACACACATTGGAGATGTAAAAATACATATGCCCCATATAATAGTTTATTGTCAAAACCAGTTGATCATTGCAGAACATTAAAAAAATAAAATCAGTATTAGTTTCCAACATAATAAAAACAGTGATACCTAAGTAAGCCCTGCCTAATTGTTTTAAAAATAGGATTGGAGGGGAAGAGAAAGATTTACAACACAAACACATTTTTTTTCCTATGTTCACTCAAAAGTCCCATCAATTTACAGCATAATCCTAACCATGTCTACTCAAAAAGAAGTCCTACTGAATTCAGTGGGGTTTACTCCCAGGCTATGGTCTGAAGCCACATAAGGCCAGCTCCCTGCAGGGTCAGGTGTGGTCAGTGCTTGGATGGGAGACCGCCTGGGAACCATATGCAAGCCGCCTTGGGTTTCTATCATGGAAAGAAAGGCGGGGTATAAATGTAATAAACAAACAAACAAACAAACAAATAAATATGTCTACTCTGGAAAATCAAGTACTAGATTATTATTATTTATTGCATTTATATACCGCCCCATAGCCGAAGCTCTCTGGGTGGTTTCAACAATTAAAAACATTAAAAACAAGTATACAAATTTAAACCATTAAAACCCATAAAAACAGCAACTTAAAAATGCATGTTATTCAAATGCATGGGCAAAGAGAAAAGAGGATTAAAGCTTCAATTTGGCAAAATACTGCCCTCTTCAAAATTTAAACCTGTCTGACTCCTACACACAGGAGAGAAAAATACTGAAAGCTTATTTATTCAATCTGTGAGATGTTCAGAAAAGCAGGAAAAAGCATTTCTGAGCCTTGGCCAGTCACTGTCTCTCAGCCTTAGAGAGAGGCAATACCTCTGAATACCTCTTACCATGAAAACGCTGTTTGTTCATAGGGCTCCTCTAAGTCGGAATTGACTTGAAGGCACACAATACAATGTGACTCTGCACTTTTGGCTTTATCATTCTTTGTCGATCACAACACTGATTTCTTATTGACTAGAAACCTAAAAGGGCAAGGATTAGAGCAACTAAGAAGTTGTGGGGGGGTGGCTGACATTTTGGTGTGTATCTCTGGAACCAGACCACCTCGAAACTTATTTTTTTTAAAATGAAAGCTGAAAGTCCAGAGATTAAGCAGCCTTTCCCAACCAGTGTGCCTCCAGATGTTGTTGGACCACAACTCCCATCAGGCTCAGCCAACATTGCCAACGGTCAGGAAAGATGGGAATTGTGGTCCAACAACATCTGGAGGCACACTGGTTGGGAAAGGTTGGGTTAAGGTGAGTCAGCTGGAGAGCCGGAGGAGACCCCCAGAAACCGGAGTCTCAGGCCGAAAAACGGAGATCTGGCAACCCTAGTTACAAACAGCCAGGAAATGAATCAGAATGAGGTCACATTTCCTGTATGTTTTCTCTTCATTGGGTAGTGGGAAACAGTTAACCCCCTCCCTCAGCACTGGTGCCTTGAGCCAAATCCTCACCTTCTTTATGGCCATGTTTATTTTCTTCTTTTAAAAAAAAAAGGGGGGGGGGAGACCAGATCACAGATCTCCAGATATCTTGTCCAGTTTTCCTCTGAATCTTATACATGTAAAGTGTTGTTACTTTGTTGTTGAGCTATATACAGCTGTCTTAGTGTACATGTGCACACCTTTACATAGATGTGCACTAGAGGCAAAATGCTTCCACAATCCCACTGGAGATTTGATTTCTAGAGACCATGGAAGAGGAATAAAATACTGAAGGCTGACAACCTTTTTTTATTATTATTATTTTTAGTTGTATTTTAATTTTGTTTTTAATATGTTTTATAATCTACACTTGCTTGTATTTTAATTGTGGTTTTATCTTGTTGTACACCGCCCTGAGAGCTTGTTGCTATAGGGCGGTTTAGAAATGTAATTAAATAAATAAATAAAATAAATAAACAAATACCCCCCCACCACCAAAATGCCAGAGCTGCCCCTGCAGCAGTGGCACTGGGTTTGGAGTAGGGTTGCCAGGCTCAGGGCCTGAGAATGATTCTGTATCTTTAAGAGAAGAGAATATTCACCCAAGTGCTGGTTTTCTTGCAACACTGTAATGGGAAAAACCACAAGGTGAAATTCCCCCTTCCCCCTGCACAACTTTTAAAGATACAGAAGACCTCTTGGTTGCCAGGCCCAGCCAGATGGATCTTAAACATCTGAGGAAGAGAAGAAAGAAGAAACAGACTCTTTTAACTCTTCTAAAATCTGAACAAATCCCAAGAGCCAGTTTTAATTGAAGACAAAGAGCAAGAATGTCCTGGGACCTTCAGACATCTCATTATTACTTTAGCAGGGTAATTTAATAAGTGTCAAGTTAAATCTATCTTATAATTTTATGCCTTTAAAAATCTTGCATACAAGAGAGAACTCCAATCAGTCTGTGAGCTATATTTCAGCCCCCTTTTCAATTTATGAACTTGATACAGAAAATATAATAAAGCTATATTCCTGCATTCCTTGAAGGTAGGAATTATTCATGAATTACATTCACAATATGTCTGCATAATATTGGTCATTATTTTATGTATCATCAGCATAAATGGTGCTTTCTAGACAAACATAAATAGATAGGTCCCTGCCCTAAGGAATATGGGGTTGTAGCGAACTAACATTTACTCAGAGTAGACCCACTGAAATTAATCGACCTAAATTAGTCATGGTCATTAATATCAGTGGTTCTACTATGAGTAAAAGTTAGTTGAATATAACCCATGGAGACCACGTCTGTGCAGATCAGAAGTAAGGGTTAAACTACATATTACACTTAATGCATATACAGTAGTACAGTTAGGACTCTTGGTTTTAAAAATTGACAGCAATTTATGTGTGGGTGACTGTTATCAGGACCACAGCATGCAGGGAGGCTTATTCCTTCCCTCCTCAGGTGTGCCCTTCCCCTGAAAATCACTCCTCATTGAAGCTACAAGGCTTAGTTCCCATTGGCGTCTGGACATTGTGGATGGTAGTTTGTCATGAAGGATCTTTCCAGCCTTGTAAGACTTTTTTTTTAGTATCTCATATCATATTAGTCAATCTCTAAAATTACAGAGATTAACTTTAAAGCGATTCCACATTTTGCTAAGCCTGTTGAGTTCTTCATGGTCTCAAGGAAGACCTGAAAAAAGAGATGTGGTAAAAAGCAGGAAAAAGTGTGATCTGCTGGGACTGAAGGAAAGATAAAAAGGAAAATTGATATACAAGGGGTATGCAACTGCTCTGTGCCAGGTCCAAATAATGAGATGAACTGGAATGATTTTACACCTCCACAAGTCAAACTATCATGCCAACACTGCCCCCGCAAGGTCAGATCAGGGGTCCTTCTGTACATTATATATCTATGTTTTTCTACTCCAGTTCCATGTGTTTTGCAAGAAGTAAAGATGTATAAATTCTGCCTGTAGAGCACTGAAAGGCTCTGGATGACTTTGTTGTTAAAGCTGAGCAGTGGAGGATTGTTTTTTAAGTTAAAGGTTTCATTTAACTTAAAAAAAATCAACTGCTGCTCTGGTTGAAAACAAATTCTCCAGAGGTCTCCCACACTTCATAAGCAGCATTAAGGATAGCCTCACATTGTAATGCCTATTGCATGATGCTCCTCCTATCACAACCAGCACTGGTAAAGGCTGGTGTGAAGCTGCTAATTTTTTAAAAAAAATGTACAAGCAAGAACACATACCAATCAGTCACTTCTTAATTATTTCAAGATAAGAAAGAACAGCAGACTACCCCCCCTCCCCAGAACATGAGACTAATATGGATTCTGGAGTTTTAGTTGGCCTGATAAAGGTATTGCCCTAATATGGATTATGGAGGAAAGTGAATCCCTTTTACCTCCCCCTCAAAAGCCCCTAGACCTATTTGTCTGCAATTTAGCAAGGTTAATACACTCTAGAGGAGCTCTTGTCCCCAAACATTTAGTTTAATTTTGCCTAAAGGGAAAATAACTTTTTAGATTCTCCATAGGGGTGAAAGAGGAACACAGAGCTTTTTACAGTGTGGCTTAGAACCTGAATTACAGATCAAAGTGGACAGAGCAACGAGGGACTCAGAAACATAATGAGTTTTTCTTTTTAAAGCACAGGCACAGACACAAGATTAATCTTGCAACCTGTGCACATACCTGGAATATATCCCATGGGGCTCAACACAATGGGATAAACAGAATGGTGGAAATGGCCTCTTGTTGTTATGTTTCAGAGTGTAGACAGTGCTCTGGTGTCCACATGAGAATATAAGGACTTTTAGGATGAATTTCAAAACATTCCTCTTTACCCAGGCATTTGATGGCTAGAGGAGACTCTTCCTGGAAAACCAACATCACTGAATGGAAATATGTTTTTATCTGCAACTGTTTTTAGAATATTTTTAATTCTTTATAAGTTTTTAAAATGTCTTATTGTAAATGTGTTTGCCACCCTGAGCTCCTTTGGCAGGACATAAATTTAATAAATAAATTAATATAAACAATATATTTGTCAAACAAAGCAAATACTTACATTCAGTCTGTGTATTTCAACACAAGTTTCACCATAAATTGGTTCCAATATCACCTCTTAATTCCAAACTACAGAAAGGCTGGTATTTTGTATCAATCTTGTTTGTAGCAATTACATAGAACATTTGCTACCTTCTGAATGCAACATAATACTTTGGGTCATGATAAATTATAGTGTTTGTTATAAGTATTGCTTCCCAGTAAAAAAATATATGAATTATGCTATCTAGATGATAGCATCCTTATGCAGACATTTAAGACAGAACCTCAAGAAAACCAATATGAGCAGCTGGAATCATCTGACCTGCAACACGTTTGTATTTCTGGGAAATGTATCATTTTTACACGGTTCTGTTTTTATGACCATGTATTTTCCCCTCCCCTTCCAGGCTGAGTGTACCTTAAATATGGTGACTGTTCCACCAGCACAGCAGTGGTATTTCTCCTCTCCTGGCCAGAGCTTGAAAGTAACTAGTTACAAGTAACAAATTACTTGTAATTTATTACTTTTTTGAGTGGGTAACTGCATTACATTTTGCTGGTAATAGAACGAGTAGTAACTTCATTACTTTTGAGGAGTAATTGTAATGTTTCCAGCATTACTTTTGGGCATTACTTGGGGGGGGGAGCAGGGGAAGTCTTCTGCTTCTCTGATTTGTGAATAAAAATCATGTGCTTCAAATTGGGCTTCTGTGCAGCATTGTTCTTCCTTCATGCTCTATGGGTGCTTAGGTGATGAGGGAGGAGGTGGAGAGCGAGACAGGGTGGAGAAAACAATTGTTTAAAAATTGACAGGAGTGGAAGGAGAAAAGATCTGGAGGCAATATATATACAAAATTATGTGTGTTGGGGTATCATCATTGCTGGGGGTGGGGTGAGAGGATGTGAGATTCTGTTATGCCATTCTGTTAATCTTATGGATAAAAAAAATATTCGACTACCTTCTGTGTGTGCGTGCTTATTTTTAATGTTGTTTTAGGCTACTTAGATGTGCAGCAGCCAAGGCCAGTACCTTGCAGGCAATTTTTTTCCCAAAAGTAACTAAAATGTAATTGTAGCAATTACTTTTGAGTAAAGTAAAGTAATCAGTTACTTTCAGAACAGTTGTAATTGTAACAATAATTACTACTTTTTGGGGGGCATGTAACTGTAACTGTAATTTATTATCTTCCAAGCTCTGCTCCTGGTATAATATGAATATAGGATTGTTAAAAACATTAAAAGGAAAAAAAATCAATAAAGGATTATGGCTTTTCTTTTTAAAAAAATCTTGCATATAAAAAAGAGGCAATGCAGTCCCTTAGAAAAGAAAATTTAATTTTAGATAATTTATTATTTATATAGTGAAATGAAATACAGACAGCAAAGACCAATGTGTTCAGTTTAATGTAGATATGGAAATACATAACCCAACCCAGGGAACAGGTGTGTGCCACATCAGGTGGGGCTGCTCAATTCATTTTAAAGCAGGGATTATGTAACATATGCAATGGGCAAGGTAACACCATTCTCCTGTCCAGGTCAGCTCTCATGGAATTGCCCATGATTCCAAGCAATCCTGCAAGAGCTGCAGAGGGGTGGTGCCAGGTGCAGGCCTATGGAAGGCCTTGCCTGCCAGATACTGGCCTCTTTCTTTTCATGCCAGCTTTTCCAACCACTCTCCCTCAGTTTCACTGAGTCACTGAGCTGTTTTCTAACAGGGCTGCTGGTTGACGGGGCCGACAAATGTTTCCTTTCAATAAAATTGGCTCTCGGTTGAGCAGGTTGTTTCACCTATCCCTCAGTGATTGCTGTGCAGTGTTAGGCATTCCTATGCTTCTGTCACAACTTAGGCCGAAATGGCATTGGGCAGGATCAAACATAAGAGGGACTCCCATAAGGGTCTAATGGGGTACATGCTGGCCACACCCCTAGCTGACAGCCAACAATAAGACACCCAACAGTGGTTTATCACAACTAAAGCTGTGGCTTGTTTTCACCCATAAACCTTTGTTGGATTTCTTGTTGCTAAAACGAGACGTGCCATTCCTTCAAAATATTGATTTTTTGAAGGAAATATGATATTTCCTTCAAAATATTGATTATTTCCTTTTAAAATATTGATATTAATATCAATAATTTTTCCAAGTTAAAAAAACCACAGATAGGTAAAAGCAGTGGCTAGTGGATACAGCCCCCTCTAGGATGTGGGTGAGGGGGGTTGAGAGTGTTGAAGAAGCTGAGAGCAATGCCGTCAGGAGGCTAGACCAAGAGGCTAGATTCCTAGCAGGGGCACCCAAGGCGGAATGGTCAAAGCTGAGACACCAGACTAAGATGCATCCAAACTCAGAGGAAGGCAATGGTAAACCACCTCTGAATATCTCTTACCATGAAAACCCTATGAATAGAGTATCCAAAATGCAACATGAGATAGTGCTGGAAGATGAGACCCCCAGGTCAGAAGGCACTCACCGAGCTACTGGGGAAGAACAAAGGACAAGTATGAGTAGTGCTGTGACTAATGACGCAGCTGGGTCAAAGCCGAAAGGAAGTCCAGAGGCTGATGCACACAGATGTGAAAGGAGAGCCCAGAGTTGTATGACACATACAATAGGAACATGGAATGTGAGAAGCATGAACCAGGGAAAGATAGAAATTGTCAAGCAAGAAATGGAACGCATCAACATTACAATACTCAGTGTGAGCAAACTAAAACGGACAGAAATGGGACATTTTCAATCAGGCAACTACAAAATATCTTATGCAGGAAATGAGAAAATAAGAAGAAATGGGGTTGCTTTAATAGTGAGAAGTGATGTAGCAAGAGCAATTAGGAGCTACAATGCAAGGTCTGAGCGAGTTATATCAATGAGATTAAATGGGAAACCTATCAAGATAACCATCATCCAAGCTTCAACGGCAAACACAGAAGAAGAGGAATTGGAGACATTTTACACAGAAGTACAGGAAGATCACACACCAAAACAAGATGTGCTGATAATCATGGGGGGTTGGAATGCAAAAGAAGGGAACAGAGAAGAATTAGGAATTCTGGGGGAATGGGGCCTAGGAGAAATGAAGCAGGAGGAAGACTTATTGAATTCTGTGAAGCCAATAATTTGTTTCGTGCGAACACATTTTTTGAGCAACCAAAAAGACAACTGTACACGTGGACATCACCACATGGTCAATATAGTAATCAAACTGATTATATAATTGGTAGCAGAAGATGGAGAAGTTCCATACTTTCTGTGAAAACAAGACCAGGAGCAGACTGCAGTACAGATCATGAACTGGTTGTATCGAAAAGCAGAGTAACACTAAATACCAACAAAGCAATCATAATGTCAAAATACAATTTAAATAACATCCCAGAAGAATATAAAGATAAAATAAGGAACAGGTTTGAGGCTTTAAACTTAGTTGACAGAGAACCAGAAGAACTATGGACTGAAGTCAGAGACATTATCAGGGAAGAATGCAAAAAGACAATACCTCTAGTTAAAAAGAGAGAATGGCCTCAATGGATGACTGAAGAAACTCTTAAAATTGTTAAAGAGAGAAGGAAAGCAAAAGCAAAAGAAGATAGAAACACAGTCAGAATCCTAAATGCAACAAGACAGTGACTAGTACCTAGGGACAAAGAGAACTATTACAATAGTTGTATAGAAATAGAAGAGAACAACAAAAAGGGTAGAACAATAGCCCTGTTCCAAAAGATTAGAGAAACAAAAGGGAAATTTAAACCAAGAGTAGGGATGTTGAATAATTAACAGGGGAACACACTGACTGATGGAGATGAAATAAAAGGAAGATGGAAGCAATACACTGAAGAACTCTATAAAAGAGATGCCAGGATGACAGATTCATTCACAGAGGAATCATAGGATGAAGAACCAGAAATTTTATAATGTGAGGTGAAAGCTGCTCTTAAAATATTTGGAAGAAACAAATCACCAGGAACAGATGGCATACCAATAGAGTTGCTATAAGCTACTGAGACTGAATCTGTCCAAATTTTGACAAAAATCTGTCAACAAATGTGGAAAACTAAACTATGGCCCACAGACTGGAAGCGTTCCATATACATCCCAATTCCAAAGAAAGGGGATCCCAGGGAATGCAGTAATTATCGAACTATTGCCTTAATATCCCATGCAAGTAAAGTCATGCTCAAGATTCTACAACAGAGGTTCTTACCATATATGGAGCGAGAAATGCCAGATGTCCAAGCTGGATTTTGAAAGGGAAGAGGCACCAGAGATCTTATTGCAAACATACATTGGATAATGGAATGGAGCAAGGAATTTCAGAAGAAAATCACCCTGTGCTTTATAGATTACAGCAAAGCCTTTGACTGTGTAGATCATGAAAAACTATGGAATGCTTTGAAAGAAATGGGGGTGCCACAACATCTGATTGTCCTGATGCACAACCTATACTCTGCACAAGAGGCTACTGTAAGTACAGAATATGGAGAAACTGATTGGTTTCCCATCGGAAAGGGTGTGACACAGGGGTGTATTTTATCACAATATTTATTTAATCTATACTCAGAACATATCATACGGAAAGCAGGATTGGACCAAGATGAAGGAGGTGTGAAAATTGGAGGGAGAAATATCAATAATTTAAGATATGCTGACGATACCATACTACTAGCAGAAACCAGTAATGATCTGAAAAGCTGAAATGCTGATGAAAGTTAAAGAGGAAATCACAAGAGCAGGACTACAGCTGAACGTCAAAAAGCCTAAAGTAATGACAACAGAAGATTCATGTAACTTTACAGTTGACAAAGAGGACATTGAACTTTTCAAGGATTATCAATATCTCGGCACAGTCATTAACCAAAATGGAGACAATAGTCAAGAAATCAGAAGAAGGCTAGGACTGGGGAGGGTAACTATGAGAGAACTAGAAAAGCTCCTCAAATGCAAAGATGTGCCATTGAACACTGAAGTCAGGATCAGTCAGACCATGGTATTTCCAATCTCTATATATAGATGTGAAAATTGGACAGTGAAAAAAGTGGATAAGAGAAAAATCAACTCATTTGAAATGTGGTATTGGAGGAGAGCTTTGCGGATACCATGGACTGCGAAAAAGACAAATAATTGGATGTTAGAACAAATTAAACTAGAACTGTCACTAGAAGCTAAAATGATGAAACTGAGGTTATCATACTTTGGACACATCATGAGAAGACATGATTCACTAGAAAAGACAATAATGCTGGGAAAAACAGACGGGAGTAGAAAAAGAGGAAGGCCAAATAAGAGATGGATTGATTCCATAAAGGAAGCCACAGACCTGAACTTACAAGATCTGAACAGGGTGGTTCATGACAGATGCTCTTGGAGTTCACTGATTTATAGGGTCACCATAAGTCATGGTCGACTTGGAGGCACATAACAACAGTGGATACAGAACAATTGAATTGATGCCAGCTTGTTAGTTCGATGGGATGTTTTTGAACCAGCACTGATAAATGGATCCTATCCCTAAAAACCATACATGATTTAATGTCAATATTTTTAAAGGAATTATCAATATTTTGAAGGAAATGTTAAATTATCATTCTTACAATCAATGTTTTAGAGGCATTTTTTTAAAAGTCCATTTTCAAAAATAGCAGCAGAAATTTGCTACATTAAAATCCAATCCTCAGAGATCGAGAATAAGCAAATTAATGGAAAATTCAGTACCAAATCTGAATTGGGCCAATTCCAGCACATTCCTACCCCTAGCATAGGCATACTTCCAGACATCTCTCCTTCATGAGACACTCAGATGGTGACATGAACCATTCCGTACATGTCAGTGAAGGCAGAATATGTTTGATGCTGCCCAATGCCATTTCAGCCTGTGACAGAATCATAAGAATGCCTAACGCTGCACAGCAATCACTGAGGAATAGGGGAAAAAACCTGCTCAACCTAGAGCCAATTTTATTGACATGATGGTGCTGTGAATCATTCTGTACATGTCAATGAAAGCAGAAGAATGTCCACTTTATTCAAATACTTAAGTTTGGGCTGTATTGAAATTTGCAGGTGGTGACAGCTTCCTTTTTAAAAAAAGACTTTAACTGATGTGCCTCAGATGCTTCAGTTTTAGCTGGTGGCAGTGGCAGCAGCACTGAAACAGAGGTATTCTGGGAAGATGTCTGCTGTCTACCCCCGTTTTGTTCTTACCAATGGTTCTGGGACTGATCAGACTAAAAACCTAGAGTAGACCGTGCCAGGAGGAGTTCAGTCACCACATACCAATATATGTGGTATATATTCACAAAGAACAGCAATGAGTGTTCCTTCACCCTCAAGAGAAAGGTCGAATAGAAGCCTGTTTAAAGCCCTAGGCAACTACACATTAATACTTACTCTCATGCAGAGCTTGGAAAAGTTACTTTTTTGAACTACAGCTCCCATCAGCCTAATCCAGTGGCCATGTTGCCTAGGGCTGATGGGAGTTGTAGTTCAAAAAAGTAACTTTTCCAAGCTCTGCTCTCATGCAGCCTGAGTGCCCAACTCAAGGCATAAATTGTGATGAGTCAGAGATCCTGCCAGTATTCATGCTGCCTCTTGGGTATGCTGTGATTTAATTTGCTCCTGGTTTGGGGAAAAACATTTATACTCTGGGGTCTTCACAGGTCTTCGTTGGGGTCACATTGCAGGACATGGATGATTGCTTCGTAGTTCAAACAGTTCTCCCATATCTTTCCCCCACCAGGCAGCCATAAAGTGATAAACAGTCTTACTTCCTCCACTACCCGTCTTATCTTTCAAGGGCCGCCTATCTGTCTCCAGGGCAATAAACAGTTTTATTTTGTTGGCCTCAACAGTTTGTATCCTGCCATCCTGCCAGCCTGCAATAGTTCAAAGGATACTGCAACTTTTCAAAAGGGGCCCAGACTCTCAGTTCCTCTTGTTGCCTCCTTATCTTTCATCTTCATGCACAAGCTGTTTGGTCTTCTCTTCCACAGCACCCCCATGCCTGTTATCTAAAAGGAAGAACTCTCATGCCTGTTCATACTCTAAAAGCTCAAGCTCTAATGGCACTAAGGACAGAGCACAAGGGAAGCCATTTTACATTGATGCAGTTTCTACATAGCGTACGAAAGTATGAATAACACAGACATCATGTACAGTTACAATAGAAATGTGTCACAAAAGCTGGCACAGCCACTGATTGGGAAAGAGCACCTTCAACATTGTAGAGAGCCTGGTTTTGCACTAGCAGTCTTGCATTGATGCATTTTCATTCCAGTACAAAGTGGTACAACAATAGACTTCACAAAAGCAACCTTCAAGTAGAAAAGCTATACAAAGGATTAGCAACTGAACTGAATATATGGGTTAAAAGAAAGCAGGATAGGATAATCACTTTTCCCCCTCTGTTCCTAAACATCTCTATAGACACAGACTTTGTGCTTGTCCTAACCAGCAAAGAACTCTTTCCAAAGGCAAAACAGTGCCATTTAATGCAGGGTTCATGTCCAGCAGCCTGTGGTCTATCTCCAGAAGCTATCTCCATCAGCTGCTGTTCTCCTGACCCTTGAAGTGACTTTTACCTGCTCAGCCATTTGTCAGAACCTAGCAATTGTGGCACAGCTAGTTCCTTTCTTTAAGAAGGCAGCTAAGCAAATCACAGAGCAGGTCTTCAGCTCACCTTCCAGGCTTATTTATTTATTTATAATTTTTATTTAACAAAATTTGATTGTAAAAAACCTCTAAGTGGTTTATTAAAATTATAGACAAAAGAGTTAAAATCAAGTAATTAAAATATTTTAAAACAATTAAAACATCAACAGATTAAAAAGATTAAAACACTTCAGTATTGATGTGTCTGGATAAGCTTGCCTAAACAAAAAAGCTTTAAGCAGGCACCAAAAAGAATACAGCTAAGGCCCCTGCCTGATGCCAGTAAGTAGGGACTTCCAAAGAGCAGGTGCTGCCACACTACAAGAACAATTTCTTACAAGTGCAGAATGAGTATTATGTGGCACCTGTAACAGTGCCTGTTAGGCAGATCAAAATGCTTGAGTGGTATCAGAGCTTGGAAAAGTTACTTTTTTGAACTACAACTCCCATCAGCCCAATCCAGTGGCCATGCTGGCTGAGGCTGATGGGAGTTGTAGTTCAAAAAAGTAACTTTTCCAAGCTGTGGTATATATTGTTATGGGTTAATCCAGTATCGAAGTCACCGGTTCTGAATTACTGTGGTCAAGCTCTCTCAGTCCAGGAACAGTCGTAGTTGTCTTAACAGGCGCAGCTTAAAAGCCACTAATAGCCACTAAGACTATGTGGGCCTCCAGTGACAGAGCTGGATCCAGAAGCACCCCCAGATTGCGTACTTGCTTCTTCAGGGGCAGTGCAACCCCATCCAGGACAGGCAAATTTCTCAAGCACGGGAACTACTCGCCCACAGTGCCTCCATCTTGGCAGGATTCAAGCTCAACTTATTTTCCTTCATCCATCCCACCATTGCATCCAGGCACTGGTCCAGGGCCTGCACAGCCTCTCCTGATTTGGATGTTATGGAGAAATAGAGTTGAGTGTCATCTGCACACTGATGACACCTTGTCCCGAAACTACTAATGACCATTCCCAGCAGCCTTCACATAGATATTATAGAATTGGGGATAAGATGGTACCCTCTGCCAGGGGGCAGAAAGATAATCACCCAATGCTACTCTTTGGACTTGGTCTGGTAGGTATGACTGGAACCACCCTAACATGGTGACCCCAATTTCCATTCCATGGAGCCAGTCCAGGAGGATATCGTGGTCAGTGGTATCAAAAGCCACAGAGATTGAAAAGCAGGAGCAAGGTCTCACTTCCCCATTCTGCTCTCTGTAAAGGTAATCCATCAGAGCAATCTTCCTCCCTCCTCCACCTCTTTTGTCTTCTTTCATCAATTATAACAGCAGGTTTCTCTTGTGTGATACTAGAATTACCAAGATTCTTGGGGTTTTATTCTTGTTGGCCAGTGTTAGTTTTGTTCTTCACCTATTCTGGACAATGAGTCTTTGGGAAGTCTAATCACATGATTAGACTTCTGGAAAGTTCAGTTCAACACAGCCTATTCAGGAGGCAACATCTCAGAGAGATTTCCAGACTGAGGCAAGGCCCAACAGACTAGAAGGCTTTACAGACTGAATTAGGTAGGCCAAGAGGTAAAAAAAAACCCTCCAGACAAACTGAAGGACAGTCAGATATATTGCTATTATTAAGTTTGTGTCACAGACCTTATTTCAGACAGTGTTATAAATAATAGACACATTCCTTATTACAAGCAACAACTATGCAGTTTTTGAGCAGTCATTTTCTGAAGATCCTCCATTAACCCCTAGCATATCATAGCAATAAATATAAACAGAACCTTTAGCATATTTTGCAAGTACAAAAACCATTTGAACAAATGCTACCAGCCCCAATTATAATTGGACAAGCCTTAGCCCTTCAGTCATGCATTAGCGGGGTACAAGAAGTCTCAGTATGCAACTATAGGGGAATTTTATGGGCCACCATCCAGACTTCTGTCTTTATCATCTTTCCAACCTTCCCATTTCTTTTCCCCCTCCTTTATTATTTTATATTCCTTTCTTTTTTCTGTTCTCTTTCAATTACAACAAATTCAGGAGTAGGGGGGGTTGCTCTGTGTGCCAGTGGCTTTTACAATGGGGGGGGGAAAGCATAGAATAAACCTTACTATATCGTCCTTTGTTATTCCTTTTTTTAAAAAATTGCTAGAATGCATCTGAGGTAGGGATGGGATCTGCTTTTCGGTGCTGGTTTGATTTTCTGTCTGTCAAACTTCCTTCTGGTACCACTTCATCAGGGATCAATGTTTGCTATTTGCAATAAATACCAATTCAGGTTTTTTCCACAAAAATATTGACATTTTTTAAAAAAAAATATCAATATTTCCCTCAAAAATTTTGAGGGAAATATCAATATTAATATTGATATTTTGAGGTGGTTTTTTTTAAAAAAAAATCCTCTTCAGCCATGGAAAACCACTAAAAGAAAACCCAATCCATAAGGACAAAAAAAAGGGCAAATAAACAGGAAATCGTGTATCAAATGCGAATTTTGAAAAATCTGAGCACATCCCTAATCTGAGGTTTATGAGAGGCAGCCACTTCTTCTCTGGAACAGCTGCGCATCTAAAAACTTCATGCCAGGCAGAAAGAGTAATGAGATCAGAGAGCTATTTACCTTAAAAAGTACTGATACTGTTTTGTATGGGTGCGAATTGAAACAAACCTGCATGAGGGTATACACATTTGATTCATTTTTTATTATATTGACTCTATGTATACACCAGTGGATGGAGCAGGGTGGTGATGACAAAACCGTTTTGAAACCCACAAGATAGCCAATGTGTGTGTCTCTCTCCCACTCCTCTCCCCTCGTCCCTCACAATTACTCACTTTTATCATTTGTGGATGTCCCTGGATCTTGTTGTTGTTGTTAATTACCTGCCCTTCACCCAAAGGTCCCAGGCCGGGTTACAACAGTTTTAGAACACATAATTAAAAATAGTTAAAAGCAACCTAAACAACATCACAGAAAATAGACTGGATCCTAAAAATATACATCTCAGATGTTGAAGGCCATGGTAAAGACGTACGTCTTCAGCATTTGCCATAAGTTGTACAATGAAGTCATCAAATGCACCTCAGTGGGGAGGGGGTTCCACAGTTTAGGGGCCACCACAAAGAATGCCCTGTCCTGGGCCACCACCACCCCAAGCTTCTGAGGGTGGCGGAACTACCAAAAGGGAGAAGAGTAATGTTTTGTTGCTTTATAGCTTGTGCCTAGATGCTCTCTTCTCCCAAAGTTTTATTGTAAAAAAGGTGTAGTGTATTGGCCCTCCAGGCTTGCCATACCAGGAACTGTGGAGTCAGCCCCAGGCTGTGGCAGTTCCAGTTCTAGGCCTGCCTTATAAGCAGCACCATGCTGTGGGCCTTGTTCTCTGTATATGATTAGTTATAGTAAAGTTCTTGTTATTGTTTAGATCCTCTGTATGGCCTCTTCCTTCATGATACTTTTCACTGGCGACGAGGATGGGATTTACTGAGGCACACAGAGTGTTTTCTTCATGCATTAGAGGCTGAAAGGGAGAGAACATTTCTCTTTAGACTGGATTAGGACATCAGCTTGGGCCTTGTGGAATCCACTGCACAAAAGGTTAGTGTGTATCTTGTGGAATATGACCACCCAAGGGCATCTTGAAGAATTTACCACTGCATGTCCCAGCAAGTGGGAAAGTTATGCAGCCAGGCTGAAGTTTTACTTGGCAGCAAATGGCATTACAGAGTCAGAGAAGAAGCGTGCAGCGTTACTCAGTGTCTGTGGGCCGGACACTTTTGACCTAGCCCAGGCCCTCCTAGCACCAGCAAAACTTGCTAATACATTTTATGAGAATATCCTGAATGTTTTACAAGGACATTTCTCTCCAAAGCTGTCTGAAATAGCACAAAGTAATTCTTTCTACAAACAAAATCAGGGCCCAACAGACAGTGTGTCACTGTATGTTGCTGAACTTAAGACGTATGGCAAAACATTGCAATTTCCCAAACCTTGAGGAGATGCTGTGTGATCGCCTGGTCTGTGGGTTGCATGATGAGGGCCTGAAAAAGCGTCTGTTTGCAAAAGGATAGCTCACGTTCAAGACTGCATTAGAGGAAGCTCTGGCTACAGAAGCAGCAGCAGCAAGCATCCGAGAGGTGCTCTTGGCAAGAAACTCACACTTTACCCAGCTGGCTAAAGATTCAAATCAACAACTTCTAGAGATCCACAGGCTGCAGTACAAATGCTCATCAACCAGAGTAGGTGCTGCAGGACCTCCGAGATCCAGACAACTTTCTCCAGTGAAATGTAAGAGCTGTGGTGGATCCCATGAATGGCGTGCCTGCTGTTTCAGAGGTGCTCAGTGTCGGTATTGTCAAAAAGTTGGGCATATTGAGCAAGTATGCCAAGCCAAAGTGGAAGCAGCTGCCACCAGAAGTCCAGTGGAAGGGAAAACACCATCAAGGACACAAAGCAGTACCACACACACTGTACAGAAGTTTTCCACAAATGACAAGCAGAGGATGTGATTAACCACATCAAGCCAGGGTTGCAGTACTCTGCCAATGTGAGGAAGGTGAAGGTGACAGTCACCATCCAGGGCACTCTGTGCACCATGGAAGTTGATTCAGGCTCAGGTTATACTATCATCTCATTGGAAACCTACCAGCAAATATTTCCTTGTGGGGGCCCACAAATAGTCCCATTCCACTCCAAACGTACTGATGACCAGGAAAATCAGGTTCCAATAAAGGGTGTCTGTGAAGTTGAGGTGCATTACCAAACTTTCCATGGAACTTTACAGTTATTGGTTGCTCAAGGGCATTGCACCAGTCTCCTTGGCTTAGACTGGTTTGAGCCATTGGGCATTGCTCTCACAGGGGTCCACCAGATTGGTGAATCATTATGGGATAGCCTCCTAAATGATTTCCAAGCTGTTTTTGATAAAGGTCTTGGGAAATATAAGGGGCCTCCTGTTTTGTTGTTCTTGGATCCTACTGTGGCCCCCATCCGTATGAAACCCTGTTATGTTCCATTTGCACTGTGAGCAAAGATTGATGCTGAACTTGATCATCTCATAGAGCAAGGCATCATTGTCACTCCATTGAAGGCCAATGGCGACATCTGCATTTGTGGTGAGTACAAGTGCACTATCAATACAGCTCTGCATCAGTATCCATATTCAATCCCAGTGGTGAGTCATCTTTTGGTATCACTTTCACAAGGAAAAGTTTTTGTGAAGTTTGACCTGGTCCAGGCCTATCAGCAACTGTCTGTGGATGATGCTACTACCAATGCGCAGACTGTCACCACTCATCGTGGAGCATTCAGAGTAAAATGCCTCCAGTTTGGTGTTTTTGTGGCCCCTGGAATTTTTCAGAGCTTCATGGAGGACATTCTCAGAGGAGTACCAGGTGTAGTTTGATGATGTCTTGGTTGCTGGCAACTCCATTGCTGAACTTGCCTCATGGATGCAGATGTACTGCACCATTTTGCTGTTGCTAGTCTCCGGGTCAAGCATGAGAAATGTGTATTTGGTGTTTCCCAAATTGAATTCCTTGGCTACGGTATTTTTTTTTATCATTAATTTTTATTCAAAATTTCAAAAAAACAAAAAAAACAAAAAAAAACAAATTAATAACTAATACAATAAAATAAAATGTTGACTTCCGATTTGTCGCAGATCAGTTATAGGTCTATAGTATATAGCAAACCTGTCTCTAAATATATTACAAAATCACTTTCCTCCAGTAGTTATCTTAATTAATCATCAAATCTCATTAACATCACTTTATTCTTTCCGCAAAAAGTCAAAGAGAGGTTTCCAGTCCTTGAGAAATATATCCATCGATTTTTCTCCAAATAAACATGTCGATTAATCCATCTCATCAAGTCTGCTAGGTCCAGTAGTTTCAATAGCCATTCTTCCATTATCAGTGTTAATTCCATCTTCCATCTTCCATCCCTGCATCCATAATGATCTTGCTGTCATAGTCATAGTCATATAATAAGAGTCTGATGGGAATTTCCTTCCTCACAAATATTTCCTTGCCATCAATTCTGAATGTGTTACTGAAATGTTGTTGTAAAGTCATATCACTGTTCCTCTTTTTTACGAAATGCACTAGCACATCTCTTGAGAGTTTTTCCATTGTCACATATCTGTAATTAATTCTATAGATTTTCTCTATTTCAAGCTCCATCACATCATTCCAGTCCAGAAATTTTTTTGAAACATTGATAGCTTTATCTCTGATATCTTCATCAATTTCTTCAGGGACAACGCTGAATTCCAAACAGTAATCTTTATCTCTAAGGTCCATAAACTCCAAATCTTTTTCCAGTTCCACATTTGATATATCTGTTCCAATCTCCAGGACTTGCATCTTCCCTTTAATTTTTCTTTCTTCTTCTATTGCTTGTCTAATTATATATTTGATCTCATCAACCTCCTCTCTCATAAAATCCCCTATTTCTTTCAGCTCCTGCTTCATTTTGCCAAATTCAATTTTCATCTCTTGTTTGCCATGTCTCAGTTTTTGTTTCATTATCTCAATCTCTTCCATTATTTTCTGAAACATATTTACTTCCAGGGTCTCAGCCACTTTCTTAATTGTCATTTTTAAAACCAAGAAGAAAAAAAACCCTTCAATTTCCAATATAGCACTATTCCCAAGCAAAGAGCAATTTATTTCTTTTTCCAGCAACAAAGGAGTTAATATTCCAAACCTGATGACATCATAATGTAGACAGCACAAACTGCCTTATCTCTTATGTGTCCAAGAATGCAAAACAAATTTAGTTCACAGCATCCAAATAATTAGTGGCATAAAGAACAAGCAGATTCGTCAAAATGAAGTAGACCAGAAAAAATAGTCCCAGACATATAATACTCAAAAGTTCATATAAATCAAATTTTTTCTCCTCAGATTAGATATCTCTCATCCGTTTGTATCTTTATAATGCTCAATTCCAGGCCAGCTTTTTGCAATAAAAACAAAGATAAGCTATTTCGATTTCCTTCCGCCTTAATTCCGTGTATAAAAGAGAAAAGTTATAACTCACCCAGGGATTCTTTACTGCTGATTCTTTTAACAAATCTCTTTTACTGCAGCAATTTAAGCCAAATTATAAGGATAGACAGAAGAATGCTTGCCTGTTAGAATCTGTTTTTCTTTGAAGAAAAGAAAAATGTCTCGCTTAATCAGTTTGAGCTTGCTTGAAATTCCCTGGCTCCGTCCGACGTTGCTGGCTGGTCCTTCGTTCATAGGCGATCCTAATGAATTCAAGTCCACCAACAAACACAACAAAGCTTGTGGATGATCTCTTCATTTCTCCTTTGCCTGGGAGAAAGTTTTTACCAGTCAAAAAAAACCTTTTGACTGGTTTTAAAACTGAAAAAGCTTCCTCTGAGACGAGAGCTCATCTCAGAGGCAGGCACAAGCAAAGCAATCCTTCCCGGAAGTCCTAATTCTTTGGCTACAGTATTGATGCCGCTGGCATTCGGCCTACCCTGGAAAAAATTAAAGCAATTCATAAAGCTCCAGTGCCCCGTAATAAACAGGAACTCCAAGCCTTCTTGGGACTCTTGTATTTCTATCACACCTTCTTGAAACATAAGGCTACAGTGGCAGAACCATTGCATCACCTTCTTGACAAGCATGCTGCATGGCAATGGACAGCCTGGCATGATAAGGCTTTCTGTGATGTAAAACACCTGTTATCGTCTGACAGTGTCTTGGTGCACTATGATGAACAGAAGCCCTTGATTCTCACGCGTGATGCATCTTCATATGGTATTGGGGCTGTCCTGAGCCACCAACTTGAGGACTCTCGTGAGGTGCCTATCGCTTTCTACTCCAGAACAATGTCTTCCGCAGAACAGAATTATACCCAGATTGATACAGAGGCCCTGGCTATTGTGGTTAGCGTAAAAAAATTCCATGACTATGTCTATGGTCGACCATTCACTATTGCTACTGACCACAAGCCATTATTGGGATTGTTTGCCCCTAATCAGCAGATGCCACAAATATTATCTCCATGCATGTTGTGGTAGGTGATTTTCCTGAACTTGTACAATTACACATTGCAACATCAGCCTGGCAGGAGCATTGCCCATGCTGATCCTTTGAGATGCCTTCCTCTCCTTTCTTCTGGGGTTGATGAAACCCCTCTGCTGGATGTGCTGTTGTTAGAGTCATTACCGGAACCACCCCTCCATGCTGGGAATATTGCCACTGCGTCATCCAAGGACCCAGTTCTTGTTGGCGTGTGCGGATAGAGATCATACAAGGAAGAAATCCAAGGGTCGCATAGAACAGTAAATAAGCCAGGCCAGGCAAGTTTCTTGTAAGAGTCTTTACTAGGCAAAGACATTAGACACAGTTCTCTCTAACCAAAACGCCTTCCCCCACACTGAGACACAGCAAGATGTCCCTTATCTACTTCCCAGCCAGCTGCTGACCTTTGCAAACCTGGCGCTCTGTTCTTCCAGCTTAACCCTTCTGCTTCAGGTTTCACTCTCTCTGCTAAAAACCCTGTCTGTGAGTCTCACAGCATGCTTCACTGACCAACAGCCCCCACCTGAGACTCACAGATTACAAAACTTCATGGTTCTACAATACATTTCTATAACATAAACTTTTCAATACAATACATATCAGTACATGGTTTGTTTCCTTACAGTTTCTATTCACATTTACAGTTCAGTTCTTGTTTCTTTATTTCTTTATTCACACAAGTTTCACAATGTTCTGTTCACTTTTATTTGATAATACACTCATATTTCATTCCTCAATACAATACTTCCACATGAGATCCATTGTTTCTTTATCTATTGGCCCTTCTTTTTCCCATTCTACTGGAATTTCATCTGTCTCATCATTTTTATGTGTAACATTAAATGTGAATCTCTGAGGTGGTTGTCCTTTCGTTTTTCTTTCTGATCTCCTAACAGTATCTATTTCCATTTCTTCCTCACTCTCTATTTTACTTGGACCTGCACCTGTGTTTGCACTTGTTCCTGTACTAGTTCCTGGCACTTCTGTATCTTGCATTGCCATGTCTTCACTCCTCAGTCTTTTTACAGTACGTTTGCCACCGTGAATAAGATCAGTCAATGCAGTTCTTAATGGAATTTGCTGTCCAAAAGGAACATCTGCTGCTTCCTGCTTGCTTGCACCCTCAAGGATAACTGTTTGACTCTCTCTCCATGGTTTATCTATCACCTTTATGCTTCTGCTTAACACTAATTGTTGTTTCTCAGGCAACCAAACTCTATAATATGAAGTCTGAAATCCCAAAACGCGTCCTGCCTGAGCTCTTTTCTGTTTTGCAACATGTACCCAGCATTTTACCCCAAAACGCTCTATGTGTTTCACCCTGGGCTTTCTTCCAGTCAACTTCTCATAGGGAGACATGCCTATTGTTCTGTGCATAAGGTGGTTCTGAATGTATGTAGTGTACAGAATACATTCACCCCAATAAGTGTTATTCATATCAGCATCTGCTAGCATGGCTCTCATTGAATCCTGCAATGACCGGTTCCTCCTCTCTGCCGTTCCGTTGGAGGATGGGCTGAAGGGAGCAGTGAGACTCTGTATTATTCCCTTCTTTTCCAGATATGTTTTAAATGAATTACTGGTAAATTCTCCCCCTTGATCTAATCTGATATTCTTGATAACAACCCCATATTGTGTCTCTGTTCTCTGTATAAATGCCTTTAATTTCTCTTCTGCTTCACTTTTCTTTTTCAATAAGAATACATGTGTAAATCTGGAGAAATCATCCACAATCACTAAATAAAACCTTGCTCCACCTTTTGAGCATTGAAAAGGTCCAGCCAAATCCACATGTATGAGCTGATAGGGTTCAGTGGTCGTGCTTTCACAGCTCTTATTTACCGGAGTTACAGTCATTTTTGTTTTATAGCATACCTCACATTCATCTACATGCTCACAATGTGTTAATTTCAAATCTTGACTATGTTTTGGGGTGTTTTTCACTTTTTCATAATGTGCGTGTGCCAATTTTCTGTGCCATTCATGTAAACAATTGTCATGTTTATTTTTATTTACTCCTATCCAGGCACACATGGGTTTATCAAGCTTGCTCTCAACCATAAACATTTGATTCTGTAATTTCCCTTGCATACATATTTCACCATCCTTTCTCACAAAACATCTATCCCCTTCAAATGTAATTTTGCAACCTATTTGAGCCAATTTTCTCACTGATAGAATGTTATATTTTAAACCAGAAACCAATAATACATCTGTTAATATAGTTCCCAAAGTACATAACCTGAGTGTGCCTCTTGCAATTGCGTCCTGAGTCGATCCGTCAGCCAGATAAATCTTCTCCTGTATTGGCTTTGAAGTGTAAAATAAACTAGAGTCTGTGATCAGGCAATTAGACGCTCCACTGTCGAGAAGCCACTTAGAGTTAATGAGTTTATTGTCCTCCTTAGTAACAAAGTTCACGCTTGTTCTCTGACTTCCAAAGCCCCTGTTATTTCTCTTCTTTAAACAATGTCTCTGTATATGTCCACGGGACCCACAAAAGTAACATATTTTATTCTCTTGCCTGTTTCTTTGATATTGTTGTTGTTCAGCCACAGTCTCTTTTAACTCTGTTTTCTTATTCTCTTGTCTTCTATTCCACTCTTGTTGAAGTTTCTGTTCTACAAAGTCCAAATTTAGATTTCTGTCAGGTAAAGTTTCCAGACTGGAGACTGTGACATCCCATTTTTGATCCAATGAAGATAACAGTATATAGACCATCTGAATGTCACTATGCTGCACTCCTCTATCTTGCAGCTCAGCATTTAATCTACGAAATTCAGCCAGATGCTCTGTCATAGTCACTTCATCTGTAAAACGCATCTGATAAAGTTTCCGTGCTAAGCACAGCCTGCTCCCTGCAGTTTGTTGCACATGAGCGGCTCTTAGCTTCTCCCACATCTGATTAGCTGTCGGCTCATTACTCACCAGCAACAGTTGTGAATCAGACAGCCCCAGAGTAATAAAAGCCTTCGCTTTCTCATCTTTCTTCAACCATGCTGCTGAAGGAGCTGCCGGAGGGGTTTTTTCTACAACATCATTCAACTCTTCTTTAATCAGAACTGCTCTCATTCTCCATTTCCAGCTGGAGTAGTTTACAGCATTCAGCCTCTCCATCGGCATCCCGGATAACAGGTTTCCAGCCATGTTGCCCACTCTTACTTGCCTCTTTTTTGCACTTTTGTTTCTCTCAGCAACAACACCACGTCAACGACTCTCGAACCCGTTACCTTGTATAATAAGCTGGGCCCATAACCCCTGTTGGCATGTGCGGATAGAGATCATACAAGGAAGAAATCCAAGGGTCGCATAGAACAGTAAATAAGCCAGGCCAGGCAAGTTTCTTGTAAGAGTCTTTACTAGGCAAAGACATTAGACACAGTTCTCTCTAACCAAAACGCCTTCCCCCACACTGAGACACAGCAAGATGTCCCTTATCTACTTCCCAGCCAGCTGCTGACCTTGGCAAACCTGGCGCTCTGTTCTTCCAGCTTAACCCTTCTGCTTCAGGTTTCACTCTCTCTGCTAAAAACCCTGTCTGTGAGTCTCACAGCATGCTTCACTGACCAACAGTTCTTGCCCGTGTTCTCAACTGGGTGTGGAGGAGATGGCCATTAGGGAAGCTTGAGGAGAAATTCAGACCATTTGTATCCAAACAACATGTACTATCAGTGCACAAGGGATGCCTCCTGTGGGGAAATAGAGTTGTCATTCCTACTGTGTTGAGAAATCGGGTGTTGGAGGCCCTACATGTCGGACACCCTGGTATAGTGCGAATGAAGGCTCTTGGGCGCAGCTATATATGGTGGCCCAAGATGGACAGAGAGATTGAAGAATGTGTCAAGAGATGTGAAAAGTGTCAGGTTTCAAGACCAGCTCCATCACATGCCCAGTGCATCCCTGGGAATCAACAAAAATGCCATGGTCACAGCTTCATATCGACTTTGCAGGCCCCTTCCAGGGACAAACTTTTTTGATTGTTGTTGATTCATACTCCAAATGGTTATAAGTGGTTCCGGTATCATCAATGACATCTTGTATTGTTATCAAGACCTTACACAGGGTTTTCACAACACATGGATTGCCAAACGCCATTCTCTCAGACACCATTGTCTCAGACACCATTGTCTCAGACAATGGGGCCCAGTTCACATCTGTGGATTCAGCACATTCTTGGATAATGGACTGATTTGGCATGTCACTTCAGCCCCTTTTCATCCAGCAACCAATGGCCAGGCCGAGAGGATGGTCAGGACAGCCAAGGATGCATTGAAACGGATTGTAGAAGGTGACTGGCACCGATGCCTTGTAGGTTTTCTCCTGACACATCACATCACACTTTGTGCCACAACTGGAAGGAGCCCAGTTGAGCTATTAATGAACAGACGACTAACGACTCTGATTGGTTGCATCCTGATTTGACCAAGGACCGACCAAGGGAGTCCATTGCAGTTCAAGAACCTGCACGGGTGTTCACCCCAGGCGACCCAGTGTATGTCAAGAATTATGGTTCTGGTGAAATGTGGATTCCTGCCACTGTGACCCAAGCCATGGGCCCATTGTCCTACAGGGCTCAAACACCAGACGGCCATGTGTTATGCTGACATGTGGACCAGATGAGAGGATGAAGCCCAGCTCCATCAGTTCTGTCTGAGGGTGCTGCAAATACTCAAGTGGAAAGAGAAAATGAGCCAGTGGCTGCTCCTGAAGCCAGACAAGAGTAGTTGCACCTGAACCCTGAAGTGGACCAGCATCAACCAGAGACAAATGGGGAACTAGAGGATGCACTATCAACTTCAATGCAAAATTGTCATTGATCAACCCGCACCAGGGCTTGTCCCAAGTATCTTCAGGACTATGAGATCTAGAGGGGAGGGGTGTAGTGTATCGGCCCTCCAGGCTTGCCATACCAGGAAATGCTGAGTCAGCCCCAGGCTGTGGCAGTTTCAGTTCCAGGCCTGCCTTACAATCAGCACCATGCTGTGGACCTTGTTCTCTGTATGTAATTAGTTATAGTAAAGTTCTTGTTCTTGTTTAGATCCTCTGTGTGGCCTCTTCCTTCATGATACTTTTCAAAAGGTGGCAGCTGAGACGGTGATATGTTTTTGGAGCCTCTGAGGCAAACAGGATCCTCCAAGAGAGGACACTTGTGAAGGGAGCCATCCCCCACCTCCAAACAGAAGCCTCTACACTCCCTGAAGTGTGCTGACAAGGTAGAACGCACAGCTCCCCCTGTCCTCTTCCTGCTTGGCTGGACCTGTGGGGAAAGTGCAAGCTACCTCCAGCCCCAGTGTCTATTCTCCCACCTTCTTATTTCCTCAGGGCCCAGAGTAAGATGCTTGCCTCCCACCTCCAGCCAAACAATTTTGAAGTCAGGATGAAGTTTGTCCCTCTGTCATGAACAGATCACTGCTTACTGAAGTTTAGACTTACAGCAGCTTTTCCCCTCTGCAAGGGTGGGGGACCTATTAAGTTGGTCCACCCCCAGAGACTAATGGATCCGGATGGTTTCCAAAGGGCTCTGGGGAGTTTTCCGGCTGATAGGGCTGGCGCTCCTGTCGAAACCGTGGCTGAACTGTGGAATACAGAAATGACCCGGGTGGTTGACATGATTGCTCCTGAGCACCCTCTCCTGTGTAGAGCTCTTACGGCTCCATGGTATACTCCAGAGCTGAGAGCGATGAAACAATATAGGAGATGGCTTGAGTGCAGATGGAGGCGAACTCCTGGTGGATACACTGGTATGTGCCTATGGTAAGCTGTATTTAGGGGCAGTGAGGGCAGCAAAAACACAATATTTTGCTGCCACTATCAAATCATCAATCTGCCGCCCAATGGAGCTCTTCAGAATTGTCCGGGGACTATTACACTCTGGCCCCAGGGAAATGGTAGAACCATCTGAGGCCAGTTGTAATGAATTTGCTAGGCACTTCCAGGATAAAATCTTTAGCATCCGCCAGGACTTAGACTCCAGTGTTATAGCAGGTGAATCAAGTGAGGTATCCAGAGCACAGCCTTGTCCCAATTTCTTGGATGAGTTTCAGTTGGTGCAGCTTGAGGACGTTGACAAGGTGCTTGGACAGGTTCGTGCAACCACTTCTGTACTGGATCCTTGCCCTTCTTGGCTAACAAGGCTAGCAGGAATGGAACAGCCAGCTGGGCCAGGGAAGTGATTAATGCCTCTCTGTGAGAGGGGGTGGTCCCTGGCTGCCTGGAAGAGGCGGTAGTGAGACCACTCCTGAAGATACCCTCCTTGGACCCAGAAAATCTTAATAACTATAGGCCGGTAGCAAATGTTCCATTCCTGGGCAAGGTCTTGGAATGAGTGGTTGCAGGCCAGCTCCAGACACTCTTGGATGAGACCGATTATCTGAATCCATTTCAGTCAGGTTTCAGGCCTGGTTTTGGCACGGAAACAGCCTTGGTCGCCCTGTATGATGACCTTTGTCGGGAGAGAGACGGGGAGTGTGACTCTGTTGATTCTCCTTGATCTCTCAGTGGCTTTCGATACCATCGACCATGGTATCCTTCTGGGGAGACTGGCTGAGTTGGGAGTGGGAGGTACTGCATTGCGGTGGTTCCACTCCTACTTGGCAGGTTGCCTCCAGAAGGTGGTGCTTGGGGAACATTACTCGGCACCCTGGACTCTCCAGTATGGGGTTCTGCAGGGGTCAGTTCTGTCCCCCATGCTGTTCAACATCTACATTGTTACAGTTTTTATTGTTTGCTTTCTGATATTCTGTTGTTTTATATGTTTTGTTATGTACATCGCTCAGAGTGGCTGGTAAATCCAGCCAGTTGGGCGATTAATAAATCGAATAAAATAAATAAATAAATAAATAAATACATATAACCGTTGGGTGCAGTCATCCGGAGCTTTGGAGTGCGTTGCCATCAGTACGCTGATGACATGCAGCTCTATTTGTCCTTTTCATCTTCTTCAGGTGAGGCTGTCAATGTGCTGAACCGGTGCTTGGCTGCAACAATGGACTGGATGAGGGCTAATAAACTGAGGCTCAGTCCAGACAAGACTGAGATGCTGCTAGTGGGTGGTTCTTCTGACCAGATGGTGGATGTCCAACCTGTTCTGGATGGGGTTGCACTCCTCCTGAAGGAGCAGGTTTGTAGCTTGGGGGTTCTCCTAGAACCATCTCTGTCACTTGAGGCTTAGGTAGCCTTGGTGGCACGGAGTGCCTTCTACCAACTTCGGTTGGTGGCCCAACTACGTCCCTATCTGGACAAGGATAACCTGGCTTCAGTTGTCCATGCTCTGGTAACCTCCAAATTAGATTACTGCAATGCACTCTATGTGTGGCTGCCTTTGAAGACGGTTCGGAAACTGCAGCTTGTGCAAACTGCAATGGCCAGATTGGTAACAGGGACCAGATGGTCCGAACATATAAAACCGATTCTGGCCCTCTTGCATTGGCTGCCTGTATGTTTCCAAGCTCAATTCAAGGTGCTGGTTTTGACCTATAAAGCCTTACACGTACACTACGTTCAAGATCAAAGGCCCTCCTCCGGGTGCCTACTCGGAGGGAAGCTTGGAGGGTGGCAACAAGGGAGAAGGCCTTCTCAGTGGTGGCCCCCAAATTATGGAATGATCTTCCTGACGAGGTGTGCCTGGCACCAACACTGTTATCTTTTCAGCATCAGGTCAAGACTTTCCTCTTCTCCCAGGCATTTTAGCATGTGTTTTAAATTGTTTTTATGTTGTTTTAAATTTTAAAATAATGTTTTAAATTGTTTTTAAAATATGTGTTTTAAATTGTATATTTGTTTTAATGTTTTTGATTGCTGTAAACCGCCCAGAGAGCTTTGGCTATGGGCCGGTATACAAGTGCAATAAATAAATAAATAAAAAGGGGCAGAGATTGACTGATACTGTGTGTTCCGGGATTCACAGTACAGAGGTGGACCTGCACTGAAAGCAGTGCAATTGCAAGTGTGCCTCTACCCTCACACTGAATTTCTGCCAGGGGAAAGAAAAGGAGAAAGTAGGTCTGTCCCTTTCATTTCAGAGTCAGCCCTACTGACAACCAGGTTTTGCTGTGTGAGGTAGCAGTCAATGAATGTTGTGTTTATTATCCTTCAGGGATATCACATACGTATATTGCTACAATACAGCAGTATATGTTATGTCTGTGACCGAAGCTTCAGAAAAACAGAGCACATGTTTTGAGGTATTCAATTAATTAAAAAAGGGAAGCTTTATTATTCAATTAAAATCAGACAGATTGTACATTTATCATAATTAAGGAGCTGGCACATTGCTCTTACACTTGCTTCTGTGCAAATAAACTGCATTCAATCAGCCAGAGCCTGCCATTTTAATGGATAAAGAACTCAACCTTTTCTTAAGGCCACCTGCTGAATTATTTTTGAACATTTGTCACATACCGCTCAACTCCAAACACATTCTGTATGTACCAGGTAATTATTTTTGAAAAAGGATTCTAAAGGACTACTTTCTTCGATGGTATAGTTACATTATCTCTGTTAATGTCGACTACATTATTATTTATCTTTTCCTAGCAGCAAATATAGAGTTGGTTGCTCAAATGTTAAAGTGCAAAATTTGTAAAGTGCACCTTCACTTACAGTAGTCTAGGCAAATTTCGGGGCTGCTTTGCATATTCCAGAGACATGGCAAAAGAAGAAGCATGAGTGTTCTCAATCAAGATAAAGTTATCTGTGACTATACCCCAAGTTCAGATGTAACCTCTGCACCTACAGACTTACAGAAAGGGCTGTAGCCCAGTCTGATTGGCATGCAGAAGGCCCCAGGTTCAATCCCTGGCATCTCCAGGTAGGACTGGAAAAGACCCTGCATTAACCCCTACAGAGCTGCTGCCAGTCAGTGTATATAATAGATGGACCATGGTCTGATTCAATGTAAGGCAGCTTCGTATGTTCCTAACACATTGGGGGAGGAGGACTGCACCCGATGGCCCAGCCCCAGAATTGTGACACCTCACTGGCCACTGCTGCCTGATGTCCACGCATCCAGTGTACAGTGTTTGGAGGCATTCCACATGACCAAGGACACTATGCGATTGTTTATATCCCAGTCTTGTGAAGAGCCATTGTGTGGGCTCCTTCACACAGTGACTTACTGTGAGATTGGTGCTACTTGCATCCCTGTTTAATTTGCATGGTTCACATAATGTTGCAGGCAATCAGCAGCTTGAACACAGTTTTCCTCTTTAAATCTGAATCAATCCAATCCAATTATAACCGGAAAAGGGAAGGAAAAATGTCTCCACTTCGTATCTCTAGTGCTTGCAGACGCTGTGCTCCGATGCTTGCAGGTGGGTATGCCAATCATTCCCCTCTCCACTCCCACTCCCTCCTTCTCCTGCTGGCTCCCATTCTGCAAGCCTGCTGTAAATGGTGCTTTATTTTTCTTTCTCCCCTAACTTGTGCAAAAAAGCATAACACTGTTCAAACAAATATATGTATTTCAGCTGGATTATAGCAGTGAAAATACAAATAATCTCACTTCAGGATCTTTTCTTTTTTTAAAGAAACTTACTCTGGAATAAACTGAGCATGCTTAGTTGCCAAGGTAACCAGAGGAAGTAGAAATTTGACCTTAAGGGGGTGTGATGATTAGGAAGCTCTGTGATTGATCCTTTCCCTTCAGTGTGAATGGAAAACAGAGGATTGGAAGGTAGGAAGTGTGAACCTTGAAATATATCACGAGGCAAAAGTGTTGTCTTTAATACGAAGTTTAGCTCCCATGTGAATGAGCCCTGTGTCCAACTGCATAACTGTATGCATGTCAGTGCCCTCTCTGCAGTTACCCACTGAAAACACGGAAGCTGGGAAGTGGAGACAGTGGGATGCAGTGACAGAAGGCAAAATATTGCTCCTCCCTCCTTGATTTAAATCTCCATGTTGAAGGGAAAACTTGTCCTATTCAAATCAATGTGACTTCAATGAATGGCGACTAATTTGCTCCATTAATATAAATTCACTGAAATGTTTGTCCCCTTTGAGTGTAAATTGTATCTCACAATTTCCTGGGAGCGGGGCCATGCTGTTGGCTCCAGATAACCATGTGTTGCTATGAGCATTTGCACTGAAGAAGCTTCTTTAGTGAAGATGCCTATGCCTATGCCAATCTGTGGATGTTTGGGGTATGGGGCCAGCAGCATGCCTCATACCAGCAACATGTCCAAAGTGATTCATGTGTGAGGAGGGCTATCATATGTATTGGTTCCACAGTTTATGGTTTGATTCATTCAGTGCTGTTTGCCTTTCCATAGTAAAATCAGGACCAGCCTTGCCTTGCAGCAGGGTAGAGTAACCTGTTTCAGGCAGTTCCATGATGGGGGAGTGGCTCAAAGAAAGCAGCAACTGTTACAGTAAGACTTCATTGGCCCTAGCAGGAAGTGCATTGTTTGGCCTCTGCTTCAAGTAGCAAAATATCTTTGGTTGCAATGGGTTAAATGACTGGAAGTTGACATGAACACTTTTCCTTGTGGGTTCCATGTTCTGAAGTTATCAAGAGAATTGCCTCTCTGTATCATCCGGTTACAGGAGAAGGAAAACAGAGAAACACACATTATAGGGTTGCCAGGTGTCCAGTTTTCACCTGGAGACTCCATTTTTTTGAGGGTCCTCTCCAGGTTTCCAGGTGGCTCACCTTAATTTCCATACTCTTAGCTTTCATTTGTTTTAAAAAAATAATTTTCTAGGTGGCCTGGTTCAGAAGATATGAGCAAAAATGTCAGGACCTCCCCCCAACGTCTGTTAGTAACAGCTGCTCTAATTCCTGTCCTTTCAGGTTTTTAGCCAATAAGTGAAGTCAGGGTTGTGATTGACAATAGCAAGAGCAAAACTTCATTTCAGGTTTCCTTTTCCTGCTTGTCTCACATCAGGAATTCAGTAAATATATAGCTTTCAGCAGCATAAAGAGTACTTTCTCTGCACAGGATTGGGACTTATACTATAACAGATCACAGTAATTTTTTTAATTACTTACAAAAATTGTATATTATACTTTTTATTTTTCAAATAATTTTTGAACAGAAGTTTTAAAAAGTGTACATGCTGCAGTGTTATACTTTTCTAATTAAAGAGTCAACAAGTTTAAATTTTACTGGGCTGTGGAAGAGGGTAGCTTATTTGTCATATTCATAACCTGTTTTGAAAACCTTTCCAGTACAAAATTTTTCTGCAAGTAAAGCTGCAGTGCTAATTCCACATACCTGGGAGTTAACCCCACTGAATCAGTAGGACTTACTTTTGAGTAGACATGGTTAGCATTGTGCTGAAAATCAATGGGACTTTTGAGTGAACATAGAAAAGTATTGTGTTATAAATCTGGGTAGACTTACCTAAACAAAAATGTTTTTAGCAAGTGTGAAAATGAGAACAATGAGGGTGCCTGCCTAATGGAAATAGGCAGGGAGTGGATCGATGTCTTACAAGAGCAGAACAAATACTATGTGGCACCTATAACATGGAAAGCACACCTTGAACCTGGCCTGGTAGCAAATCGGCAACCAGTGCAGCTTTCAGAGCAGAGAAATTATGTGCTGATATGGTCTCACTCATGTCAGAAATCATGCCACAGCATTCTGCTCTAACTCCAGTCACTGGGTCAGATTGTGTTGCATGGGGATTTCTATGACCTTGGATAACTGGCTGCCAGGGTTTTTGTACTTTTGGTTAGGGACCCTCATTGGTTGTTTGATGCTGAGTTTTCTGCCTTACTCATAGGAATCTTGTTGTGGTTGGTGTGGTATTGCATTTAGGAAATCATCACTGTCTTTTGTTTTGTTTTTCTATTTGCATTTCAGTTACCTCTGACCTTACTTCCTTATATCCATAGAAGCAACAACAGTGGTTCCATTTGGTCAGCTCAACCCCCTTAAACCCACTGATGATGCACCTTGTTATTTGTATGATGGTTTGTTTCTTGCCCAATAGTGGTAAAAGAGAATTCACATACTGGACGGCATGGCTTCAATTGCTGTTGTTCCCAATCCACTGCCTGTGCAGGTAGACCAAACCATGTGTGTTTGTCAATTATTACTCACTGGAATTGGGTTGGCTGTCAAAGTGAGTTTATAGCAGCCCACAGAGTAGGCAGGAAAGAGTAGAGAATCTTCTTAACTCTTACTCATTTCTCAAACTTCTCTCTGCAGTGAAGAGTCAAGTCTGTAAAGAAGTTTGGATCAGCCATGTTAAAAGGCAGGCAGGGCATTCCAGACAGGAAGTTGCCAACCCTGCTTTGATATGGATATCTTTGCAGAGGATCCCTAGTCAAGCCTTACCAACAACACAAGCCTTACACAAAAGCACAGAAGTAGGTCCTGTTGAGTTCTCTGGGGCTTAGTAAGTGTGTTTAGAATTGCAGCCTTCAGGGGCATCCATCTGTACTCCTGAGTGCCCCCATCTAACATCTCCACAACATTAGGCTCCCTTCTTCCTATAACGGCTTTCTGGTCACTGGCCAGGACTGAGTGCACTTAAACCTTCTTGTCAGAAGCAAGTAGGCTAGATTAAATGTTCCTTACCCAGGATCTCTAAGCAGGTGAGAAGGAATGATCCTGTCACTTCAGCTGGACCTAGAAACACCATCATTTAGCTAAGATTTCTTAATTTCGAATCAGAGATTTTTTTTTGTTTGAGTGGTATGCTCCAAACAACTATGGCTGATGCTTAATTATTATGCTTAATGACATCACTAGGGCCCACTCCCGTGACATCAGTAAGGTCTGCCCCTGAAATCCCAGGGTTTGGGATGTTTCTGACCTGGCAAAGTAATGCACAAGGATATTACTAGCTTGCATTTCAGGAATCTGAACATTTTTTTACATGTTCTGCCTGTTGAATTAGTACATAAGAAAAGGGTCTTAATGTCAAGAAACATTAATGATTTTGCTTTTCCAGTCAAAGTATGTTTGTATAGGTAAGATTGATTTTTTTTCCAGAGAGCTCTTTATTATCTACCAGTATTCATCTTCTTCCTATAAAAAAATTAGTTGTTTGCTGAATGTGAATCTCCACCTACCTAGATTAAAAAGAAATTAAAAACTATGGGAAATCACTTTGAGTAGTAAAGCAAATGGTAATTAAGACTGCTCTTCTCTCAATTTTTTCCTTTGAAAGAAAAAGTCTGAAATGTCCCTGTGTATTGGAAATCTGATTAAAGGCTTTAAAAATGATTTAAATAGAAGAATGCAAGAAAGTTCCTAAATCATGTTCTTGGATATAAAACATCTTCTGGGCGTTTCAGTTCAGTTTTAACTGCGTAAAATGCAGAAAGGATGGTCTTTAAGAGAGCATAATTGACACATGTAGTATTTAGTAAAAAATAACACATTGCTCATTTTCTAGAGGAGTAGCCATGTTAGTCTGTTGCAGAAAAAACAGCAAAGAGTTTGTGTACCTTAAAGACTAACAGTTTATTATGGCAAAAGTCTACTTTGTCAACAGACCACTTCATCAGAAAGGTATGCAAGTGCATAAACATATGACACTGCCTTATGAATGTATTATATACAAAAATTAATTTAAAAATTAAAGGGAAAAAAGCTGCCTTTCATAAGTCTGTTGGTCCATCTAACCCAGTATTTTATCTCAGTCTGCCAGCAGCTCTCCATGGTATCATGTGGAAGTCTTCTAACTGGAGGTGCCTAGGAATTAACCTGGGACCTTTTGCATGTGAAGGAACAGTTTATCAGATTGGATTATTCCCCCACCATTTTGTCTGCCCCTGTCATGAGCACCTTAGTTCCAAAGGTTACATTTTGTCAGGGAAGGGGAGCTAGCACAGATCTAAAATACTAGGACAAAAGTAAACTTGAAAGTTCTTACCAAATAAACAGGCAAGGACACTCTCAATGCCAGGGGTAGCCAATGAAGGTACCTCTGGATGTGCCATCAGTCCAGCCAGCATTGCCAAAGGTCAGGGATGATGCAAGCTGTAGTTCAACAACATTTGGAGGGCACAAAGTTGGCCACTCTATACAGTGCTCTATAACTTGGCTTGAGACCCCCTGTAATCATTAAATGCTTAGACTACCTCAATTCCTAATTTAATCCAAACACATTGTCTTGGCAATGAGGAGCTTTGAGATTCTGAGTGTACTTTACATTCCACCTAAAGCCTAGACTGCCTCTTTTGTTAAGCAGGATCAAAACAAATCTATCTTTCATACACATGAAAATTGACTTCTAGGATCACTCTACTCTTTCTGTTAGCTTTCTTTTTAAAACTATAATTGGTCTTCTGTCCCAAGAGTCCACTTACATTCCCAGATAGATCCTACAAATTGATGTAAGTGGTGTGATTTCAGATTAGCTTTTGAAACTCCTAGCCAGGTGCATGTGTTACACCAGAATTTCAGGTTCGTTTCCTGTTGGGTGGGAACCCCAATACTCACACAACAGAGACTCAGAATTACAAACCAAGGCCTTTATTATACGTTTTGCAAAGCGGAGATCTCACAGTGACTCGTGTCAGTCTATGAGATCTGAAGCATTCATGATTTTACAGACAGTTATACACTTTGCGCTTGATGCATTTGGCAGTATACACAAATTCCGAAGGTGGGGGTAATCATGCTCTGTGCTTTTGCATTGTGCACAAGGCTACAAGATAAGCAAACTGCAACCTCTGAATCCTTCATTGTATTACTCAGTTTTGCTGACTTCTAGCAAATGGTCAATGGCCTCATGTTGCCAACTTACCAAAGATCATTGTCATCTTTCTATATGTGTTGTCAGCATTTCTATCAATCAATAATCTATATTTATATAACAATTCCTCCCTCAAAAAGCGTTTAGGGCAGTGAAACCGTTAATTTCCTCTTGTGGAGAGCTTTGCTTGAACCACCTTTTAGCTTAAATGGCTAACACAGGAAGGTTACTTCTAGATTGTTTCACTGTCCTGAATGCTTTTTCCATTAATTCAGGCCAGAAAACCTCATATGCGTGCGTGTATATCTGCATATATGCTTTTAATTGGCACTAAACACAACTAAGGCTTTTTCTAACGAACAATGGGATTCACTGTAGGTGAGGGAAATTTGCCAAAGGACAAAATAACAATTATGCAGAACATTTATGCTGTAGCTTTAATTTTGTATCTTAATTTCTGCCCTTGTTTTCCTTTGCACAAAACCTCTGGAACGCATTACCAGTCATACCATCAGGTGGGGGGTATGTGTGAGAGTTGGGGTGGAAGCTATAGCTCTTGGCCTTGCACCTCCTAGATTCCACTTGAACCAAAATAGGGTTAGCCAAGCTTATTACACTTCCCCCGGTGAAGGGCATACTCATACAGATGTCCTTTCACCTCTCAGTCACTATCTTGCCCCCAGACTCCGATGCTGACTTCCAGTGGTGTCACTGTGCCTTTTGAGTTTAAATCCATATCATAAGGGCCATTAAGACAAAGATTAGAATTAAAATATCAAAGTCACCACAATGGGGTGCACTATAAGAATTAAACCTCCTTTGGCATCTTCACCCCAACCAAAGAGAGAATTCCACCATCTGTGTGTCTCTATCTATAAGAACTTATCTATAATGTAAGTGACTGTATGGCAATACTTCTAATTGTTTCTGTAACATAGGATAAGAAAGTAACTTCTGGAGATCAGCTAGGCCATGACCTAATGCAATGGGTTTGAGGTGTTGAAACAAATCTGGATTAACTAATATTCTCTGGATGGTTCATACAGGGTCTTTAAATGAAAAATCACATCCTACTATTTCCTCAGTACCACAAAGCATCCATTGATATATCTTAGCATAGGTTGTATATAACACTTATCAATAACAACATAATCACAAAATGTTCTAAGGCACATGCACCCATGTCCAGAATATACAATAGTTGAACTTGATTCATTTCTTAGCATAAAAGAGCCATAAGATACATTAATCATTTTGAGAGAAAAGCAATCTTGATGGGATTCCAAACTATCATCTTCCTAGATTCTTATGGTGTTGACATCCATTCACATTAATTGTTACCCATCTTACATGCTTAATTATAGCCCACTGGTGCACTTCCTGGGCATAAAGAACTAAATCTTGATCTACAGTGATTCCCAATGGAATAACAGGATAAACAGTAATAATTTCAGATGCTTTTACCATTGTTCTGAAATAGCCAAATTCTATAGACTCCATCACGAGGGATTTAAAAGGCCAAAAACATCCCAAGAGCAAAACATTCTTAACACTTAAACTATATAAGGAAAAACAGCCAATATTTAAATAGTCACTTAAAACACAATGCATAAATGATTACATTCAACATTACAATTGAAATAAAACAAATATCATGGTCTTAAAACACACTGCAGGTTTGTACAAAATTTATCTTCAAAAGATCAGATAGCCAGCTTAATCGATCAGTCTGTGGGTTGCTGATACTAATCAGAAATTCAAATGATGAGAAAAACAGTTTATTGCAGCAGCTTTCTTTCTGGAAGGAAAAAGTACGGAGACTGTATTTCTCAGAACCCACCTTCTCCCGTGTGACTTTTAGAAATGCCTTTTCTCCCACTGGCATGTCGAGGTGGGAATTCATCAAATCCTTTAAAAACAGTCCTTCTGAGGAAAACAAAATATCAGGGTCCCATGGTTGAGAGGGCATCTGTGTTTCTTTGCTTTAACTGCTATATTGGTGGAATACAATAACTGAAAAAGGTTGAATCCAAAAGATTACTACTTCTCACACATAATTTCTCCCTTTTACTAATGACAAGGAACATTAGTGGGAAGAGACTGTGCTTCTTTAACTCTAGACTGATTACAATGCTATTCACATAGTTCATAAAATATAATACAATGCACAATATAAATAACCTTGATATCTTTCTCTAAGGACCTTTTTCTTTAGCCTCAGAGATTTACATATCCATTTGGTCATAATTAAAGACAAACCCTATTTCAAACACTCTTTTATAGTTTATCTGGGTGAAATCTTGTATGGCATCTATAACATTCTTTCACATTATAAGACTCGATATAGAATCACTCATTATTTGAATGAGGTATTGAAACATGTGTATAATTGATGCATGTTCTCACATAGATAACCAAACACTAAGTTGTAATGTTGTTTTTCCACATCATTAATATTTTTGCACACATCTGTATATATCATACAACTTGGCTTTCAACATTTGAAAACAAATCTCTACTAAAAGAAAAGGAGGGGTGAAACCCTCATGCACCTTTGTATTTACACTTTTGCAACCTTATACACAGGCCATTAGTAGTGAAAAAGATATGCATTAAGAGAGGTTTCTGACAGACAAACACACAATAAGTTTCCCTAGCCTCTGATCATGTGCAGAGGTTGCTGGAAAAATACAAAAATACTGAGAAAAACAAGAAAAGGAGCCCCAGAGAGGAAGGCTTTTTACAATTTCCCAAATTCTTCTCGTTGGTCCTGACTTGGCTGAAAAGAATTAGCATGATTAAAATAAAATATGCATATCACACTCTTTAAACTGGCCCATTAAAGAATACCATATTACTGTACCTCCTGGGTACTGAAGTCCTAGATTTGGGATGCATGCACACAATTAGGACTGGAGGGAGAAAACACATCAAGCGGTTTGTCCTTCCACTGCTTGACTACAAAAACTTGTACCTTCAATGTGGCCCAAAGAAAATATTCAGTCCTGCATGCATCTTTATCAATATCTCTGTAAGTCTTATCCTTATGTCTGGATACGCTTTCCTTGTTTCTTACCATAATTCATCCAATGTCTGTAACCATTGGACTTTATTGACTTCCATTCGTACCCTGTCAGGGAATTTTCACCAGTGAACACCCTGTTTTAGGAGAGAATTGTCTCCCCCCGTAGCTACAGAATTTGTACCAAAGACCTCTAGTTTTTCAGGCTGGATTATTAAAAACTCAAGCCTGGTTTTCTTGCCAATTTTCTCAGTTCCCAAATGGTGACCCCCAATTTTTCAAATTGTGCTGCATTACAAAGGAAATGTTGCCAACCTTTAAAAAGACGTTCTCAAAAGTCATACAAAAACACACATCGTTGTTTGCAATTCTTTTCAAGAAAAGACAAACAAAAACACACCAAATTAAAAACACTACATTCATTTAACACAAAGCAATTGTTTTTTTTCTTCAACTGCTGCAAAATAAAAAGTCAGTGGAGAAAACAACCTGAAAGAACTTCTCCGGGCAAGGAGAGAGCAAAAGGGAGACCTTGAAGGTTCTCCTTTATAAAAACAAAACAAGCATTGTTAACATTTATCAATCAAGACAGACAAATGAAATAAAGGAGATTCCTAGCTTCTGCCAGGAAAGCCGAGTGGGATAAAAAGATTAAACTTTTGATCATATAAAGGAAACCCTCTATATCAGGCTGCAAGGAGCTGCTTTGCTCTCTTAGCTGTGTGCCTATCAAACGGGGGAAAGAAGGAGGGGTTGTAGACACACACATACCCAAAAAACAAGCTGCAGTGTTAGAACTAAACCCCGTAGTGGATCAGAGGAAAAAGACTCTAACATTATTCTCTTTTTTCTTCTCCCTAAAAACAACTCACTAATTTGCTCAACATTTATTATCCATCACAAATAATCACTGACTCTTGAACCTGTTCACTGTCTTTCTATGTATCTCAAAACCTTCTGTCTATATCCTGTATGCCCAAATCTTACAACTGGCCACATAAAAACTATGGGTTCCTTCCACATACCCTTCATTAAAGGGATGATGTCCCTATACTTTTGCCTGCTTTAAGGAAGCTCAAAACTTCCAGAACCATCTCTCTCCCTTTCCTCAGCCTCAGTCAAATGGAGGCGCTCTATTTCAAAGGCTTCCTCTACCTGAGTCCTGACTTTTCTTGCATTCTTCCTCTAACAAATCTAACATGCATTATAAAGCATTTTATTCACTCCATGGCTACCACTTTTGCCATGAAACACACCTTCTTGAGAGGAAGGGATCTCTTGCTAGAGACAAAACAAACGCTTTGCCCTGGAATGTGCTCAAATGGTGCATATATTCAACCCAGGAAATGCAGGTCCAAAACAAAACACAGCAAAGCCTGATTTTATTGAGAGAGAGAGCAAGAAAGCACCATAAAATTGCTTGGGTGCGTAACAGCATCTATCATTAACATCCTGACTCATTCGTAACTTTAAAGTTAAGAAATCGAAAGGACCTTATTACTATAAGAGGTGAAAGGCAAATAAGATTACCTATCCTGTACCCGGAATGGGCAGTCGTATACAGCCGAAGCTATGTGGGAGAGCTCTAATCCAAAACCAGGAAGAAATCTCTTCATACCAGCTTAAAAGATTACTAAACGCTACTTCAGAAACAAATTAAATTCTTTGAATCCTGTGCCAAACAAGGACATCAAACAGAAATAGCACGCCTGAACAGCACAGCCGATCCATGCAGCAAGGAAAACAACCACCACATGTTTTAGGAAGTGACAATAAGGGAATGAAAGTTCCCTCATAACATTTTCACAGAAAACCTTCACAGACGCTTAATTCACATCTTCACACAGACACTCAAAGAGATCTTCATACATTCACACATCTGTTTAAACAAAATCATTCTCACTTCCCGGGAAAATGCTACACACACGGGAGCCAGGCTACTGACTCCATTCCATTTCATTCCATTTCTTATGCCCAACCATCTTTTTTTTCACAAACGCATGACCATTTCATACAAACATTTCAAACAACTTTATCCCATATACCCAGGGTTCTACAATGCTTTTTTTTATTCGTGACGCCTGCTCTCAGTTTCCGGGTTTTTCACCTGTTTCCTTAAGAAAAATCTGATTCATCTTGTGTTCAACACTCAGAGTCAATTGGGAGTTTCCACATTCCCCAGGATCCCCTGAGCTTTTCAGCAGGCCGTCAGCCACACCTCCCTCTCCACATACACTGGCAATGCTTATCAGATTCTAACAGGAGAGGAGGACATGAGCGTTGGTTCGTCTGAGTCTTTATGGGAGCCCTCAATTACTACTCACGTAGTGCTTGCTCTCCGTTTGCCCGGCCCCAGGGACAGGTCAAAACGACCTAGAGCGCTCTTACCCTAGCTCTCCGGCGTGGCACAAGCACTCGCAAGGTTAACCAGAGGAGTCCCGGCGGAGTCGCCAAAACTGTTACACCAGAATTTCAGGTTCATTTCCTGTTGGGTGGGAACCCCAATACTCACACAACAGAGACTCAGAATTACAAACCAAGGCCTTTATTATACGTTTTGCAAAGTGGAGATCTCACAGTGACTCGTGTCAGTCTATGAGATCTGAAGCATTCATGATTTTACAGACAGTTATACACTTTGCGCTTGATGCATTTGGCAGTATACACAAATTCCGAAGGTGGGGGTAATCATGCTCTGTGCTTTTGCATTGTGCACAAGGCTACAAGATAAGCAAACTGCAACCTCTGAATCCTTCATTGTATTACTCAGTTTTGCTGACTTCTAGCAAATGGTCAATGGCCTCATGTTGCCAATTTACCAAAGATCATTGTCATCTTTCTATATGTGTTGTCAGCATTTCTATCAATCAATAATCTATATTTATATAACACATGTTCTTACATCTTTGAACTCCAGGGGTTTCTAGAAAAGGGTATTGCTGTGGTAAATAAAGCCTGGTTTACTCTGGAACCCAGATTTTAAGTGCTCATTTTCCTGCACTTTTACTTCCAGTGGACTCTGCCCAGTTGTATACCTTGTACCAATTTGGTATTTCCAGCCAGCAAGTAGAGGCCTAAAGCAAGCTGTTATAGCCTTAAGTTAATCAATATATATTCAATATGTATTTGCTAGTGAACCTGGAGGCTTGTATTCCCCTTTCAGGCCCCAAGTATCATTGGGTATGCCAAATCACCTCATAGCCACCTGCAGTCTAATCTAGGTGTTTTAATGAGGATATGATGGTTTGCCCAGTATGATGCTGGGAATGTACCTTGTTAGTTTAAAAACATCAAAGGAGCTCTGATAGGCATAGATTCAAGGATGAGTATGTTGTTTAGCATAGGCAGGTGGATGGGTCGCAGGACGGTCAATGCACAGATAATGCGGCAGTTGCTCATTAGTGCAAAGTCAAGGAACGGTCAAGAAGAAGATAATATAGCAAGTTGCTTGTTAGCAAAGATGGAGATAAAGATGGTAGCTATGCAGTTTGCCAAGGGAAGATGTCAAGGTGCTCCTGGAAAGATACTATAGTTTTCTAGCAATTAGTCTGCTTTGAAGATGTTCTGTGAGAAGGTCAGAACAGCCAATTATATGTAAACAGGTGTCACTATGTATTACTTCAAAGTGTATAATATCATTAATCATATATGTAACCTCATGTGTATGCCAATGTTATGTGCCAAGATTTATGCTATATAAACCTGACCTATGCCCGGTATGGGTGTTCAGTCTGACACGAGCTACTGCAGAGCTGTGTGGCTGATCCACTTTTATTGGGAATACTTGGCAGAATGCTGTAAGTTACTCAATAAATTTTAACTCTTTGTAAGCAAACCTCTTGTCTGCATCTCATTTCTGGTAATCCAAAACAACCCGAAGGTACACACCAGTAAAGCCTTCTTATGAAAGTCTCTACTTTTTAACTACTCTCTGGAGCCAAAGTGCTAAGGGTTCCTTGCCCACTCTGTGTGTTTCAGATAGAACATAAATAAGGAGAGGTATAACTCTCTCTCTCTCTCTCTCTCTCTCTCTCTCTCTCACTCTCCTGTTTGCCAGCTTTCAATTCCCACATTTACCCTCCCTGCCTTCTTACCAGAAAGCTAAAACAATCCAGCAAATGGTCTTTGTGGGTGGCAGATGTCTCACGTCTCTCTTGCACACCTCCTTCTCCCCCTCTCTCATTCAAACTCTCTTGTCTTTAAAAAAATTTTTTTTTTGCAAATTTAACAATGAAAGGAAAGAAAAATAATAAAATAAAATAGTCTGCGGGAAATATTAAATTGCTGTGTTGGTAGTTCCACCATCCTCAGATATTTGTGTCTGTGTTAGAATTGCTTTTTCTTTAATAATATGTTTTTAACTTTTTTTCTTTTTTAGAGATGTTTTTAAAGCTTTTTTAAAGATGTTTTTAATGTCGTTTTGTTTTAATGTATTTTAAGGTCTTTTTATGATGTTTTAAAGTGTTTTTAGCGTTTCTGTTTGCCGCCCTGGGCTCATGCTGGGAAGAAGGGTGGGATATAAATCAAATAAATAAATACATAAATATTTGGAGGATGGTGGCCCAGAACAGAGCTTTTTCTGTGGCAGCCCCTAGACTGTGGAATTCCCTCCCTACAGAGGTGCATTTTGCACCTTCACTTTACAGTTTTCAGCAAATGCTAAAGACACACCTCTTGACTTTGGCCTTAGGCTTCTGAGATGTGTGTTTTCAGAACCCACACTATTATTGTGATTGAAATGTGTTTTGATTCTTTTTAATATTGTATTTTAGATTTTGTAATCAGCACTGGGACCTATTGGGGAAGGGAGGGCAATAAATATAAATGATGATGATGATGATTGGAAATGATCTGATCTTGTCTCTGCTGTTCCCCTAAGTTTACTTTATGAGGGAACTCCCTTACTTAGATGTAATGGTCTGAAGTACATTGGTGTTTCTTCATTTCTGGAAAGCATGCTTGTTTCTGGGCCATCTCCATCAGACAGGCAGCCAGAATCACAGTGGGAAATTATTTCCCTATTATATTTCTGCTAAATCACCTCTAAGTCATTTGTGTTCTAGAGGGACTTATTTCCTGAACATAGCTAAGTAGTCTGCAAACATGTATAGGGACTGGTGACCTGAAGAAGTATGTGCTCTACCACTCGACTACAGCTGCTCTGTGAAGTATGTTTTATTGCAGGTACCCGAAATAGGTTTTATCACAAAGCTATCTAATAGCTTTCCATCTATTGGACAGCTCTTCATCAAAGGAGCTGTGACAGTTCTTCATCAAAAGACCACTGACTTGGTTCAAATATTTATTGACTCTTATGTCATTGCCTGCAGAGTAGGTTTGGACTCAGCTGAGATTATGAACTTGGTTAAGTAACATGGTAGCTTCATTTGGGCAGGAAAGACAGGTTTCCACATCTCCCAATATGGATGCATAATTTCATACAAACAATGACTAGCTTAGTTGCAAGCTCTACCATTCCCATGGGCAATGATGTGGGGATGAAGAAGAGTTTGAATTGTGCCACCAGGCATGGGAACCCTCCAGCTGGTGAGCCTAATCTTGCCTTCCACTCCTTAGCATTATCCCTAAAACAAGCCCCTTCCCCCTAGGCCATTCCCCATTTACCCATCCCATTCCACAGTGAGCTGACCATGCAGGACAAGATATCTTTTTACGCAGCCAGTTTCCTTCCTTGTTGTGCACTGAGAAAAGAGGCTCCACAGTGATCAGCAATGCAGGAAGATGTCACTGTATTTTAATATTTTTAATATTGTATTTTAGATTTTGTAATCAGCACTGGGACCTAACTGAGCAAGGATAAACCCCACTCTTGCTTTATACTTTCCAAGCAATGGTGGCTGATGTGATGGTGCATGTGGAGGTAAGAGGCTGCTGCTGCTGAGGAGGGAGGGGAATTTGACATTCTTACTGGTTGGCATTATGAAGTGCCAATGGCATACAGGCATGTGGTTGTTGTCTGGCGAGCAGCATCTAGCACAGGCTGCTGATGTCATGGCCTGTAGCCCTACTGGATCTTGCCAGTCAATCAAGAGCAATGTGCTTGCACCGATACCCACATGTCTCCACCACCTTGTGATGTTCACCACTAATTTTGTCAGATCACCCTGGTTACTGCTTAGCAACATTGGTCTCTTCCTTCCCAGGGTACCAAATCACCAGCCGCCAGCAAGAGGCACTTCCAGTTCTTGCAGGAAGATGTTCCTCCTATGCTCTCTGTATTTTCTTATTTTGCATATATATCCTGTGTCCATATCTTTATTTCCAGATGTATGTAAATCTCATCAGGGAGATTGCCCTTCAGATGTTACACAGGAGATCTCCTCCTCCCTCCTCCTCCTCCTTCTTTGTAGTTGCAATGTCTACAGCCATTTTAGTCTGTTGACAGATAATAATTTAATTAGAAGGCAGTGGATTGTTTTAGAACAAAAAGTGACAACATTCTGAAGTTTGGATTAATAAACTAAGTAGAAAGTGAAAGGAGGAGAAGGCAATCGACCCAACCTGCAACAGTCTTTATGCAATATAATAAATGAATTTTGTCTCCAGGCTAAATGAAGTCTCTTTGCACCATTCAATTACTACTGCAGAGTTAAGGACTCTTCTCAGAGAACAGTAGACTTCATGGCCAGGAAACAGAGAGGGAGCTGTGTCTGAAGAGAGTTTTTCCTTTAACAATGTTAAAAAACATCGAATACAAATACAATAATCTCTTTTAAACAGAAAAGTTTCCAAAGTGATCTTAACAAAAGGGGTTTGCATTTTTGTTCCCCTGACAATTGCTCAGAATAGAAAGGATTTCAGTTACCATAAAATACAATTTGACACATGGGAGATAATCTTCACCTTTCAAATGCAATTAACACTGTCTGGGTGAACACTGCAGAGTGTGAAATGGAATTTAGTAAAACAAATGAGATTTTTTTTTCATATAGCAGAAGAGCTATTGGATTAAGTATAAATTCAGTATTGTTCGCAGTGCATTGTCTGTAATCTAGAGATGTGCTTTCTCAGAGTACTCAGCTCTTTGTACAGCTAGAAGTAGATGCAAGTACCTTCGTCAAGTATGATAGCATTATAAAGTGAAGGTTTAGTCACACTAGCATTGAATGATATGGTGGTGCAGTGAAGTAAAATGCTGCTGAGTGATTATTGAGAGGAAGGGGGCACTGTGTGGCAATATAGAAGGCAAGGGGTTAGGTCAGTGCCATGCTGGCATATGGCTATTGATAGCCAACACTGTGTTGCATCAGTGGCTGACATCATTGGCCCACATGGGCATAGCAGGCTGCTAGCCACATATATGGTGTTGATTTCACCACCATCACCAGTCTCCAGTGCTCCTGAGAAGCCTCTTAGCCTCTTGGCCACCATTCACTGGTGCCAGCCATTTACCATCATCTCAACATTTCACTGGCTGCTGCTGCTGATGGCTGAAATAAAAATTATTCCTAAGTATTATTTCTGGGTTGTTGTTTTACAGTGTTTTGGAACCCATATTGAAGACATTCATCTGTTTTCATTGGGGCTATGTAGTTTTCAGGAAGATCTTACAGCAGGGGTGGCTGATCATTGGCTCTTCAGATTTTGCTGGTCTGCTGGTCCTATCATCCCTGATTATTGGCCATGCCAGCTATGTATGATGGAAGTTGGACTTCTGCAATATCTGGAGGGCCAAAGGTTAGCCTTTCCTGATCTGAACAACATGCTTGGAGAAATTCGAAAATGCATTTATACTGTGCAGTCTCTGCATGAGCCTAAAAAGACAAATCTGGAGTAGGTGCACAGCTTCAGCTGAAAGGCTGTGTAATCCAAAATGAGCCCTAAAGGGACACGATATGAGAAGCTGCCCAGTTTTCCAAGGGGAGAACTTTTCACCCAGCTAGCCCACACAGACCTGGCTTAGATAAGCTGTCCAGCATTGGACTTCATAAGATCTGTGCAGCCCCTGACTGCAGTCCAAACAAACCTAGCTTGAGGATGTTCCATCCAACTGAGAGCTCAGTGGGTCTCCTTTTATATCTAACTTATCAATACAATCTTGCCATTTCCTTAGCACAAAATCACTCTCAGCAGCCTTCCTGCCCCTTACCCGACTCCACCCACAGACAGATGAGCTATGGAGAGGGTCTTACACAATGTATAGAAAGGAAGATGGGCAAAAAACCTGGGTTCCACATAATGAAATCTTGGTTTTCAGTTTTAGCACTTTGCTAAAGCTTGAAGCCTAGGGCTCTCTTAATTGAAACCCTTTTTGTTCCAAGTCTAAGGAATAAGCAGGTGTGAGGGTGTGTTTTTTTCTTTTAAAAAATCTTAAATGTGTACCTGTTCTATGAAACATGCAAAGAAATCATTTTACTGTGTTCCTATTAATGCCAACTTGCACTCATCATGATGAATGTCACTGTATAAATACTACATGAATTAATGGGTAGGTCATTAATTTTTGAGTGTTGTAAAAAAATGTTTTATAGAGGCCTGATGAATTTAACTCTCCTAAACTGTTTATTTCAATATACAGTGTTTTTTTAAAAAATCCTGTGGAACAGCTATGAAAAATAATGTATCCATAAGAGTTGCTATCATTACCTATTCTTCAGAATCCTTCTCTGCAGCACATGTGAATTGTTTGCAAGGCTCTTCAAGGGTAAAGTTGGTAGCCTCCATCACAATCCTGATGCCCCATCACATTTACTATCATTCCCAGTGAGGTGTCCAGTGCAATGTCTGCTGAAAATTCTTGGCATTGTTTCAGTGGATGCATTCTGATGCCATGGACAAGGTGATTGCAATGATGTGGCCAGCAATGTGTCTTCTTGACCCCTACCCTTCTTGGCTTATTAAAGCTTGTTGGGGGGTATGACTAAGTGGGTCCAGGGTGTGGTCAACATGTCTTTTAGGGAGGGAGTAGTCCCAGCCACCCTGAAAGAGGCAGTGATCTGACTGCCTGAAAAAGCTCATCCTGGATCCATTAGCTTGTGACAACTACTGCCCAATCACAACTGCCCCTTTTTAGGAAAGGTGATCGAGTGGGTTGTGGTGCAGCAACTGCAAGTACTCTTGGATGAAACAGATTATCACGACCCATTCCAGTCTGGATTCAGGCCTGGTTGTGGGACTGAATCGACTTTGGTCACTCTGATGGATGACTTTTATCAGGAAAAGGACAGGGGGAGTGCAACCCTGTTATTTTTGTTTAATCTGTCAGCAACTTTTGATACCATTGACTGTAATATTGTTTTATGCACCCCAATCTCTAAGGGATGCAGACTTCCAGGGGTTCATGTTCTTACCCAAGGTTTTGTTTCCTTGGAATGAAGGTCACTGGAGACTGGGATCTTATAGTTTATATGGTTGTATTTACATATATATATATATATATATATATATATATAGCTAAATGTGGGCTGGATGGAATAAATATCAGGTGGATCTACAGCTGGCTCCAGAATTGTACTCAAAGAGTACTTATCAAACTGGGTGGAAGTAACAAGTGGGGTACCACAGGGCTCGCTCCTGGGCCCAGTGCTCTTCAACATTGCATCATCAGTGGGTTTAAGGGGGTTGAGCAGAGCACATGGAACCATTGTTGTTGCATCTATGGATGAAAGGGAGTGAGGATAAAGGTAAATGAAATGCACATAGAAAAAGAAAACAAAAGACAGTGATGATTTCCTAAATGCAATGCCATATCAACCACAAGATTCATATGCTTAAGGCAGAAAACTCAGCATCCCACAGCCAGTCAGGATTCCTAACCAAAAACCAAAACTAAAAAAAACCTGGCAGCCACTTAGCCAAGGTCAAAAAAATCCCCATGCAGGACAGCCTGATCCAGGGGCTGCAGTTAGTGCAGAATGCTGTGGCATGATTGCTGACATAAGTGAGACCATATCAACACATAATACCTTTGCTGTGAAATCTGCACTAGTTGCTGATTTGCTACCAGGCCAAGTTCAAGCTGTGCTTTCCATGTTACAGATGCCACATAGTACTTGTTCTGCTCTTGTAACAAAGCAGTCCTTTAGTGTGGCAGCACCTTTGCTTTGGAACTCCATGCCTATTGACATTAGCAGGTGCCTTCATTGCACTCTTTTTGGCACCTGCTAAAACCATTTTTGTTTAGGCAAGCCTAGCCTGGCATGTAGAAGCTATTATGTTTTTATCTATTTTAACTCATTGTTGGTTTATTATTTTGAATATTTTTAAATGCCTGTCTTTAACTGTTTTTGCCAATAATTTTATTGTTGTAATTGTTTTTGTAAACTGCTTTGAGAGCTTTGGCTATGGGGCGGTATACAAATGTAATAAATAAATGAATAAAAATAAATAAATAAATATTTTTTTACAATAAAGTGGTATATAAATGTAATTAAAATACATAAATTTTAGAGTCACTGTGGCCCTTGAGTCTCTTTCCATTTTTAGGAACAAAGGAATCTGCCTTATACCGACTCAGGCCATTTGGTGCCATCTAGTTGAGTACTGATGACATGGACTAGCATTGGAATTCCAGGATTCCAGGCAATTGTCTTTTCCAGAAATTGAATTTTTGACCTTTGCATGCAAAGCATATGCCCTACCACTGAACTACAACCCTTCCTCTGTTTAAGAAAAATCTTTTAGAATTATTCTTTTTAGTTCACTAGTGAATGCACATCACACCTAGTACAGATCAACACCATTCACGTAAAGCACATTCAACATATATTTGAATCACACCACAGAATCATGGGAACTGTAGTTTGTCAAGGGTGGTGGGAACAATAACTGTTCCCACTGTTCCCACTGTTCCATACACCTATGGATTGGTCTCTAGATATAAATGGAGCATTCCAACTGGAAAGTCCTGCTTTTTTAACTCCCTCTTTGGCCCAGGAGATTGCGCAAGCAGAAAATTCGAGATGCACCTTGACAACAAACAAATTACAGGTGGCAACTACAGACTTGAAGGATATGGAAAAGGGATCTCCTGGAGCTGGTTCTGATAGCCTACATCTCACGGCACAATTTCCGATTACTACATCAAGTCCTACCAATCTATTGGAGGGAAAAAGTGTACTGAGTACTACCAGCTACTTACCCTTAGATTGTTGGCTTTTCATATTGACTAAGGACATTGAACACATCAAAAACTTTATTTGCGAGGCAAATAAGTTGTTAACTACACTTGTGGAGGCGCATAGCAAACTTCCCCTCCATTTTGACCCTTTGTTTCGATCTAATCCGGTTCAACCTCAACAAATGTCCCATGTAAAAGCTAAACAAAAGGATAAGGGAAAACAGGTGACTAATTTAAGAAGACGCCATGGTAAAATGGCCAGACCATCTAAATTGAGTAAAAACATCAAGCGCCCTAAATTTCGATAATATGTTAAAATGAACTTCTCCAAACTCTTCAGAATTCTAGAGTCACTCGTTGACTCCAAAGGTAAACAACATGCAAATCACCCAAAGCAGTCCATAATTAGTGACCAACTCAAAGGACCCTTTGAACCCGAGATTCTAATGGTGTCTGCTCATTTAAACAATTCAAAATCACCTAAATATAAACAGAATGCTTTAAGACGAACGTGCCATCATTCCAATATTAGGGAGGTCAAGATGCAGACTTCCATCTCAAAATGGCAATTAAAACTCATCCGTAGGAAACTAGTACTAACAAACTATCCAAAACCGTCCGGATATCTAACACAAGGGGAGCGCAGAACCCATCTGCTGTATATACTCAACAGCATCTTGCCCAACTGGTTCTTACCATCAAACATATCTTCAGTGGAATATCTATACTACAATCGCTACATGGCGAGAGCAGTGGTGAAGTTTGATACCTGGGAGCATGTGGATCTTCTGCTGCAACATAAATTCAGTTTATGGCATCATGGTATTGAAATTAAGAGATTCTTCATGAACGTAGCAGAGCCAAAATCTCTTTGCCCAAAAACCTCAATTAAAAACCTGATAGAAAACGTTGACGCGATGCATTTAACAAAACACACAGAGTTAAATTCGACCCAAGATGTTTCCACACATTCAGACCTGCAAGTTCATCTTAGCACCTTTACAAATGAGCCCCAATGAACCGAATTGACACAAATGCCTATGACCGAGGAAGAAAGTGGTCCATATATTGATGAGGAAGTAAGACTGCTGGAAGCTTATATAGATCTCTCCAGCGTGGCAAAATTTGACATAGTTCAAAGACTGCAAAATTTGACATCGCTACTTATTAACAAATCTTTAAACGACGCACATTCTAACCAACCTTCAGAAGGAAAGTCACCATCAGAAACCTCTTTGCCAGGATTAGACAGACTAATGGAAACAGCAGAAGAAAGCTTAAAGACGGTACCAAAATTGACATTACAGTCTTTGAAACCATGATGGAGCAGTACCCAATTCCCTGCTAATCTTTCCCTCCTTTCCTGGAACATTGCGGGAGCAAAATCTAAAATTACTGATCCATCCCTTTTGATTTATCTTAAAAAGTTTGATGTGATTTTGTTACAAGAGACCTGGGCTACAGATTCAATAGATATTGATGGATTTATGACATATACCATGCCAGCAACACATAGCGATAAAGGAGGTCGCCCAAAAGGCGGCCTCTGTATAATGGTTACCACCAAACTAAGACTACAATTAAAAGATCTACCATGTTTGCCAGGACTGGCCATGACTCTAGTTCTTAAAACAAAGGAGTCAAGTTTGTTACTGATCAATGTCTACCTTACCCCCATTAGACAGAAGAAACAAATTGAATCTATATATCAATCATTAGAGGAATACATAATTAAACTATTAGCACTTCATCCAGAGGCCATAATATTAATAGCCGGCGATTTTAACGGCAAAACTGGCCCTAGTGACGAGAAACTGTATAAACATTTCCGACAAATTCCCCCTATATCATACGAGAATTACAAAGTTCCTTCCCGCTCCTCGAAAGATAAAGGGGTAAACTATGCAGGTTTCTCTCTTATACAGATGATTTATAGATTAAATTTTACCCTGGTAAATGGAACTGTTGAGGGTGATTGGTCTGGTGAGTACACATATCTGTCAAACGTGGGATCATCTACTATCGACTACTTTATTATCCATAGGGACTGGTTCAATATGGTAGCTTCCTGTTCTGTTGATATCCGAACAGAAAGCGACCATCTACCTCTTATATTGTCACTTATATGGGGAACACAAGAAATCCGCCCCGTAAATACTCCAACTTTAAATTGGGAACCTGTTGAGTCCATCTCTAGGGTATGCTGGACAATTAAATTAGAAAAACACTTTAGAGAGATAATATACTCTCCATCCATGGTCCGGCTCAGAGAAACATTACTATCAGCACTACAGGGAGAGCCCACAATACAAGCTTATCAGAAGATGCTTTCTGAGGTCCAAACAAATCTGACCATAAATTCTACTTCTAGAGGGAACAAAGGTTCTAATTTCCATAAACAATGGTTTGACCAGGAGTGCCAGGCCCATAAGAATCTTCTGATCTGTAAATATAGAGAATATAGGTCTCAAAATCTTACTGAAATACCGGTGAAATATAGAGAATTAAAACAGAGCTATAAAAATCTAATCAAACGGAAAAAGTTAGAAACCCAGAAATCATACTGGCAACAACTGATTATGGTCTCTAGGATCAAGAACACTGCACTATTCTGGAAGTTAGTTGCTAGAGGATGGCCAAATTCAATACTAAAATCGGACTCCCATATCTCAGTAAACTTATGGGAAAGTCACTTTCAAAACATCTGTGCAAGTGATCAGAATAAGACCAGTAATGTTGAAATACCGTTAAAAGATCTTCCCACCTGGTCCCCAGTAACTGAGAGTGAAGTGATCACACTAATTACCTCCCTGAAATTAGGAAAAGCCCCCGGTGCCGATAATATCACGGCTGAAATGATCAAAACCGATCCTAAGTGGTGGGCACCTATATTAGCAACACTCTTTACGAGTATAGATCAGACGACCATCATCCCTGAAGATTGGGGCTTAGCTATTATTGTTCCAATATTTAAGAGAGGAAATAGAGCTGACCCATCAAATTACAGACCCATAAGTCTGTTGAGTGTGATCAGCAAATTATATGCTAAACATCTGCTAGTAAAACTCCAATTCTGGCTTGAGCAGGAAAATATACTTGAAGATGAACAAGCTGGGTTTAGGGCAAACCGTTCTACACTTGACCACCTACTTGTTCTAAAACATTTAATAGACAAATATTCAAAGCGCCTGGGGGGGGGGGTTATATGCAGCTTTTATAGATTTTAAATCTGCATTTGACCTAATCCCCAGAGTCAAACTGTGGGCTAAATTAGAATCTGCAAATATAGATAGGAGACTGTTATTACTTATACGTACCCTTTATTCAAATACTTAAGTTCGCATCAGATATAACAGTGTTGGCAATTTAACGGGGCATATTCCAACGACAAATGGAGTAAAACAAGGCTGTATATTGGCCCCAACGTTATTCAATTTTTATGTGAATGATCTAATTAAAAGCCTTGCAAAAATTCCTTCCCACCATCCTACGCTCTCAAATAGACCAATCTCAACATTGTTATATGCTGATGACGTTGTGTTAGTTTCTCTTTCATCTGTCGGTCTTCGGCGTCTCCTTTCAGCTCTTAGCAATCACTGTAAGGCTGAGGCATTGGTAATCAATTATGAAAAGACCAAGGTGATGGTTTTTACCAAAAAATGAACAAAACACCGATGGAATCTGGAGGGTAATGCTATAGACCAAGTAACTATCTATAAATATCTTGGCATAGTATTACACTCATCGGGTAACTGGCAAGCTCAGGCCAAATGTGCGCGGATAACTGCCCAAAGAAGTGTAAATGCCCTTCTTTCTTTCTACTATACTAAGGGTGGCCAACATATCCCATCAGTCTTAAAAGTATTTACCTCCAAAATTGTTCCACAACTACTATATGGTACCCAGGCTAGCACACGTATAAACTTCTCTTTATTAGAAACAGTACAAACAAAATTTCTTAGGTCCATCTTAGGAGTCCCACCCTGTGTATCAAATAACATTTTACGGCTGGAAGCTGGTCTTCCAACACTGGAATCACATATTTGGATCCTTAAATTAAAATTTTGGTTAAAATTAGTGTTTCTTCCAGTGGGATTGGCTCCCTTAGTACTTACTGACTCCTTCCAGTCGGAGTGGAGAAATTACTCAGTACTAAAACTTACATCTTTAGGCCTATCCCTGCCCTTTCTCCTTTCTATGGGATTCCAATAAGCTAATTTATTAATCACCAAAAGAATTTTGGATACGGAAATACAAAATCAACGCTCTTTTAGATACATCAATATAAATGGGGAACCACGTAACTCGCCCTATACGCCTGCGAATCACCTGAGGATTTTAGTGGACTATAGAATAAGAAAAGCATTCACGAAGGCCAGATACAATGTTCTACCCTCTACCTTATTAAACGGCAGATATAAAAAAATACCGCTCTTAGAGCGTGTCTGCCCATGTGGCAGTGGCTCTTTAGAAAACATCGACCATGTCCTGTTAAATTGTGAATTTTATAATGAGTTAAGACAGCGATTTATTACTCCTCTTATCCAACGAATCCCAGGCCGAGATTCTGCATTATATACAAAATACATTTTAGCAGATGTGGACCCTTCTGTTACATTCCCAGTTGCAAGATATTGCGCTGCAGTAATAAAGCAGCGCACCTTGGTGGTTCCACACGGTGTTTTATAATTTGATAGTTTTTAAAAATATCTTAAATTGAACAAAATTCTGTTCATTTTACTTAAATGTATGTATCATTGGATATTGTTTTACTGCTGGTCTCTGACCGTATTAATAAAGATTGATTGAGTGTTTCAATGTATTGTGCAGACATTTTTACAGGTAAATGTACGTCATCCCTTTAATTTCTCTTCCAGAAGCTCACTCTTTTAGCTAAACATGCTTTCTTTCTGTGCATTTTAAATTTTTGCGACCAGTGTGTATTTAGCTACGTTTGTCTGTAATAAGTTTTATGGGGCAAGTCAGTAAACTCAGTTATACGCTATGATTCAAGTCCTGTTGATTTTTACTTGCAGCTTGCTCTAACTTTACCACACATTTTAAATCTATATTATCCACAAATGGAAGTTGCTGAAGATGCTTCGCCTCCTCTCTCTCCCTCCCTCCTTCCTTCTGTCCCACCTCCTCAATGTACGTTGCACAAATCAGAGAAAGACTGATGAACTATTTGTCCTGATGATAAACGCAAATGCCAATCTTATTTATTTTAGCCTTTATTGAAGAGTTGCAGTTCAATATCTAGGACATATTAGATAGAAGTAAATTTGCTGTGAAAGTAGGAGGGGTGCGGAAAATAACCATGCAATTGTTTCCATCCACTTTTTTAAAAAAAGAGTAATAAGACGTGTACTTTGGCCCGTGCTGAATTTTTATGAAAAAGAGATTCGTTCACTCTATTTATTAACTGCCCTTCATAAGATATGAGGATGATGTACAAAAGCATGAATAAAATTAATTCAAACAACATATAAATATCAGAGGCAGATTGTTCTTTGAATACCAGTCACAGAGGAACTTGAGTGGGGATATGCTATTGTGCTCATGTCCTACTTGCGAACTTCCTTGTAGGCATCCAATTGGCCACTGCGAGAACAGAATGCTGGACTAGATGGGGCTTTGGTCTGGCTCAGCAGGGCTCTTCTTATATTTTTAAGTCCAGCTAAGCTAAAGTCTTAAGGCAAAGTTTCAGTATTCATTACTGGGGGTGAGATGGACAATGTGTTTCTTCACACTTTACCTTGAGATTACTTGGTTTCAGTTCTTGGGCAAGTGATGTCTTTGTAGGCTGAGTGCTTAATAATAATAATAATAATAAAATTTAATTTATGTGTCGCCTATCTGGCCAATGGCCACACTAGGCGACGTACATGTAAACAGTTAAAACACAATGAGATAAAATACATTAATACAATATATAAACAATACAGCAGCAACAACAATATTAGTGCAGGGTAAGAGGCATTTCAGTCATAAAAGTTAACCCTCCCCGGAAATCCCAAAGGCCTGTTGAAAGAGCCAGGTCTTTAAGGCTTTACGAAATACATTTAGGGAAGAGGCGTGCCGTAGATCTTGTGGGAGGGAGTTCCAAAGGGTGGGGCCGCCACTGAGAATGCCCTCTCTCTAGTTCTTGTATTAGGATTGCATATGAAGCAGACATGACAGAGGGGAATTGTGTTGCTCATCACCTGTGTTGTCACATATACTATCCAATATGTGTCTACACGAAGAACATAGGAAGATGCCTTATATCAGGCCAGACTTAATTAGCTAGCCCAGTATTGTCACCTATGACGGGAAACAGCTTCCCAGAATATCAGGCAGACATCTTTCTCATCATTCTGGCAACCACATTGTACCAAGCCCCTCAAATCACAGAGGACCTCTAACTGGGAAAATAATAGCATTTTCCAAGTAACAATATATTGGAATTTAAGTGCTGAAAAATTCCATATACAGAAACTCTTAAAGCAAGAGTTCTGGTCTCATGCAGTAAATGCACAAGTGTGCGTTTGGTATTTCACAGACAGCCAATGATGTGGTGCCTTACCAAGGTTGCTGGACCTCACCTCTCATCATCCTTAACTATTGTCCATAATGGGGATGATGGAAGTTGCCCAACAACATCTGGAGGCCACCATATTGCCTACCCAAGTGTTAGCATAATAAGATCATCTGGAAAGCCCCAAATGATGTTAAGACAGACTTGAATGAAACATTAACTTCTTGTATATCCCATTACATAGGTGATTACAAAAAAAAAAAATGAATTTGAGGCCAGGTGATTTTCTCCATGACACCAGAGAATGTTTTTTACCTGTTTGTCTTTGCAATTGGACACAGAAAATTCCTTGACCCACCTGGTGTGCTGGACTGCTATCCACAAATGATGTGATGTGAAAAGGTTGTGATGGAACAGTCTTAACATATACACATATATCCTTAGGATGTGATTTTCATTACACCTCTGGATTATCTCTCACACAATTGTGTTTGCCACAGGTGGAACCCAAACAAGAGGGGAAAAAATATTCATCATGTGAACATCATCCACATGCTTCCATTTAAGTCTCTGCATTCCCATTCTTCTTGAATACAAAACCTTGGTGACTTTTGCTTAAGTATTGCACTGCAGCTAAGATAACGATGTGTAATGAAATCTGCTCTTAGTATTATTATTTTCCAGAAAAGCTGGGTAGATAAGTCAACATGATGGAATGAACTACTTGCATGAGTAAAAGCTACTCTGTATGAGTGAAAATTGCCAAATTATTCCTGGAAGGAAAACTTTCAAGAGAGAGATTGCCAAACCATTCAAATAAGATGTATAATATTAACAGCAATAGTATTTGATCAAAACCCAATTAACTTGTCATATAATCTTTTCTTTAGCTCATTCTCATTACTGATGATGAGCCAAATATTCTGTTGGCAAACAGAAACTGTTTTCCTAGGACTTTCATACCTTATTTATTTAATGAAACCAGACAGTGGCTATACTACCACTGTTTTCAGGGCCGGTGCTATCATTAGGCCAACTAGGCAGCTGCCTAGGGTGCAGACCTCAGAGGGGGGCAGTACTGACCTTTGAGGGGCAGTTTTATACAGATTAGTTTTTTTAACCCTTGGAAAAAATGCAACTAAAATAAATTTAGCAGTTTCAAGTTTTGTGCTTTTCCTGTTTTCTACAAGACATCTGTTTTTGAAAATTGAAGTTAGCAATTTGGGGGGGGGTGCAAGTAGTTACCCTTCCCTAGGGCGCAAAATAGCCTGGCACCGGCACTGACTATTTTCAGTGGTGAGTTATGATACAGTGAAAATTAGAGATGTGTGCAATGCACCCAGCTTCAGTAAAATCTGAATCTGGATTATGTAGGTTATGTGGTTCAGTTAGTAAATGGCTGTTGTGTAGAAGAGCCTGACTTTGGGAAGGGGATTGCTTGATTCTACCATTATATCCTACTATATAATAATTTTGTAAGGCATCATGCTGACACATGACAGCCTTCTAACTGTGGAGAGATGGCAGCAGTGGCAGCTGAGGCTGACAACCAAGTGAAGAAGGAAGGTGGGCAGGAGAGACTGGGTGGAGAGCAGGAGAATGAGCAGTGGGCAGCGGCCTGGGTGAGCCATGGAGCAACAGGCCAAGGCAGCTACTCAATAAGCATCCTGTTTTATTGCTGCCACCACCACTGCCATTGCTGTCACCTACCTCACCAATGGACAGTTAGGAGGAGGGAAGCAATAGGTGAGTAGGAAACTTCTTTGGAGCAGCCCAGGCCTATGACGCCTGTCCTTCCTGTGTGGTTCGCCTCCGCCCACCCACCTCGCTCCTCTGCTTCCCTTCTCTTCCATGGAAGAAGGTCTGAGGGGGAGCTGCCTTGGAGACCCAGTGAAGGCGGACAGCTGCCTTGGTGACGTGAAGGAGGGGGCCAGTTTCAGGTGAGGAGTTTCAGTGAGGAGACTGAGCTGGTGGTGGCAATACAGCAACATCTGGAGCCACTGGTGGTTTGGCATGGTGGGTTCCTGGGGTTCCCATTCCTGGGGTTAGGTGGTGGGGTTGGTGTGTGAAGTATGCAGTGGTGGAGCCCTTAGTCAATCATAAATATAGCAAGAGAATCAGCCAGGTCTTTCAGTTGTACTTAAACACATGGGAAATGTTAGAAGAATGATTTAAGAAACTCAGGCTTGTATCCAATGCAATGCTAAGTAAGTGTCTTGCCAGTGCAAGGATTCCCACTTGCACAATAGAACTTTCCCCCTTCTTCTCTCTCACACACCCCTAAGTCTGTTCTGGTTTTCTCCCAAACCTCTGGGACAGAATTGGGAAGGGTGTGGGTCGCATATAGGGGGAAGAGAAGGGGAGAAAATCCTGCTGCTAATCTGTCAGCCACAGGTAGGAAGATGCCATAGGCTGGAGAAAAAAATGGTCACTGTGAGCAAAGCAGTTATGTGGTGTGTTGTGGCCCCCAAGACCTGGGAACTCATCTGTGTGATTTTTCCCCCAAACTGAAACTTGGTAATTATCTGGAATATTTTTAACTGAATTTCTGACTCATAATATACAGTATATAGGCATGAACCTGAGTTCCTTTGTTACCTCAGTGAGGTTGGGTTTTACATATAGGCTTAAGGAATTGCCAATTAGCATGACATAAATATCTCACACATTCAATTAAATTATATTTAGTGATAGACGGTTATAAGCAGCTGTTCCATCATAATCCGTGCTCTTCATTAAATTGGCAGGAGTGGTGTTTTTGTTCTTGCTATTTTAATTTTATATGTTGCAGATACAATCTGTCATGGAAATTGTGCCATCTGAAAGATCTATACAAACAACTGTAGAGAACGTTGGGTTACCTGTTGTATAGGTAACCCAAAGGGTAGGGAAAAACTGCATGATTCCATTTGTCATTCTGCAAATGGTGGGGATTTGTCTGTGCATGCAAATGTACAGTGAATTGCTAATTCAAAGTGTATAGACATTGTTTGTTGTATTTCATAATGCAGGCCTGCACAACTGCTGACCCACCCAGAGGATCCAAGCCTATCAGCCATGTAGTGTGACCTGCCAGAGGGAGGAAAGTCCTGTCATGCAAGTGAGAATCTTTGCACTGGTGGGACACTTACTTAGCACTGCACTGGATACAATTCTGTGTTTTTAAAATAATTCTTCTAACATCTCCCATGTGTTTAGGCATAACTGGAAAACTTAGCTGATCCTCTTGCTATATTTATGATTGATATAATGCTTGGCACACACCCACACACACCCATGTTATCAAGCCCTGAATGTTTTTAGCTCACAAGTTATAGAGATCTGTACTACAAGAGTATCTTCTCATCACTAAATAAGCCACCTGACGAGATCAGCCTCACAAGACCTTCTCTCGGTCCCACCAGTTAAAACAGCTAGGCTGGTGCGGACCAGAGAGAGGACATTTTCAATTGTGGCCCCTACCCTTTGGAATTCCCTGCCCTACTGTCAGCTCCGCACTGAGTCAGCAGTGCCGGTGGGGGCTGGAAATGCCTGGGTCGTTGGCAGGGGAAGAAAGTCCTTAGCTGGCAGTCTGGTCGTAAATCTGCCAGGCCTATGAGGAGGGAACCTGATAAGAGCCAGGCCTGTCCGAAGCTTACTTGCCGAGTCAGAAGTCCAGAAGCGAGGTCAGTAGAGGTCCGGGATCAATTGCCAAGGGGTCAGTCCAAGAGACGTTGCAAAGAAACCAGGAATACACAAAGCCACGCCTGACGTTGCAGTCAGCAACCAGCTGAAGCCAAGGGGTGCCTTATAAGGAGCAGGTTTGACAGCAGGTGTGAGCCCTCAGTGTTTGGGCATTAAGGGGACAGGCCGGTCTCTCTTCTGCCTGACCTGCTGTCTACGTTCTGCAGGTGAGGGGGGCGTATCCTGTTCACTGTCTGCGTCTGGCTGCAGGGCCTCTGCTGTATCTGAGGTGCTCTGCAGCTGCGGGGGAGAAGGAGCTGGATTCTCAGGAGTTTCCTCCGTGGCTCCTTCTGGGTCTGCTGCTCCTGGGTCTGCTGCTGTTACTCCCGAGTCATCCTCATCGGAGGAGTCCTCTGACGGGGCCATGACACCTACGACCTTCGCCATGCCCCCTCCCTGCCAAGTTTTCGTCGAGCCTTAAAAACCTGGCTATTCAGGCAGGCATACAAGATTCCTGGGCTGGACTAGTTTTATTGTGATACAGTTGTGGATGGTTTTGATTAATTATAGTCTGAGGTTTATGACTTATGTTGTATTTTATATGTTGTATTTTATCTTATTTTGTACATCGCCTAGAGTGGCCGTTAATTCGGCCAGATAGGCGACTCAAAAATAAAATTTTATTATTATTATTATTGTCAATAAAGGTCCTGACAAAGTTCTCCCAGCCAGAATCTTAAAAGAATTTTGGGGATTCTCTACTATTCTTCTGCTCAGGTTAAAATCCAAGTGGGAGAAAAATTGCTGTCTCCCTTGGGCAGCAAACATGTAATGGAGTGAGGTGGCTTCTTTATATTCAATAATGGAAGAATCCAGAAACCACAGGCACAAAAGCATAGGCTAGGAGCCCACTCAACTTGGATTACCCATGGGATATGGAATGCTCCTCCTCAGTTTTTGCTCCTGTAGGGTTTTAATTTCCCAAAGTGAATGTAATGGAGCAATGTCACTCAGTTATTCTCAGTGGTTTCTTCCTTGGGCATCTATCAGCTCCACCCATGATTAGCTTCAACAGTGTTACAATATAATATACTGCCAATCCAATATAGTTGTGCTTTCCAGTGTCCATAGCCTGAAGGAAAAGTCATGTCACTTCACCATGTAGAGTGTCCCCCATCCATGCAGTTCTAGAATGGATGGGATTTCATTACCTAAAAACTAGTATTAGTATTCTAGATAGCAAAAATTCTTGTGTAAGAAGCAAGACATTTTAGTTTTCACAGCAAGGGCTTTGGGAGAGTATGGTTGAGGTTTTCTTTTTTTGCCTGACACAACTATGAAAGTTACTTTTCTTTTATCATTTTCTCAAATCTGCAGTTGCTTCATTAACATTTTGTTCTCAAAAGTAAAACAGTCTGACTCTTCAAAAGTTCGTTCTTGAGAAGACAGGTAACTGAGATTTCAAATTTGTTGCCACCTAAAGTTGCACCTTGACAACAACCTGTGCAAATTAGCCCTTCATCTGTACACACTTTGTCAAAATAAGAGCTAATTTGTTCGAGTTACAAGTCTAAAAGTAGCAGCCAGAGCAACTAGCATTAGGGTATAATTATTTCTTCCACCTCCTGCACCCTTCTGCTTAATACTTAAGTTTTTCTTTACTTGGATAAGACAATGATATGAGGCTTCTTATGACTATTTTTGTAACCAATTACTTTACAAAGTGTAATAAGTATCAGCCACAGTAGAACATCCTGTCAAAATATGGATAAGATCATTCTGAGCTATCAAATATTTTCAGCTTGAATGATTATATTTGTTGAGTATTTCATAATTTATAGAAGCTATATAGTCAGTAATGCTTCTATTCTGGGACCCCTTTCTCTTTTAGAGATGTATAGTTAGGAACAGAAGAAACAGCAGGTGGTGGAAGCAGATGGAGCAAATCCTAAAGGATGCCCCACCCCCTTTGCCCTAGAAGCATTTATTTGAATCTCAGATTGTTTACTTAGGGCCAAACTAGATGTATAAGCAGCACCAGCATAGTGTGAAGAGGTCCAAACACCCCCCAGAAATATCCCCCCTCTGGTGGAACCACTAACTAGATGTTTAATCACAGTCCTATTAATAGGATTTCCCATTTTTTAAAAAAAATTAAAAGCAGTTATGGGAAACTGTGGAAAGTTTAACTCTTTCTCTATGTCAATTTTCCTGACTGAAATCTGCCCGGAATGTATTGGCCCCATGGGGAAAGCATACATCTGCCAAATGGTTTGCTGATGTCGCAGGGTCAAGCACAATTTCTGGGTGGAGGGAAGAGAGATAGAACTCCTTCCTTTATCTTGCCACAATAGCATTTTAAACAAATAAAGACATGAGGGTATGTGAGAGAGGCACTCTTCATTTTGTGGGGAGAAGGAACTGAGTTAATCTCAAAGCCAGGAAAGATGTGGAGGGTAGGAATGTGCTGGTATTTTGTCCAATTCAGTTTCAGTCCTGACTTTTCCATTAATTCACTTATTTTCTACAGTTGCAGACTGGATTTTAATGTAGTGATTTTCTGCAGCTTTTTTCAAAAACTTTTTTTTTAAAAAAATCTCCCTCTAAAATATTTATATTAAGAATGATGATTGTATTGATACTTCCTTTCATTTATTGGTATTTCATTTCAAAATATTTATATTTCATTTCAAAACATTGATATTTCCTTTAAAATATTGATATTAATATTTTTTTTTTTGGCAAGGGGAAAAAACTGGATCAGTAAAAGTAGTGGCTAGTGGACAAAGAACAAACTCAAATTGACACCTGCCTGTTAGGTTGATAGAATGCTTTCGAAGTGGCACCTGCAATGGATCCCATCGCCCATCCCTAGTTGTGGGTTCATAATTCTCACCTCAAACATTTTTCTTCCCTTCTAGTGCCCATACACCATTCATGGCAGTGTGTGAGAGATTCTTATTAAAATAATTTTAATTATGATAGTATTTATCAATAATTACTGTATGTATAAAGACAGTAAAATATATAAAATACACATTAAATACATTTAAAAAGTGACAATGGCAGAGATCATAGATAGAAATTAATCTTTACAGTGAATACTTAGCAGGTAAAAATGTCTTTACTAGTTGGCAATAGACAACCAGAGAGTGGAAGCCATCTGTGCTAAGATAGTCTGCGTTATTGGTGCAGCCACTGAAAAGGCCCTCTCTTTTGTTGTCATCAATTTATTTTGGACACCAGCTGCCTTGAGTGGCACAGAAACATGGAGTACACATTTTGACAGAACCTTAGTTGGCTTTGAAATAAACAGTGGTCCAGATTAGGCTGCAGCCATATCCTTGATAATTCCAATTTTATAACAGTTTCATTAATTTCATTGGGCTATAGTTGAACAAATTAGTTAACACACAGCAGGCTCCTTTATTATTATTATTTTGCAACATTTTCTGTGTGATACAAAGTAAGGTCTTCTGTATTGAATTTGAGGTGCTGCTGTTCATAGAAACATGCAATAAATATACAAGCCCCTAATTGCTCATAAACATCTGCTATTTTGCTGCATTCAAAGGAAAGTTTTTGCAGCAGTGCAGAATACAGCTGTCAGTGTTCAATGCAATCTTGATGTTGCAATGAATTTTACTGCCTCCCCATACTTCATGGGAAATATGACTCTTTGCAAACTTATGGCATACATTTTCCCTCTAAATAATTTACATAATAGCTTGGTTAATGTTTAAACACATTGTAAATGCACAAAAAAATTACATTGAACAAGCAAATGAAGAACACATTCCTACCTTGCCTTACACGGGAATATTTATTTCATAAAGGCTGTAACCATGAGTCCAATGGGACAAATATTTAATGTATTTGAGACTATTTGTTTGGAACAAGAATCTGAAACATTCACAATATTCTTTTCCAATAAATGCTATTCAGACCAGGTGTATATTTTTGATGTCAAACATCATCTAGAGGAGAATTCATGTGACTGTTTACATTGTTGTCTATACCAGAAAATTAATATAGATACGATAAACTTAAACAATGGGGAAAAACAGTAGTATCTAGCTAGATCAGCCTTTCCCATCTAGTGGGCCACCAGATGTTGTTGGACCACAACTCCCATCAGCCTCAGCCATCATTGCCAATGGTCAGGAAAGATGGGAATTGTGGTCCAACAATATCTGGTGGCCCACTAGTTGGGAAGGGATGAGCTAGATAAAGGATTCCATACAGATCTTTATCTTGTTACACTGCTTATGATACTACTATTCACCTGTCCCTCATGGTGAGTAACAACATGCATTTAGGAAAGATCAATACAACTTTCTGTTCTTGAGTAGAATTTGCCATTTCTGGCATGTCCCAGGAGTGATTTACAAGACAGTTTTCAGTTATATGCGGGAGCAGGGAATCTAGGATATCCCTAATAATGAGGACAAATTCACATGGCCATTGGATATATGTGCTACCTACAGAAAAAGCCTGTACATAATGGATCCCACTATATGGTGTAATTATCGTGTGCAGACCTTGCCATAATTCAGGACTTTTCAAAACAGGCCGAATGACTGGAGGATGTTGTCCCTACCTTCAAAAAGGGCAAAAAGGAGGAACCTGGGAACTATAGACCAGTCAGCCTGACATCGATTCCTGGGAAAATTCTGGAGCAGATTATAAAATGGTCAGTCTGTAAGGACCTTGAAAACAATGCAGTGATTATTAGAAGCCAATATGGAATTATTAAGAACGAATCCTGCCAGACTAATCTCATTTTTTGACCAGGTAACCTCCCTGGTAGACTAAGGGAATGCTGTGGACACATCTTGACTTCAGCAAAGCTTTTGACAGAGTGCCCCATGATATTCTGATTAGCAAGATAGCTAAATGTGGTCTGGATGAAACAGCTGCCAGGTGGATCCACAGTTGGCTACAGAATTGTACTTAAAGAGTGCATTTCAATGGTTCCTTCTCAAACTGGGGGAAGGTAAAGAGCAGGTACCACAGGGCTTGGTCCTGGGCCTAGTGCTCTTCAGCATTTTTATTAATGACTTGGATGAGGAGGTTCAGGGAATGCTTATCAAATTTGCATATCATACAAAATTGGGAGGGATAGGTAATGCCCTGGAAGATAGAAACAAAATTCAAAAGGATCTTGATAGGCTGGAGCATTGGGCGGAAAACAACAGAATAAATTTTAACAGGGATAAGTGCAAAGTTCTATACCTAGGAAAAAGAAACCAAATACAAATACACAGTTATAAGATGTGGGATACTTGGCTCAGCAATACTACATGTGAGAAGGATCCTGGAATTATTATTGATCACAAGCTGAATACGAGCAGACAGTGTGATGTGGCAAAAAAGGCAAATGCTGTTTTAAGCTGCACTAACAGAAGTATATTATCCAAATCACATGAAGTACTAGTTCCCCTCTATTCAGCACTGGTTAGGCTTCGTCTTGGGTACTACATCCACTTCTGGAGGCCGCACTTCAAGAAGGATGCAAACAAACTGGAACAAGTTGAGAGGAGGCCAACAGGAATGAACAGGGGACTGGAAACAAAGTCCTATGGGCAGGTTTAGCCTTGAGAAGAGAGGAATGAGGTGAGATATAATAGCACTTTTCAAGTACTTGAAAGGTTGTCAGACAGAGGATGTCCAGGATCTCTTCCCAGTCATACCAGAGTGTAGGACACAGAATAATGGGCTCAAGTTACAAGAAACCAGATTTCAGTTGAACATCAGGAAAAGCATCCTGTTAGAGTGGTAAGACAATGGAACCAATGGCCTAGGGAGGAGGTGGACTCCCTAACACTGGATGCATCCAAGAGGCAGCTGGACAGCTACCTGCTGTGCATGCTTCAGCCTGGATTCCTGCATTGAGCAGGGGGTTGAACTCGATGGCCTTATAGGCACCTGGCAACTCTACTATTCTATGATTCTATGATTACTTCAGGGAGGAGACCATGTATGCAGAGTACCACCGCTTCACCAGTGCTGCTGGTTGTGTGAATAAGCACCGAATGACAGAGCTTGGAAAAGTTACTTTTTTGAACTACAACTCCCATCAGCCCAATCCAGTGGCCATGCTGGCTGGGGCTGATGGAAGTTGTAGTTCAAAAAAGTAACTTTTCAAAGCTCTGCCAGATGAGTTATATTTGTGAACAGTGATTCTGCAAATTTTGGGCTAAAACCACAATTCTGCAGTAGATCTGGGACCGTGCCTTTTTTTTTTTTTTGGTCCAAGTCCTGCACATTGATCACTAAGCCATGAAAAAGCCTGTAAAGGCTGCTTTTTAAAAGTCCAGGGAACTATTAAGTCCCCAAGATGGCTCACAGGACTCAGCTCAGAGAAGCTCCTAAGCCTTGGGAGCAAACAAGATGTGCAATCCATTTGTTCTACCAAGCTCAACCTGATTGGATAAGACTATAAAATGTGTCCTTTTACCTGCCTCATTTAAGCCTCTCCCTAGCCCATGTGACTGTAGGCAAAGCCTGAGAATGGAGTGAGGGTGGAGCTGTTACCAGTCACATGAATGATAATGACGGCTTAAAGAAAGCATATCGTTCTACCCTAGCTTCAGTTGAATAGCAGAAGAAAGGTGGAATATAAATGTAGTATACGTGTGTTACAGATATACATCAGCCAAATTACAAGGCGAACTGGGGTGATTATGGTGAGGTCTTCAAGTATGAGTTGGATGGTGCAATTAACAAGATGTCTTGAGGTAGATCAGGGACTCCCTAAATATTTGAGTCACTGAGTAGACTGGGGTGCACCCCAAACCCTCTAAGACTGCTGACTATGGATATGTCTTGAGTTGGAGTGTGGAGGGGGTAGAGAGGTGGGGGGTCATTTATATTGATTGACGGACTAGTTTTTAATCACAGTAAATTGTTTTCCCAGAACACTCCAATCACAGTAATTTGAAGGAGGGATATTGATTTCAATAAAATCATTTGTTTTTCATGTGGGCCATCATTCTTCTTTCAGTTTGGGCTGTGAGCAGGGTGTTTTAAAAAGTAATCAATTTAAGGCTATTGGCGTCTATCTAAATCCCTTCTGTTTCCTAGTAGACAATTAAAAGCAACCAATATTTCAATCAATTTGCCATTCCAGTGTTTTTCTTTTCTTTTTTCTTGTTTGTGTTAGTTATTTTGCAGACTTTAGGAAAGCTCAGTACAGGGTAATCCACTTTTCCTCCTCTTCAGTTCATTTGTAGGGCTTTTCATGATATTTATTCATTCATCTTGATTCTAATTCCTTTCTGTTTTCCAATAAAAAAACTTTAATTTTTTTGAATTAATTTACTCTTATTTTCCCTTAAGTTTGTGTAAACTTCACTTAGAGTCAAAACACACACACGCACTGCTGCATGGGTGTTTGTTGCTTTTATTCATTTTTTCTGAATTTTAGTTTGCTTGCTCATCCAAGTTTTATGGTACCTATGATTTCATTATGTTGAATTCTAGGTAACCCTTTTTGTCCGTTAAGTAAGCTCTCAGCTGTGTTGCTTATTAGCAGCCTGTTATTCTCACCCAGCGGACCTCCTTCAAGTCACAGGTTTGCAGACTGAATGTCCAAACTGTAGGGAAAGTGAAGTGATTCCTATTTAGGTTCCTACTGGGAGGAAGGGCAGGATATAAATCTAATAATAAATAAATAAAATAATAAAAATATTTTATCCACCCCCAAACAGTAAAATCTGTCCTTGCAGGAAGACGACTGCACCTGTCATTATGAAAGCTGGCGGGCTTCATTCCTTCATCAGAAGGAGCAACCATGTCTGCAAATTGCATCCAATTCTGGCAGAAAATAAGTTAAGAGACTTTCTTCTTCTTGTAGAAAAGAAAAACTTCAAAAGTTCACTGCATGATATATTGTATATTTGTATATTACATGAAAGAATAAAATGGAAAATTGAAGGAAAAAAAGGTTCACTGCATGAAAAGTCTTTGGATGGATCTGCTTGTAATTTGGCAGGTCGAATCTACGCTGAAGGGCTTCCTCTGCCTGAAAATTCTATCCACATCTGTGAAAAGGAAGAAAAGTTATCGCTATTTATATATGTCCCATTAATTAATGGTGGGAAGGGGATAACGTCTTAAACAGATCTGAACTAGACCCAAATAATGAGTAAAATCAGACAGAGAGCAGATCAGAAACAGTTCCGGTTGTTTCTCAATCCTATATAAACAGTATATAGACAATACAACTCTTGCAGCTGGTGCAGCACACCCTAGTGTGTTGTGTGTGTGTTATATACACTGACCACAAGTTTTGGTTCAGGCTCCAATTTAGTGCTTTGTAAAATAGCTCGATACAGCTCAGACAAATTTGGAGGCTTCCTGATTTGGCTTTGGATTTCCTGCAAGGTCAACCATTACAGTTTTGGGGTAGATGAAAAAGGAATAACTTAAGCTCCCATACTGTTTTGTAGGCAATTGATCTGAAAATTGCAGACACAAAAGAGGTGTGTCCAGGTAAGAAACCTGCACCACATTGCAGACAAACAGGTAGGGATGGGTGAGAATTTATTATTATTATTATTATTTAATTTGTATCCCGCCTTCCTCCCAGCAGGAGCCCAGGATGGCAAACAAAGCGCTAAAAACACTTTAAAACATCATAAAAACTGATCTTAAAATACATTAAAACAAAACAGCGTTAAAAAACAGCGTTAAAAACATTTAAAAAACAACTTAAAAAAGGGTTAAAAACATTATTAAAAAACGTATTAAGCAATTCTAACACAGACACAGACTGGGATAGGTCTCAACCTAAAAGGTTTGTTGAGAGAGGAAAGTCTTCAAAAGGCGCCAAAAAGATAGCAGAGATGGCTAAAATGGAACTTGCTAAAGTGAAACTTGCCACTGGACTTCCCAATAGTCCACAGATTTGCTATCTTCACAGACTGATCCTGAATGCTTGGAGTTTCCCTGGCTTTTCCTGATACTGGGGATTTTTTTAAGCAAATGTATGGAACTTTGTTTTGCTAATGTGAAACTTTACCTGCTTCTTTGCTTTGCTAACTTGAAACTGGGAAACTTGTGTCTTTGCTTTGCTCAGCCTGTGTCTTTGCTTTGCAACCCCTGTCTTTGCTTTGCCCCCTTCTCCATGCATACTGAGTAAACAACACAATTTCTGGGGTATTTTTGGACCCTAGTGGGGTTTTTTTTCTAGAAGGAAAATGGTAATTTATAACTGGCTGAAATTTGGTGATGTTGTAAGGGTGACCGTTTGTGATGATGACCTATGAGGACAACTCTGTAGGTCTACCCATGTGTAAATTACACAACAAAAGGCAGACAATTGTCCCCCCCAGGCTTTTTGCTATGATATTTTTGCCCCCCAGTGGTTTGTTGTTTCCAGAAGGAAAATGATAAGTGGCAACAGGCTGAAAATTGGTGATGTTGTACAGGTAACAGTTTGTGGCAATGTCCTAGAAGGACAACCCTGTAGGGCTAAGCATGTGTAAATTACACATCAGAAGTGCACCTGGGGCCGAAAAGTGCCTCACAAGTCTACATGAGAGTTAAACTGACAAGCCTGTGCCTTTGCTTTGCTAAGGTGAATCAGACCAGCCTGTGTGTTTGCTTTGCAATAAAGCAATCTCTCACTTTCTCTCAGGGCTCAGAGGAAGGATCCAATACTATTCAGGGGGGGGGGAGGAGGTGGAAGAATGAAACAGGATTGGGTGTGTGGGCTGGCACTGGGCAGAGGGAAAGCCACTTTCTTTTCCTTTCTGAAATGAAAACATTGATAACAGTGTTGTTATTTTTGGGGAGGGGAAAAATGGGAACAGTAAAAGCAAAGATAGCAGAAAAATAACTAACCCAAAATGGAACCACCCACTAGTTCGATGGAATGCAAACAGGCATCAACTAGCGGATCCCATACCTAGTGCTAGGCATATTCAGAGTCGATTTTGAAGTGAGAAGAACAAAGATGGATTCACCTTCTGGGTAAAAACAATTCCCTCTGACTGAAGGAGCCCCATTCCCATCCTGATGTCTTCTTTAAACTTAAAAACATAATTTTCACTCTTGCAAAGCTGCTCCCTTCCTCAAAGAACTGGGATTGGAGAGTGTTAACAAAATAATTCTTTCAGATTACAGTAAGAACTTTAAGTCACAACTGAGATCTTCCTCTGTGCCCTCTCCCAACTCTGGTATTTTCTCTTCCTTCCCCCATCACCCACCTTGATGTTTTGTTATAGTAAGTTTAGAGACATCACTTTCACTTTCAGAAGAGGCTTGCTGTAGCATGATTTTGATGTCTAGATCATTGAGGAGCCACAAACCACTTCAGGGGTCTCTTCTTTGATCCAGTAGAGATTCACCTTTGCTCACATGCATTCCCCTTCTGGTCTTCCCTGTCAATTATGTGTGTGAACTTCCAGCTCAAACTGCACATACAGGAGTCTTAAAAACCATGCTTTGGGAAATTTTGCACACTTTTTTCTAGTGTTGAGAACCTGGGTGAAAGGTAGATGAAATATCATAGACAAGTTCAAAATACATTGAAAAATGGAGATGCTTTTTGACAGTAATGGCTTTTGTTTCAAATGTTTTTTAAAAAATAATTCTTAATATTATTGTCAAATTAGATGCTACTCACATTCATCCTCTCATACTTAATATGTCCTGACATTTAACCTAGAAAAAAAGGCATTTGAATTGACATTTTTTAAGCTGACCTTCCATTTGATTATTTTCAATTCATAAGCTCAATAGACATACCATGTATGAGAATGATTAAAAACAGACAAAATAAGTAGCACTGATGCCTGAGTAGTAGTGATACCTATTTTTCATATCCACTTTTATAGTTCCTTGCAGTGTCTTGGCTTTCTAATGGAATATTAATCTACTCTTGCCTCAGTTGAATTATCTTGACTATTAGCAATAGCTTCCATTATCAACAATTAACCTTAATTAGGCCAGTTCCAAGGGAAGTTTGTAGTCAAGAAGACAAGTTACAGTTTGGGGGCTGGGAATTACATATTGGAAATGGGCCATGATGTAAAGGAAGGTCTTTCTGGAAGCAAACTGAGGATATATATTTATTTTTGTCCCAAAACTCAACTTTATGCCTTCCCTAGAAAATAGTATGCTTACGTTTTGTTGAAATACTATTGACAAACGTAAATTGGGGTCCATTCACACAACAAGATTCCCAGATAACATGTTAAAAAATGAATGTGAGAAAACATTGGAATAGCACACAAATGGAAATTCTCTCAAGTCTGCAGCTTGATCTTCAGGTTATGTCAGAGGGAGAGGGCATCCTGCTAGCACATCCATCTGCTGATGTGCTAGTGAACTCTGGGATCCATGGGTTTATGCCATACCCACATAGGCTTCTCACTAATGTAAAAACAAATTACGTGCAAGTTAGGATCCAAGCCCCAATGTTATCTCTCCAATTTCTCCCTGTAAACATCATTGAAAACCTAAACAGAAAAATAAGAGTTAGAGAACACTAAAATAACCATTTTTAAAGTCAAATATTTAAAATTTAATCAAAGAATCATAGAGTTGGAAGGCACCTCAGAAGTCATCTAGTCCAATTCCCTGCTCAACACAAGATCTGCAATGCAGGTTGCAGCTACAGCATCTCTGACAGGTGGGCCATCTAGCCTCTGATAAATATCTCCAACAAGAGCTCCACTACCTCCCAAAGCATTCTGTTCCACACTTAAGGAGCTTTTACTGTTAAGACGTTTCTTCTAATGTTTCATCAAAATCTGCTTCCTTGCCATCTCCCATACTCCAGATTTCAGTTTTCCATGGTGCAGAGCTTTACATTTTTAAAGAGGAGAGTACACTCAGCCTATTGTAGGAGCAGGCAGACTTCAGTCTTATGCAGTCTACTTTTTAAACATTATTATGACTAGACTCCTTACATCCCTACTCTTGGTTTAAATTTCCCTTTCATTTCTCTAATCTTTTGGAATAGGACTTCCCTTTTTGTTGTCCTCTTATATTTCTATACAATAACTATTGTAATAGTTCTCTTTGTCCCTACATACTAGTCGCTGTATTGTTGCATTTAGGGTTCTGGCCATGTTTCTATCTCCTTTTGCTTTCCTCTTTTTAACCATTTTATCATCCATTGGGGTATTTCTCTCTTTTTAACTAGAGGTATTGTCTTTTTGCATTCTTCCCTGATAATGTCTCTGACTTCACTCCATAGTTCTTCTGGTTCTCTGTCAACTAAGTTTAAAGCCTCAAACCTGTTCCTTCTTTGATCTTTATATTCTTCTGGGATGTTATATTTAAATTGTGTTTTGGCATTATGATTGCTTTGTTCTTCTTCTTTAGCTTTAATCTGATTATCGATATGACCATAGAATCATAGAACAGTAGAGTTGGAAGGGGTCTATAAGGCCATCAAGTCCAACCCCCTGCTCAATGCAGGAATCCAAATCAAAGCATTCTCGACAGATGGCTGTCCAGTTGCCTCTTGAATGCATCCAGTGTCGGAGAGCCCACTACCTCTCTAGGTAATTGATTCTATTCTCGTATCGCTCTAACAGTTAGGAAGTTTTTCCTGATGTCCAGTCAAAATCTGGCTTCCTGCAACTTAAGACCATTATTCTGTGTCCTGCACTCTGGGGTGATCTAGAAGAGATCCCGGCCCTCCTCTATGTGACAACCTTTCATGTACTTGAAGGGTGCTATCATATCTCCCCTCAGTCTTCTCTTCTCCAGGCTAAACATCCCCAGTTCTTTCAGTCTCTTCTCATAGGGCTTGGTTTCTAGTGCCCTGATCATCCTTGTTGCCCTCCTCTGAACCTGTTCCAGTTTGTCTGCATCCTTCTTGAAGTGCGGAAAGGGGAACTAATACTTCACACAATTTGGAAACTATACTTCTGTTAGTGCAGACTAATATAGCATTTGCCTTTTTTGCAGCCACATCACACTGTTGACTCATATTCAGCTTGTGATCAACGACAATTCCAAGATCCTTGTCACATGTCGTATGGCTGAACCAAGTGTTCCCCATCTTATAACTGTGCATTTGGTTTTTTTTCCCTAAGTGTAGAACTTTGCATTTATCTCTGTTGAATTTCATTCTGTTGTTTTCAGCCCGATGCTCCAGCCTATCCAGGTTTATTGTAAACTGCCCAGAGAGCTTCGGCTATGGGGGAGTATATAAATAAATAAATAAATATCAAGGTGCCTTTGAATTTTGTTTATGACTTCCATGGTATTAGCTATGCCCCCCAATTTTGTTTCATCTGCAAATTTAATCAGCATGCTCTGTACCTCCTCATCCAACTAGTTACTAAAAATGTTGAAGAGCACTGGGCCCAGGACCAAGCCCTGTGGTACTCCACTCGTTACTTCCGTCCAGTTTGAGAAGGAACTATTGATAAGCACTCTTTGAGTACGATTCTGGAGCCAACTGTGGATTCACCTAACAGTTGTTCCATCCAGACCACATTTAGCTATCTTGCTAATCAGAATATCATGGGGCACTTTGTCAAAAGCTTTGCTGAAGTTGAGGTATATTATGTCCACAGCATTCCCACAGTCTGCAAGGGACGTCACCCGGTCAAAAAATGAGATAAGATTAGTTTGGCAGGATTTGTTCTTCATAAATCCATGTTGGCTCCTAGTAATCACTGCATTGTTTTCAAGGTGCTTACAGACTGACTGCTTTATAATCTGCTCCACAGTTTTTCCAGGGATTGATGTTAGGCTGACTGGTCTGTAGTTCCCCGGTTCCTTCTTTTTGCCCTTTTTTGAAGATAGGGACAACATTAGCTCTCCTCCAGTCATCTGGCACTTCACCAGTCCTCCATGATTTCACAAAGATAATAGACAGCAGTTCTGAGAGTTCTTCAGCCAGTTCCTTCAACACTCTAGGATGCAGTTTATTGGGCCCTGCCGATTTGAAACTCATTCAAAGTGATTAGGTATTCCTTGACCATTTGTCTATCAATCTCAAGCTCCAATCCTGCCCCTTCTACTTCATGTTTCCCAGGAGGGTCACAGATCCTTTTTTGGGAGAAGACTGAGCTAAAGTAGGAATTGAGCACTTCTGCCTTTTCTTTGTCATCTGTTATCATTTTGCCATCCTCATTGAGTAGCTGTGCCACCATTTCTTTTCTCTGTCTCTTACTATGGACATACCTGAATAAAACTTTTTGTTTGCTTTTAGCATCCCTCGCTAACCTCAGCTCATTCTCAGCTTTAGCCTTCCTGACACCATCCCTGCAGTTCTGTGATACCTGCCTGTACTCTTCCTGGCCTTCTTTGCACTTCCTGTATGTGTCCTTTTTGTTTTGTTTTAAGGTCATCTCATCTCTAAGCTTTTTGTGAAGCCACATTGGCTTCTTCTGTTGTTTTTCCCCCTTTTTCCTTGTTGGAATTGCTTGCCATTGTGCTTTTAGAATTTCCTTTTTTAGAAACTTCCACCCATCTTGGACTCCTTTTCTCATTAGAGTAGCTTACCATGGAACTGTACATACTATTGTTCTGAGTTTATTAAAATCAACTTTCCTGAAGTCCAGGGTGCACGTATGGCTACTCTCAGCTTTCGCTTCTGTTAAAATCAAGAATTCAAGTATGGTGTGGTCACTTTCCCCCAGAGTTCCCTTAACTGCCACTTCATCCACCGAATCATATCTGTTGGTTAGAATCAAGTCCAGGATAGCTGATCCTCTGATTGCTTCCTCCACTTTCTGTACAAAAAAGTTACCTCCAAAACAAGTCAGAAATTTCTTGGAGGGGCCGTGTTTGGCAGAATTTGTCTCCCAACAGATATAGGGATAAATGTAATCCCCCATTACTACTACATCATGCCTCCTCAAAACATTGGCAATTTGTTTTTCAAAAGTTACATTCTTGTCTTCTCCTTGATTGGGTGGTCGGTAATAGACTCCAAGCACCACATTCCTTTTATTACTTGCCCCATTAATTTTAATCCAGATACTCTTGGTGGAACTACCAAGCTCATCTTCCTGTATTTCCGTGCAGGGATATATATTTTTAACATATAGCGCAACTCCACCTCCCTTTTTATTCCTTCTGTTCTTTTGGAACAAGTTATATCCTTCAATTGCTGTATTTCAGTCATTGGAGTCATCCCACCAAGTTTCAGTTATATCTATCAAGTTGTAATTGCCGTCCTGTATTAAGAGTTCAAGTTCATCCTTCTTGTTTCCCATGCTCTTTGCATTAATATACAGGCACTGAAGACCATGTGATTTATGGCTTGGCTTCCTTACTACATTTTTCTGAGGACTGTCACTGGTCCCTATTACAACTGATCTCTCTGTTTCCATCACTGTGCACAAGCCTTCATTAGTCGTTACCACCAAGTTTACGTCTCCCTCACCGTTAGGATTCAATTTAAAGCTCTCCTGATGAACTACTCCATGCTATGGCCAAACACATTCTTCCTAGTCCTTGTGAGATGCAACCCATCACTTGCTAGCAATCCATCTTCCAGGAAGCATAGCCCGTGGTCCCAGGATCCAAATCTCTCATGATGGCACCACCTTCGTAGCCATTTATTCACACAGAGTATTTTTCTTTCCCTTTCTACTCTTCTAAGTACTGGCAGGATGGATGAAAAAACTGTCTGGGCACCAAAGTCCTTGAATTTCCTTCCCAGAACTTCCAAGTCTGATGTGATTTCTTCATTGCTCCATTTGGCAGTATCATTTGTTCCTGCATGGATGAGGAGAAAGGGATACCTGTCGGTGGGCTTGATGAGTGATGGCAACCCTTCCGTCACATCTCTGATCCATCTTCCTGGTAGACAGCATACCTGGTAAATCCATGGATCTTCTTTGCATACTTGGGTTCCAATCCCACACAGTAGGGAGTCTCCCACTACTAGTACTCTTCTCTTCTTGTTGTGGGGCGTGGTTTCATTGGCCCTGCTTGATTGAGCTTCAGCCTCTTGCTCGATTGAGCTTCAGCCTCTTGCTCATTGTCGCACTGGGTCTCCTGTAATGCTTCCACCACAGGCTGTCCTCCAGTCTCTTCCTTGAGTGGTTGAAAGTGGTTCCATAGTTCCACAGGTGAATGGTGTTTTCTAGCTCTTCTGCTCCTGTCACCCTTTCCCACGGAGTTTCCTCCACTTTGTTGTTCCTCTCCAAAGCAGTCTCCTCTTCTGTTACCTCATGCTGTTGCTCTTCCACCTCCACTTCTCTTTGGTGCTGTTGTTCCAGTGTTCTGTCTAAGAATTCCTCATGCTCTCTTATAGTCCTCAGTGTGGCCACCCGCTGTTCCAGGCCTCTCACTTTTTCTTCCAACAGTGCCATGAGCTTGCACTTGTTGCACATGTATGCCATGTTGTTCTCAGGCAAGAAAACAAACATGGCACACACCTTGCAGGTCACAACCACTGGTGTATCCTTCCTGTTCATACTGTCTTCTACCTTTTGTTTCTTTCTAACTACTTGTTTTGGAGTGGCCTGTGCTTTGTCCTCTCCTACTTCAGGGTAAACCAGTTCATGATCTGTACCACAGTCTGCTCCTGGTCTTGTTTTCACAGAAAGTATGGAACTTCTCCATCTTTTGCTACCAATTATATAATCAATTTGATTCCTATATTGACCTTTTGGTGATGTCCACGTGTACAGTCATCTTTTCGGTTGCTCAGAAAATGTGTTTACAAGAAACAAATTATTGGCTTCACAGAATTCAATAAGTCTTTCTCCTGCTTCATTTCTGTCTCCTGAGCCCCAATTTCCCAGAATTCCTAGTTCTACTCTGTTCCCTACTTTTGCATTCCAGTCCCCCATGATTATCATCACATCTTGTTTTGGTGTGTGATCAATTTCTTCCTGTAATTTTGCATAAAATCTTTCCAATTCCTCTTCTTCTGCGTTTGCCATTGGATCATAGACTGGGATGATGGTTATGTTAATAGGTTTCCCATTTAACCTCATTGATATCACTTGCTCAGACCTTGCATTGTAGCTCCTAACTGCTTTTGCTACATCACTTCTCACTACTAAAGCAACCCCGTTTCTTCTCAATTTCTCATTTCCTGAATAAAATATTTTGTAGTTGCCCAATTGAAAATGTCCTATTCCTGTCCATTTTAATTCGCTCACACCAATTATTGTAATCCTGATGCGTTCCATTTCTTGCTTGACAATTTCTAACTTTCCCTGGCTCATGCTTCTCACATTCCATGTTCCTATTGTGTGCATCATACAACTCCAGACTCTCCTTTCACATCTGTGCTCATCAGCCTCTGGGCTTCCTTTCGGCTTTGACCCAGCTGCATCATTAGTCACAGTGCTACTCGTACTTGTCCTTTGTTCTTTAACTGGTGAACACTCGGTGAGTGCCTTCTGACCTGGGGGTCTCCATCTTCCAGCACTATCTCATGTTGCATTCTGGATACTCTGTTCATAGGGTTTTTGTGGTAAGAGGTATTCAAAGGTGGTTTACCATTGCCTTCCTCTGCATTTGGATGCATCTTAGTCTGGTGTCTTAGCTTTGCCCATTCCACCTTGGGTGCCCCTGCTAGGAGGCTAGCCTCTTGGTCTAGACTCCTGACGGCATTGCTCTCAGCTTCTTCAACACACTCAAACCCCCTCACTACATAAATGTGTACATTCTAGAGGGGGTCTAAATGATTTAGGCTCCAAATATTGGAAAGATTGACTCCCTACAGAACCTCAGAGGTTCAAGAAGTGGTAGCCTGGGAGAGTACCTTTTGTGTGGCAGCTCCTAGGTTGAATTCCCTTCCCATGAAGGTACATCTGACAGCTTCATTATATAGTTTCCACCATATGCTAAAGACACACCTTTTTATCTTTGGACACTTAGAATACCTACTATATTCCAGTGACTGTTTTTAATATTGAATTTTAAATTGGTGTAACTTGCCCTGGGATCTGCCGGTGAAGGGTGGGTAATAAATAAATTTATCGGGATTTTTTGTTGGGAAAGAGACAGAGGGAGTGTAATTCTGTTGATTCTCCTTGATCTCTCAGCGGCTTTTGATACCATCGACCATGGTATCCTTCTGGAGAGGCTCGCGGAGTTGGGAGTTGGAGGTACTGCTTGGCAGTGGTTCTGCTCCTACTTGGCGGGTCGTCTCCAGAAGGTAGTGCTTGGGGAACATTGCTCGACACCGCGGGCTCTCCAATATGGGGTCCCGCAGGGGTCAGTTTTGTCCCCCCTGCTTTTTAATATCTACATGAAGCCGTTGGGAGAGGTCATCAGGAGTTTTGGAGTGCATTGTCATCAGTATGCTGATGACACGCAGCTCTACTTCTCCTTTTCATCTTCTTCAGGTGAGGCTGTCGATTTGCTGAACCGTTGCCTGGCCGCGACAATGGACTGGATGAGAGTTAACAAAGTGAAGCTCAATCCAGACAAGACTGAGATGCTGTTGGTGGACGGGTTCTCTGATTGGATGGTGGATATATACCCTGTCCTGGATGGGGTTACACTCCCCCTAAAGGACCGGGTTCATAGTCTGGGAGTCTTTTTAGACTCTTCCCTCTCACTTGAGGCTCAAGTAGCCTCGGTGGTTAGGAATGCGTTTTACCAACTTCAGTTGGTAGCCCAGCTACATCCCTATTTGAGTAAAGAGGACCTTACATCAGTGGTACATGCTCTGGTAACCTCACGTTTGGATTACTGTAATGCGCTTTATGTAGGGCTACCTTTGAAGACAGTTCGGAAGCTACAACTAGTGCAAAATGCGGCGGCCAGATTGCTGACAAGGACCAAGCGGTCCGAGCATATAACACCTGTTCTGGCCAGCTTGCACTGGTTGCCAATATGTTTCCGGGCTAGATTCAAAGTGTTGGTATTAACCTATAAAGCCTTATACGGTGTGGGACCATGATACCTTGCGGAACGCCTCTTCCGATATGAACCGGCCCGTGCACTACGTTCTGCTACGAAGGCCCTCCTCCGGGTTCCAACTCACAGGGAGGTCCGGAGGGTGATGACAAGATCTAGGGCCTTCTCAGTGGTGGCCCCCGAACTATGGAACAGTCTCCCCGAGGAAGTACGCCTGGCGCCGACTCTGCTCTCCTTCCGGCACCAGGTCAAAACCTTCCTATTCTCTGAAGCATTTTAAGTTACACTGATTTAGTTTTTAAAATGTTTATTGTATTGGATTGATGATTGTATTTTAGTATTATTTTGTTATTCATTGTATTTTTATGCTATTTTGTGTTCACCACCCAGAGAGCTATTGCTAGTCGGGCGGTATATAAATTTAATAAATAAATAAATAAATAAACAACAAAGGCATTGTTTAGGATCAGCTAAATTATTTACCTGTTTTAAGTCATAATTAGCCCTATTCTATGAACTGGTTTGATTAGTCTAATCTGGGAATGAGTCTCTCTCCCTGAAGCTGCCTTATACCAAGTCAGATCAATACTCTGTCTCACTTAACATTGTCTATACTGACCAACAGCAGTTCTCCAGTGTTTTAGATAGAAGTCTTTTTCAGTCCTGGGAAGTGAACCTAGGAACCTTTGCATGCAAAGCATGGACTCTACAAGAGGCTTATCACCCTTTGGAAGAAGGGGAGGGGGGATAAAGAATTATATCAGGTAAGGCTGTGCTTTTTAAAAAAAAAACGCGCACACACACAATCACAACATTATCTTGTGTGGTAAAGACACTCATCAATCTCTTCTGCCTTGGCTACTGTAGTCATGGTAGTGATGAATATCAGGTACCCACCCAGCCAGAAAGAATACTGTGAGGACTGTTTTGTTACATGGGAAGAATGGTGGGCCATGATGAGAGACTGTGAACTAAATTATTGGTTGAGAATGTGGTCATTTATAAATATCAAATCTGTCAAAAATATGGGATCAGCAAAGAGAAATCTGCATATCTATAGCTAGCATATATATGCATATTTAGTTTGCATTTTTATAAGGCACTTCAATTTCTTATTGTATTTGTAACCCCTGCCTTCTGAGGTAATTAGTGAGATGTCACATCATATGTTGTGACTGTTGCCAGGAAGTCAAAAGGCATGACCATCTTTTTGCGAGGACACTTGGATGCACATTGCTGATGTACATTTCAAAATTTGCAGAGTGAGCGACAGAGCTCACCACCAGCCATCATCCATGTATTTATTCTACACATAGAAAAAAGCCCTAATGACTGAATTAGACTGTCTTGGAAGCATTGACTTGAAAAGACCTGATTTGCCAGCTTATTGTTGAATTGAGTTAATTAAAGAAGTTTTGATGGATTAAACATTGTTCCAACCAATTGGGCAGCAAATTTATATATATATATAATATATATAAGGATTTCTCTGTACATTGACTTTGAAACATGCACTACAGCAGGAATTAATGTTTTAAAGAAACATTCTAACACCATGCAACTATGAACGCCTCCTGTATCTGCTCCATAAAACAGAACAGACAACTTTTATCAATGTCCGTGCCACCAAAAAGAAAAAACTCAAAAGGGATATTCTAAGATATCATCTTCCTCTTATTCCATCCAATTTAATAACACAGTGTTCTATACATAAAGAAATATTTTCATGTACTACAAGAGCAAAAGCTAACCACAAGAAAAAGAAAAACAGGAGATTCAAAGGAGTTACTCCAAAAACTTCCACATGTATAACAAGATCACCTGACATAACTTACAGAAATGACTCCACAACAATAATAGATCTCACTCCAGGCAAAATGTAACCTAATGAAATTAGGCTTCTATCCAAAGGCCTCAACTTCTGCCCAACACCTAGAGAGCACAATATAGCACAGATGAAATGTGACGTCAAAGCATTTGAAAGGAGATGTAGATTGACTGAATTTTTTTATGATGACTCTAAGAACAACATAGACCTCTACAATAGAGATCCTCTGCTACAGTTTCTGCCACCTAAAACTTGGACACCGAACATTAACAGGAATCCAGTCCTAGAAACCTTTCTCTTATCAATAAACAGAGTCGTCAACAACCACACACCAACTCCTACTCACAACAGCCTTTCAAAAGAAGAAAGAATAGCCCTAAGAAACCTTCAGATGAGAAGGGATATTGTCATCAAGCCTGCAAATAGGGGTGGTGCTGTTGTGGTACTTAACACTACAGACTATATAGCAGAAGGTCAAAGACAACTAAAGGATGAAGCAACATATAGATTTCTTGACAAAGACATCACCACAGATCTCAATACTTGTATCATTACATCTATACAAAACCTTACAAGTAGGAAACTTCTTAAAGAGGAAACTGCTGATCTCCTTGTTAATCCAAATTCCACCCCTGGAAGGTTTTACATGCTGCCTAAAATCCACAAAGCCAACAATCCTGGCCACCCAATTGTCTGAGGTAACAACACAGCTACTGAAAAGATTTCTCTGTATATTGACTTAAATTTACAAAACCTGGTGTAAAACCTCCCATCATATATCAAAGACACCAAGGACTTCTTGCTTAAAATTGAGTCTTTAAACAAGCAGTATCAATTCCACAACAATACTATACTAGCTACTTTAGATGTCACATCTCTTTACACCAATATACCACATAATGTTGGGATTCAGGCTTTAAATGAGTTCCTTAACACCAGAGATATGAACAATCCTCCAACAGAGGTTCTCACAACTTTAGCTATGCTAGTCCTGACTTGTAACAACATTACATTCAATGGAGAACACTACCTGCAACTACAAGGCACAGCTATGGGGACTCACATGGCTCCATCATATGCGAATCTCTTTATGGGTAAACTGGAACAGGAGATCTTCAAAAAGGCACTCAACAAACCACTTATATGGTGGCGATACATTGACGACATCTTTATGGTCTGGACAAATGGTAAAGAGAGTTTGGAACAATTTAAAAATTACATCAACTCTATCCATCCATCTATTAAGTTTACATTTAATAGTACAAATGACAATCCACACATCCCTTTTCTGGATGTCCTCCTTACCATTGAAAACAACAAAATAGCCACTGATCTCTACAGCAAACCCACTGATGCCCACACCTATTTAAACTGGAAATCCTGCCATCCTAGGCATATAAAGAAGAACATTGTGTATAGCTTAGCTCTGAGAATCAAACTTATTTGCAACACTGAAGATAAATACTAGAGAAGGATCAGTGAACTTAAAGAACACCTTCTTTGAAGAGGATATTCACCACATATTATGAATTGCATCATCCACCGAGCCTCCATTCTGTCCAGAGAAAACCTCCTCCATCATACTGAGGTGTCAAAGAGCAGAGAGCAACGGATTCCATTTGTGGTAGATTTCCATCCAGCATCTCCTAACTATCACCGAGCAATCAAGGAGAGCTACCCATTGCTGGCAAACTCTGGACATCTTACCAGAGCCATCAGCAGGCCTCCTGTTATAGCATTTTGCCAACCTCCTAATTTGCGCAGACTGTTGGTGAGAGCTGTGCTTAAGCCACCTATCACCAATCCAGGGTCTCATCCTTGTAACTCCAAACGCTGTATCACCTGTGTGTACCACAGGGAGACAACCACTTTTACAAGCACTAGGACAGGCAGGACATATTACATCAAACAACATCACCTGCAGGTCCTGCAATATAGTTTACATCATTGAGTGCAAAAGACCAGGATGTCATATCCAATATGTAGGAAAGACCACAACTGACCTACGCACGTGCTTCAGGAACCACAAGTTGGCAATCTTGACAAAAAAAGGGGAGCAACCAGTTGCAAAGCATTTTAACATCGAGGGTCACAGCCTGTTGGACTTTTCCATTACAGCGATAGAGATGCCAGCAGATCCAGCAGCATTGACCAAAAGGGAGAACTTTTGGATATACTCTCTGGACACATTGGCACCACATGGCCAGAACCTGGAGGACAGTACCACCACTACTTAGCTTCTGCAAATGAAGCCCCTCTGAGCATTCCATCCTCAAAGCTCTATAACTGCCACCTTGGTAACAGCATTTGTATGTTAGCAACTGATGAAGGCGGAAGCTGAAACATTTTGTTAATATAATAAAAACCTCTGTTTGGTTAATCACAATTACGTCCATATATATATATATATATATTATATATATATATATATATAATACAATTAGAGATGCCAAATATCCTAGAGATTATGCTTGCTAACTGACATACCCTTATGTCCTTTAAAAGCAACATACTTTTTTTGCTTCAGAAGTATTATGAAAAAGGAAAATCTCATGTTAAGGATCATTAGGAAAGCAATTGAAAATAAAACTGCCAATATCATAATGCCTTTATACAAATCTATTGTATGACTGTATCTGGAATATTATGTACAGTTCTGGTGGCCATATCTCAAAAAAATATATTGTAGAGCTGGAAAAGGTCCAGAAAAGGGCAACCGAAAATGATCAAGGGACTGGAGCAACTCTCCTATGAGGAAAGGTTACATTTGTGGCTTTTCAGTTTACAAAAAAGGTATAGGAAGTGGTGGGGACACGATAGAGGTACATAAATCCTGAAAAGACCAATGTGTTATGTGTTCTATGTTCTTGAGTCTGATATCTGAGGAGGATGGCCTGTTCTGGATGGGTTTGCATTGCCCTGGAAGAAGCAAGTCTGTAGTTTATGGGTGTTCATGAACCTAACACTGTAACTGGAGGCTCAGGTAGCCTCATTTGGTGGTTCACCAGCTATGGGCCCTCTTAGATAGAGATGAGTTGTCCACTATACTCCATGCTCTGGTAACCTCCACATTGGATTATTGCAATGTGCTCTACATGGGGCTGCCCTTGAAGACAATTTGGAAACTTCAACTGGCCCAAAATACAGCAGCCATATTACTGGCTGGGGTTCCATTTAGATCTCATGTAACCAGTTTTAAAACAGCTGCACTGGTTACCAGTTTGTTTTGGGGCAATTCAAAGTGCTCACATTAGTGTTGAAAGCCCTAAATGGCTTTGGCTCCAAATATCTGAAAGCCCATCTTCATCATTACCAACCTTCTCAGGCATTAAGATCTGCAGAGGGATCTCTCTTGGTAGTTCTGCTACCCTCGGAAGTGTGGGGAATGGTGGCCTGGAGAGGGCTTTCCTCTGTGGCAGCCCCTAAATTATGGCATTCCTTCCTTTCCAGAGGTGTGTCTAGTGTCTTCACTCTACAGCTTTTGCCCTATGCAGAAGACACACCACTTTGAGAATTAAGGTGTTTTGTTTTCTAGGGCCCATCTCTTTGCTATCTCTTTGCTGAATCTATACGGATCTGTTCTATTTGGAACAGTAGTGTTTTATAACTGTAATGGCTTTATTTGTTCTTGTCCTTGATTATTCTGTGGCTCTAACCTGCCCTGGGACCTTGTGGCAAAGGATGGCTAAGAAATATAAAATAAATAAATGCTTGACTAGATGGGCCTTTGGTTTGATCCAGCAAAGCTCTTGTGTTCTGAAATGATACATTAATCAAGCAACTAAAACACTATTGATCAACAAAGATATCTTTAAATAAGAGACAGCCCTAATTTTATATTATTTTTCCATGCTCAGAATGAGACCATTACATTGTTGACAAAGAAGGGTTTTTTCTCCAGGCCAGAACAACCAGCAACACTCTGCTTCATTGTTTTCTTTCTCTGTCTCCTTTGTGTCTCTTGTAGAGTGTCTCTGACCAATCTGATTCTTCTTTCAAATGCCAATTGGCCCTTAGCACTAAACATAGACAATATCAATACCCCAAACCTTATATCAGATTGGCTAGTAATAAGCCAAACAGTTTCCCAAAAAATGGGAAATAGACTTATTTTCCTGCCACTCATGTGGCTTCCTAACTTCCCCAGGCAGAACCCCCAAACCTCTGGTTAAAATCCAAGACAGAGAAGAATTCTGGGTCTCCTAGGTTATATTTGGGCCCAAATACAACAAGCTTTGCCAACATCTCTACTTAGCGCCAGTATATCTTATTTCGAAACTGGGCTCATCTACACAATGGTTTACTGTGTGTTTGGTGCTACTTACATCTCCTTTAAATTGCATGGAAAAAATGATATTACCGGCAAATGGAAGGATCACACAGTTTCTCCCCTGTAAATCTGTACTAACCCAATCTACTGATGATATGAAAAGAGAAGAAAAAAGTCTTCACTCCCTTTCTCTAGTGCTTGCAGACATTTTGCTCTGATGCTTTTATGTGGGTGTGTCAGTCGTTCCCCTATCCACACCCAGTCCCTCCTTCTTCCTTCATTTTATTTCCTGCAGGCTGACAAGCAATTTCCGGTTGCTCTCCTCCATTCTGCTGGCCTTTTTTAAGTTGCTGCAAATGGTGCCTTTATTTACTTTCCCCCCTAACTTGTGTGCAAAAGCATAACACTGCTCAAACCAAGATTTGTATTTTAGCTGTATCCTACCAGGAAAAACATAGATATTTGCATTTCTGTTTTTTTTATTTATTTATTTAAAGGAACCTACCACAGCTGGTAGAACAGAGTGAGCATGCTTGGTCACCTAGCAACCAGAGGGAGTGGAACTATATAATTAGAGGGCAGGGCCACAAGAAAAAAGCAAGACTAATCCTTCCTAGAGGAACGTCTGCTTGTGTGAATGGGAAAAAGTAATTGACAGCTAAGTTTTGAGCAAGAACTGCAGACAATGCAAATGAAAAATGAAGGTGAATGAAGTGTTTCCTACGAAGAAATGTTCCCATGTAGATGAGCCCACTAACTTTGTCCCCGAGGTACTTGATTTCTTGCTTGACTCTTTTCTTCATTTTACTTGCTCTGGCCTTGTAAACATACATGCACTTAATTTTTTTTCTTTGACTTTATTACTATTTAGAACATAAAAAAAGGTAATTTTGGGGAGGTAAAATGTGGTAGTGTGTTCAGTATAGAGATGATCACTAACTTCAAATATAATTTGAAAAGATGATTTAGATCAAAAAGTTAAAGCAGCTGAAAACACCCAAGAAGCTGTCTTGATTTAAATGAATGGTGGCTGCAGTGGTTTTGAGTTCTCTCTTCGATTATTGCATTTGACAGGTCAAAATCTCCATAGACCAGCATAACTTTGTTGCTCCTCTATCCCCTTTCTTTTGAACATTTATCGGCAGTTGAATTAGACATAGATTTTGCATTCTTGTATGGTGATTGAAACAACACTTGCTCAAATAGTATTTTCAAAGAAGCAGATTGAAAGAAATGCTGACCTCATTCAGTTTCCCATTTTCTGCTCACCATGCTAGGGGAGATAATTTAAACTTGTTGTTTCCAAGATTCATTTGGTGGTAGAATTGTCAATTGTGTGTGTGTTTTAATAGCTGTGCAACAGGCAAAAACTGAAGTAGCTTTTTGTTGCATGTGATGTGGAAAGGGGGAAGTCCCGTTGCACCATGTGCTAGTACTTTTATTTAGCTGAATACTGCCCATAAGTTTTCCAATATACCAGACTTCCCTATAACAGTGGGTTTAAAAAGAAGCATATCATGCCCAGCCCCACCAGTAGCCCACTGGTAAAGCTCCTACTGGGAGAAAGGGTGGGATATAAATCAAACAAATAAACAAACAAACAAATAAAGCAGAAGCTAAGGTGAAGGTGGAAATAAATGAACAATTGGAAGCAAGTGATGATCCTGAGGAGCAGAAAGGTACACGTCCTCTGCAATCTCATCGTGGTGGGGAACCACCCCCACAAGAAAGGTATTGGTTGCATGTGGTTTAATTTGTACACCTGGGCTGAAGTGCAAATTTATTCTGTTTTAAAATCTCTTTTTGCATCAATGTCATTCCTGCCATAGAGGGAAAGGGTTTGCTATATCCCTCTACCTGGAAGAGACTTATACATGTTTGTGTCTCCCAAGTGGGGGTGGTTGAAGGAACCACAAAGGCAGCCATGCCCAATAGGAGGAGAGATGCCAGCCAGGTATTTAGGACAGGATAGCATCCTCTTCCACTTTTCTTCCTGCCAGCAGCTCCCCTCCCTCTTTCCCTCCCTCTGTAGTTTGTGCTCGACTAGTCACCATTTTGGGGGCTCATTATGAAGTTTTTAGGGAGCCCCAATCTGCAATTAAAGTCTCCTCATTTTCCCTACTCCATACTGCAGAGAAATTTATTTTCATTCGATGGCTGGGAGAGCAATTTATTCTGATTTGGTCTCATTGGCTTATATGGTCCAGTTTAGCTGGATTGGCATCCAGTATGGGCAGGTAACTGAAAGTAAGGCTGATTTTGTAGCCACTCTGAGGTGACTGTGGTTTAATGGAGGCACTCTGAGTCATCACATACAAACTGAGGTTTGAGGTTACTCTGGGGTGCCCTTAGTGCCTGGCGTGTGCACCTTGGTGAACATTGGGATAGCAAGGCCAGGGTGCACACGTCTTATAGACATCCAGGGTTCACTTAGAAAGGGGGGAGGAGTTTCTCCCAACCCTGGAGCCAAAAATGAATTTGTTGCATGCCCAGAGGATGAAAGGGCATGTCCCTCAAAGACGTACAGCCACCTAGAACAACCTTCCCATACTAGCTTGATTGGCTTATTTGCAGACTTGATTTTCTAACTGTTATATATAACCTTTTCCCCAAATATATTGCCTCAAGTCTTCTTTCAGGAGGGTATATGAGCAAAACTAGTTTGTAAAAAAATGCATTAAGTCACTGAAAGAAATGAAATATCTCTGGATTGTGGCTGAAGTCATCCCTTCAACACTAAGATCAGTACACAGAGTGCACTAAGTGCATGCTGAATTTTAGTGTGTACACAGTTGTTGTCCTTATACACCAGGTTTTCCCTTTTCCCTACCCTTCCAGTCAAGTCTGGTGTTGCACCTGGAAAATTGGTAGATACATTTGGGTGAGGTTTGCCCCTCACGCTTGTCCAATCAGCTTTCACTTATACAGGACAGTCTGGCATGATCAAGCTCTACGTCTGAGATTGAGCATCCCTTTCTACATTTTGATCTGACATTTAGGAACAGCACCTGCAGACTTTTAATGTGACTGCTCCAAACTTCTTTATAGACTTGACCCTTCACTGCAGAGAGAGGTTTGCGAAATGACCAAGAGTTAAGAAGATTCTCTACCCGTTCCTGCCTAACCTGTGGGCTGCTATAAACTCATTTTGACAGCCAATCCAATTCCAGTGAGTAATAATTGACAGAGAGAAAACACACATGGTTTGGTCTACCTTCACAGGCAGTAGATTGGAAACAACAGCAATTGAAGCCACACTTCCCAGTATGTGAATTCTCTTTTACCACTACTGGGCAAGAAACAAACTGTCATGAAACCAACAAGGTGCATCATCAGTGGGTTTAAGGGGGTTGAGCTAAGCGCATGGAACTACTGTTATTGCTTCTATGGATGTAAGGGAGTGAGGTCAAAGGTAAATGAAATGCAAATAGAAAAACAAAAGACAGTGATGATTTCCTAGATGCAATACCTTATCAACCACAACAAGATTCCTGTGAGTAAGGCAGAAAGCTCAGCATCCCACAACCAATAAGGATTCCTAACCAAAAAACAAAACTAAAAAATTCCTGGGAGTCAGTCAGCCAAGGTCACAGAAATCCCTATGCAGCACAAGCTGACCCGGGAGCTGCAGTTAGTGCAGAATGCTGCAGCATGATTGCTGATGTGTGAGACCCTGTCAGCACATAACCTCTCCTCTGAACTCTGTACTGGTTGCCGATTTGCTACCAGATGAAATTCAAGCCAGACCAAATGCAAAGTGCCCTTTCTATGTTACAAGTGCCACATAGTACTTGTTTTGCTCTTATAAGAAATCGATCCTGTAGTGTGGCAGCTCTGGATCTTCCTGCCTATTGACATTAGGAAGGTGCCTTCATTGCACTGTTTTCAACATCTGCTAAACCACAGCTGGCCAAACCTACTGACTCCTTCATTGTGCTTGCTGTTCTCCAAGTGTAGCAGCAAAGGCTCGAAGGCTAAAATTGTCATTCAGCTGCCTGCCAGCCAGCAGCAGTTCTGCTGCTGCTACCTACCTGTGTAAAAGTTATTCCAGCTTCTGATATATCCAATCCAGTTTTAGTCTCCTGTTATTCATTAAAAACAGTAGTTCTTGGAAGAAGGCTTTCTTTTGGCAACCAGCCAGCCCTCATATCTAAGTTCAAGCAGTTACCTAGAGCCTCTAGAGCAGCCTTTCCCAACCAGTGTGCCTCCAGATGTTGTTGGACTACAACTCCCATCAGCCTCAGCCAGCATTGCCAATGGTCCGGAAAGATGGGAATTGTGGTCCAACAACATCTGGAGACACAGTGGTTGGGAAAGGCTGCTCTAGAGTGACTTTGCAAAACATACGTTATTTTAAAAAACATGTTTTAAGCCAAAGTTGGAACAAAAGTAACAGCAAATGTAAGATTTGTGAGCCATGCTAATTAATACAGGCTTTCACTCGATTGCCTAGATGCTTGTGTTGTGTGAATTGTGATTTAATTTCAAAAGCAAACCTTTAATTCTTATAACAAGAACAGGAAAGCTTAATCTTCAATCGATGACTGATAGAAACAGAACAGGCCTGTCATGAGCTGCATTGAAATTCACCAAAATAAAAATATTGCCCACTTTCAAATTTAGGAGGGGAGTGAAGCATGGACAATTTGGGGGTGAGGGGATTATTTTACATTATGCTTATAGTGGGCAGCATATTCATAATCATAGCATCTTTTCATCTATTGGTATTCTGAGGAGAGTGGGAAATGGTGGTTGTCAACAGACATATTCCCAGAAGAACTCTGTTTTCAGTGCTGCTGCCATACAACTAGCTAAAATTGCATCCATCTGAGGCACATCAGTTAATTTATTTTTTCCAAAGGAAATTGCCACCACCTGCAAATTTCAGTACTGCCCAAACTTAAGTGTTTGAATAATATGGACATTCTTCTGATTTCACTGAGATATACAGAATGATTCATGTCACCAACTTAGTGTCTCATGAAGGAGAGGTATCTGGAAGTATTATTATTATTATTATTATTATTATTATTATAGATTTATTTGTACCCCGCCTTTTGGCCAGAAGGCCCTCAAGGCGGCTTACAAGTACATCAGTATACGGAATACAATTCAAAACCAAGTAACATCATTAAAAAAGCAACAACAACAACTATCAGAAAATGTACAATGTACCATGTACAATGTATACAATACAGTAACTAGATATAAAATAAGGTAATTCCCACATCATATCATAGCAGTTATCAGAAAACAAAAACAAAACAAAACAAAGCAGTAAGAACAAAGAATCTTCCATGGTCTTCTTCTCCAAGGCAACCCCAAGATGACTCCAAGTTAGTGTCGCACTTTGTGTGACGCCGAGGCGCTGCCTCAGGCAGCCTCTCTCCTCCATATACCTGGAGCAGATAAAAAACAGGATGGCAGAGTTGTAGAGTAAGTGGCCACAGCTGCAGCAGCACACAGAGTCCTTCCAAACAGAGTCCTTCACACACTGTATGCGTATGCTAGGGGTATACCAAAATAGCCACCCTCTATTTGCCACCCAGTTTACAGGTGGGTTGAATTTGTGGAGGGCATCATTTCTTAGTCACTGAAACGATTCCACTTTATCACCCACAAATAGATGAAATGTCCTGCCCAAATTGAACCCACCTGTGAAATGGGTGGCAAATCAGGGGTGGCTATTTTAGTTTACCCTTAGCATAGGCATACTTCCAGACACCTCTCCTTTATAAGACACTCAGATAGTGACATGAACCATTCTGTACATCTCAGCAAAAGCAGAAGACCATCTATTTTATCTAAACCTGTTAAGGAAAAGTTTTGTAACCTGCCATGATTTTAGCAATAACAGGGTAAATGGTGGAAGCCAATAAAAATGTAGAGTATGCTGGTTGACTTGAGAAGTTGGCAGCAAACACACATTGCTTTTGACAGATGTATCTTGAGAAACGTGCTCTTGGATTGTGGCATTGATTTAAACTGGTGATGAACTAGGATAGCTGACAAACATTGTGAGGCTGATCTTGTCTATTCTGATTCATTTTATAAAGACTGGCATATATGCATTTAAAAGAGGCTTCCTGTTGAAGGTTTTCCCTCCTGTTCCTCCACAAGAAAACTGTCATTTCAAGAACAATTTACCCAGCAACAGTTTCCTATAAATTGTGCTTTAAACAAGAAAATATAAGTATACCACAGAACACATTTCACAAAGCAAATAAAAAAACCCTGATGCAGTGAAAGCAAGATTGCCTTAATGAGTATTTCTGCAACTGCATGTGGAAAGATTGGCTACAAGTAAATAGAAGGTAATTACTAGCAAAGTATGTTTTGTTTTCTTCAGCTTTGGAAAGAGTTTATATAGGAGTGGATGGATACAGATTGTGAGTGACCCATCACAAACATTGTGGGTTGGATTTGCAATTGGTGAAGTTCTGCTCATGTTGGAGGAAGGAGGAAACATTTTTTTCTAATTCTTCCTTGTCCCAGCAGCCTCCTGTGACCCTTGAAAATCTGCTCTGAGAGATGATGGGGGGGGGAGAGGCTGAAGTGTATTTGGCAAAAATCACCAAACTTTCTCCAGCAGGGATCCTCCACTAGATCTCACTCTCTTCCATGTTCTTGGAACAGCCAGTCTGGATCCAACCCTGCATGTGAATTTTTACACCATTATCAATGGATTCAATGTCAGCTGTGAAACCCAACATGTAAAGAACATCCAGGGTTCAGGTGTGTGTGTGGGGGGGTGTATTCCAGCTCCTCTACTGGAGACTGGCTTCACAGCTTGTTTCTAACTTCTTCCCCATTTTATAATCTAATCCAAGGGCTCATTTTTACATTCCTTGCTTTTGTCGTGTTGCCCTAATCAACATAATGTGCTCCAGTGTGAGGGAAACACCCCAATGACCATTCCCAATGGCTTACCAATGCAAAATAACATTGGGGACAAAATGATACCCCGTGGCACCCCACCACACAATTGCCAGGAGGCTGGACAATCATCCAGTGCTATTTTCTGAAACTGACCCTCGAGATAGGATTGGGACCACTGTTAAATAGTGCCTTTGATACCCATCTCACCAAGTCGGCCGAGAAGGATATCATGGTCAATGGGATTAAAAGCCACTAAGAGATCAAGTAAGAATAACAGGATTGCAGTCTGTGATGTTCCTGTAAGTTAGCATATGTAAATATGGTAAGTGCGGGTCTATTGGGTGATGTATGGTAATTGACTGAGAGAGAAAGGGGGAGTACATGGGTGAGAAGCTGAAGTGTGCTGGATGATGATTGGCTGAGTGGCTGGCTGGCTGAAGGTATAAATGGAGGTTTGTGAGTGATGAAGGGGGGTCGGTTGGAAGGTGGGAGAAAGAGTCGGTTAGAGAGAGGTTGTTGAGTTGGTTGGCAGAGTTCTGAGGGAAGTTTGGATTGGATTTGGCTGATATTTAAAGAGGATATATATGAACAGAAACCTAAAGAGTAACCACATATGAAACCATACAAACCTCCACACATCTTCATACAAACCCTGTGAGGTAGGCTAAGCTGAGAGCTTCATGGCCCAGCAGGGATTTGATCCTGGAGTGTTCCAACCTCACTGAATCTCATATAGAGTGGTTAACTGGTTAGTGCGTGGCGTGGGTGTGTTCTTGTCCAGAGACATTAGCCCTCCCTAACATGCTACAGAGGGACAGTCTGTGTGACCGGGGCTTAATCTGAGTCAGTGCTCAACCCCTAAACCACTTTTCCATGACAGTGCTCAGCTATGGCAGTAGTGAAGCAAAGTACCTCTGAGGGTGTGCAGAGTGCATTTCTTTTGCTGCTAAGTGATTATAGCCACCCTCAGCCATACATTAAGAACTAGGCCAAAGGGCATCCTGGTCAGAGGGTATAAGCTTTCCAACATGCTCAAAACCTTGGCGCCTCTCGTTATAGAAATAAAACCCACTGTGCTTGAACATAAACAGTCCTTTTTAAAACAGGAGGTGGCTTGAGAGAGAGATTTCGCTTGCCGTGGTGTGGGCACACACATGCACACTTCTTTCTTCCTACTGTCACTTCTGACAGAGCTGGCAGTAGGTGAACATAAAGCCAAAAGCAAGCTGGACACCCTTCTTTTCTCTCTTTCTCTCACCCTCTTTTCTTTATCACCTCACATTTGTCTGTCCTTCCCTAATAAAGGCCATGTCAAGTTACTGAACTGTAGAGAACTGCTAAGGATACACAACAGCTTTTGCAAAACTGAGTTTATTATGGAAACCTGATTCTTAGCTGATCTTTTGCCACTGGTCCTTGAACTCATTGGAGCCGGTGAATGTCACCTGGCAATTTACGGTGTGGCAGAGATTACCTCCTTGCATCCAACTACAGAGCCAGAAACTTCAGCAAAGCACCCATGAGATTTATCCCAATCTACTTTCTGCCCACCTGGTCCTGCCCTGTAGCTAGCGGGGGGCAAATGGGTGCACTGCCCTCCCCTAGAGCTATGTTTTTCTCCCCACCCCCACTCCATTTTTTTAAAAAAATGTGTTTTTAATTTGTGACATGACAGTCTCCATTTAAATAATGACAGCTTGTTTTAAGAACAGGAGCAATTTAAGAATAGGACCCTCTGAAAAATTCAGTGAATAAGGTAGAGCGAGTGCACAACAAAAGCTTCATCTAGAAGAGCCCCCCAAACTATGCTCATTGAAGACTTTTCCCTGACTGAGGGTGGATTTTTCATTATCACAATCACCCTATAATTAAGGGATCCTGAAAAAAAGCTTATATAGTAACATGGCCATTGAGGAATTAAATATTAGAACTTTGTATTATGGGTTGAGAGCCAGTATGGTGTAGTGGTTAGAGTATTGGACTAAAACCTGGGAGACCAGGGTTCGAATCCCCACACAGTCATGAAGCTTCCTGGGTGACCTTGGGCCAGTCACTGCCTCTCAGACTCAGAGGAAGGCAATAGTAAACCACCTCTGTCTGAATACTGCTTACCATGAAGACCCTATCTGGGATCAACTTGAAGGCAGTCCATTTCCATTTTGCATCACCCTAAGCTTGTGAGAAAGAATGACCTTGTCACTTCAGATGGACTTAGGAACACCCTATTTTAGGTAAGATTTCTATTTTAATCTCCAATCAGAGAATTTTTTTTGAATGGTATGCTCCAAGCAACTGTGGTTGATACAATGTATCATGTTTAATGATGTCACTAGGGCCCGCCCCGTGACGTCACCAGGGCCTGCCCCGTGACATCACCAGGGCCCGCCCCGTGACATCACCAGGGCCCGCCCCCATTTTCTCAGGTTTTTGAATGGTTCCGACCTGGCAACCCTACTTTAAAGGGCAATACCCTGTCTTTCCTGGCCTTTACTACAACAGGCAACATATTCTAATCCACACTGTGTTATGCTGCCAGCAGGACCTTTATCATAGGTCTAAATTCTTATACACTTCAGGATGTGAGGATATGTGTGAACTTTAATATTATACTGTATTACTCTTCTTCTCTTCAGTAACTGAGCATTAGGCATGGAATGATGAAAGCAAAAAAGACTTTTATTAATACATTTTATAAATATTACACAATCAGAAGTCACAATTCTATTCTAAATCTGAACCTAAATCTATTCTAAATCTGAACCTAATCCTACCCTAACTCTAACTACCTCTAAACCAGATTCTAATTGTCACTAAACCCTATTCTCCCTATCTCATGTCAAATCCTCTCAAAATCAATTCCCTATCAAACTCCAAACCAATACCCTATCTGAATCCTCTCTATATATCACACTCCCCCTCCTCTCTCTCAACCAGTCACCGTTAATACATAATTACTCCCTCCCTGACTCACTCATTCAACCAAGCACTACTTACCATAAACAACATACATGTAAATGTAAGAAACCACACAATCACCTCTTTTAGGGCAGACGGGACCACTCCCTCCCCCAAAGGCACATTGATCACACCCTGGATCCTCTCGGTCATACACCCTTGGCAAGCTTTAAGAGCCAAGAGGGTTAAGGAGACATGTTCCTGGTAGCATCCTTGCAAGCAGCTTGTCCACGTCATTAAACCTCATGAACTGAAACTGAACCTAAGAAGTTGCAGCAGCTGTTGCACTGGACACCTCACTGGAGACTGCAGTGAACATGGATGTGATGTCAAGATTGCTAAGGAGGTGAGTGACTTTACCCTCAAGATGACTTGCAAACAATTCACAGTGGACTTCTGAAGGGTCTAAAATTCAGCTCCCTGGATCAGATGTTAACAGACCCCGGACCTTATGAAAACGCTCCACTGAACAGCTACTTGAGGATGCAATTAAGACAGAGAAGTGGGCCTTATTTGCTGCCCTGACCACAACATAGTAGGCCCATCTTGCTTAGTATTGTGTATGCTGACTGGCAGCAACTGTCCAGGGTTTCTGTGAGGCCATTTCCAACCCTGCCTGGAAATTCTGGGGATTGAAAGTGGGTCCTTACACATGCAAAGCAGGTGCTTTATTACTGAGCTACCGCCAACTGGACCTGTTAACTTGTGAAGCATGCTGTCTCCCAAGTGAAAAAAAACTGGGTTAACAAGGCTGATGAAGTCTACTGATTAGTATCACTTCTTGCTTATCCATGGGGAAGTGAACTGTGCAACTATGAGTGTATATTTGATTACAAAGCTTTGGGAAGGAAGATGAAGGACTTTGGGGCTCAGGTACTGCTCTCATTGATTTTTTCTGTAAAAGGTACAATAGAAACAGGTGTGTTTTCACAACAGGATGCCTCGGAATGCAGTCCCATTACTTTTTTTGTGGGTACCCCCTCCTGGTCACCTCCTAGAGTCCCTTTGTCCCTACAGTCAATCAAGTTGCACAGTTCCCAAGTGCCCAGTGCATGCATTTCCTGGTTATCTTGGGGGAGATGGGCCTTGAATCCAGCAAGGTGAGCAGTTAATACAGCCATTAAGCAGTCAGCACACTGATTGGCCCCTACCATTTGTTGTTGTGGGGAAGAGAGAATCATGAGGACCTGAGAAATAAAAGTTGAAATAGAGAGGAGGGTGGACAGCCAAGCCCAGCTACTTACTTTTTCATGATCACTGCAAGCTCAGGCTGCCAGGTAGCAGCAAGCTTTGGGGGAGAGACTGGGGCTTGCTTTTAAACAAGTTGTGAAGGAAAGTATGGAGCAGTGGATGGGTCCCTGCATGCTGAAGATGCTGTTGTCTGCCAGCAAGTGTTTCCTTTCCTTTGCCCCAGGGAGAAGTTTTCTGAAGGGGGGATGTTCAAGTAGTGTGTGTGTGTGTGTGAGAGAGAGAGAGAGAGGGAGGGAGGGAGAGAGGGAGGGAGGGAGCTTTTGTTCAATGGCAACTTACTCCTAAGTAAATGTGCCTTGGATGACAGCCTTACAACCCATTCCTATGTATGCTTACTAAGAAAAGTCCCACTGTTCAGTAGGGCTTACTACCAGATGGTAACTCAGTAACAACTGTAGGAAGATCATCAGAAAACTCTGCCAATGCCAGGTGACTGATCTTTTTTGGGGGGGGGGAGCTTCACTCTAAAGTGTTGCCCACAGCCATGCCAGTTCCAAACACAGCTTAGAAGATTACTTTTTAAAAGTAATAAATTACATTTACAATTACATGGCCCAAAAAGTAGTAATTACTGTTACAATTACAATTGCTCTGAAAATAACTGATTACTTTACTTTTTCTCAAAAGTAATCACTACAATTACATTTCAGTTACTTTTTTTAATAAACACCTACAATGTGCTGGCCTTGACTGCTGCACATCTAAGTAGTATAAAACAACATTAAAATTAAGCGCACACACAGAGAGGGTAGTAGAATAATGTGAAGTGTGCCTCCATCACTTCCCTATCTTGCAAGATCCCCCCAGACAGAGTGGAAGTAAGCAGGTCAATAGCACAATTTTAAAAAATCCTATTAGCATAATATTTGCTCACTGAATAACCCTGCCTGGGCCAGTCTAACCTATTAGCTCACAGGGTTGTTGTGAGAATAAAATGAAGGGGGGGGAACCATGTACAATGAATTGAGGTAGGATTTGAAGATGATGATCATAGAATCATAGAATAGTACAGTTGGAAGGGGCCTACACTTGCACAAGTGTATAGAACACAGCTTGTACCTTAGTTCAGTGCAATGTGTGAACAAGCTTTCAAAGTTATTGTTTTACATGGCAAACAAGACCAATGAATGGCTTTTAATCTAGGACAAGCTTCCCCAACCTGGTGTCTTCCAAATGTCATTGGACTCCCAACTCCCATCAGCCCCAGCGAAAGAATGACCAATGGTCAGGGACGATGGCAGTTAGAATTCCAAAAAATCTGGAGGGTGTCAGATTGGGGAAAGATGATCTAGGATGATATACAGAGCTGTCTTACGCAAAGTCAGACCAAGTCAGACCATTGGTCCATCTAGCAACATACTGTTCACCCCATCTGGTCCAGCATCCTGTTCACACAGTGGCCAACCAGGATGGGGGAAGGCGGGTGAGGGTGTCAGACAAGGACTAGGAACAGCCAGGAAAAAAACCCCACTCATTGATGATACTAACTGGCCAGTCACTGTCTCTCTGGCTAACCTACCTCACAGGGCTGTTGAGAGGATAAGAGGCAGGAGGGTGAGCCATATATGCTGTCAAGCTTTTTGGAGTAAAGGTGAAACATAAATGCAATACATACACATTTTTAAATTATTAAATTATTATTAATTGTATTTATACGAATGTTTCTCAAAGTAACTTACAAAAGAAAGATAAGAGAAACGATGTAAGAAACATTCAAAATCAAATTATAAAAACACAGATTACCCCCCCTAAAATAAATATATTTTAAAAATTAAATTCCTACTCATCCCGCTAAAAAGATGGGTGCAATAATGCAACCTAACTAATTACCATCCAAATTAAGAGCCAACAGTTTGGGTGAACAAAAATGTTTTTCCTGGGGCCTCACAATAGAAAATCATGGTGCCAGGCATGTCTCCAAGGGCACAGCATTGCACAAATGGGGAGCCACCACTGAGAATGCCCACTCTCAAGCAACTACCCTTCCTTTGGAGGGGGCACAAGGACAATGGTCTCAGATGATGAGTGCAATGTCCAAGTTGGTTTGTGTGGGGTTTTCCCTTTTTTATTTGGGAGCAACTAAAACTGCCTCAGCTTCCTGGAGCTAAGAATGTGCAGGAGCTATTTTTGGAATTGATTCACTGGCAAAGAGGCGTCCCTGACTCAGAATCCATCTGCAAGGGTGCCTTGACAACCTAACCTTGGGATCTATCTGGAGCACACTAAGCATTCTGGGAGCAACTGATGCTGTGGCTGAAGCCAAGCTGGTGTGCACCTGGTCAGTCCCTGGGGCGGCAAACTACAAAGAGGATGCAAGTTTAATAAATATATCTTAAAACATTATTGAGATTTCAAATTCACTTTGCAAATATTTATTTTCCTTGGCCAAGCAGGCTCCCTGAACATAACCCAAGCCTGTATAGAAAAACATTAATCACCTGGCAGGTAGCTTGCAGACATTAGTCAGCACCAACAGTGACATCACTAGGGGGGTGCGGGAGGTGCAGACCGCACTGGGTGACACCATCTGAGGGGATGACACCCACAGCCGCCCCACCCCTAGGCACCAGGAAGCGGGGCAGTTGCAGGGACCCAGGGAAGCAGCAGCAGCAATGATGAAGGGCACACCAGAGAGGGGGAGAGAGAGAGATAAGCGAGCCCCCGCCCCCAGCCAATAAGCCACGAGGGCCCGCCCCCAGAGGAGAGGCAGTCTGCGGGGCCAATCGGCTGCACCCTCCCATTTTACCTTCGGCCTCCCTTCCCTTCCCCTCCGAGGCCGGCATCCACACCCCCTCCCAGTTCACTGGGGCCTGTTCGCCACTTCCCACCTGTCGAAATGCCACACGGCTTCAAGGCCAGAGACCATGTCTTCTCCAACATGAAGGGATACCCGCACTGGCCCCCCTGAGTAGGTCTGTGTGAGAGAGATTAAAAGAGCAGGGGGGGCAAGGAGGGAGGGAGAAAGAGCGCTCCTTGTCACCTGGCAACCATGCCCCTCCCTCTCTCCCTCCCACACTGGATGACACCAACCTTAGTGACGCCACTGAGCACCAAACACCTGGTGGGTTCTTTAATTCAAAGGCAAACTGCTTAGCTGTGGCCAGTTAAGAATTCCTCCCCCCCCCTTTAGGAAGCTATAGAACACTGGCCTCTCATCACACATACACGCCAAGGCATTTGCCTATGGAGTTCAAGGCATAAGAAGAGTATGCAGGATTAGACCAAATGTCTATCTGAGCCTTTGACAACCTGATGTCCTCCAGATGTTTTGGGCTACAGCTCCAATCAGCCCCAATCAGCACAGCTGGAGAGCATCTGGAGGGCACCAGTTTAGCAAAGATTAGTCTACCTAATCCACCATACTGTTCCCAACAGTAACCAGCCACCTGCATCCCATAAAGCCCACAAGCATAAATGAAGGGCACAACCTTCCCTGCTCTTCTCCTCCACCAACTGGCATTCAGAGGTAGACTGCCTCTGAATCTGGAGGCTCTACTTAAATATTTAACAACAGCTCTTAATAAACACCTCCTACATAAACACCTGTAATCTCCTGAAACATCTAAGCTAGCATCTGCCTTCACATCTGGTAACAGCAAGCTCCTCAAATTCTCTGCATAGCATGAAGGAGTATTTTGTCCTCAAATGTTTTTGCAGCCGTCCATGCCAAACTTCTTGTTTCAAAAGCCTGATTGGTCTTATAAAGACTTTTGGTCCATACATGTGAACAATACATGATCATTACTATCTAGACTTGTTAGTCGCTTGTTATCCAAAGGTCTCCAACAGACTTACAGTGCATTTAAAAATATTAATATAAGTACATAATACCATAAAAACAAAACAACCCCCATAACAGCCACAGGTAGCTTGGGTATTATTCATACAAAAAATGGACTAATCTGAAATGCAACAACCACAGTTAAGCTCAGTAGCAGGAAACTTCAGCCCCAGTGTGTTCAATATGGCCCTCCCGGCTTCCCTATCTAGCTCGTGGAACTTTCCTCAGGCCAGACCACACATCTCACTGATCCTCATCTGCATGTTCCTCAAGTGCCTTGAAGTGTGATGCCTCTTGCTTGTTTCCCTGAATAGAGATGTCCTTGCAGGAACATCTGGTTTGTGTGTGTGTGTGTGTGTGTGTGTGTGTGTGCAGGGGGAGAGAGCGGTGGTGGGGGACAGGTGTGAATGGGGGAGGGGCAAGCAGGTGTAGCTCCATTTGTTACAAAAAAAGTAAACATTTAAAAAAGTAAATTCAATTTGTAATAATTGTTTGAATAAAATGTACTTTTAATATCCCAAATGTGATAATTTTATGCCAAACCAACTTGTACATAATAACAATTTATGTTCTTGAAGTAACAAAGTGACTTTCAATCTGTAAGAAGTGCTAATATTGCATTTTTTTCCAATTTTCTGAAAATTTCAGTTTTTTTCAATGGCTTCAAAATTTCCTGAAATTTTACATGTCTACCTTGCAGTTTTCTAAAAAATATATAATTAAATATTCTGTCATCATACAGCAACCAAGGTAGTGTTTTGCTCCTTGCTGACTCTAAAAATGGGTCAGCTGAAACTCAAGAAAATGTAATCTGAATGTCAGCTAGTAGCTTGCAGTTTCTCTTAATACAAATCAGCATACAGTAAAAGATCACAAAAGGAATGAGTTCTTTAATAAACAGATCTGGTAAAAGTGAAGGGATGGCTGGGAAAGTAAAACTTTACACATGCGCTGCAGAGGCTTTTTTGTACCTGCTTCACTAAACATGAATCCTACCATAAAAACCTTCACTCTGATGATTTAGCTTTAGCTCCATGCTGAGTGCACAGTCTCAGAAATGAAATGTGTAGGAGCATTACCAAGTCGTGACATGAATTATTTGTCACATATTATTTTGAATAGTTTCTAAAATGTGTAAACAAATCGGAGCCACAGATCAGAATGAAGAATTTGGGTTTCCAGTTTGAAAATGAAGATTTTTGGGCATTAACACTTTGCTCTTAAGACACCATCACCTACTGGCCAATTTTCATATTTTACATATGAACTGTTGGGGAAGGGAGGGGTATTGGCTATCACAATACCAAAACAAAACAGAGGATCACATTCCGCTGTAAAAAAAATCTGCACATGACTGTTTCAAAGAACCAGCAGCAGCAACACTGAGCTTCAAAGCCTCTTGTTGAAATGAATGTCATCAGTCAGAATATACATATAAATGAACAAGGGAGGGTGGGGGCAGAAAGAATCTCATTTATAATCCACTAGCATTTTCTTAGACATTAATTAAAATTATCGGAAACACTTGAGATATAATTAAGACAAAAACAACAAATACTCAAACCCTGTAAAGATTATCTGTGAAATAATCCAAAGCAACCTGATGTGCATTGTTTAAGAAGTGTAAGGCAATGAAAGGCTTTAGAAGGTTATTGCCTTGCACAAAATATGAATGCCTTATATTGCTTTTGTTATGTGATTTACATTAATTTGAAATGTAAAACAAATGATACATTTCTCATTTGTAAATCCATAAGTGATAAACATGGGCCCAATAATTTGAATCAATATATGTAGCTTGCATGGTAATACAGCTATACATGTGAGTTGGTAATACAAATATAAATGACAGAAACCATGTTATGCTCTTTGAAATAACATATAATATTAGTTTCTGGGTAATAACACCAAAAGAGATCTATTTCACAGATGTCCTGATTGTGATCTTTCCATAGACTCCTGGGCTGCATTCAAATGGCAGTTTATTCCATTTCCCTGATGTTTCCTTACCTGATAATTTCTGCAATTTATTTGATCTTTCACATAACATAAAAGTCACTTCTGGAAATCTAGCAGAATCTAGTGAAAGTTTAATGCATATTTCTTTGTTATTTGGTTAAAAAAACCCACAAATTGCTGCAGAAATGTGGAAAACTGAATTTAAGATTAGAAAAGAGAACCAAAACTGACAGATCATTCCATCCCTAGTTACCACTCACTTCCCCTTCGCACATTGTTACAACACAGAAATTAAATGGCTACTTTCTCCACTTTTGTCAATATAAGCAACAAGGAATCTTTCCTGTAATATCCAGAAGAAGAATTCTTCATCCATGTGTTCCACAATAAAACCTAGGAACACAATTATAGAGCCACAAAAGTGGCTGTATACTATAGTCAGCATGGATTTTTTGCATTCCACAATGTTAAACTAAAAATGCCTGCCCATGCCATTCTGATGCTTCCCATAAGTTCATTTCAAAACAAAACCTTATAAAACTTATAGTCCTGAACTCAGAAACGCTTCCTTAACGACCCTCTCAATTTTCATAGCGATACACAAAACACTTGGAGAGAATCGAGAGTTCAAAATGTAAAAAGAGAGAAAAACAGACCTCTTTTGGACTTTTTCTGTCAGAGTTCTCATAATATGTTGAAATTCATTAAAAAAAATCAGCCATGTTCACAGAATACCTGTAATCCTGTTACTGACCTTGCCCCATACTCTGACCTTCATCTTCTGCAGTTTAAAAGTTAAAAAAATTGCCTGGCTGATTTTTAATTAATATAAGAAATTTTGCATTGAACTCAATGATAATGTCAGGCATGCTCAGTAAAACCAACTGTCAGTGTTCTAAAAGCCAGACTCACAGCTGCTGGGCTTGCCTAATCAGGGGGCCACACCCACACCAGACTTTGATCTCACTTGAGACAGTCATGTCTTCCCCCAAAGAATCCTGGGAAGTGTAGTTTGTGAAGGGTGCTGAAGCCTCCTATTCCCCTGACAGAGCTCCAGTGGCCAGAGTGGTATAACAGTCAGCCACTCTGATTGAAGCTCTGTGAGGGGAACAGGGCATCTCCTAGCAACTCTCAGCACCCTTCACAAACTACACTTCCCAGGATTCTTCGGGAGAAACCATGACTGTCTAAAGTGAAATAAAGGTCTGGTGTGGATGTGGCCAGGGACAGTTTTGGTTTAAATTTGGGTGGAAGGCTACATGTGCCTGCTGTAGAATAAAAAGGTGGGGAAAACCCTGAAAAAGTATAATACTGTTCACAATGTTTTCCTTTTGGAAAGGAAAGGGGCTTCCCCTCTGCCCAGTGCACACCCACCCAATCTCCTCCCCTCAATTTTACTGAAGTTTCCTATAGTAAATCATTCTCTTTGGCTTCTGTTTCTGTGAGTATGTGAAGTACAGCAATACTTTGCAACACTAAAAAAAGCTCCAAAAACAATTGTGGAATAATGGTACTGACTGTTCTGCACAATAGTTTCCAATGGTCATGAGGAGTGTCTCAGTTCGCACAAGATAGAACAGTGGGAGGTGAAATATATTTTAGCAAAATTCTAGGTGTGCTCTTTGTTTTTAACGGACCATGTTCACCTTTTCTTAAGTGAAGTAGTTTAAGCATAGCAGGCTGAAAACATGCATCTTGGGCAGGCCAAGTTTGTTCTCCCAACAGCTACAGTCATTGCTTACGTAGCAACATACTGTAATCCGTCTGATTTTACATCAAACTGCAGTTTCAGATTCAACTGTTAATGAACCCAAAATAGAAATAGACCATAACCTCCAGTTTGAAACACAAAAGGCTGTCTTCACTATCATATGAAATTGACCAATGAAAAGGCTTTGAAATTAATAAAAATAAATTTGACACAGATTTCTACGATGAATAATGAAATAGAATTTTCTAGATTAGATTCTCTGTAAAAACAGTAGTAACACAGAAATAAGCAAAGTAAGAACACCAACAATCATACAAAAATGTAATTATCTTTGGAGATGGCAGATGTTTTCACCACTCACCATATGCTCAGAGGCACAGGTTACCAAATTCTTCCAAGCTACATAGGAAGTGGATTGGACTGTGAAAGACCAACCCAAATTGTGTTTGCATTTTGACAAATTTGTAGAGTAGTCCAATATCTCAGAGAGGAGGTCAGGTCTCCTGCTCCCCTGGGACATTCACTATAGCTGTCCAATTTCCCTGCTTTTTAAAGTTTGATAGAAATATCTGGGCTATAGGTACATTCTTAAACCGCAAGGATTTTTTTGCCTGTTAGTGAATTATCTCCTGTTCCTTAATCACTGGCAAAAAGGTATGATGGGAAAGGAAAAGAAGGAAAAACATGGTGTTGTTTTTTTAAAAATGCACACACTTGACATAATGTGTCCACTCAACAAGTAGAGGAAAATATCATGCCCTTTATATAATTTATGAATACATCTATTTAACTAAGCCAGCATTTCAAATCCTGTTCTTCTTAGATAGGGCTATTCTCCATAGCAACAATTCTGAGGTAAAGAGGATACTTGGAAACAACAAAATCTTCACTAAGCAGTGGTTCTCCCTTCTACAGCTAAGGCCACACCACAAGGTTATATAAACACTTTACTGGACAACCATTGAGAGACTCTCAGAAACCTTGAGGTAGTATGATAATATATTTGTCTGTCAACACAAAAAATTAGGATTTTAGTACATAGTGAAATAATTACATGAACACTTCAATCCTCACTGCTATCAAATTCCTTGTACAAATCCTTCCTAACCCCCTGGCTCCTTCATTTATTATGTACAGAAAATATTTCCATGTAGGAAAAGTGTGAAAATTTAATATGTGTAGTCAGAAGTGCTGGCTCCACATGCACCTATTTTGGTGTGTAGAGAAACTATAACTGGCTGAAGTTTATGGCATGTTCTGCATGTACATGCATATGCATTAAAATAGACTAGTGTTGACCTGAAATGTTTCCACACCCTAATTTGCCACCCCATTAATAGGATATGAAGTTAGGGCTGGGACGTTAAGAGGCCTGAGGGTAGAATGGTCATGTGAGCCCCCTCCCTCATTGTATTGTGTATCAATGTCATTTCCCCCCTCCCACAGCTGTAAAAACAATAATAAAAAGCATCTATATAATCATTCCAAAAAAGCATCTATATTTTAAGATTTTATGTCTTTAAAATTAAAAAAACACACACACTGAATTCACTTGCATTAATGTTCCTGTGTCTCATCCTAAATATATTTTCTCTGAAATAAGTCATATATGTACTATTGATTTTGATGGAATTGATTCTGGTGATTGATTGTGATGAAGTTGTTGCTACAATTTATTTATTATTTATTAAGTATTAACCATCTCTCTGAAAGGTGCACATTTACGGAGGATGCGACCTACTCATAGGCTGAGTGGATAGTTGAATTGTATATAGGGATGGGACCCATTGGCTGGTGCCAGTTCGAAGCATTCCATGAATCTAACAGGGCACTATCAATTCAAGTTCATTCTTTGTCCGCTAGCTGCAGCTTTTACTGATTGTTTTTTCCCCTCACAATTTTGCAAGGAATTGATAGTTTTGCAAGGAAATATATTTTGGAAAGAAGTATTGATAAAATTATTGTTCTTAATTTTGATATTTTAGAGGCAGATATTTTTTTTTAAAAAAAATCCATTTTCCAAAATAGCAGAAGAAAATAGCTCCATAAAATTTTGACCTGCAATGATAGGGAATTATCAAATTAATGGGAAATTTGGTACCAAATCCGAATTGGGCAAAATTGTAGCACATCCCTAATTGTATATATGCATTGAAAAGAGCAAAACTTATAATCAAGTCAATAGTTATCTATGGGGTCCCTAACATTTTTGATCCCATTTTGGGGGAATTTTGAGGACGTGCTGTGTGGACATTGACACAAATGACTAGCATGGGAAGTGGCATTGCTGGTCACAAAATGGCTGTCATGCGGGGATGAACAATCACAGTATTTACTACTGTACCAAAACATCAATTTCATAGAAGGCACCTGGTAAAAGACAAATATCCTGCCCAAGAACCATAGTAAAAGACAGAGGTGGGATATATGATCCTCAAAACACAAAGCCACTCCTTTGAACCCACATTGTTATCCTCGAAAAGAACATCCTTTTCATAGAAATCAAGTCAATTATATCCCCCAAATAATCTCTAAATAAAATTAAATACTACATAAGCATACACACCATTTCTCTACCAGGATCACCCCCCCATACCCTGGATTCCTATTTTTCTTCCTTCCAACCCCCTGGCCCAGATCTTCAATTTTTCATCCCCATCCCTCCATTGCCTAATTTTCTTTCTTCCACTGAGACATAGCTGCTTATTTGCTGCCTCCTCATCTCTCCACATGCACACCAGCTGAAAATGTCCACTTAGAACTCTTCTTCTTAGTTTCAGTGACCAATTAGAATTGTTTTTCATAGAATCATAGACCTGTAGAGTCGAAAGGGGCCTATAAGGTCAAGGAGTCTAACCCATTGCTCAATGCAGGAATCCAGCCTAAAGCATACCTGACAGGTGGCTATCCAGCTACCTCTTGAACGCCTCCAGTGTTGGAGAGCCCACCACGTCCCTAGGCAATTGGTTCCATTGTTGTACCGCTCTAACAGGATTTTTTTTCCTGATGTTCAGTTGAAATCTGGCTTCCTGCAGCGTGAACCCATTATTCTGTGTCCTGCACTTTGGAATGATCAAGAAGAGATCCTGGCCCTCCTCTCTGTGGCAGCCTTTCAAATACTTGAAGAGTGCTATCATATCTCCCCTCAGTCTTCTCTTCTCAAGGCTAAACATGCCCACTTCTTTCAGTCTCTCTTCATGGGGCTTTGTTTCTAGTCCCTGGATCATCCTTGTTGCCCTCCTCTGAACCTGTTTCAGTTTGTCTGCATCCTTCTTAAAGTGTGGTGTCCTCTTTTCTCTGCTGGTATTGTCCAATTAGAATTGTTCTAACCAAACACTGCCAGAAGAAAGGGACCAATTCTAATTGGTCTCTCTATTTTTCTGTTGGCACTATCCCAGCAAAGCAGTTCCTGCTCTTTTTCCTGTCCCCTTTTCTGAGTCTGCTGGCCAATCAGGGCATCCTAGTAGGGTCTCAATATGGTTGGGCTAGCTGCTGCTGTTGGCAGTGCCTGCAGCCATCCATTGTTTATGTTGCCATGGCAGAAGAACACTATCACCCCATTAGGTTTACGGAGCACAAATCAGTGGGATTTGGGGGGTGGGGAATGTTGGATTTTTTAATGTATTTCTTCAAAGCATATATACCCTGCTTTTCAGCTGGAAAAGATCCCAGTGTGGCTTACAAATCAGTAACAATAATACAGTAACTGCTCTTAGGCTTATAGTTTAAAGAGACATGACATGAAAGGAAAGAGTGATGGGGAGAGAAGAGAGAGAAAAAACTCATGCACCAAATTCTAATGATCATTTGGATGGAACAGGCTACTCACAGTTGTTGTTTTAAACAGCCCTTGGTGACCTCTCAGAAGTAGACTGGTGACACAATCTTTCTGGAAGTGACTGTAATTCAGCCAGAAGTTGTTGGGTTTTTTGCAGGATGAGACCTTGGTCTGCAGAGGCCTAGCTGTAATATGCTGATTCTTGCCACTCCTGTCAGGAGCCTTGTTGATATCATGCTGCCACTCAGAGAGCAGTTGGTCCTGTTGTTCTTCATCATAGGACAGGTAGTTTCCAGGTCGAGGGAAGTAATAGTCCCACTATATTCTCACTATATTCATCTAGAATACTGCGTTCAGTTCTGGGCGCCTCATTTTAAGAAAGATATAGACAAGTTGGAGCGGGTTCAGAAGAGGGTGACGAGGATGATAGCCAGTATGGAGAACAAGTCTTATGAGGAAAGGTTGAAGGAACTTGGCATGTTCAGTCTGGTGAAGAGAAGGCTGAGGAGTGACATGATTGCACTCTTTAAGTACCCGAAGGGCTGTCACATAGAGGAGGGTACAGATTTGTTTTCTGCTGCCCCAGACGGTAGGACTAGGTCTAATGGTTTTAAGTTGCAGGAGCGTAGATTCAGATTGGACCTTAGAAGGAACTTCTTGACAGTAAGGGCAGTTTGGCAATGGAACCCACTGCCTAGGGAGGTGGTGGGATCCCCTTTGCTGGATGTCTTCAAGCAGAGTCTGGACAGCTATCTGCGGGAGATGCTCTAGCTGTGGATTTCCTGCTGTGAGCAGGGGGTTGGACTCGATGGCCTACAAGACCCCTTCCAACTCTATGATTCTATGATTCTAACTGATAGCCTCTGTTAGAGAGAGGAGGGGCCCAGCACAGCTGGTGAGAGCAGCAGCGAGTAAAGATGGCAGTTCCTCACAGATGCTTCTAAAAGTTGGCAGAAATGCCAGTGTTGATGTATAAAGCCCAGGGCAGTTACCTCCAATTCTCCCCCACCACTTAACAAAGGCCCTGAGTTAGGGGGATTTTGTTGATTTGCTGTATGGGGATGCAAAGAAGTTTGCACTGGCAATTGCTTGTGGGTGCCATTCCACCCTTCCCACACAATAATTACATTGTCCATACACTGCTGGCTTTATGTATTTAACACAATTTATATACTGCTTGATTGGACATATATGGAGTAAGGTGATCCTGCAAGTAAAGTAGCTGCCAAGTTATTAAGGCTCCATATGCTAAGGCTCCTTGAACTTGGTCTGGTAGCAAATGTTATGTTATGTTAATGTTTATTTATACCCCGCCTTTCGGCCAAACGGCCCTCAAGGCAGCTTACAGAAACAGTAAACACAAATATAAAAATAGATCAGCAAGGCAATACACCAATAAAGCAATACATCAATAAAGCAATACATTGTACAAAAAAATAAATTAAAAAAAGTTTCTAATTTCTGTCTAAAATACTGAAGCTGAATAATTTGTAGTGCAGATCTACTTTTGCATGACAATAGGCTTAGGCTGAATTCCTAAACACACTTTCTATGGAGCAAGCCCAATTAAACCCAATGGAACTTACTTCCAAGCAAGTATGCATAAAACTGCAACCAATTCCAGTATCTGAGCAAAGGTATAATATGCTGACATGGTTTCACTCCTAACAGCAGCTATGCTGCAGCATTCTGCTCTAACTGCAGCTTCCGGATCAAATGTTAGGAAGCCTTGCATAGCGTGCATTGCAGTAATCCAACCTTGAAGTTACTGTGATCAAGCTCTTCCAGTCCAGGAACAGTCACAGCTATTGTAACAGTCACAACTGGAGAAAGGTGCTTTTAACCACTGAGGCTAACTGGGCCTTCAGTGACACAGGTGGATTCAGAAGCCCGCTTCCCTGCACCCCAACTGCACCCCAACTTCAGAGAGAGTGCAACCCAAGACAGGTATTCATCAAACTCCTAATGACTGGCTTCATATAGACATTAAATAGCACTGGGGATAAGTACCCTGCAACACCCCATAACATAACTGCCAGGGGGCCAAAAAGCACTGTCCCGATATTACTATCTGTTGCACACAGTGCCCTCAATTCCCATTCCATGGAACTGGTCCAAGAGGTCCAGCTCATTTATTTAAACATTTATATGCAAAAGCACCACTCACTGGGGCTTACAACATTTCAAATTACAATTTCATTAAAACAACAATATAAAACAAGCAAGGAGAAAGAAACAGCAGTTAAAACCAAGCATAAAATATCATCTGCCACACACAGCAAAAGCCTGCCTGACTAGATATTAAGTAGCATTTTGTAACCAATGAAAGACAGTGAGGGTGAAGGCTAACTGTACTTGCACAGGACAAGATGTTTCATAATCTAGTGAAGCCACCAAGAATGCCCTGTTTGCTTAGTGCCATGGTGACAGCAGTGAACAGGGTGAATGGAAGACAGTTTCATGAAATCTTTAATCTCATGGAAGCCTCCACATTTGAGTGAAAAAGTTCTGGGAACTTTCAGCTCAGTTCTAAACTACAAATATATGTAACTATCCCCCAAACTATATGTGAGGTTTTGTTTTGTTTTGTTTACATATTTTGTACACAAAAGTGCTTTTTGTGGAGGAGGTGCATAGCATTTGTGATGGCCTTCAGAGTCATACAAACTGATACTAAACTTGTCCCGTTTGGGAGTACCCCCAAGTTTAAACTGCTGTTCCATATCCTACTGTTTTATGCTATCACCTGAAGTCAGCAGTATACAATGTGAAAACATCCATCTTGTAAAACAAAATTAGCTTTTTGATTTAAAAAATGCTTGCTTGCTCTCCCACACACATACCCACAGATGGTCTTTCACAGGAAAAAGCAGTTTTAAGCATTCATGGGTTAATTGTGAAGAGTGGAAAGCCATTAAATACATATTTTGCAATGTCCTTGTAAAACTGTTTTACCTGTTTCATTTTGTTGTGGTTTTATACATTATTAAAATACAACGGAATTTTATGTGCCACATGGGGCCAGGGTGGGCATCCACATGAGCTCTTGCCAACATTTCTAATTAGTTTTTACATGAGTAAACTGTGTATTATGTTGAAGGGCAAGTCAAGAAATTATGCTGTTTTGTGGCCTTTTAAGGCAAGGTTTTCTGCATTACAGCCTATCTTAACAGCACTTCTATACTTTTTTGTTACTTGAATAAATTAGTTCCAGAATTCAAGTATTCAAACATATGGTAGAAATAACTGAAAATCAGCTAGAGACCAGAGTGGATCACTCCAAAGCAGCTGAGAATGAAAACAGCTGCCTTTCCCATTCTATATTTTTCCTGAAATGTGAGGCCGTGGGATATACCAGATGTGATGTAGATATTGCATCCCTCCCAGCCATTGCCAAAAGTGGTGGCATTTACACAGAGACCCACCTCACAGCAGGATGAGAAACAGCAATCTGCTCAGCGGCTGTCTCTATGCTTTAAAAAGTATGGTGCTGCAATGAGAAACATGGAACCTGCCACAGTCACCTTTGTGGTTGTGGCTGTAATACTGTGTCAGAAGTATGAAGTAAATTAATTGAGAAAGAGCCACTGTCACTAAAGGCAGAAAAAGGTGACATATTTTTGTGCTCCCAATTAGCACACAACAGAAAGCATGGGAGACGTCTCTATCAAAGGCATCTATCATTTCTACTGGGATAACCTCCCACACTCAAACTCATGGGGAGATCCACATTTTACAGGGTCTAATGTAGCGATGAGATCTGTTTCTGCAATAATCGGATTTGCCATCGGATTAATTATTATTCCTGATATTCTCTATCTTTGTTGAGAGAATTTTGAAGTAGCAACTCTCTGTGCCTGGTTTCCAATTCATTCCTTTTTTCTGATTAGTTTTTTTTTTTATTTGCTTTGAAATCATTGATAGTATGAGTGATATTTTTATCGATCTCCTTTCTATGTGAGCTCTTCAAATGTGTATTCCCTTTCACTGGCATCAGTGAAGTGTTGATTGTAACTGACAAAAAAAAAACAGCAGAGGGGAATGAGGTGTGGATTGTAAGTAGTCAGGGTGGGGGTGGGGAGATTCAACACATTGACTTGAATATCTGCCTTAATCTAGTCTGCAAATGCACTTGAAAAGGAATGTAAACAGGCAATAATTACAGAATTCAGAATAAAGATCGATACTAGTGGAGACCGGTGAATAAATAGTGATTATAATATTGATAATTCTCTGCAAAACAAAAAAAACTATTGGAGGTGAGAAAAATGATATCAGAGGAAAAAAGATATCAGAGGATCATTAATGACCACTAGGGGGCCACACTTAAAAACAAAACATTAAAAAGGAGATGATTTCATCCCTAGGTTAACGCAAAGCTTATCTCCATGTATGGAAAAGCAAATGTGATACTAAAATGTCATAAACTGTATAATCAGCAAAATCAAGTGGTAAAGTTATTCCCTGACCCTGTCACTTTAGGTTATAGATGTGTGTTGTAAAGGACAGTAGAAGAGCCGAGCCTTGCATCCCTGGAGTGAAGCTCTATTTGTGGGGCGGAACTCAGCCCCAGGCAGTAATGACCATCAGTGGGTCACACTTAAAAACTGAACACAGTGGAAAAAATAGTGAAGAATTGGCTCCACCTTGTTTTAAGAAGATATGAATCTGCAAAAGTCATTGAAGTTAGAATTAAGTAGCATGATAACAGGAGTAAATTTTCCATTAGTGTATGTCAATTATTGATTATAACTATTGAATATTGAATATATACTATGAAAACCAATGAAAATGACTAGATTGTGTTGCTTGTCATTCAACATACTTTGCAGTTGTGTAGCGCTTATCAAATGTTCAAAGTACTTCACAACAGTTCATGGCATAGTGAAAGAGCAACACAAGACCTTCACTTCCCCCATGCAACGTGTGCACCCAATCATGTGGAAGTCTTTGTTGCTGTTGTTATGTGCCTTCAAGTCAATTACGACTTATGGCGACCCTATGAATCAGCAACCTCCAAGAGCATCTGTCATGGAACACCCTGTTCATAGATTGTAAGTTCAGGGCTGTGGCTTCCTTTATGGAATCAATCCATCTCTTGTTTGGCCTTCCTCTTTTTCTACTCCCTTCTGTTTTCCCCAGCATTATGGTCTTTTCTAGTGAATCCTGTCTTCTCATTATATGTCCAAAGCATGATAACCTCAGTTTCATCATTTTAGCTTCTAGTGATAGTTCTGATTTAATCTGTTCTAACACCCAATTATTTGTCTTTTTCGCAGTCCATGCTATCCACAAAGCTCTCCTCAAACGCCACATTTCAAATGAGTTGATTTTTCTCTAATCCGCTTTTTTCACTGTCAACTTTCACATCCATACATAGAGATCGGGAATACCATGGCCTGAATGATCCTGACTTTAGTGTACAGTGTTTCATCTTTTCATTTTGAGGACATTTTCTAGTTCTCTCATAGCTCCCCTCCCCAGTCCTAGCCTTCTTCTGATTTCTTGACTATTGTCTCCATTTTGGTTAATGACTGTGCCGAGGTATTGATAATCCTTGACAAGTCCAATGTCCTCTTTGTCAACTGTAAAGTTACATAAATCTTCTGTTGTCATTACTTTATTCTTTTTGATGTTCAGCTGTAGTCTAGCTTTTGTGCTTTCCTCTTTAACTTTCATCAGCATTTGTTTCAAATCATTACTGGTTTCTGCTAGTAGTGTGGTATCATCTGCATATCTTAAATTATTGATATTCCTCCAATTTTCACAGCTCCTTCATCTTGGTCCAATCCGGCTTTTCGTATATGTTCTGTGTATACATTAAATAAATTTATTTATTTATTTATTTATTATTTCAATTTATATACCGCCCTTAGCGAAATAGCTCTCAGGGCGGTGAACAAACAAAATAAAATACAATATATCATAATAAAAATACAAAAACATATACAAACAAACAACGAAAAGCACAGCAAAAACAAAATAAATACTACAAAAATTAAAATACAGATTAAAAGATTTAAAAAGTTAAGAAGATTAAAATGCCTGGGAGCAAATAGGGTGATAAAATACACCCCTGTCTCACATCCTTTCCAATTGGGAATCAATCGGTTTCTCCATATTCTGTCCTTACAGTAGCCTCTTGTCCAGGGTATAGGTTGTGCATCAGGACAATCAGATGCTTTGGTACTCCCATTACTTTTAAAGCATTCCATAGTTTTTCATGATCTACCCAGTCAAAGGCTTTGCTGTAATCTATAAAGCACAGGGTGATTTTCTTCTGAAATTCCTTGCTCCGTTCCATTATCCAACGTATGTTTGCGATATGATCTCTGGTGCCTCTTCCCTTTCTAAATCCAGCTTGGACATCTGGCATTTCTCGCTCCATATATGGTAAGAGCCTTTGTTGTAGAATCTTGAGCATTACTTCACTTGCATGGGATATTAAGGCAATAGTTTGATAATTACTGCATTCCCTGGGATCCCCTTTCTTTGGAAGTGGGATATATATTGAACGCTTCCAGTCTGTGGGCCCTTGTTTTCTTTCCCATATTTCTTGACAGATTTAGTCTCAGTAGCTTGTAGCAACTCTCTTGGTATGCCATCTGTTCCTGGTGATTTGTTTCTGCCAAATATTTTAAAAGCAGCTTTCACCTCACATTCTACAATTTTTGGTTCTTCATCATATGGTTCCTCCGTGAATGAATCTGTCATCCTGGCATCTCTTTTATAGAGTTCTTCAGTGTATTGCTTCCATCTTCCTTTTATTTCATCTCGATCAGTCATTGTGTTCTCCTGTTGATTATTCAGCATCCCTACTCTTGGTTTAAATTTCCCTTTCATTTCTCTAATCTTTTGGAATAGGGCTCTTGTTCTTCCCATTTTGTTGTCATCTTCTATTTCTATACACCAACTATTGTAATAGTTCTTTTTGTCCCTACGTACTAGTCTTTGTATAGTTGCATTTAGGGTTCTGACCATGTTTCTGTCTCCTCTTGCTTTTGCTTTCCTTCTCTCTTTAACCATTTGAAGAGTTTCTTCAGTCATCCATTGAGGTCTTTCTCCTTTTTTAACTAGAGGTATTGTCTTTTTGCATTCTTCCCTGATAATGTCTCTGACTTCAGTCCATAGTTCTTCTGGTTCTCTGTCAACTAAGTTTAAAGCCTCAAACCTGTTCCTTGTTTGATCTTTATATTATTCAGGGATGTTATATTTAAAGTGCATTTTGGCATTATGATAGTTTTGTTCTTATTCTTTAGCTTTACTCTGATTTTCAATACAACCAGTTCATGATCTGTACCACAGTCTGCTCCTGGTCTTGTTTTCACAGAAAGTATGGAACTTCTCCATCTTCTGCTACCAATTATACAATCAATTTGATTCCTATATTGACCAGCTGGTGATGTGTACAGTCATCTTTTTGGTTGTTCAAAACATGTGTTCGCAAGAAACAAATTATTGGCTTCACAGAATTCAATTAAGTCTTTATCCTTCACTTCTGCCTCCTAAGCCCTATTTCCCCATAATTCCTAGTTCTTCTCTGTTCCCTGCTTTTGCATTCCAGTCCCCCATGATTATCAGCAGATCTTGTTTTGGTGTGTGATCAATTTCCTCCTGTACTTCTGCGTAAAATCTCTCCAATTCCTCTTCTTCTTCATTTGTTGTTGGAGCATAGACTTGGATGATGGTTATGTTAATAGGTTTCCCATTTAATTTCATTGATATCACTCGCTCAGACCTTGCATTGTAGCTCCTAATTGCCTTTGCTACATCACTTTTCACTATTAAATGTTGGGCTATGTTGCTTCCCAAAGAATAAAACAGGGAATGAAAGGGTTAACCATTGCATCAGCCACACAGCTGGACATAATGAGCCCTAATCAGCCCAAGGGCAATAAAGCATGGAAACAGGGAACAGTGTGTAGTGGGGGGGGGGTTGTTGGAGAAGGAGAGGTGTCGAAGTAAGTGTATGGCGTATGTGTGTACCATTATATCACCGAGTACGTTGTGCAACTAAGTAAAGCTCTTCCTAACAACCTGCGCCTGTGTATCTGTGGATTCTTGCTGGAATGAGGTGGCAGAAAAAGGGCTGGAACAGTCCGGGACTCCGTATGGGAAACGCCCGGGAACTCTAGCATGCTACAAAGCCAACATTAAAGCAACCCCATTTCTTAATTTCTCATTTCCTGCATAAAATATTTTGTAGTTGTCTGACTGAAAATGTCCCATTCCTGTCCATTTTAATTCACTCACGCCAAGTATTGTAATATTGATACCTTCCATTTCTTGCTTGACAATTTCTAACTTTCCCTGGCTCATGCTTCTCAAATTCCATGTTCCTATTGTGTGCATCGTACAACTCTGGACTCTCTTTTCACATCTGTGCGCATCAGAACATAAGAACATAAGAACATAAGAAGAGCCTGCTGGATCAGGCCAGTGGCCCATCTAGTCCAGCATCCTGTTCTCACAGTGGCCAACCAGGTGCCTGGGGGAAGCCCGCAAGCAGGACCCGAGTGCAAGAACACTCTCCCCTCCTGAGGCTTCCGGCAACTGTTTTTCAGAAGCATGCTGCCTCTGACTAGGGTGGCAGAGCACAGCCATCATGGCTAGTAGCCATTGATAGCCCTGTCCTCCATGAATTTGTCTAATCTTCTTTTAAAGCCGTCCGAGCTGGTGGCCATTACTGCATCTTGTGGGAGCAAATTCCATAGTTTAACTATGCGCTGAGTAAAGAAATACTTCCTTTTGTCTGTCCTGAATCTTCCAACATTCAGCTTCTTTGAATGTCCACGAGTTCTAGTATTATGAGAGAGGGAGAAGAACTTTTCTCTATCCACTTTCTCAATGCCATGCATAATTTTATACACTTCTATCATGTCTCCTCTGACCCGCCTTTTCTCTAAACTAAAAAGCCCCAAATGCTGCAACCTTTCCTCGTAAGGGAGTCGCTCCATCCCCTTGATCATTCTGGTTGCCCTCTTCTGAACCTTTTCCAACTCTATAATATCCTTTTTGAGATGAGGCGACCAGAACTGTACACAGTATTCCAAATGTGGCCGCACCATAGATTTATACAATGGCATTATGATATCGGCTGTTTTATTTTCAATACCTTTCCTAATTATCGCTAGCATGGAATTTGCCTTTTTCACAGCTGCCGCACACTGGGTCGACATTTTCATCGTGCTGTCCACTACAACCCCGAGGTCTCTCTCCTGGTCGGTCACCGCCAGTTCAGACCCCATGAGCGTATATGTGAAATTAAGATTTTTTGCTCCAATATGCATAATTTTACACTTGTTTATATTGAATTGCATTTGCCATTTTTCTGCCCATTCACTCAGTTTGGAGAGGTCTTTTTGGAGCTCTTTGCAATCCCTTTTTGTTTTAACAACCCTGAACAATTTAGTGTCGTCAGCAAACTTGGCCACTTCACTGCTCATTCCTAATTCTAGGTCATTAATGAACAAGTTGAAAAGTACAGGTCCCAATACCGATCCTTGAGGGACTCCACTTTCTACAGCCCTCCATTGGGAGAACTGTCCGTTTATTCCTACTCTCTGCTTTCTGCTTCTTAACCAATTTCTTATCCACAAGAGGACCTCTCCTCTTATTCCATGACTGCTAAGCTTCCTCAGAAGCCTTTGGTGAGGTACCTTGTCAAACGCTTTTTGAAAGTCTAAGTACACTATGTCCACTGGATCACCTCTATCTATATGCTTGTTGACACTCTCAAAGAATTCTAATAGGTTACTGAGACAGGACTTTCCCTTGCAGAAGCCATGCTGGCTCTGCTTCAGCAAGGCTTGTTCTTCTATGTGCTTAGTTAATCTAGCTTTAATAATACTTTCTACCAGTTTTCCAGGGACAGAAGTTAAGCTAACTGGCCTGTAATTTCCGGGATCCCCTCTGGATCCCTTTTTGAAAATTGGCGTTACATTTGCCACTTTCCAGTCCTCAGGCACGGAGGAGGACCCAAGGGACAAGTTACATATTTTAGTTAGCAGATCAGCAATTTCACATTTGAGTTCTTTGAGAACTCTCGGGTGGATGCCATCCGGGCCCGGTGATTTGTCAGTTTTTATATTGTCCATTAAGCTTAGAACTTCCTCTCTCGTTACCACTATTTGTCTCAGTTCCTCAGAATCCCTTCCTGCAAATGTTAGTTCAGGTTCAGGGATCTGCCCTATATCTTCCACTGTGAAGACAGATGCAAAGAATTCATTTAGCTTCTCTGCAATCTCCTTATCGTTCTTTAGTACACCTTTGACTCCCTTATCATCCAAGGGTCCAATCGTCTCCCTAGATGGTCTCCTGCTTTGAATGTAATTATAGAATTTTTTGTTGTTGGTTTTTATGTTCTTAGCAATGTGCTCCTCAAATTCTTTTTTAGCATCCCTTATTGTCTTCTTGCATTTCTTTTGCCAGAGTTTGTGTTCTTTTTTATTTTCTTCATTCGGACAAGACTTCCATTTTTTGAAGGAAGACTTTTTGCCTCTTAGAGCTTCCTTGACTTTGCTCGTTAACCATGCTGGCATCTTCTTGGCCCTGGCGGTACCTTTTCTGATCTGCGATATGCACTCCAGTTGAGCTTCTAATATAGTGTTTTTAAACAACTTCCAAGCATTTTCGAGTGATGTGACCCTCTGGACTTCGTTTTTCAGCTTTCTTTTTACCAATCCCCTCATTTTTGTGAAGTTTCCTCTTTTGAAGTCAAATGTGACCATGTTGGATTTTCTTGGCAATTGGCCAGTTACATGTATGTTTAATTTAATAGCACTGTGGTCACTGCTCCCAATCGGTTCAACAACACTTACATCTTGCACCAGGTCCCGGTCCCCACTGAGGATTAAGTCCAGGGTTGCCGTCCCTCTGGTCGGTTCCATGACCAACTGGTCTAGGGAATAGTCATTTAGAATATCTAGAAACTTTGCTTCTTTGTCATGACTGGAACACATATGCAGCCAGTCTATGTCCGGGTAGTTGAAGTCACCCATTACTACCACATTTCCTAGTTTGGATGCTTCCTCAATTTCATATCTCATCTCAAGGTCTCCCTGAGCATTTTGATCAGGGGGACGATAGATCGTTCCCAGTATTAAGTCCCTCCTGGGGCATGGTATCACCACCCACAACGATTCTGTGGAGGAGTCTGCCTCTTTTGGGGTTTTGAGCTTGCTGGAATTAATGCCTTCTTTCATGTATAGAGCGACTCCGCCACCAATACGTCCTTCCCTGTCCTTCCGATATAGTTTATATCCAGGGATAACCGTATCCCACTGGTTTTCTCCATTCCACCAGGTCTCCGTTATGCTCACTATATCAATGCTCTCCTCTAAGACCAAGCACTCCAGTTCTCCCATCTTGGTTCGCAGGCTCCTAGCATTAGCGTACAGGCACTTGTAAGCAGTGTCTCTCTTCAAGTGTCTTTGGCACTTGTGGTTAGGCCTGTGGTAATTTTGCTCTTCTGAATTTATATCCTGTGCCCCTGCTCTCACAATGCCTACTTCTAGGCCTACCCCTTTTAAAATTTCATCATTTCTTTGGTTTTTATCCCAGGGGGGAGGTTTATTCCGAACCGGACCTTTCTCAGCTCCTGTCGGGTTTCCCCCCTCAGTCAGTTTAAAAGCTGCTCTGCCACCTTTTTAATTTTAAGTGCCAGCAGTCTGGTTCCATTCTGGTTCAAGTGGAGCCCGTCCCTTTTGTACAGGCCCGGCTTGTCCCAAAATGTTCCCCAGTGCCTAACAAATCCAAACCCTTCCACCCGACACCATCGTCTCATCCATGCATTGAGACTGCAAAGCTGGGCCTGTCTGGCTGGTCCTGGACGTGGAACCGGTAGCATTTCAGAGAAAGCCACCTTGGAGGTCCTGGCTTTCAGCATCCTACCTAGCAACCTAAATTTTGCTTCCAGGACCTCATGGCTGCATTTCCCCATGTCGTTGGTGCCAACGTGCACCACGACCACTGACTCCTCCCCAGCACTGTCTACCAAACTATCTAAACGATGGGCGATATCCGCAACCTTCGCACCAGGCAGGCAAAACACCTTGCGGTCTGCACGCCCATCACACACCCCACTGTCTATGTTCCTAATGATCGAATCACCCACTACAAGGATCCCTCCAGCCCTTGGAGATATATCCTCGGCACGAGAGGATAGCTGCTCATCCCCGAAGGAATGGGTCCCTTCTAAGGGATCGTTTCCCTCTTCCTCAGCTGGATGCTCTCCTTCCCCGAGACCATCGTTCTCCATGATAGCAGGAGAGCTATCATCGTTGGAGTGGGACACAGCTATAACGTCCCTGAAGGCCTCCTCCACACACCTCTCTGCCTCTCTCAGCTTTTCCAGGTCCGACACCTTGGCCTCAAGGAAATGAAGTTGTTCCCGGGGAGCTCATTGCACCGAGAGCATACCCACGACTTCTGTCCAACAGGCAGATAGTCGTACATGCTGCAGGCTGTGCAAAACACTGGAAAGCCCCCACACGCCTGCTGGCTTCTTACCTGCATAGTTTTGTTTAAGTTTTATTACGTCAATGGGTTGGAGACTGCGGTTTAGTTGAGGTCAGGGAACAGACGGGCAGAGTGGGGGCCCTGGCCTCCTCGCCCTGCTGCCGAACTCGCTCTGCTGCTTAACTCGCCTTGACGCTTTGTCAGCTGGGGCTCCCTCTAGCTCGTGGATCAACTCGTGGATCAGCCTCTGGGCTTCCTTTCAGCTTTGACCCAGCTGTGTCATTAGTCACAGCGCTATTCGTACTTGACCTTTGTTCTTCCCCAGTAGCTCGGTGAGTGCCTTCTGACCTGGAGGTCTCATCTTCCAGCACTATCTTGTGTTCTATTTTGGATACTCTGTTCATAGGTGTTTTTGTGGTAAGAGGTATTCAGAGGTGGTTTACCATTGCCTTCCTCTGAATTTGGATGCATCTTAGTCTGGTGTCTCAGCTTTGACCATTCCGCCTTGGGTGTCCCTGCTAGGAGTTTAGCCTCCTGGTCTAGAGCCTCCTGGTCTAGACTCCTGATGGCATTGCTCTTAGCTTCTTCCACGCTCTCAAACCCCCTCACCACATTAAGGTGTGCATCCTAAAGGGGGTGTGGAAGTCTAGTTCACATGATTTCTGCTGTTTTTTAGGAGAAAGTATGATCTGAATAAGTCCTGAGCTTGTTGGGTCTGGTCCATGTTGGAGGATATCTGAATGGTAGAGGAGAGTAACTGGTTAAATTGCAACCTCATATTTCTTAGAAGAGATATCAATATTATCATCTCACATTGCTAATGAGAAGAATGAGGCTGAGAAAACAGTGACTAGTCTGATGCCAGAGGGAGCATCTACATTAGTGTTTCCTCTAGAATTTCTACTCTTTGTTCACTCATTTTTGTAGGGCATCTACATGACATCACATCATAATTCTCCTGTGTCTCTTCCCCGCCCTCCAGCCCAGTAGTTCTTCCATCCATGTTGTGAACAAATCAAAATATTTTTTAAAAATAAAACAACTTGGTGAATGGAACAGTAGCACAATATCTGCTTGTGTAGATCATCCTAGCATTAATCTTCTGTGTTTTTGAAGAGGTAAAGCATCTGTGCAGTGACATTTCAGGTAGTTTAGCCTATTACCACACCTCTATACTTCAGCACACAGACAGTGTCATTTTAAAACAGTTTTTTCTTAGTCAACCTTTAATTTACACTAAAACAGTTTTTGCCTTTAAAAAAAAAAGAAGAAATTAAAATTTTAAAAAAGAAAAAAAAGAAATTTTACTATTTGTAAAATAGTGCTGATATGAAAAATCATTTTAGTGCAAACTGAAACACTGATTTAAAACAACAATACAACACTCTGCCTTTACGGTGGGCACCATTTTTATTTTGAAAATTCAATTTTTTTATGATGTTAAAACACTCTTTTAGCCTACTTTTTTAAAAAAAAAATCTAAAATATTCATGCAATAGCACTTAATTGAAAGAGTGTTGTAATGCAAATTAAAAACTGATTTAAAAAACAAACTGCTGCTAAAATGGCATGACTGTATGCAGTATCCCTCATACATCCACCCAGATTACTATGTCACACCCACTAGTGCTGATGAAAGATAACTAGATGGACACATACAAAAAATGCTGCAACCTAAAAACATGGAAAGTCAGTTGCAAATCTGCATGTCCTTTACAGCAGAAGAGCAATGAGTGAGTAGCAGTAAAAAAAACTCAACAATCAGAATGCACCCTTAGTGAGCGTATGGTAGAGATGAAAACTGAACCAGGGACTTACAGCTTACACATTTAGCCATTCTGCTACTCCAGATCTTAATACTCAACAGATACTCAACGAAGGATCTCTACTACCAGGTCAAAGGGCATGCTCACATGGCAGCTCTCTGAGTTCCCAGTTTGATGCCTTTGGAAACAGCTTCCCTTAGTATGTGAAACTCCCTGGGGGTGGGGGACAGGATTATACCCAGAACAATCTATCATGTGGGCTCTGAGTAACACCAGGATTCCCTTTATAATCTTCCAAGCACGCTACAAGGGGATCAGCATAAATTCAGCATGAACAACATATGGCATTCAGGTGTTGGATACATATAATAAGAACATAAGGACATCAGAAGAGCCTGCTGGATCAGGCCAGTGGCCCATCTAGTCCAGCATCCTGTTCTCACAGTGGCCAACCAGGTGCCTGGGGCAAGCCCACAAGCAGGACCCAAGTGCAAGAACACTCTCCCCTCCTGAGTTCTGGGCTGGACCAGCCCTGCCATTAGGCAGAGTGCGGCAACTGCCCCATGGCAGATGTTGGAGTGGATAGCACTGGCCACTACTGAAAGAGATATCTGTGTGTATCACACAGTGTGCACCCCATAAACTAGCCTGCTGCACTTGAGTGCCTTGGGGGATGCTATCCCATTGCCATTGCCAGTGTTGAAATCAAGATTCAACAGCAGGTCTACTTGGTTTCTGCATGTGGAATTGTCTTATCTTTTGCCTCATGCAGCAAATTGTCTTAGGCTATGCCTGTTCCTGGAATAAATCCACTAGGTGTCAAAGAGAATCAACATGAGCAAATCAGAAGCAGTATAATGGAAGAAATCAGTATGAATTCACAGTGCTTGGCAAATTTGTGCTGTGCCTGAGATATCCAGCTGCAATGCATAAGTGGACATTAAAATTACATGGGTCTGTGTAAGCCCACTCCAAAGGTTCATGCAAATGCTTGCCAATTTCAGAAGAGAGGATTGTCTTAAAGAAAAAGCTCTTTAGAAAAACCCAAACACTGTTCTATTACTAATCCCCTTATATCATCTCTTTCATTTCAGAAATAGAACTTCCTATTATTTTTATGAAATGGGTAAGTTAAACAAGATATGTGGCTTGTTATTACTATTGAAGCAGAAACATGTGAAGAAGGAATCCATTTGGAAGATTTTCAAATGGAAGATTTCAAGGTTAAAAGCAGAAAGATGAAATATTCATAATTTGGTCACCTGACGACACTCCTTTTTTTCCTGAGTCTTGTTCATATAATCACTGCAAACTTCCAAAACAGGGAACTTTGTGCCTTGCTAAATCACTCACATTTGTTGTCAAGGATGCTCTCAACGTGTTTGTTCTACACTCGAATGCTTCCTGATTGCAGGCATAGATATCAAATTAACTGGCCCTTTATAGTTGGGATGAAGTAATCTTTTACTATTCATTGTTCCAGACAGGACGAAAGTCAATGCTGATTCTTTTCCTTTCCAAAAGGTGGATATTTTGTTTTCAAAAGCATAGCTACCTATATTAGGAATTTACAATTACTGACCTCCCATGGTACATAGCACAATCCGTGAGAGTCCCTAAATAATCCAAGAAGTACTGCTTTTTAAATTATTACTAATAACAGCATGAAGAATTGCAATGATTCAGATGTTAATGCAGGGGCAGGGCATTCTTAACTGGGCAAATATTCCAGGAAACAGATATACTAGTGTGTCTCTTGTGTAAGTTAAGCTGCATTGTAACTGCTTCTGGTCAGGAAGGCTGTGCCATGCCACTACCCTCTTGATAACAGAGTCACTGCCACTATGAGGATGGTATCAGGGTGGTGTAGGGTAGTGGCAAGTTTGGGACTTTATGGGTGCACTAGTGGAAACACCAGATTGGTATTCCAGCCAAACTCAAACCTCCCCGCCACCTGCCTTCCCTCCAGTGCTGTCCTGGTAAGTAGCAGCAACCTTGCTGTCAGGGAAGTGGTAGCACTGCCCTACTGTGCTAGCTGCTCCTGTTTCCAGGGTGCCACAGGGTCCCATCCTGTCCCCAATGCTGTTGAACATATATTTGAGTCGATTTGGAAGGATCATTAGGAGATTTGGGGTGTGTGGTGTGATCAATATACAGATGGCACCCAGCTCTATTTCTCTGTTACAGCTGAGTCAAGTGTGGCAGTGCAAGTCCTGATGAACCTGGATACAGTGTTGGGCTTCATGAAGACCAAAAAGCTGAATCTGAATCATAAGAACATAAGAAGAACCCTGCTGGATCAGACCAAAGACCCATCTAATCCAGCGCTCTGTTCTCACAGTGGTCAATCAGATGCCTATGGGAAGCCCACAAGCAGAACCTGAGCACAACAGTGTTCTCCCCACTTGTGATTCCAAGCAACTGGTATACAGGGGCATATTGCTTCCAACAGAGGAGGTCGAACATAGTCATCATGGTTAAGTTGCTATTAATAGCCTTACCCTCCATGAATCATTACAGCCTGTGGGAGTGAATTCCAGTTTAAATATGTACTGTGTCAAGAATTTCCTTCTTTTGCATGTCCTGAATCTTACAACATTAAGTTTTATTACATGGCCTCAGGTTCTAGTATCGTGAGAGAAGGAGAAAAATGTCTCTGTCCACTTTCTCCACTTTCTCATGTTGTCCCCACCACCACCACCTTGGCTTCTTTCTAACAGCTCCAAGTGTTATAATCTTTCCTCTTGGGGAAGCTGCTTCAGACCCTTGATCATTTTGGTTGTCCTTTTCTGAACCTTTTCCAGCTCTACCATATCCTTTTTGAAGTGAGGCAAACAGAAATACACACAGTATTCCAAATGCCGTCACACCGTAAATTTGTGTAACAGCATTGTGATATCGGTAGTTTTATTTTCATCCCCCTTCCTAATGATCCCTAGCATGGAATTTGCCTTTTTCACAGCTACTACACATTGGGTCAACATCTTCATTGAGCTATCCACTACAATCAAAATGTCTCATTCCTTGTCAGTCACCAATTCAGACCCATTAGCAAATTGGGAAGGAGGGGGCCTTTTCCTATTGTGATGCCTAATCTGTGGAAGGATCTCCTCTGTGATACAAGGCAGGTGCCAACTCTGTTCACTTTTTGGCATGTCTTCAAAATGGCTTTACGCATCCAGGCTTTTGTGGGTTACCAATACCAAGTCTTGAGTGATTGTCCGGCTGCTCTGGTCATTATTTGTATTTTAATCTATTTATCATGATGTGCTTTTACCTACCTCATTTTAAATTATTGTTTTCTTAAGCTGTTTTTTGCTGTTGTAAACCACCTTGGGTTTTGTTTGAAGAAAGGTATAATTTTAAATAAATAAATAAATAAGGCATACACATCCTAAATAAAATTATCACTAACAATATCATAACTGTAAAATATAAAAGCAACATCAATTAAAATTAGACTGAAACATCTAGGTCTTCAAGTCCTATTTAAAATATAGTCCAGGAAGGAATGAGGCATGAAAAAAGCATTCCATAGTGATGGGGCTACCACAGAAAAGGCCCTCTATCTTGTGACTATCAACCTGATAGGTCTTACTGGTAGACATATGAGCAGGGTCTCTCTGTGTCTGATCTTAGGGCTTGGCCAGGTTCATACGGATACAGATGTTACTTCAGATAACATGGCCCTAAACCATTTAGGGCTTTAGCAATTTAAACTGGCCCTGAGACTACACTGGCAACCACTGCAGCTGGCACAAAAGCAGAGTTCTACGTTTTGATCACCTTGCCCCCACAAACAACTGAAAATCTGCATTCTGCCAAAGCTGAAACTTCCAAGTCATATTTAAAGGCAGCCCCATGTAGAGTGCATTACAGTAGTCTAGTCTGGATGTACCCAGAGCATGCAGGGATGTATCAAGATCCACTTTCTCCAGATAGGGACAGAGCTGGTGCGTCTGCCAAAACTGATAAAAAGCACTCCTGGTAACCACTACTACCTTCACCTCCATAGATCGTACAGAGTCCAGCATCATCCCCAAGTTGCACACTGTGTCCTTCAGGAGGAGTACAACCCATCCAGCACAGCCATATATAATGGAGGCAGGGGTTTCCCAACTGTGGTCTGCAGATGTTTCTCAACAGGCAGAAAAATAACTGAGCAGTCAGCCAAGACCCTCAGCAATTTTCAAGTGGTCCATGGGGGAAAAAATTGGGAACCACTGATATAGGGGGATGTCTTGCAGAGAGGGCAATGGGAAGGCCTGTTGACCTCTTAAACCCCCCCCCCAAAATAAATACAAATAGTTTAATTCTCTTAAAACTTCTGGTGAGGTACTATGGGGCCATGGGACAAGTCCTGATTCTGAAATGCTCATTATGTTGTGTGCTACAGCAGGTACTGAAGCCCTGCGTGCATATGGGGCTCTGGACTGAAGTGAAAGTAACTTTTATTGAAATCACTGGAACCTGTTTAGGACTGGAGTGCAATTAAAAAATAATAATGTTGCATCTCTCATAGCCCCCCCAAGTCTTCCCTTCCTTTCCATCTAAATTATAGCTTAGAAGGAACTCTTTACATGATCAAAGCCTTGTATTTACAAAAATTAATCTTCACAACACAACACCTGAGGAAAATTGCTATCCCTCCATAATGCACTACTAATATGCTCTCTGCTGGCAAATCTCCAGCTGAGTTCAAAGATGTGTTTTCCATACCAAGCCACTGCCCTATTTACCAAATAAGAAACTTAATAACAAGCAGTAGAACAAGTGTCTTCTGTGTTTAATATTACACTATATTCCTTATGATGGACTCTAACCCCCATACTGATTATATATTGTGTCCTATGTCTTTGATATCCCACAATTTGTATAATTGTGCCACTGTGTCTGTTTTGTATCTTTGATGCTCTGAGAAGAATACAGTAGCAACTTTCCATACCATTATACCATTATACTTAAAAGGATGTCTATTCAACTCCCTAGAATATAGAGCAGCTGGCAGAGAGAAAATAAAGAACACAAAAGTGAGGTGAATAGCTATATATTCCCTTGCAGCCTAGATATTCAAGTCAAACTCAGTAGTACCAAAAATTCAGAATCTTACTCCAAAAATTCTATCAGCAATAGTGAAATCTGCCAGTTTTTCATGAAATCTGTCACACATTCATCCAGGAAAGGGAGAGAGACAACGAGGAAGAGAGCAGCAATTTCAAGTTAAGTATCTGTCATTTGAATTGTTGTAAGTGTTTAATATCACACACATTTGTATTGTTCATGACTGCAGGCTATCTTAGGCTTGTGTTTATTTAGACAATATATAAATATCAGCATTTAAAAAAAAATCTAACTGGGTGTATGACTATCTTACTGTACTCTAGAAATGAAATTCCCAAGCTTTCATGGGGTGAATAGGTTATATACTTCTTTAATAAAACAAATGTGAATAAATAAGTCTGAATAAATCTTATGACAATTATGAAAATACAATGCAGTGGAAACTGGAAATATTGTTATATTTACTTTGCAAACAGTTAAGTTATAACAGAAAAAACTTTTTATAAGCAAACAGCAATCAAATACTGAATATGCACCAATTTCCTTACTAGACACAGTTGAATGGCTGTTCATTAGAAAAATAAACATTTATTCTATCACTTAAAAAAATAACAAGTAGATTCAAATCTCATTAACATCATATCATTTTAATCTTCCACAAAAAGTCAAAGAGAAGTTTCCAATCCTTGAGATATATGTCAATCAATTTTTTTTTCTAAATAAACATGTCAATTAATCCAACTCATCAAATCTACTGAGTCCAGTAGTTTCAAATCGCTCTTCTGTCATTATCCATATTGGGTCCATCTTCCATCTTTACGCACCCAAAAATCTTGCTGTCATAGTCATATAATAAAAGTCTGATAGGAATTTCCTCCATCACAGATATTTTCTTACCATCAAATCCAAACGTAACACTGAAGTATTGTTTCAAAGCCGGATCTCTTCTCCTCTTTTCCACATGATACACTAGTACATTTCTTGAAGGTTTTTCCATTGACACAAAACAGGGATTAATTCTATTAACTTTCTCCATTTCAAGTTCCATCAAATCCTTCCAGTCCAGGAATTTTTTTGAACCGATAATATCTTTATCTCCAATCTCTTCAATTCCTTCAGAGACAGCGCTGTATTCCAAACTGTAATATTTATCTCCAGAATCCGTCACAACCAGGAAATCCAAATCTTTTTTCATGTCCATATTTAAGCCAATCTCCATAGATTGAACCTTGCCTTTAATTTCTCTTTCATCCTTTTTTTGTTTTCCAGATCTATCTTTATTCTCCTTTCTCATAGAATCCTGAGTTTCTTTCAGCTCCTGTCTCATTTCATGAAATTCAGTTCTCCACGCTTGTCTATTATTTCTCAGTTCTTGTTTTATTGAGTTAATCCCATCCATTATTTTCTGAAGCATGTCTAGAGATAAAGTCCCTTCTTGTACATCCATGATCTTCTTAATTGCCATTCTTAAAACCAAAAGAACAAAACTCCTTCAATTTTCAATGTCCCAAGCAAAGAGCAGTTTATTTCTTTATCCAGTTACAAAGGAGTTAATCTTTCCAACCAACTAACGTCACACGCTAGACAGTCCTTATCTCTTAAATGTCCAGAAGTGCAAAAACAGCTTTTAGTTCACAGCGTTCAAATAACTAGTAGCAGAGAGAATGAGCAGATTCGTCAACAACAACAACAAAAAAGTAGATCAGAAAAAATAGTCCCTTATATATATTACACAAAAGTCTTGTAAATCAAAAAGATTTCTTATCTCTCCCAATCAGAAAGCTCTCATCCGTTGTAATCTTTAAAACGCAATTTTCCATGTCAGCTTTTTGCAATAAAAAAAAAAGATAAGCTATTTATATTTTCTTCCCCCTTAGTTCCGTAAATAAAGAAGGAAAGTCTTACCTCATCTAGGTTATCTTAATTGCTGTTACTTTGACAAATCTCTTTAGCTATATAGATAAGAAAATGATAACTGCTGGAGGAAGGTGATTTTATAATCTATTAAGAGATAGGTCTGTTATATATTATAGATTTATAGTTGAATTATAGTGTTTTGAAATTACTGGATTTAGTAGATTTGATGAGCTGGATTAATTGGCATGTTTATTTAGAAAAAAAATTGATTGATATATATCTCAAGGATTGGAAACTTCTCTTTGACTTTTTGTGGAATATTAAAATGATATGATGTTAATGAGATTTGAAACCAACTAAGATAACCGCTGGAGGAAGGTGATTTTATAATCTATTAAGAGATAGGTTTGTTATATATTATAGATTTATAGCTGAACTATGACAAATAGGAAGTCAATATTTTTATATATATGTATTTTTTTGTATTGTATTAGTTATTGATTTGTGTTGTTTTCTTTTTGTATTATTTTGGTTTTGAAAATTAGAATAAAAATTAATTGAAAAAAATAACAAGTAGATTCATCTCTTTTGTGCAGTAGGCAAATCCTCAGAGAATTTAGTAAATTCATCAAATTATTTTTAAGTGCTGCAGAAGATTTAGCAAACCTTCATTATTTCACTGTGAAATGTGTGTGTGTGTGTGTACACGTATGTGTGTGCACGTATTTTCATACCAACACTTACCATATACTAATGATACCATTTGTATAGGTAGAAAGTGATTTGCAAAATATAATCCACAAATGGCCTTAGCTGAAGCCCCCCAACTCTCTGAAAATAAACAAATATCACAGATTCAACATGCTGGCCATTATCCAACTATGTGCGTGCGCATGCACATGCACACAAACATACATGTTGCTGCAGCAAAGCTGGCTATGGAATGGAACACATGCACTTCTTGAACTGACCTGTCTGTGGCCACTAGCAATGAGAACCCCATTCAGAACCGAAGCCCTGAAAGACAGCAATTAAATTCCCATTAAGAATATATAAAAGACCTGCTGGATCACACAAAAGGTTTATCTACTCCAGCATTTTGTTCTCATAGTGGCCAACCAGATGCCTATGGGAAGCCCACAAGCAGAACATGAGCTCAACAGCTTGTGTTGCCCAGCAACTGCTATTCAGAAGCATACTGACTCGTAGCCATTGATAGCCTTATCCTCCACAAATGTGGATAATCTCCTTTTAAAAGCTGTTCAAGTTGGCACCCATCCCTACATCTTGTGTTAGTGAATTCCATAGTTTAACTATGCACTGTGTGAAGCACTGTCTTTTGCCCTCTCACCAGCTTCATTGGATGACCTTGGGTTTTAGTAATTTAAAATGTGTTCAGCATTAGAGTGTTCACCTAATTGTAGAAGACCATGCCTGCCCAACTATTAAATACCACAGATGTCTAGAAGTTAAATCTCTGAATGGAAGGGAAAGATTAATGCAATGAACCATACTCCAATGCACGTATTTCTAAACATCTACTCTACAGTGAGTATGGCCAGCTTCAGTTGTGATTAGTCACTGCATTCCATTTTCCTACGTTTTAAAATAAAGAATCAATTATGGCTAGTTTAAGGAGAACACAGCTAGCTTCAAATGCCACTGTATAACAGGCAGAACAGGGAAAGTACATTCAGTGACTAGTGGGTAATAGTGAGGCAAAAGGAGTACCCAACTAGTGGTCCTGTGTAAGTAAGGAAAAGGGTGCAGAAATGCAAGAGCCCAGTGAGAGGGTTTTTCTCCCTCTCTCATAATACTGTATTATGCACACCCCAACCTCCAAGCAGTGAGAGACTTCAAGGGTGCCTGCATGGGGAAGGGCCATAGCTCAGCAGTAGAGCATCAGCTTTGTATTCAGATGGGTGGGCTGGGAAAGATCCAGTCTGAAATCCTGGTAGCAGTTGTCAGCCAGTGTACACAATACTGAGCTAGATGGACCAGTGGTCTGACTTGGCACAAGGCAGTGTCCTATGGGTAGGATTCAACTCTAGGCCTACTCAAGAAGACCCACTGAGGTTAATGGACATGGCTAACTTAGGTTCATTAATTTCAGTGGGTCTCCTCTGAGTAGGATTTAGTTGAATACAATCCTATGTTCCATACCTCAGGTTTAGTTTCCTTGGACTGAAGGTCACAGGAGACTGTGGTCTTTGTGATATGGTGTCACGTGTAGTCACATGATAGTCTTCACCTTCTAACTGCAGTGGCATGTCAATGGTGGAGGTGGTGGCCAAGGCCAGTGACTGAGTGAAGAGAGTGGGTGGGTGGGCAGAAAGGTGAGACCAGGCGGAGAGCAGGAGAACAAGTGGGCAGTGGCAAGGGAGCAGGAAGGGAGGAGGGTGGGCAGGCAAGGATGCAAGTCCAGGAAGAGAGCAGGAGAATGAGTGGTGTTTTGCTGCTGCCGCTGAAGCCAATGCTGGTAACTGAGCCAGAAAAAATGGGAGGGGTGGCAGGGAGAAGAATGAGTGGGCACGCAGAAGCCATCATGAGGGGGATGTGGCTTTGTTGGGGAGGGTGCCTTGGCGACCTGGGGAGGGGGAAGGTATCTTGACAACCTGAGGGGGAAAGCTGCCTTGGCAAGCTGGGGGAGGGGATTGGCATGCTAAGTGTGCAGGGGCAAAGCCCCATGTGTGTGTGTTTACACACATACAGGCTTTCCCAACCTTTGGGTCCCCATGTGTTGCTGGACTACAGTTCCCATCATTCCTGACCATTGACCATGCTGGCTGGGGCTGATGGGAATTGTAGTCCAAAAACTTCTGGGGATCCAAGGTTAGAAAAGGCTGCAATAGATCTTACTCCCCCATTTGGTTTTCCAGGTGGGTTGCCAACATCATAACTTTGGTTTCAGCATAGAGAGCGAGTCAAGGCCCTGTGTCTTCACAGGTCACAGCTCCAGACAAGATTAGACAAGACTATTGTTCTGTTACAGTCACAATGGCATCATCTCCAGCCAGGTGAAGAAGAAAAGCCTGCCTCCTTCTTCTGGAAGCATCTCAGGGTAGTAGTTTCTATGGCTATGGCAACATACCTGTAACTGACCTTTTTTCGTCTGTTATGCAAAAAGATGCTTAAAAGATTTCATAGGGCCATTAACTTAACAAGGAGACTGGGTTGACCACTTTAGCAGTTCCTTCTACTACAGGATTCCATCTTAGAACCACAAGCTTGGATGGGTCTCACATCTTTTAACAACTATAACTAAAGCTGAGTGGTGGAAGATTCAGGGCAAACAAAGGGACATAGCTGACATGGTACACATGACATGGCACATAGTTAAATAATCAAAATTGCTAACACAGGATATAGTGATGACCACCAACTTGAATGGCGTTAAAGGAGGATTTAATAAATCCACAGAGAAGAAAGCTACTAGTCATGATGACTATGTTCTACCTTCTGTGTTGGAGATAGTATGACTCTGAATACCAGTTGCTGGGAATCACAAGTGGAAAGAGTGTACCCAGGTTCTGCTTGCAGATTTCCAGTAGGCATCTGCCTGGCCACCGTGAGAACAGGATGCTGGACTTGATAGGTCTTTGGTCTGATCCAGAAGGGTCTTCTAATGGATGAGCATCTAGCAGGTAGAAAATTGAGCCACATGATTGAATTTCAGAATAAGACAGGGAACATATATCTCTTTAAGGGACATGGCCTGTGCCTTGTCTTACATTATTTTGAATATGAAAGTTCTCTCTCTCTCTCTCTCTCTCTCTCTCTCTCTCTCATCTCATCTCATTTCTGTCCCTGCATTCCATGTAATTCTATTTATAGGAGACAATGAGAGCATGGGAATAGAAGTGTGAATTTTTTTCTTTTCTTTTTTTTTAAGAAAAGAAAGCATCCCGGCAAACCCCAGTGCTAGAATATATGGCTGTTTAAGTTAAATTCTTCTCTGGATTTTCACATCCATCCATCCATCCATCCATCCATCCATCCATCCATCCATCTTCATATTCCCTACTTTTCCTTTAACTCATGTGGCATGGTCAGGTACCTGCTGGGGCTCACACACAAATAGCAGGCCCTCTCTGCTGTCTGGAGCCCCACAAATTATGGCTAGATGCTGCCATTTTGTTTAGCATTTAGCAGTCAGCATAGGCTTGTAGATGTGTGCCCAAAGCTATGCAACCACCTCAGTCAGCAGACAAGAAGGGGGAGCAGCTGCTGCTGCAGAAGCAGCAACCAGTCACTACCTGGTGGCTCAGAGAATGGATGCAGTGGGAGCAGCTGCTAGTGCTCTTCTTTATTCTTCATAGGGAGGAAAGGAACAGCAATGCAATGCGCCCCTTGTCAGTACCAGCAGAGTTGGACATTGTTTCACACTTGCCACATTGAGAGGGAAGGTCTGAAGGGGAATTGTAAGCTGGTAGGGGGTGCATAAAATGAGATCTAGCTGCATGTGGCCGCTGGACCACTAATTGCTTTCTTGTGGTCTATGACTGGAGAAAAGGCTGTAGCTCAGCAGTAAAGTACAAGCTTTGCATGCACACGGCCCCAGGTTCAGTCCCAGGCATCTTCAGGTAGGGCTGGGAAAGTCTCGTCTCTGAAATGCAGGAGTCAGTGTAATCATTACTGAGTTGGATGAACCAATGGTTTGACCCTGTATGGGGGCTCAGATGATCTTCTCCTGGAGAGAAAGACTGTATGAGGGAGCAGCCTCATCCACCTCCATCACTGATGCCTGCAGCAGGAATCCCTCCCACCATGTATTCGGACAGCAGGTGAAGGAGCTCTACACAAAAACTATGTGTGTAGAAATTTTCCATGTGAGAGGTAGCCCTGATTGGGCCGGGACTACATGGAGAAACTCTACACATGTGCATGTGTATATACATGAAGACTGCTGCCAAATGTGTGGATGGTGGCTAGAGCAGCTGCAACATGTGTTAGTAGTGATGGGACGTCTGAAACCCTTAGCATGAGATAGTTTCTTGGCACCTCTCAATTATACTGCCAGGAAGAAGGTTAGCATGGAGCGGGGTATGGAACCAGAATGAACCAAGCTGAGCAGCATCCTTCCATTCCTGCAGACTGGCTCCTGGAAAATCTCACTGGGTGCTGAATTTTGCAAAAATGATTGCAACCACACATAACAGTGTCTCTGTGAAACGTTTTAAAGTGTGTGGCTAGCAAACAAGCAAGAGGATTAATTCCTTAATACAAATCTTTGTGTAAAAACAGCTGAAGGTGACAGTACAACATGATGGCTTTCCCTTATGTGTTAGGGAATGATCCCTTTTATTTCATAAATAGGGGTACACCACTTCAGCAGATGAACATAATTGTGTGTTTTAGCTTTTGGTGCATCTTTCAGAGTAAAGGCGCTTTCATATTATTCTGTAATCACCTGCTTTCATTAGGGATGCATGGTAACAATCAGGCCCCTATTTTTAAGAAGGACCCTTACTTCTATGCAGGCTAATTTAGTCTGGCTTTAAAAAAATGAAATGAAATTCATAGTTCTTCCTAATGTTTTCCTCTGGTTATTATATTTTTTTCCAGTTTATGTCATCTTGTTAAGTAGACTAACCCCTCTTAACCTTTAACCTATGTGGGCCCTGCTAAGATGATGGTCATTTGCAGCTTCTTCAAGTACTTCATCATCTTTGGCTTTTTTCCCAGGATTAAGAAGAACAGAATACAAAACAGCTGCTAGACCACACTGGCCGTTTAATAAAATGCACTGAAAAGCTCCTCTTTGCTCACTATTCATTGTGTTTCCTCTATAGTTAGGCAGCTATCCAATCAATAACAGTAATTAAAATCATCCATTATGAAGAACATGGCCATTTCACAGAGTACCTTTATCTCTGAACACTTCTCTTGTTCTGCTACCTCAAATTGCTTTGCGGCCTTACAAATATAATGAGAGTCACGTTATTGCGGAATCTCTCTACAGGTCATTAGTACCTATTCATTCATACTATGCCTTCAATATACTAGCCCAAATCATTTGGCAAACTCCAAGGCTTCCTTCTATCTTTTCAGTATTGATTCATAGCCAAGGTCTGGTCTGCTGAACAAGAATTATTATTATTATTATTATTATTATTATTATTATTATTATTATTATTATTATTATTATTATTATTATTGCGCTCTCCTGCCAGAGCAGCTTACATTGCCAATGATACAACAATCTCTGTCCTCAGGCTTACAATATAAAAAATGTTTCACAAAAGGAAGAGGGATTGCCAGGGAGAAAATAAAAAACACAAACTTAGGCACTGTTTCTTATTTTTAGAATTCTTGTAATTACCAAATGGAATTGAAAGATTTCAAGGTGAGGAGGCCCCAAAAGTTGCTGAAGACAGTTGAGGGAGGAGGCTGAAAGAACTGGTCTTAATAATATGCTGTGTTTATATGCCATTTTTTTCTCCAATGAGCTCAAGGCAGTGTACATGGTTATTCCTCCGTTTAATTCTCACAACAAACCTATGACTTCCTCAACATCACCCAGTGAGGTTGGTGGCAGTGGGAATTTGAATCCAGGTCTTCCCAGCTATAGTCCAACACTCTTAATAAATACAGTGCACCCACTAGATGAAACCAATTGTTGCCTTATTTAATTTTTATCTATTCAAGTAGGGTGGCCCTGTGTCCTATTTGACAGAGAGCAGACCTCTGTTTGAAGGGTTATCTGGTCCACGTCTGGTTTAAAGATAAAAAACCATAAGAAGTGAGAGCAGGGGCCTTGAAGTGTATTTATTTATTTATTAGATTTATATCCTGCCCTTCCTCCCAGTAGGAGCCCAGGGCGGCAATATTACACTTTTTGCTTTTTTAATTGCCTGTCAGCAGTTAGCACCTGGGCAGCATACTGAACAAGCAGACAGGTCACTGGGTTGTTGTCTTCTCCACTATGGTGAAATTTGTATTTCTAAATTTATATCTATGCATATACAACAATATGTGCAAATTTTATGCAAATCTGCATCCTCTTTTAATCTCTTTTTTGGTGATGCGTAAGTGGTCCCTCTACCATTGAGAGAAACCCTGCAGTTTATCCCCAGATAAGAACAGAGGAAGCTGCCTTATACTGAGTCAGACCATTAGTCCATCAAGCTTCATATTGTCTACACTGACTGGAAGCAGCTCTCCAGGATTTCAGAGAGGTTTCCCTCACAGTTCTACCTGGAGATTGAACCTGGGGCCTTTTGTATGCAAAGGAGATGCTCTACACTAAGCTATAGTCTCTTCCCCTAAAATGTGTGGAGGCTACTTGTTTTCAGTCTGTGACAGGAAAAAGAATATGAATATGCTCAAAAACACTCTTGTCAGTATTTAACTTATTCTGTGATTGGGTCCTGACACGAGAGTACAGGAGGTAGAGTGAGGCTATAGATGATGGATGGAGAACTTGTGGCCCTCCAGATGTTGTTGGACTACAGCTCCATCATCCCCGACTAGTGGCCACAATGGCTGGGGCTGATGGGAGCTGGAGTCCAACAACATCTGGAGGGCCACAAGTTCCCTATCCCTGCCATAGATTCAAGGGATGAGTCCAGACCACAGTGATTTCCATTTTTGATTCGATGCACAGGGTTTGATTAGAAATGAGTTCACTGGGTCCCTAACAACACATTTAAAGTTTTCCCCATTCTGAGCTCTAGGCTTATTGTGATTATGTTGTTGGGAATATGACAAGGTCTGGAAACCACTGCTGCAATTAAGTAATTTTAGATTCTGGAGTAATTGCTGTAAACCACCCAGAGAGCTTCGGCTATGGGGCGGTATATAAATGTAATAAATAAATAAATGAATAATAGTCTTATGCCGCCTTATTTACTTTCTTTGTATGGTACACCTACTCTACTGTATTTGGGGGCCCTCAAGTTTAGTTTACTGAGTGGGCCCTGGACTTCTGCCCAAAGTCCTGCCCTGATGCAACCACTGACAGCTCTCCCCCCAAAAAAACCCTTATTTTGTAGTAACAGCAACTTGGGGTGGGGGTGGGAGGCCTACATCTTAGGCTTTCATTAGGCCCAATAGCAAGGCTGAACAAAAATATTCTACCTCAATTCTCCACCCTATTCGTGAGTGGCAGAATGTGGGGAGGGATTTTGCCAAATATTCTCAGAGGGAAGTGAATTCTTTAACATTCAAGTGTCTGAAAAAGAGTATTGTCAGAAGTTTTCTCAGAAAATAATCTGAGAAATTTTGGTTCAATTAATGTAGAATGAAACGATATTGTTGGTTCATACTAGTGGATGGATGAAGAGGGTGAAGTCTGTAAGATGAAGGGACCAAGCTCATTGCTTGACATTCCTTTCTGAGAAATTTTGACCCAGTTCTACTCTAAAGCCTTACCAACAGGCAAGTGCAAAGATCCTTGGGAACTGTAGTCTGCCAGGGCTTGACATGAGAGGCTGAAGGCAATTTGAAATATTTATGAGTTGAGAAAAATTTGAAAGGATTTTGGCATAAACTGCAGTAAATTCATTGTTTATAAACCAGAGTGGGTGGGGGAAAGATTGTGTTTCTAACCATTCCTCATGTGTGAAATTATTCTCCATTTGTAATTTCAATATAAATTTACTGTTGAGTAGATACCACACAACTGCTGTCCTACAATCGTCATCTGTAGCTGAAGTGTCATCGAAAGATGCACCATCATTTAATCTGGCTACTAATCCATCTCTATCAGTCATCCTCAATTCCAATTATGTTTTTTTTAAGAGGCTCAGTTTCTGATTAAAAAGTGATCTGTCTAGTAAGTCAGACACGGCAATTTTTAGTACTAAGCTCAGCATAGTAGAGATAAAAGTGTTTTTGCTAAAGGGTATGGCAGGACCTCAGTAATCATTTGCATGCAGAAATTATACAGTCAATGCTGAACCTCTGAAAATCAACACAATATGTTTAACACAGTTCATGATGACAAAAAGAAAAATGAAAAACAAATCTAAATAGTTCTTTTACTTTTGTTCTTTCTTCTTTTATTACAGAATTTTTCATCTTCCCCTCCACCCTCTCTCTTGCTCTCTCAAATATATATATTTTTCCTTTCAATACAGATTTGAAAAACTCTTATCCAAAGGTTTCATATTAATAAAGCTACCGTTGCAAGCTTCACCTGAAGCAAGATAACATTCTAAAGCAGTTTACTCTTTAATCCCCATTCAGAATGTCTCTAGCAAAGTTATATAACAGAATCAGAAAGGCAAGGTATGCCATTTTTATTTCAGTAGTGAAATAGAGTCTTTTACTTTAGCTGTTCCCTGGAAAGCAAGAATAAACCTGATATATCCAAATTCTTAGAATGGTGCATGGCTACTTCACTTCCTCTGATAAGAACCGTGGCACTGAAGTCAATACAGTTATTTTGTGGCTCTGGAACTTCATTTTAATTGCTATTTTGTTTTAAGGTTTTGTTTAGTTTAGTGAGTGTATGCTATAAAACAGTGGTTCCCAAACTTTCTTTTTGTGTCAACAAGCATATAGATAGAGGTGATCCAGTGGACATAGTGTACTTAGACTTTCAAAAAGCGTTTGACAAGGTACCTCACCAAAGACTTCTGAGGAAGCTTAGCAGTCATGGAATAAGAGGAGAGGTCCTCTTGTGGATAAGGAATTGGTTAAGAAGCAGAAAGCAGAGAGTAGGAATAAACGGACAGTTCTCCCAATGGAGGGCTGTAGAAAGTGGAGTCCCTCAAGGATCGGTATTGGGACCTGTACTTTTCAACTTGTTCATTAATGACCTAGAATTAGGAGTGAGCAGTGAAGTGGCCAAGTTTGCTGACGACACTAAATTGTTCAGGGTTGTTAAAACAAAAAGGGATTGCAAAGAGCTCCAAAAAGACCTCTCCAAACTGAGTGAATGGGCGGAAAAATGGCAAATGCAATTCAATATAAACAAGTGTAAAATTATGCATATTGGAGCAAAAAATCTGAATTTCACATATACGCTCGTGGGGTCTGAACTGGCGGTGACCGACCAGGAGAGAGACCTCGGGGTTGTAGTGGACAGCACGATGAAAATGTCGACCCAGTGTGCGGCAGCTGTGAAAAAGGCAAATTCCATGCTAGGGATAATTAGGAAAGGTATTGAAAATAAAACAGCCGATATCATAATGCTGTTGTATAAATCTATGGTGTGGCCGCATGTGGAATAATGTGTACAGTTCTGGTCGCCTCATCTCAAAAAGGATATTATAGAGTTGGAAAAGGTTCAGAAGAGGGCAACCAGAATGATCAAGGGGATGGAGCGACTCCCTTACGAGGAAAGGTTGCAGCATTTGGGGCTTTTTAGTTTAGAGAAAAGGCGGGTCAGAGGAGACATGTTAGAAGTGTATAAAATTATGCATGGCATTGAGAAAGTGGATAGAGAAAAGTTCTTCTCCCTCTCTCATAATACTAGAACTCGTGGACATTCAAAGAAGCTGAATGTTGGAAGATTCAGGACAGACAAAAGGAAGTACTTCTTTACTCAGCGCATAGTTAAACTTTGGAATTTGCTCCCACAAGACGCAGTAATGGCCACCAGCTTGGATGGCTTTAAAAGAAGATTAGACAAATTAATGGAGGACAGGACTATCAATGGCTACTAGCCATAACAGCTGTGCTCTGCCACCCTAGTCAGAGGCAGTATGTTTCTGAAAACCAGTTGCCAGAAACCTCAGGAGGGGAGAGTGTTCTTGCACTTGGGTCCTGCTTGCGGACTTCCCCCAGGCACCTGGTTGGCCACTGTGAGAACAGGATGCTGGACTAGATGGGCCACTGGCCTGATCCAGCAGGCTCTTCTTATGTTCTTATGTTCTTCCCAATGGATCACTTGAAAATTGCTGTGGGAGTTGGCGAACCACTTAAAGATTTTTCTGCCTGCTGTAGCAATTGTAATTAGGGATGGGGGAGAAAGATTCAGTTCGCATTAAAGCCAAATTTATCAAATTCACACTTTCTGAAACGACATGAGAACCGAAATCCAGCAGTCCTTTGAAATTGACACTTAACTGAATTCTGCAATGCAGTTAACAAACTAAGCAATGTTTACAAAAATGTATATATTAGGAGAAAGGGTGCATAAAAATAAATAATAATAATAATAATAATAAATAAATATATTTGTGAAAAATAACATACAAAACTGCATGTTAAATGACAAGGAATTGCTTGCAAAAATGTGTACATTCATCCTGCATACCAAATGTGTATGTGCTCTAAATTTGCACTAAAATGCTGGAGAATTTTCATAAAAATGGAAAAATGAGAAACTGAGAAAACTGAAATAGACAGATCTTTCCATCCATAATTGTAATGTGCTGTGCTAGATGTTGTATGCTTTTTAACTGTATTTTGATCACTTCATTTCTTATATATTGTATTCCATAGAATTCAAGTAGTAATACATTAAAATAAAATACAAGGAATAAGAGAATCAATTAAAATACAGTTATAAATCAATAAGGCTATTTAATGTGATGGATGTGCTATCTCCCATCATCAACCATTAATTAACAGACATCCCATGGACCACCTGAATGAAGGACGCAGACCACTAGTGGTCCGTAGACCACAGTTTGGGAATCTCTGCTATAAAAGTTGTTGACACTTGGCAAAGAAACTTAACATTATTTCCACCTTAACTATCTATGACTGAAAGCAATAGCTGGGGATTCACATCTTGCTTGAGTAATTATTTGCACTCTTCCATCCTCTTTTGTTCAGAATAGGAATGATCTTGCCTCTGGTATGTGGCAAGTGGAAAAGCAAGCAGGTGGACAACTTTCTATCTTTTAGGTGGACTATATGGTAATCTAGTCACCATTGGGAGGTAAGCAATTTTGGACATTTTATGCTGGGTTCCTTGCTTCCTACCATATAATATAGCTACAAATGGATACGCTACCCTCTCCACCTGAATTTCTGATCTATGTATGGATGTAATAAACAATTCTTACTCAGTTCCATTCATAACTGGATAGTGTCACTCTGTATTGTCTAGTCTAGAAGAGAAGGTTGAGGTGCCATGACTGGGAACTGCAGTGGGAGTAGGGATGGGGGAGACATACAATTCAGTTCACATTTAAAGGCAAGCTTATCTAATCTGCCCTTTCTGAACCAGGATGTGAACCAAAACACAGCTGCCCTTTGAAATCTGCACTTGTCCAAATTAAGCAATGACGTTATCCAGTCAAGTAATGTGTACAAAATTCCATACACAAGTTACTGAAAATAACATACAACATGCATTATATTAGAAGAAAGTGTTTGCAAAAATGTGTATATTAGGTAAAACTGTATACAAAAATGTGTATAGGAGATAGGCGCAGTAAAATCCTGGTGAATGAGGACTTTTAAAAATAATAATAATCACAAATTGATGTGGAAATGTGGAGAACTGAATTTTTAAGATTAGAAAAATGAGAAACCTAAACTGACATATTTGTCCATCCCTACGTGGGAGGTGGGGCATTCAAAACTTTTCTGTGAGCAGTCCCATTCTATTCTTGGAGCACTCATTGGTATTTTTTTAGGCTGTTCCTAAAACCTAAACCTGTCCCAGGGAAAGGCTTGGGGTATATATTGTTATGGGTGTGGGGTTGAGATAGATGATTTCTATGAGTCCCCTTCCAGCCTCCGATTTGGAGCCCTGCACCTAGAGGTGGACACTGCAGTGGAGAAACCTGCTCCACTGGTCAGATGAGTCTCTTCTGTTAATCTAACAGAGTGGCTAGGGAGACTAGTGGGTCTTTCAAGTGCCCATTAACTGGTGACTGAGCCAGGGAGATCCTATTATTGAAACTCTTCAGAAGAGCCCCCCCCCACTCCTGGGGCCAAAGAGAGGCTTGTGGACTCTGAGGAAAGGCTGGGGACTGGAGACAAGCAGAGTCTGGCTCCCTGCACCATGGCTTTAGGGTGCATCCTGTAAGCCTGTTGAAAAAGCAAGATATTGGACTGCTGATGCTTTGAACTCCTCCATCTTAAGCTCAGGTTGGAATGTGTGTAAATAAACAAACCGTATTTCATAAAGACACCACAGTCTCTGTTGACCTTTTTTCCAAGGAAACCAAACCCTAGGTAAGCACAGGGACCCCTGAAGATCTCTCACTGCTTAGAGATTGGGGTGGCGCGCAACAATATTCTCAAGCTCAGTTTGATGAGGCCTGGGCTGATGAGGTTGCCTAGCGCTCGGAAGGTGCTTTTTTCCTGGTTCCTCAAGCTGGCAAGCTCTAAGCAGCTGATCTGCAAATGTAGTTGTAGTTGCATTTTTTAAAGCTTGAATTGTATACTTATATTTTCTATAAATAAGCCCTAAATCTATTTTATACTTTTTAAGCATTGTAGAGATTGGTGGTGGCAATACATTTCCTTAATTGACTCTTCATTTTCCTAGACAATGTTTGGTAAAATATTATTGCTGTTTCCAGACAACTGCCTTTATTCTTGACTGTTCATGATCTTAAACAGAATTTCTCTACCTTGAACTAGTTACACATAGCCATTATAAGCTTTTACGTCTAAATACGCTTTTGTTGTTTGAAATTATCCTATCTAGTTTTTCTGTAATTACTCCAAACTCAACTCAATTCTCTTTGTCTTTCATAATGGCATCAGAAAATTCAATTATTTATGTGAAAATATTTGTCAAGGTGACTGTAATGAGTATTTTTAATGTGTGTTTAGCTCTAATGCATTCTTTGCAAAGTAACTGTGGCTGAATTTCCTTAAGCAAACATAAGTAAGTAATGGGCTGCATCTTGTCTTTCTCCAATCTGAAGGTGGTATTGTAGGATAATCAACTCAAGGAGACTGTGTTTGATAGTCAGGGCAAAAATTTTGGATGGTAGCATATAGGTTCAGAGCCATGTATTGTCCACAGTCAGAGTTGTGCAGAACCTCCCCCCATCAAGAAAGTTTGCAAGACTTATCAAACTTTTTACATATCCTCATAATTCCTTGGATATTTTGTCAGAGCAGCAACTACAAAGTAGACCTCAGCATTTTTGTTTGGGTGGAATATGGTGGCAACTCTAACCACAGGAAAACATATGCCTTGTTCAAGACAGCTCATGCATTGCAAATCAATACATCAGCTAGGGAAGGAGCTTAGCTGACTAGCCCACCCCTAACAGAGTATGCCCAGCAGTTCCCCATCCCTCCTGACACCTGTGCAATGATGTGGACATCTGCAGAGGGGGAGATGTCTAGTGTACAGCTTTACACACAAAGATTCCTCCTCTGCAGATGTGTGTCAATGTGCTGATGTCAGGGGTTGAGCTGTGCGTGTGTATCCCCACTTCCACCTTATGAATTAATTTTCAATGCGTGAGCCCTCTTCTGAAGAGGACTATAATTTCAGTTCACGGCATTGCAAGGCCTTTAACAGGGGAATTCCTCTGAAGTGTTGATAATCTAAATATTCTCATTTTATCTTCTCATTTTATAAGATGACCTTCTGCCAGATTCATTTGCAGCCTACAAATTCCCATACTCTCTGTCAGAAGGTCATTTTCAGCCATCAATAGCTCTTAACAAGCAGCACAAAATACGACTGTTGCAATGCCAGTAACTGAAGATTTACCTTCACAGTAAGAACCTAAGAGTGAGGGAAATCTTGAAAACTTGTTCCCATTCCAGAAAAGCTTTTTAAAAAAAATGAAATAAAAATCCTATACATATGAAGAGTCCATGCTAGGTTGACCCTATCTTTCATGAAAGTAAGGCAATTGCCTGAGGTGGTAAATACTCCTACTCACTGATCCCCAGCCATTTCTCCTGAGCCCTCAACCATTTCCCTCTGTCAGAGATGGAGTTCTGTGTGTGTGTGTGTGTGCGTGAGAAAGAGAGAGAGAGAGAGAGGGAAATCGACTATCATGCCCCCCCCCAAAAACCCTAGACTGCTGCCTTCAGATACAGTGGAAGATGTTATCCCATGCCAGTGTTGAAGTAAGAGTCCATTCCCAGTCTAGTTACCTTCTGTTCATGGAAGAGAAGAGGGGGAGAAAGCCTTTTCATCCTTTGCCTAAGGCAGCAAAATGTCTTGGGCCTGTCCTGAGCCCATACCCCCACTATGTTGCTTTGTATGTTAAGCAGAAGCTCCTTAAACTGAATCTTAAATCAGAAAGGTGAAACATAGGTCTAGCTCTTAGGGCCAAACCACAGGCACTGTTCTGTGACACATGGACATCAGAGGGCTCCTTAACTTGCTTTCTTCCTGCTCATTCTGAGTTCAAAACTGCTCCATAGATTGTTTTCCACTCAGGGAGGGGGAAGATACATTGTCTCCACATTTTTTCCTTAAGATGTGTGGAAGGAGGGGGGATGATAAGCATCTGGGGGAGTTGCTTGACTGGGAGAAAGGTTAAAGCAGCCCCTCACCACAGTGGTCTTCTGCTCCAGATTTCAACATCTCTTGATGCTTTCCATTAGAAAGCACATTGGGACAAATGTTCTCACAGTTGCATGGGATTTGGCCCATGTGGGAGCTAATCACTTCATAGAACAGATGGGGGCTTACATGTTGAATGTTCCTCTAGGGCTGTAACCTGTTTTTCTCCCTTACATGCTACCTTTCTATGGTGAGGGGATTTTGTTTTTTTTTTGCAGGGGTGAAAATGGAGAAATATTCAGTCCCCCACCTGCTGTATGAAGTGGTATAGTCCAGTCAGACACCATTTTCAAACTAAACCACATGTGGAGGTTGGCCCTCTGAGCCTGCTGCCCCAGTGTTTTTCCAATGAAAAACAGCAGTTTGAGGCTGGAATCACTAAACGTAATAGAGACACAAGTTTAGAACCTCAGTGAGAATTAGACAAGTGTTGAATGGGAAATGTTGACCTTTTTCTTCTTTTATTAGTGCCTATTTCCAGTGCCATTGAAAAACATGCTAATTATCATGATTCAATTGTTAATAATTGATTTAAAAGGGTTTACTAACTTAGGCCACAGTTCTATCTCCATTTCCACTCAGCCTCATTTATCTCAGTGGGACTTACTTCGGAGTAGACATGCATAGGATTGTGTTAGTGCCAAAAAGAGGTTCCTTTGGTACAAGGAAAAATGTTTTTAATAGATTAGAATAAGTCTGTTTCTGGAGTAACTAATGTGTAGTTAGTTCACAGTCATTTTGAAATATGGAGCTTCAGTTTCCTTAATCGGCTAATTCTAATATCTTGTGGGGAAACATTATTTGTTACTGGGGCAGATTGAAATATTAAATGCATTATGATTTGAATTTAACATAGTTTGTAGGCTACCTCAGGTCAAAATCCCTAGAGACATTGATAAAGTTATTTTTTTCTTCTTTTCTTTTTTCTTTTTCGCTACTCTGCAGGGAAAAAGGTAACACTAATGGGAATAGCCATATGGAAAGCTCCCCTGCTGTTATGAATATCTGATAGGCTCTACAGGTTTCCAGAAGTTGAGTTTGAAATCTGTGGAAATCTTATGAGAATGCATTCCAACTTTGGTGGAAGCTGTGGACTTGTTTTTCCTGCATCATACTATTGTATGTTGACAATAACTATCATTGACTGTGATCAGCTGTCATTTCCTATTTTAGGCATATTTTGCATTATGCTATTTTCAGTAGTGTAGTGGTAAATTCAGAAGTGCAGGATCCCTTTATGATAATCACAGCTGCCACTACCGTTTTGTTTTTTTGTTTTTGGGTTAATAATGAGATCCTTGCTAATGCCATCTCCCACAACAGGAGCCCATAAGCATGAAAGGGGTGGGGTGTTAGTTAATGAAAAGAGTCTTCTCAGTGGCTGACTCACTTCCTTTCATTCAGATTGGCTCCAATCATCATGAAAGGACAAGGAAGCATGTTATAAGACTCCTCTCAGTGGCTAACACACTCCCCTTTCATGCTGATTGGCTTGTAGGATGCTGGAAACATTGGGACCCTGCTCCCACAAAAGTAAGGGATCTAAGACCCCCCAAGACCCCAGATGACTACACCCCTGGCTTTTTGGTGCTCTTCTTTTAGAACCATGTAAGTTAGCTTATGTTGAGCACAGAATCTGATATTAAACTAGGCTCCATGTAAGTTTGATAATGAGCACAAGGAAAAGGTTCAATGGGGAGGTCAATGCCTATTATAGAAATTAAGATTCCTCCATCCAACGAGTTATATAGGAGTGCCATAAGAATTCACATTTTTGTGAGCAGAATTGAGGTGAGCACAGAGCACAGAGATATTGATAATTCGAAATAAAATAATGATAAAGGAAAGCGGTTTTACCTCCTCCTCTGCTGTAACTGAAACTGGTCAGTTTTCACCTTAGCAAGCAAAGAGAGACTGGTTGTTTTCCTTTTGGAAAGGAAAGGAAGAAAGTAGGTTACACCTCATCTCCTCCTCAGCAAACCTAGAGTCTTTAATGTGGGCAGCACTTGGCATGCTTCCTCCAGCTTGGAGCTTGGATTATTCGAGTGGAGGGGTGTGTGTGTGTGTGTGAGAGAGAGAGAGAAAGAGCAAAAGCGAGAGAGAGAGAGAGAGAACTATAGTGCTGTGCAGTGCATAAAACCAATGAAAGAACAATATATTCAAGGCAATATTCAGGCAGAGGGGGGAATCCGGTAGCAGGGGAAAGCTGCAGAGGTTCAGAGCAAACAGTACCACTCTGGAAAGATGGAGAATATGTGGGCCACTGAAAAAACTGGTGCTAAATCCAAATTCAATGAAATTCTCACCCATCCCTTCTGGATGGTGGGTGATGGAGGAAGTAACAAGATCAAATTTTAGTAGGCTGAGAGGCAGGGCCGGTTCTAAAGGGCGGCCAGGTGGGGCACTGGTCTGACAGCCCCTGGAGCTACAGGGGCCCCCTCAGCTGCCCCTCTGCTCCCCTTCCAGGATCTGCAGCCCCCACGCCCCCCACCTACCTGTCTGCTGTCTTTTACCATTGCCCTTAAGAAAGATGGTGGCCGTGGTTTCCCTAAAGTACTGGAGCCCCTGCCACATCTTAGTTGATGGCAGAGATGCACACACATAGTATGCACGCGTGCCATCAACAGAGATGGCAGCAGAGGCATCATCCCCCTAGGGAAACCACGGCCGCCATCTTCATTAAGGGCAATGGTAAAAGACAGCAGACAGGTAGGTGGGGGGGCCGCATGAGTGTGTACGTGTGTGTGTGTGCACACACACATGCGCACGCACACGCCGGGGTGCAGGACAAGCTGATACCCAAGGGCCCCGGCATGCCTGAAGCCGGCCCTGCCGAGAGGAGTTGAAGAAAGAAGAATGTGGAAAGTGCAGATACCAGATCAACAGTATTTTCCAAGGATCTCAAATAGGTTCATGGTTTACTTCTTGGTTACTTGCATAGGCACTGTAAGATGTTCATTCAGGTAGACATTCATTCAGTGGCATTGCAGCAGCAGACTATGGCCCACATGTAGGGCAGGGATGGAGCCTGCCACCATGATGCTGCTATTCCTGTGTATTCATTCTGCCTCAATAAATGTCTGTGGAAGTTTATAGGTAAACCAATAGGGGAGCAATCCAAACTCCCCCCCCCCCAGTGCAGTGAGGCTTTATGGAGCAGCGTGGCTACCATCAACTACACAGCCCTGGCATACATGGCAACCGGGATGGAAATAGGAGTATACAGATCATTGCACCAGCCTGGAGCTGACATAGTGATTGGGCCTGAGTCAGGCCCCATGCCATCCTGGAATGGCACTGGGGCTGCCTTGGAATCAAACACCCTGTCCCCATCCCTAGAAAACTCCATCTCAGAGCTTTCTGCTGGCAGGGATTCCACCACATTTGGTGGGTTAAAAGGGGAGCTCTGCATCATTCTGCAGGCAGCTGCTAGGAAGCCAACAGAGGCTAGCAGGGTTGGTGGAGAGAAACCTCCATTCAATCCAACCTCACCCACTCAGACTGGCACAAAGGAGATTTGCATTGCTCTGTTAGAGTTCAGATGCATAAAGCTGAGGTGTCTGGTGCCTATAGCTTTTGATTGCCAGTTTTAGGGTTCCCTCTAGGTGAACCTCTTTAATTCCAGAATGTCTCAACCTGGAGAATTATCATTTTCTTATTGATTATAGAAAATATATGGAGTGGTGGGCCACATCAGAGACAGTTCGAGTTAATGTCATCCTGATTTGAGAGGGTGAAACCCTGTGGCCAAGCCCCACATTAAAGAATGATGCTTAGTTTAAAATATGGATGTCTTACATTTATCCCAAAGTTTCTGTTTAATCTTTATTGATATTTTGACATTATATTATTATTTTCATAATAATCAGGAACTTGTTTAGCTTAATTCAAGAATGCAGTCTGAGAATATTGTATCAGGGAAATCATCAGGTTGATGAAGTATCTTTAAGCTCTTCAAGATAAAGAAGTTTTCTTGAATTATTCAGTCCTTTCAAATATGGGGTCAAGAGGGCTAACAAACAACCTTGTAAGTGCTTTAGTAATGTCAGTATGTCAGCACAATTATAATTGATGTCTGAGTCAGAACATTTAGGATTCCTTGTGGAACTGAGTTGTCATAGGTAATAGAGTTGAATATCTGAAAGATGTTCTAGTAGTATGATAGAAGAAACTTCTCAGATTTCCTCAGGCCTTAATGCAACATTCAAAGGGAGGATAAACATAATTTATTAAATACGAATCAGCAGAACAAAGTGCAAGAAGACCACCTTTAACATGATCTGTACATTTCTGTCCTTAACATTTCCTTCAGCCATGACAACTAGCCATAAATTTACTTTGGAGTGATGGTTTTATATTTTAAAAGAGTATGTCAGCTAAAGGACTGATAAGATGTTATAGAAGCCTATGCTGCAAAATGGAGAAAAATGTTTTCTGTATCTGTGAAGAAAACAGTAAGCAATTTCCATGAATAAGAAGAGGAAAAACATATGAAAAAAGATACAACTTATGTGAGTTGAAGGTTAATTTACCAGACTCAAACTTCATTCAGTATATAATTATATTAAACCCAGATGTTTTGAACAACTATAGACCGGTGGCTAATGTCCCTTTTTTGGGCAAGGTCTTGGAGCGGGTGGTCGCCGGCCAGCTCCAGGCGCTTTTGGATGAAACCGATTATCTGGATCCGTTTCAATCCGGTATTAGGTCTGGTTTTGGCACTGAAACAGCATTGGTCGCCCTGTATGATGACCTTTGTCGGGAGAGGGACAGGGGGAGTGTGACTCTGTTGATTCTCCTTGATCTCTCAGCGGCGTTTGATACCATCGACCATGGTATCCTTCTGGGGAGGCTCGCGGAGTTGGGAGTTGGGGGCACTGCTTGGCAGTGGCTCTGTTCCTACTTGGCGGATCGTCGCCAGAAGGTAATGCTTGGGGAACATTGCTCGACACCCTGGACTCTCCATTGTGGAGTCCCTCATGTGTTCTGTCCCCCATGCTTTTCAACATCTACATGCAGCCTCTGGGTGCGGTCATCAGGAGTTTTGGAGTGCGTTGTCATCAGTACGCTGATGACACGCAGCTCTACTTCTCCTTTTCACCTTCTTCAGGTGAGGCTGTTGATGTGCTGAACCGTTGCTTGACCGCGATAATGGACTGGATGAGAGCTAATAAACTGAAACTCAATCCAGACAAGACCGAGACACTGTTGGTGAGCCCTTTACCTGCCCAGATGGTGGATGTTCATCCTGTTCTAGATGGGGTTACACTCCCCTTGAAGGAACAGGTTCGTAGTTTGGGGGTCCTTTTTGACCCTTCCTTGTCGCTTGAGGCTCAAGTGGCCTCGGTGGCACGGAATGCGTTTTACCATCTTCGCCTAGTAGCCCAACTACGCCCCTATCTGGACAGTGACGATCTCGCCTCAGTTGTTCACGCTCTGGTAACTTCTAGATTGGACTACTGTAATGCGCTCTACATAGGGCTGCCCTTGAAGACTATTCGGAAACTCCAACTAGTGCAAAATGCGGCAGCCAGGTTGTTGACGAGGACCTATCGGTCTGCGCATATAACACCTGTCCTGGCCTGCTTGCACTGGCTACCCATCTGTTTCCGAGCCAGATTCAAGGTGCTGGTTTTGACCTATAAAGCCTTATACGGTGTGGGACCGCAATACCTTGTGGAACGCCTCTCCCACTATGAACCTACCCGTTCACTTCGTTCAGTATCTAAGGCCCTCCTCCGGGTACCAACTCATCAGGAAGCCCGGAGGACTGTTGTTAGATCTAGGGCCTTTTCTGTGGTGGCCCCCGAACTCTGGAACAGCTTACCTGAGGAGATACGCCTGGCGCCTACGGTACTTTCTTTTAGGCGCCAGGTTAAGACCTGGCTATACTCCCAGGCATTTTAATGTTTTTACGTTTAATTTTGTTAGTTAACTTGTTGTTATGTGTTATTGATTTTATTATATTATTGTATTTTAATCCAGTTTTGTACACCGCCCAGAGAGCTACTAGCTATGGGCAGTCTAGAAATGAAACGAAATAAATAAAATAAATAAATATAATTATTTTCTTTAGCTTTTGAGGCTTCAGCAACATGTTACATGCAAGGCAACGCAGAGAAATCCCAAGGGTCCGTTTTCTTGCTGCAAAGTGGTAGCATGGGTGTGTGGGTGTGAGATTTGGAATGGAAACGTCATGGGGGCTGCTTTTTACTGTTTATGTGCTTTTATTGTGGTTTTTATTAGGTACTGTAAATGTAAACCATCCTGGAAATTTTGACTTAAAAGGCTGTAACAGAAATGCCTTAAATTTAAATAATCAAGCACCCCTAACATGCCACTTGATTTGCAGAATGAGAAAGCTATTTGCATACTATTTGCATAATATGCAAAATAGACTGCCAAGTTTGGGGAACTGGAATATGGCAACCCTAGGCCATGTACACCCTGCATTGTGCATTTGTGACTACCCATAGCATTCTTTTCAATTACTCCCACAATTGTAGCTGCAAGTTTCCAGAAATGGTGGTATCTGATGATGTTACTACATTTTTCACATGTTTATTTCAAAAGCTTTCTAGGGAACAGTTTCCCTGAAATGCTATTTTTTTCTGTTTTTGTTGGTATCTGGAGAGAGGGAATACTGCTCTTAGAAATACTTTTGAATAACAATTAAAGTAGTAAAGAGCTTTCTTCAATATAGTTCTCTACCAGATGCTTTTATCTAAAAAACCTGATTTATATGATTGGTTGCATCAGAAAATCTGTTAAGGTTATAGTTCTGTGAAGCTAATTTAAATAAAATCATTGTCCCCCATACAGTGAAATCTTATTTTGTACAATGTTGTAAATAACTAGTCTCTACTCCTGTTCATTATATTGAATTTGGATGGAGGGGTGGATAATTTACAAAATGGAGGTCTGCCAAGACAAAACAAAAAAATTGGGTGATATTCAATGTTAGTCCTCCTCAGGAGTAGCCCCACTGAAGTTAATAGACATGACTTAGGGAGCAGTCCTAACTATGGGAAGTCAGTGTAATTTGCACTAGCTTAAATTAAGCCATTGTAAAGTACACCAGATACTGCTGGCTGAGCCGGCACGAGCCTAGTAGAGGGAAAATAAGCCTTTAAAATAGACTGACACTACCCTTTTTGGTGATGTAAGTTCTACCAGGTTGTCATATCGTGTGACTCAGCTGAATGGAGTTAGGAAGTCTCCCCTGCCCAGTCCCACCCCTGCTACACCCCAGAACACCCCTTTGGGGGGACTAATGCCAGCCTCAACTGAGCCCTGACGCAGCTGAGATGAGGGACCTACGCCAGTGTACCTCTGGCTGTGCCAGGATTGGGAACTTATATTGGTGTAGCCATAGGTGAGCCAGGGTTCAGCCAGCTAAGGTGGAGATCTGCCAGAACCCAACTCGCTCATCCCAGTGGATCTTGGGTTTGGATTGATCCTTAATTTAAGGCCATAGATTTCAATGGGTCTGCTCTGAGTCCTGTCCTGGAAGTGGATATAATCTACCACTTTACTCCCCCATGAAACAAACTTAACAGAAACAAGCCATTTTAGTTTGCATTAAGCATATCTGAAGATGCCCTAAAAGTATGCTGAAGATTGTCCCATTAATTTAAAAGTATAATAAGGAATTGTGTAAAATTGTGGCAATAGCCATTTGACCCAGGACAGAACCTGAGCTCTGGTCATTGATGTTGCTGTGCTTTAATATCATTGCCTGAGGCCTAAAACAAGATTAAAACAACAGTACTAAAAAAAATAGTCTTAGAAATATTTTAGTTGGGTATTTTTCAGTTAAACAGCTGAGCTTGCAGTCTGTCTCTCTGTGTCTTACCTACTCATGTATATCATTTATGCAGCAGTCGTTTCAGTCAATCGGTTTAATTGTTCAGGACAAGAACTGGAAGCCCTATGGCATGTTCAAGGTAGAAGAAACCGCTTTAAATAGTACCTACAGTATGTATTAATTAGTAGGTGGCTTTGGTCAAACAATGTCACCCACTACATGGTTAGTATATATTATTCTGTAATTTAGATAATATATATTATGTGCTATCAGTTCAGATTCTTTTTTTCATTTTCTGCCTTAGGTAATTAGAGATTGCATACTTTTCCCACCCCAGCATGAATCTTACATTAAGGAGTCACTAAATGTTAGTTGCCCCTAATAAGTTGCTGCTCTGGGCAATCTTCTGTTTGGCAGAAATAGTTTTTGTTCTGGTTATAACTAGAAGAATTCTTTTTTATATGACCTTTCTCTAAAAGGTTTTTTTCTTAAATGAGCCAGCATGTCAGGACCCTGGGAGCATTTGAGAACAATCGGGAAATTAGAATTTTCTAAGTGATAGATGTTTTAACAATTAAGGACCTTACGAAGCAGGTGGTGACTTGAAAGGAAGGTATAGCTAGCTACTCTCAGGGAAAATGACTATGAGAGATGTATTAATAAAACATGAGTAAACGGAAAGTGAGCATTGGAAAAAATGTTTTGGAAAAGTATGGAGAGATGCAAAAATAATGAAGAAAAGGAATATAGCTTAAAACACAAAATGCATACGGTTTGTGCATTGACATATAGATAGGAATTAGGCACAAGCATCCAAGAAAATATATGTTGAACATAGGACCAAGGACATAAACTCCTAACTCTCAATATTCTCATGAAGTGCGACCTTATTTTCAAGTTACTATCACATGGTGACATAGCTTGCTTACTCTCTGACTGAACTTTTTAGAAGAGTGGTTTACTCACAGCAACAGCTCAATGTGAAGTGGTTTACTTCATAAAAGAATATAATTTTAAAATGGAACATCATATGAACAGCCATACCCATAATAAAACATTATTCTTCGCCAAATGTCTGATGCAAGAGGTATATCTTGTAACCCTCTCCAAAGGTAACCATAGGGGTGGTTTTCCTCACCTCTTTAGAGAGGGAGTTTCACATTTTCAGTAATGGCTGACTCCTGGTTTTTACTCTCTGAATTTATTGCAAAAAAGCGTAGACAATATGGCCTGCTGAGATCTTAGCTGGGGAGTGTGCCCACACAGGAAGAGACAGTTCTCAAACAATAAGGGTCTCAGACCATGCAAGAAACCAGCATCTTGAATTAGACTCAGAAGCAAATTGGTACTATATAGCTGGTGTAAAACAGGTTGAATATATGCATGCCTATCAACACCTGCTAGAGGACATGCAACAATACTATGCACCAGTTGACCTTCCAAGACATCTTCAAGGTTGCTTCCTGTTGTCGTGCCCGGGTTGGGACTCAAGAACAGAATCACTTGATGAAAGCAAATCAGTTTTTATTAGAGTAATTTCCAGACATAGGCTTCTCCGCCTCATGAACTCTTAACATGAACCAAAACCCGCGGCATGGAAGAGAGTTGATAGAACAGAGTTCCAAGCATTCCCCGTCCCTTATCAAGGGGGCTTTCGGGCCCGGATCCTCTCACTCCGCCTCAAACTGCCCACATCTACGCCCCTTCCCTCCTCTTTTCTTTGGCACCTTTTTAACTGTCTTCGGGTGCGGGGTGATGGGGGGGCGGCTGCCTCCTCCCCTTCTGATTCGGAAGGGATGGTAGGAAGTGGGGGGGGTTGGCCCAACACTTCAGGCAATTTCTCTCTACCCTTCTCTGCAGCCGAACGACCTTGGTCCTCCTCCTCCCTCTCTGTCTGTAACTGCAGCACATTCCTAGGGGGGAGTGCGTGGGAAACGAGTCTGTTGTCTGTTCAAGATTTTCCCCCTCTATCTGGGAAGCTTCCCCCTCCCCTTCAGATGCCTCAGCCCAGCTGCCCCCTCTCCTAGCTCATTCTCAGAAACATCAGAACTCCAACCATACGTCCTGACACCTGCAGAGCTTATTGCCATAATCAATCCTTGAATTTACAGTAGCATGGATCAGCTTAGCAAGATGGGGGGGGGTCTCCTAGAAATAACAACAACCTGCTCCTAAAGAAGCAGACCAAGTCCAGGTGCACTCTCAGACTTGTTACCTCATCAGATTTGGTAAGAGAGACCCTATCAATCACATTACAATTACGCCCCAGCCTAGACCATGTCCATTCCCTACATTCCCTATTTCCATCTTGTCTTGATTCACTTATTGACCCTCATCCATTAACCAGAGCTTTGTAACACTGTTTCGGGATGTAGACAGTTACTCCTGGATTCTTTGCTAAGGATAAATATTGCTAGATGTCTTGCGGATTTTGCCCCTACAGTCAGTTAAACAAACAAACAAAAAGACTCAACAAACCAGAAACAATTTTTTTTAAAAAAAATGGTGGTGGTGGTGGTGAAGAAGTCCGTCTGAAATAAGAGCAAACAAACTGGATGAAACCAAAGGTCCACCTAGTCTAGCATCCTGCTTCCCACAATGGCAGTCAGTTGCATCAGGAAGCCCATAAACAGGATTGGAGGCCAATAACCCTTTTCAATTTGCCTATCGTCCCTGAGGTACTGGTTTTCATACCCATAAGCTTTACTTTGTTTAGAACTCAGGGTTTCCTGGTGAAATTAAAGGGCAGCAGTAGATTAAGATAATTTTTTTTCATACTTCACATCATGTGGTATTGGCTACTAATTTAGACATCTTTAAATTTAAAAGGTTATTAGACAAAGCTGGTTTTGAGGTCAAAAGCCCTTTTTCTGTTGTTAGTCTCCCCAGCTTCAGCATATTCAGAGGTAGATTGCCTCTGAACCTGGAGGTTCCATATAGCAACGAATTTACAGTTGCCTTTGCTTCTCCAGGTTCAGTGTCTACTTTTGAATATGCTGAAGGAGACAAACAGAAAAGCAGTATTGGCCTCAAGACCTGATTGTGTGTTTCATGATCCATCTGGTTTCCATTGTGGGAAGCAGGATGCTGAACTAGATGGTCCAGTGCAGGGGCCCTTATAGTCAAAGGGATTCCAATCCCCCTTTTAAAGAAAAGTTTACTTGTTTCTGGCTTGCTGAGTCTAGTTTATTTTTTATTTTTGCTGACCTATGAACAACTCATTGCTTCAAGAACCTAAGCAAGCCTCACTGTCCTGAAGCATGAATATTTTAATAAATATAATTTATTTATATAATATATTATTATATAAATAAATTACTTGCGTGCATCGCTGCCATGAGCCAAGATGGCAGCAGAGGCTTCAGCCCCTTAGGGAAACCTCGGCTGCCATCTTGGTTAAGGGCAGTGCTGCATGCACAACTGCAGAACAGCCGAGAAAGGTAGGTTAAGCAAGGGAATGGCGGTGGTTCTGAAGCTGTCGCCATGTGATCTGTGGCAATGATCATGCCGTGAATCGCAGAAGGAGAACGCTGGGGCCTGTGGAAGGCTTGTGCCCAAGGGCCCCGGCATATCTGGGACTGGCGCTGGAGAGAGAGAAATGTGGAGCCATGGATAGCTGCTCTAAAATGAATTTTTATTGTGATATGTTTGCCCAATATATTTTGACAATAGTCTGTGCTACAGTAGCTCACTTAGAGAATGTCCAAATGATTCTGAGCCATGTTATAGACAAAAATAGACTTTAAGAAGTTAATTATGTCATATTGACTGGTCAAATGTGTACTTTGCCCATTAAGAGAGAACAGCTGAAGAGGTAATAATTGGACATGCATACTGTTAAAAGATGGTGGTGAAAACCATGTGAAACTCCGTAACCAAGCGGTTAGGGAAGAATGCAAGGAAAACAGCTGAATAAAACAAGCATTAATCTTAGCTTCAAATTATAAGCATTAACACTTCATAATGTGTCACAACTTAATGGAAATGATTCAGCTCTAGACTCAACAACTTTGAAGAACTATTTTTGAAAGGTGTGAGAAAAGTTAGAGATTAGCCTTTAACAGCTAAGACCTAGAGCAGCCTTTCCCAACCAGTGTGGGGGATAGCGACGGAAGATGGCTGCTGGCAGGCAGGTCCACTAGCGAGCTCTGGAGCTCATACCCACCTCGCCTCTTTTTTTGCTATCTTTAGAGATATTCTTTGGAAATTTTTATTCTGGAACCTAACAGCATCAACAACACCTATATTTTGAAGGCTATGGAACCATTTTATCAGCAAGAAAACAGACTCTTTATCAGCCGGTGAGTCACAACTCTGCTTCGCATTACTAACTCAAGGAATATAATTTACCATAACAAAATCTAAGGATTCCTAAGATAAAACTACTTAGCCTTGGAGTCGACAATTTATAATTATACCTCCGTTCATCTTAGAGTTTAAAAGACAAACCTTATAGTTTTTAAAATGGTTCAAACAAGGAAAAGATGTTATGAACATGACCATAAATCAGACCAGGTTCTGGAAGAATCTGGGAATGGGGATCAACAGCTTAAAATTACAAACTTCTTTTTACCAACCAAAGCGGATAAGACAAAGAGAAATGCGTCACGATCTATTGAGAAAACCCCTTCCCAAATCGAAACAGAACAATTCTGTTCCTGCTTGAGTGAGGAATTCCAGGCAAGGGATGACCCAGAAATTATACAAAGCCTGGTGTATGGAACATCCACAGATCCCCTTTTTGGGCAGACGCATACACCTAGTCTGATCAACTCTCTGCTGCAGGTACCTGAAAGCAAGGAGACGCCATCTTCCTCTCTGTACAAGGACACTGACTTACATTCCCCCTTAGACATTCTGTCTACTGTGCATGCTACAGACATCGACAGCCAGACTCCCATTTTTACTCAATCACAGCCATCTTCTGCCTGCTCTACAGAAGTTACTGAAACCACGGAACTGGCACAAATTGGCCAAAAACTACTTCTAACTGGCCAAAAATGTCTGCAGTTACAATTAGCCATTGTGGCAAAAGAGACTGAAAACATCAAAGCTTTTTTGGAAGAAACAAACAACCTTCTAAAATCATTTATGGAAGAACTATCCAAACTATATTTGAGCCTAAACTACACTCTTCCCCCCCACAAAACAACAACAACACTGAAGTGTGCAAACATAAAGAAACCTCGTATTGCACCTAAGGAGAAAAAATCCAAAAACATAAAAAATTACAAACCGCCAAGGAGTAAGAAGATGAACTTTCAGAAACTTTTTAAAGTACTTAAAGCTCAACAGCAAACAGCTTCGCAAACAAAGAATTTATCTGCTTCATCTACAGCGAGAACACCCCCTAGATCTTATTGCAAAGCCTTACCAGAAAGCAAAAAATGTCCAAATCTCCCAGAGCTACTTACTCACCCCAACCCGAGGTCCTATAGCGGAATATGCTCTACCAATAACAAGATTTCACGACGAGAGAATACAAATGGGAATTGGCTTCTCAAATATAATTCAAACAAACTTGCACTGCTGAATCTTCCTCTTCTTAACATCAAAGAAAAAGTAAACATCAGGAAGCAAAGAGTGTGTTACGCCCTCCAGTCGTTAGGTGTAATGGATTTATGGCCTGACGATATCTCGTATGTGGAATTCCTTTACAACCCCTCAACAAAAACGTCTGCTTTACTTACCTTTAAATCGGCTGAGACAACAGCACGGATAATTGCAAATAAATCCCTTCTCAGCTACCATGGAATATCCGTTCAGAGACATTTCACAAACCTGGCCAGTCCAATTTCCTTGTTCACAAAGAGAACTCCAACAACAAACCTTATCTCTTCACATGAGAGGAGGAAGTTTTCCTCGAACAGCAGCAAAAATATATCAAACTCTGGAAACTTGGATCCATTCCTGGAACAGCTTCCTCTTAAAAGCACATTAAACATGAACTGCTCTTCTCTATCATTAGGACCAACTATGCTGGAAAAGAATTTATCCCCTTTGACTCCCCCAGCACAAGAAACATTAAACTTTGAAACACTTAACTCCATAAACTCTGATCTTATTATTTTGGATGAAGTAAGCTCCTCCCCACCACCAGCTCCCATTTTCGTTCCGTTACAGTCACCTTCTTCTCTGGTAAACAGTAAGGAAAATCAAGATCTTGCATTTGACTTTGCTTGTGAGGGAGAGGAGGAACTATTAAATAGTTTCCATACATTCACTGAGAATGAACAAAGTGAGGTCATAAACAAAATGCAGAATCTGTTAAACAATCTAAGGGCAAAAAGGACATGTTCCAGATACTTGGAGGACTATGAACTGAACTCACCATCCAGCATTCAAGTTTATCCTCTGAAAGTTCCCTTAAAGGTACTGCCACATAGTTACTCAAATGTTTGTAGACCTAGCACAATATGTGATGTGATAGTACATGAGGTTCCTGAACTGACTTGACAACCCTTATTAAATTCTAAAAACCCGATTCTAACCTGTGAATCTCCTGAAAAAATGGTAAACCCTCATTTCAGGACATCACAGCACTCACTCTGCAAATCTTATACAGCAAAGGAAATTTCTAATCCTACGAATCCAATTATTAATGCATGCCAAGTTTCTGTTCTCTCACCTAATTTTACATTCCACCTTCTCTCCTGGAACATTGCAGGGTGGAATGCCAAACAAAAAATTCCTGACTTTATTACTTTTCTGAACAAATTTGACTTAATTTTCTTACAGGAGACATGGTGTACCCTTAAATTAATAGTGGATGGTTTCTCTTGTTCATGTTTACCAGCGACCTATTCCCAACCCAGTTCCAAAGGCAGACCCAAAGGAGGCCTAGCCATACTCATTTCTACTTCTGTAACATCTCGCTCTATAAGTTTAACCCCTTGTAAAAACATTGCACAGGCTGTTTTATTATCTTTTAGCACATTTTCTCTTCTGTTAGTAAATGTTTATATTCCCCCTCATGCCTCTCGGGCACAAATTGACTGTGACTGGGACGTTCTTACCAATTATCTAACATCACTCGAGGCTAAATTTCCCAAAGCGCCTCTCATTGTTATGGGTGATTTCAACGCCAGGTCTGGCCCCCACAATGATGCGCTATTTGCTTCAAACCTCTGGGGGGGGCGAGGACACCGCCCCATACCTCCCAGGCTATGCTAGGACTTCCAAGGACCCCAAGATAAATTATGGTGGAATATGTTTATACCGATTCCTTGCTAGACACAGCCTAATAATGTTGAACAGTCATAAGCAGATAGATTCATGTGCGGAATTTACCTACATCTCTGGCCTCAGGTGCAGTGTCATTGATTACGCCTTGATCTCGCATTCCCTGTTCAGGTTTATTTTGGACTTTTCTGTCGGCTCCAGACAGGATAGTGATCACCTTCCCCTTACCTTTTCCTTTTATCTACCAGAACGCGGTCACTTGCTCCTTACCCATAAACCAATGGCAAATCTAATCCACCCTACCCATAAAAGGACATTTTGGACTCCCACAGTAGCCTTTAATGTGGCCTTATTTCTCACTTCCCCCTCTGCCCTGTCCTTACAGAGGGAGATCATGCATGCTTCTGATTCATATTTAGCGTCAATAGCGTATAACTCCTTAATTACCAAACTTAAAGCCTCTATTATCCCACCATCTTCTTCCTTCAGGGCTCCTCCTACCACTGGTTTTCCCAGATGGTTTGATAAGGACTGTCTTGATGCTAAGAAACAGCTGAGACGGCTATACCTTCAATATCGACACCAAAATTTAACCACCCTCCCCCCTGAGTATTTTATTATCAAAAAATACTACAAGCATATGATAGTCATCAAAAAAAGGCAGGTGATGCATGAAGATTGGGAAGCCTTAATTCAAGCCTCCAGATCAAATAATTCAAAGTGTTTTTGGGAGCTGATTTCTGGTTCTATGAGCCCACTAAATCCGGCCCCTTGCCACATTTCCCCATACCTCTGGGAGAAATATTTTTCTGCAAACAACGAGACTGTAAATGCTGTTTCCTTTATTGATAATTTAACAAATCTTCCCACTTGGCCACCTGTAACCCAAAAAGAAATTATTGATTTGATTGCTAGCTTGAAATCCGGCAAAGCTCCTGGACCTGATAACATACTTTCTGAAATGTTGAAGGCGCACCAAGCTTGGTGGGCCCCTCTTCTAGCAAATTTCTTTACTCTGATCAATAATTCCGGATGCTTCCCTGAGTCTTGGCTTGAATCCATAGTTATCCCTATATTTAAAAAAGGGAACAAAGAGGACCCAGCAAATTACCGCCCAATTAGCCTCCTTTCCATTATTGGCAAACTATATGCCTGCTACTTAAAAGAGAGACTCTCATCTTGGTTGGAGGAGGATAATATCCTTGGGAGGGAGCAGGCAGCTTTCCGGAAAGGTAGGTCTGGGATAGAACACTGTGTGATTTTAAATCACTTAGCTGAAAAATACAAGAACCGCTGGGGTAACGGCCTGTTTGTTGCCTTTGTCGACTTGAAATCGGCTTTTGATTCCATCCCTAGGGAGATACTATGGGCGAAACTCGCAAAATCTACGATCGACAAGAGACTCCTCTTCTTAATTAGCCGTCTGCACCACCACACATCCTTTCGTGTTAGATGTAGTCGTGAAGGTCATCTCACAAACCCCATTACTACAACAAAAGGAGTTAGACAAGGCTGCATACTAGCCCCACTTTTATTTAATTTTTTCATGAATGATCTGTCCCTTTATTGTCAATCCCCGGACTTCCACCCCCCTAAGTTAGCAAACCTGCATTGTCCGTTGTTATTGTATGCAGATGACGCTGTTCTCCTTTCTGTTTCTAAAGTAGGACTCAAACGCCTAACTAAAGCTTTTATGAGTTTCTGTCATGATAACAAACTATCTATAAACTTTTCCAAAACTAAGATCTTAGCTTTTGCCAAGCACTCTCCTGCTCATGCATGGACAATTAATACCCATAAAATAGAACAGGTTTCTCATTTCAAATACCTTGGTATACTTTTTCATTCCTCTCTGTCCTGGACTCCCCATATCCGTGGGGCTATTTCTACTGCTCGCAACTCAGCCAGTGGTATTCGAAGGTTCTTCTTCACTAAAGGAGGACAATACATTCCGGCAGCCCTAAAGGTTTTTAGATCCAAAACCATTTCTCAACTTCTCTACGGGGTACCTTTATGGATTGGCGCCTTCAACTCTTCTGCGGAGGCAGTTCTCTCCTTGTTTCTCAGACAAATTTTTGGCGTTCCCAGGTGCGTTCCTGCGGCGGTCCTTAGGTTAGAATCTGGCCTAGTCTCACTTGAGTCTCAAGCCTGGTTGGCCGCCCTAAATTTCTGGTTTAAAATGTCTTATGAAAAATCTACTGGCTATCTCCCTTTACTCTGGGAAGACTCTTTTACCTCGAAATGGGCCCTAACATTTACAAACTACCTTGCAAGTATTGGCCTCTCAGTAGAACATCTGATGTCCCTCGCTCCAGAGACAGTTAAACATTCTATCCGGACTCGTATCAACGATATGGACTTCCAACGCTCCATAACTGCAGCCACCTCGACCTGCTCTCCTATTCACTTTGGTCTGAGCTTTGCGCCTATGCTCAGTGCCCCTTATCTGGAAACTCTTACGATCCCCAAATATCGTCTAGCCTTTACAAAGGCTAGATTTAACTGTCTTATCTCTGCCTTACTTGAAGGGAGATTTAAACGTATCCCGTATGCAAACCGATTATGCCTTTGTGGTGTCAGTGCCATAGAAACTCTCTCTCATGTCATCTTTGAGTGCGCCCTATATGACGATATTCGCTCCAAATTCATAACCCCCATCATAAATAAATACCCCTACAAACCGCTTAACTGTTTACTTTTACATCTTTTGTCAGCAGCTAATAAGGATACTATCTTGTCAGTTGCTAAATTTATTTTTGCGGCTCAATCAATTCGGAAGGCATCTATCCTTTCAGAAGCTTCCGCCACCCAACTGTAACTGTTTTCCTTGTTGTTTTATTGTTTTACTGTTTTAACATGACTGCAACTTTGTAACCTTTTATTATAAATGTATGTAGTTTTATTTATAAATGTCTTTTGGTCTATGACCGTATCAATAAAGATTGATTGATCCCAACCAGTGTGCCTCCAGATGTTGTTGGACCACAATTCCCATCTTTCCTGACCATTGGCAATGCTGGCTGAGACTGATGGGAGTTGTGGTCCAACAACATCTGGAGGCGCACTGGTTGGGAAAGGCTGACCTAGAGAGTCAGAACTACATTTTTCTCTCCCTTTGAGATTTACATTCAGATTCCCCCCTGCCAATTCTGAGACTATTTTCCCCAAACCACGGCCACCTGTCCATAAGCTCACTTCACTAATGATGACCACTGATGGGTGGGAGGACAGGGTTTAATCATCCTACATTGGCTGAGTGATTCTGTTCCCAGCAGAGAACAAGATTGTTCAGTCAAGGCAGCAGGATTTAATCACCTGACTGGAGCTGACTGGAGATCAAAGCCCTTTGCAAAAGCACCTCAAACATCAAAGAAGCTTTTACAAAGAATTTAAGACAGGTCCTTTTTTCTCAAATGAGAGCTGTCTTAAAGCATTTTCCAAGTCTCCCCATGCTTTCCTTTTAAATCCCCTGAGATTGGGGACTTAAAGGGGAAAGAGGGAGAGACTTTCAAAAGTCTCTTTGAGTTCACTCCACACTTTCCTTCTAAGTCTCTGACTTGGAAGAAGGTTTTGCAAGTCTCTTCTCCCTTCCCCCCTTTAAGTCCTCCATCTCAGGGACTTAAAAGGAAAGCATGGGGAGACTTGGAAAAGGCTTTTGCAAGTTTCCCCCATTTCCCTGTAAGACCCTGATCTTGGAAACTTAAAAGCAAAGCATAAGGGATATTGACAGGTGGGCACCCTACCCACCCTGTCAATCCTGTGATGTTGTAATGACATCATATGATTGACAGGTAGGCAGAGCCACCTATCTGTCAAATTTGGCCCTGAAGGCAGATCCTGATATGGATCTGACCCTTGGAGCGAAAAAGTTTCTCACCCTGGCTTAGCATAATGCTTTCTTTTTCTTTGAATATTTACATTTGCTAATTTCTTGATGTGTTTCATTTTCTGTTTTGGCTTTGTGGGCCTTTCTGCCAATTCCAAAGAAAGCAGAATAATACTAAGCATTGGATTAGGCATTTGACACACTGCAGAGCAATCCAATCTATACTTGATGTACTTAGAAGACACAAAGCCTGTTTCATTCTTAGTGTGATTCTTTTCTCAGTTGGCACAAAAATACGGGTGGTATGTTTGGTTTAAATAGTTGTCTGAAAGCTCTGCTATAATGCTAGGAATGTAGCCTGTTTTGTTTTTTCAGAAATGCCTGAAGCATGAACTTGGTTGTACACAGAATATATTTTTTATAAATTTCCCACTCCTTTTTTAATCTAACAAGAAAGTTTAAGGGATATTTTTTTACATTGAAGACTCATAGGATTTTTTTTTTAACTAAATGCTTCATAAATATCTACCAGGTACATTGTTATGATGTCAGCAATAAAATGAAGGTTAGCTTGAAAGTAACATCACACTCAGTAAGACAAGATTTTAATTATACTCCTCGTCTTCCCTGCCACCATCACGTGCCTCTCTGTTGCTGACTACAACTTTTGTGCCAGGTCAATGGAAGGTGACTCCCATCCACTGTTCAAGATATTCTCAAATGATTGCATTTTTGCCGCTATGATTGCCCAGAGATGGTTTCTGATGCCAGTTCTATTAGCATATGCTCTGGCTATAGCACCTCTTTCTGCTGATTGCTTTTCTTCTGCAACTTGTGAGCCCAAAGGAGGGATGGGAACTTCAGACCCAGAGACCAGATCTGGCCCTCCCGGCCTGGCCCTCCAAAGTCTCCCCAGGCTACATTCCTTCCAGAGCTACACCCCTTCTTAGCTCTGCTTTCTACCCTCCCTGAGTGTTTGTACCTGGCTGGAATGTGATCTTGAGCTCTGATGATTTATTTATTTTTATTTTATTTATTTATTTATTTCATTTTTAAACCGCCCATAGCGAATAGCTCTCTGGGCGGTGAACAAAACAAGATTAAAATACAATATTACAATAAAATTACAATAAAATCAGCAACAAGTTAAACGAAAAAAAAAATTAAATGAAACACATTGAACATTAAAATGCCTGGGAGTATAGCCAGGTCTTAACCTGGCGCCTAAAAGAAAGTACCGAAGGCGCCAGGCGTATCTCCACAGGTAGGCTGTTCCACAGTTCGGGGGCCACTACAGAAAAGGCCCTAGATCTAATAACAATCCTCCGGGCATCCTGATGAGTTGGTACCCGGAGAAGGGCCTTGGATATTGAACGAAGTGAACGGGTAGGTTCATAGCGGGAGAGGCGTTCCACAAGGTATTGTGGTCCCACACCGTGTAAGGCTTTATAGGTCAAAACCAGCACCTTGAATCTGGCTCGGAAACAAATAGGCAGCCAGTGCAGGCGGGCCAGGACAGGTGTTATATGCGCAGACCAGCGGGTCCACGTTAACAACCTGGCTGCCGCATTTTGCACTAGCTGAAGTTTCCGAACGGTCTTCAAGGGCAGCCCTACATAGAGCGCATTACAGTAGTCCAGTCTAGAGGTTACCAGAGCGTGAACAACTGAGGCGAGATCGTCACTGTCCAGATAGGGGCGTAGTTGGGCTACTAAGTGAAGATGGTAAAACGCATTCCGTGCCACCGAGGCCACTTGAGCCTCAAGCGACAAGGAAGGGTCAAAAAGGACCCCCAAGCTACGAACCTGTTCCTTCAAGGGGAGTGTAACCCCATCTAGAACAGGATGAACATCCACCATCTGGGCAGGTAAAGAGCTCACCAACAGTGTCTCAGTCTTGTCTGGATTAAGTTTCAGTTTATTAGCTCTCATCCAGTCCATTATCGCGGTTAGGCAACGGTTCAGCACATCAACAGCCTCACCTGAAGAAGGTGAAAAGGAGAAGTAGAGTTGCGTGTCATCAGCGTACTGATGGCAACGCACTCCAAAACTCCTGATGACCGCACCCAGAGGCTGCATGTAGATGTTAAAGAGCATGGGGGACAAGACCGACCCCTGAGGGACTCCACAATGGAGAGTCCAGGGTTTTGAGCAATGTTCCCCAAGCACTACCTTCTGGCGACGATCCGCCAAGTAGGAGCAGAGCCACTGCCAAGCAGTGCCCCCAACTCCCAACTCCGCGAGCCTCCCCAGAAGGATACCATGGTCGATGGTATCAAACGCCGCTGAGAGATCAAGGAGAATCAACAGGGTCACACTCCCCCTGTCCCTCTCCCGACAATGGTCATCATACAGGGTGACCAAGGCTGTTTCGGTACCAAACCCAGGCCTAAAACCGGATTGAAACGGATCAAGATAATCAGTGTCATCCAAGAGCGCCTGGAGCTGGCCGGCGACCACCCGCTCCAGGACCTTGCCCAAAAAAGGGACATTCGCCACCGGTCTATAGTTGTTCAAAATATCTGGGTCCAAAGAAGGTTTCTTTAGAAGAGGTCTCACTACTGCCTCCTTGAGACTACCAGGGACTACTCCCTCTCTCAAGGAGGCGTTTATCACCTCTTTGGCCCAGCCGGTGGTTACAGCCCTGCTGGCCTTCACCAGCCAAGATGGGCAAGGATCAAGGGCAGACGTGGTCGCCCGCACCATTCCAAGCACCTTGTCCACTTCCTCGAGCTGCACCAACTGAAACTCATCCAACAATGAAGGAGAAGACCGCGCTCTGGACACTTCAATGGAGTCATCTGTCATAACATCAGAGTCTAAGTCCCGACGGATGCAAGCAATCTTATCCTGGAAGTGCTCCGCAAATTCATTGCAGTGAGCTTCCGATGTTTCCTTAGTATCAGGAGGGCCAGAATGTAAAAGCCCTCGTACCACCCTAAAAAGCTCCGCTGGGCGGCAAAGAGATGATCTAATGGTGGCAGCAAAATATGACTTTTTTGCCGCCCTAACCGCTTTTACATACAACTTAGTGGAAGCACTCACCAAAGAATGACTACATCCGTCAGGAGTTCGCCTCCACCTGCACTCTAGCCTCCTTCTCTCTTGCTTCATCACTCTCAGCTCTGGGGTATACTGTTTGAGTTCTGCACCGAAGGGGGCGCACGGGAGCGATCATGTCAATGGCCCAGGTCATCTCCGCATTCCACAGATCGACCATGGCCTCGACAGGAGCGCCAGTGCTATCAGCCGGAAAAACTCCCAGAGCGCTCTGGAAAGCAACAGGATCCATAAGCCTCCGGGAGTGGACCAACTTAATAGGTCCCCCACCTTTGCAGAGGGAAAGGGTTGCCGTGAGTCTAAAGGTCAGCAAGCGGTGATCTGTCCATGACAATGGAGTAGATGAAAAATACCCCACCCTCAGATCACCATCTCCATGACCAGTGGCGAAGATCAAATCAAGAGTATGTCCTGATACATGCGTCGGGCCAGCAGCAACTTGAGACAGCCCCATGGTTGTCATGGAGGCCATGAAGTCCTGAGCTGCCCCAAACAAGACAGCCTCGGCATGAATGTTGACATCCCCCAGTACCACAAGTCTGGGGGATCTCAACAATACCTCCGAGACTATCTCCGTCAGCTCAGCTAGGGAAGCCATTGGGCAGCAAGGTGAGCGGTACACCAATAGTATTCCCAATCTGTCTCCTTGGCCCAGCACAAGATGAAGACACTCCAAACCAGTCACCGTCTGGACAGGGTGCTTAGTGAGAGAGAAAGAACTCCGATAGACCACAGCAACCCCGCCTCCCCGGCCCTCAGATCTACCACAGTGCTGCACCGAATACCCAGGTGGGCAAAGCTGGGAAAGAGCAACTCCTCCCTGCTCACCCACCCAGGTTTCAGTAATACACACAAGGTCGGCACCCTTCTCCACAATCAAATCGTGGATAAGGGGGGTTTTATTAACGACCGACCTAGCATTTAAAAGCAGCACCTGGAGATCCGAGAGCTGGCTGACAGTACAACCAACAGTCCTGTGGATAGGAGGAGAACCGGAACAAGGCACAGACACAACTTGTCTGGGACGAGTTCCCCTTACCTGGCACATTCTCCTCCCAACGCCATACCTCCCATTACCCGTCACAACGTTAATTGGGGCCCCCGAAAATCTCCCTGCGAGGCCCAAGGCATGTTCTCCCAGGAACATCTTAAAATAAATCTAATACAGCAAAACACTTAAACAACATAAACACAAACACACATTCACTCAATCTCATTCACACAACAACAGACAGACAAACAAACAAATTAAAATACAGCCAAACTTATTGCAAGTTATAAAACGGAGGGGAGGCATTCCTGATCCCAAAAATAACGCTAAAAGGTGATTAAAAGGTGTTAAAAGAAACATATGATGCTTCTTGTTTGGCTGGATGGAAGATAGAGGGATGTGTAAGTGTGAAGGAACTAGCCTATTTCACAACGGTAATAAGATTCCTAATTGCTGCTCTGATCACTTTTGCCTCTGACCAGGTCTGTGTTTGCCTTTGGACCCATCCACAATGGAATGTGGCCTTCAGAATGATATCCACAAGGGATGTGTCCCTCAAGTTGAAAAGTTTTCCTCAATCCTGACCTAAAGGGTACTTCATAGTTCTACAGAAAGCATCAAAGTGTGGGAGAAAGAAAAATATATTCTGATATTTATGACAGTAGCCTGAACGGTCCCTTCCTCAAAGCCAGTCTCATCTGTTACGTGACACCTGTTGGCAAAACTTTTGAGCTCTTCATTATATTGATGAGACCAGAGAGAGCTTAAACTGTAGAAGCTGATTCACTAATAGGCAAAAAACCTTGTGGTTTAAGAACATACCTGTAGCCAACAGATATTTCTATCAAACTTTAAAAAGCAGGGAAATTGGGTAGCTATAGTGAATGCACCAGGGGAGCAGGAGACCTGACCTCCTCTCTGAGATATTGGACTGCCCTACAGATTTGTCAAAATCCAATCACAATTTGGGTTGGTCTTTCCCAGTCCAATCCACTTGCTGTGTAGCTTGCAAGAATTTGGTAACATGTGCCTCTGAGCATATGGTGAGTGGTGGCAACACCTGCCATCTCCAGAGATGGAGAATTATATTTTTGTATGTTCGTTTGTGTTCTTCTTACTTTCCTTCTGTTCTGTGTTACTAATGTTTCTACAGAAAATCTAATCTGGAAAATTTTATTTCCCTCATTATTCATGGTAGAAATCTGTGTCAAATTTATTTTTATTAATTTCAAAGCTTTTTTTATTGGTCAGTGTCATATCATGGTGAAGACAGCCTTTTGTGTTTCAAATTGGAGGTTATGTTCTATTTCTATTTTGGGTGCATTAACAGTTGAATCTGAACTGCGGTTTGATGTAAAATCAGACTGATTACAATGTTTAGCTACTTCAGCAATGACTCTAGCTGTTGGAAAAAAGAGGATGCATGTTTTCAGCCTGCTATGTTTCAACCACTGCATTTAAGGCAAGGTGGGCACGGTCAATTAAAAACATAGAGCACACCTAGAGTACACCTAGAATATATTTCACCTCCTACTGTTTTATCTTGTGGAAATTGAGACACTCCTGAGGTCCACTGGAAACTATTCTGCGGAACAGTCAGTGCCATTATTCCACAATTGTTTTTGGAGCTTTTTCTTTAGTGTTGCAAATGTTGCTGTACTTCACATATTCACAGAAATAGAAACAAAAGAAAATGATTTCATATAGGAAACTTCACTAAAATTGCAAAATAAATCAGACATATTTAAAGTGACCATCTGAGCTATATCAACTGTCTTAATAATGTTGCTTCCTCCCTCCTAAAACAAGATCAGCACAGCACATATCTTCTTTCTATTATTTGAGCTGACAGCAGGTGTTGATACCACTCACCATATGCTCATAGGCACATCTTACCAAATTCTTCCAAGCTACACAGTAAGTGGATTGGACTGTGAAAGACCAACCCAAATTGTGTTTGCATTGTGACAAATTTGTAGGGCAGTACAATATCTCAGAGAGTAGGTCAGGTCTCCTGCTCCTCTGGTGCATTCACTATAGCTGCCCAATTTCTCTGCTTTTTAAACGTTGATAGAAATATCTGTTGGCTATAGGTACATTCTTAAACCGCAAGGTTTTTTGCCTATTAGTGAATTTCTCTGCTTTTTAATCCGGGAACTAAGAAATAGGATCCTGTGCAAGTTTGCTGAGAATGGATTGATCATTTGCATGCTTATTGAGTTCAGTGGGATTTACTCTCCTGCAATCATGATTAGGATAGGTGAAACTGACCACAGAGGATTGGGAGGGGAGGAGGAGGGAGGAGAAGAAAGGTAGAGGGGAGGACTGGGATGGGACCAGGCAGGAGGGGGAGGGGAGAAGGAGAAAATTGATCATTTGCATGCTTATTGAGTTCAGTGGGATTTACTCTCCTGCAATCATGCTTAGGATAGGTGAAACTGACCACAGAGGATTGGGAGGGGAGGAGGAGGGAGGAGAAGAAAGGTAGAGGGCAGGACTGGGATGGGACCAGGCAGGAGGGGGAGGGGAGAAGGAGAAAATTGATCATTTGCATGATTATTGAGTTCAGTGGGATTTACTCCCCTGCAATCATGCTTAGGATAGGTAAAACTGATCATAGGGGATGGGGAGGGGAGGAGGAGGGAGGGGAATAAAGGCAGAGGGGAGGACTAGGATGGGAGCAGGCAGGAGGGGGAGGGGAGGAGGATAGGTTTGATCTTTTGCATTGCTATTGAGTTCAGTGAGATTTACTCCCATGCAATCATGCTTAGGATAGGTAAAACTGACCAGGAGGGGGAGGGAGGGAGGGAGTGGGCAGGGGAGGAGAAGGAAGGAAGGGGGGGAGGAGGAAGGGAGAGGAGAGGGGAAGGAGTGGAAAAGCAGGTCTGATCATTTGCATGCTTATTGAGTTCAATTGGATTTACTCCTATGCAATCATGGTAGGAGAGGAAAAACTGACCATGTGGGGGGAGGAGGAGGAGGGTTAAGGGGAAGGAGTGTATTGGAGGGGGGCAAGGAAGGGGGAGGGCAGGGCAGATGATTTGCATGCTTAAAGAGTTCACAGGTATTTACTCCCATGCAATCATGATTAGGATAGGTAAAACTGACCATGGGGAGGAGGAAGGGGAGGGGAAGGGAACGAAGGGAATTGGAAGGGGATGGGAAGGGAGGGGCAAAGGAAGGGGGAGGGAAGGGGCAAGAGGGAGGGGATAGGAGGGAGCAGAAGAGAGGGTGGGTTTCATCATTTGCATACTTTTTGAGTTCATGGGTTTATTTCTGTGCAATCATGTTTGAAAATGGAAATGGACTGCCTTCAAGTCGACTGGACTTATTGCGACCCTTTGAATAGCGTTTTTATGGTAAATGGTATTCAGAGGTGGTTTTACCATTGCCTTCCTCTGAGGCTGAGGGGCAGTGACTGGCCCAAGGTCATCCAGTGAGTTTCATGGCTGTGTGGGGATTCGAACCCTGGTCTCCCAGGTCATAGTCCAACACTGACCTGGGGTAGGGGCAGGGAGGGGAGGAGGGGAGGAGGGGAGGAAATTGGGTGGGTTGGCACTGGGCAGAGGGGAAACCACTTTCCTCTCCAAAAGGAAAACTTTGTGAATAGTATCATTGCTTTTCAGCTTTCCCCCCACCTTTTTTTTCTACAGCAGGGACTTGTAGCCTCCTACCCAAATTTAAATCAAAGCTCTGTCCCTGGCCACATCCACACCAGGCCCTTATTTCACTTTGGACAGTCATGGTTTCTCCCAAAGAATCCTGGGAAGTTTAGTTAGTGAAGGGTTCTGATAATTGCTAGGAGACGCCCTGTTCCCCTCACAGACCTTCAATCAGAGTAGCTTACTGTTAAACCAGTCTGGCCACTGGAGCTCTGTCAGTGGAACAAGAGTCTCCTCTCAGCACCCTTCACAAACTTCACTTCCCAGGATTCTCTGAGGGAAGCCATGACTCTCGAGTGAAATCAAAGTCTGGTGTGGGTGTGGCCCCCTGATTAGGCAAGCCCAGCAGCTGTGAGACTGGCTTTTAGAACACTGACTAATGGCTCTTGCTGATCATGCCCAACACTATCATTCAGTTCAATGCAAAATTTCTCAAATTAATTAAAAATTAGCCAGGCATTTTTTTTTTAACTTTTAAACTGCAGAAGATGAAGGTCAGAGTATGGGGCAAGGTCAGTAACAGGATTACAGGTACTCTGTGAACATGGCTGATTTTAATTTAATTTCAACAGATTATGAGAACTCTCAGAGAAAAAAGTCCAAAAGGGCTTTGGGTTTCCCCCCCCTCTCTTTTTAGACTTTGAACTCTCTATTCTCTCTGAGTGTTTTGTGTATCACCATGTAAATTGAGAGGGTTGTTAAGGAAGCGTTTCTGAGTTCAGGACTATAAGTTTTGTAAGGTTTTGTTTTGAAATGAGTTTATGGAAAGCATCAGAATGGCATGGGGGATATTTTCAATTTAACAGTGCGGAATGTGAAAAATACATGCTGGCTATAATATATAGCCACTCCCACGGCTGTATAATTCATCAAGGAGTCCATGAACAGTTCATTTTATTCATTGCAATGATAGCAAGCCATTATTCCAGTAGTTTGTTTTCCCACTTTCTAGTTCTACCACTTTTACTGAGTTGGGGAAAAACCCTCTCAGATTGCAAAAACAGGCTAACTGTAGAATGAATTAGATATGCTGGTAAAAGAATCTCCTTTGCCCAGAAAAAAGTTGGAAATATTTCCCAATTAGTTAACATCAATGCAATAATTTTACAGGCCCAATCAACATTGCACCCTTAAACAGTTCTCCTGTGTACATCATCGTAGCTCCATTTCTTTCATTGATGACTATGGTATTCTCTGTATTAGTTAAAGGAGCTACGGTTTGTTTTATATTCTCTCATCTGTGCTGGTTGCTGCTAGTGAGTGGCATCATTCAAGGGATTCACTTGCTGATGCAGCATACAGTCAATCCTAAAAGATGGCAAGCAAAGAGGGGAAAATGTGCCTTGTATCATATAGCTTGTGAGAAGGTTATTTTTCATTCACTGAAGTGCTTTTAGCATCATATCAATTCCACACATTTCTTTTCTTTTTGCATAGACAAGATCAACTTTCTTCAAAGTCTAGGGGTTGATACAGATAAACCCTGGAACAGAGGCCTATTTTCATTTACTCATATGGCACTGAAAAATATTCTTTCTCTCCCATTAGAGTATTTTTGCTGCCTGCCATTGTGTAGTAGCAGGTTGGATCCAAATAAGTAATGATTTTCATTTTAACAAAGGCAACAATGTCCTCCCCCCTATGGAATTCAGGGGAAGATTTGCCACTGTCCCTTTTAAATGAAGGCATCATGAAGTATTGTGCAGGTTCAAGCCTGCTGCATAGGCCTCATGCAGTACAGCCAGGGGGAGGAAAGTGGGGATACAATCCCATTCTCCCCCTTTCATATTCATTCAGCTGTGGCAGCTCTCCCTCCCAGCTGTGTTCAAGCACTGCAGAATTAATCTGTTGCATGTTTGGGCAGAGTAGGATTTATTTATTTATTTAGCTTTTGTTTAGGGATGGGTGAGAATTTAAATTCAGTTCACATTTCAAGCCGAATCTATCAAATTCGCAATTTCCGAAACAGCGTAACTGAAACAAAGCCATCCTTTGAAATCTGCACTTATTCAAATTTTGTGATGCAGTTCACCAACCAAACATTGTTTACAAAAATGTATATCTTAGGGGAAGCATGCATAAAAATGAATGCAATAACATGGAAAAATGCATTGGATGTCAAGAAATGGCTTGCAAAAAAATCCAAATTAGTCAAAACTGCCTACAAAAAATCCACACTAAAATGCTGGAGAATTTTCATGACAAATCTTCTTTTTAAAACAAAATTGCAAATTGCTGCAGAAATGTGGACAATTAAAATTAAGATTGAAAAAAATGGGAAACTGAGAGGACCAAAATTGACAGATCCAACAAGGAAAAAAGACGAAAAACAGCAAAAGAAGCCAAGGTAGCTTCACAGAAAGTTTAGAGATTATCTGGAAACAAAAAAGCACACATACAGGAAGTAGAAGGAATGCCAAACCACAAAGAAAGAGTACAGACAGGTAGCACAGAATTGCAGAGATGGCATCAGGAAGTCTAAAGCTGAGAATGAGCTGAGGCTAGTGAGGAATGCTAAAAGCAACAAAAAAAAGCTTTCTTCAGGTACATCCATAGCAAAACACAGAGAAAAGAAATGGTGGTTCAGCTACTCAATGAGGATGGCAAAATGATAACAGATAGTAAAGAAAAGGTAGAAGTGCTCCAATCCTACTTTTGCTCAGTCTTCTTTCCAAAGAGGATCTATGACTCTCCTGGCAAACATGAAGTACAAATTGAAGAGGCAGGATTGCAACTTGCGACTGATAGACAAATGGTCAAGGAATACCTAATTACCTTGAACGAATTCAAATCTCCAGAGGCCAATGAACTGCATCCTAAAGTAATGAATAATCTGGGTGAAGAACTTTCAGAACCACTGTTTATTATTTTTGCAAAATTGTGGACGCTGGGTGATGTGCCGGATGACTGCAGGAAGGCTAAAGTCCCTTCAAAAAGGGCAAAAAGGAGGAACAGGGAACTACAGATCAGTTAGTCTAACATCAATCTCTGGGAAAATTCTGGAGCAGATTATAAAGTGGTCCATTTGTAAGCACCTTGAAAACAATGCAGTGATTACTTGAAGCCAATACGGATTTATCAGAACAAATCCTGCCAGACTAATTTTATCTCATTTTTTGATTGGGTAACACCCCTGGTAGACTGTGGAAATGCTGTGGACATAATATATCTTGACTTCAGCAAAGCTTTTGACAAAGTGCTCCATGGTATTCTGACCAGCAAGCTAGCTAAATGTGAGCTGGATGAAGCAACCATCAGGTAGATCCATGATTGACTACAGAATCATACTCAAAGAGTGCTTATCAGTGGTTCCTTCTGAAACTGGGCAGAAGGTAACGAACAGGGTACCCCAGGGCTCAGTCTTGGGCTCAATCCTGGGCTCAATGCTTTTCAACATTTTTATTAATGACTTGGATGAGGAGGTGCAGGGAATGCTTATTGAATTTGCATATCATACAAAATGGGGAGGGATAGCTAATATCCTGGAAGACAGAAACAAAATTCAAAGTGATCTTGATAGGCTGGAGCATTGGTCTGAAAACAACAGAATCAAATTTAACAGGGATAAGTGCAAAGTTCTACACCTAGGAAAAAGAAACTAAGTGCACAGCTATAAGATAGAGAATACTTGGCATAGCTATACTACTTGCAAGAAGGATAGTGGAATTTGTGTAGATCGTAAGCTGAATATGAGCTAACAATGTGATTGTCCTGCCCAAACTCAAAGAACTCAGACTCAGACACAGTTGTGTTTTTTTTTATTGTAGCAAGAGACAGTTTCAATTCAATGTGCTTCATGAATCTACCTATAGTTTACTCAGAACTCAGCATCTCTCTTGGACTAACTAGGCACAACTTCACAGCACTAAGACGTTGACTCAGCAACTACTACTCCCCTCACTCAGCTTCAGTAAGGCTGGGCAGGAACCCTGCTTGCATTTGCCAACTATTATGAGCGAGCACACAGGTGAAGACTCCACCTCAGCTGTGTCTGTTGAATCTTCTGCTGCATTCACCTCCTAGCATGAGGTGAAGGCGAAGCCTCCGTCACCGTCCCATCTTCCCCATCTGAGGGAGGAGGGCTGCCTGCTGGTGATGCAGGCGCAGGGAGAGGAGAAGCATCAGGCTGGGAAACAACTGGTTGGTCAGGTTGACTCTCCACAGGGGTATATGGAGCTGCTGGGATTGAACTGTCCAAGTCCAAAGCTGGGGCACCTTCTGAGTCCCACTCCCCATTCGGCCCTTTACCAGCTCCAACATCCCACTCCAATACCTCCTGCTCTGCTTCATTCTCATTAGTCCACCCCCCTCCAGCAGACCTCATGACATCAGCCCCCTCCATGCCAAGCCTCCCCAGAGGCTTTGGTTTGCCAGGGTATCCTTCATGGAACTCTCTCACCAACTCTGGCACATGGACATCTGACGACATCTCCCAGGATCTTTCCTCTGGTCCAAAACCCTCCCAGTGGATCAAATACTGCAACTTTCATCAGAGCCGACCGGGGTTGAGGATCTGCTCCACTTCATATTCCTCTTGCCCATCGCCATTACTGGTGGCAGTGGGGCATCGGGTGCCTGGTAGGGATTTGGTAGCTCTTCTGGGGTTAGCAATGAATGGTGAACTCTGGGTGAATCTTCATGGAGGCAGGCAAGAGTAGACAGAATACTACCAGGTTAATCTGTGCCTCTACTTTGAAGGGCCCCACCCTCCTAGCCTCTAGTTTGTGACAGAGTACATTCATTGGCAAATAACGTGTAGATAGCCATACTCTATCTCCCACCTTTATCTTGGGGCTGGGCTGAACGTGCTGGTCGGCAACTCTCTTATAGGGGGCCTTAGCCCTTGCCAATTGCTGTTGTAACAGCTGCTGTATTGCCTGCAACTCTTGCACAAACTCTGTCACCACAGGTATGCCAGGGTGGAGTTAGGAGTGGGGAAAGTGTGAGGGTGGTGGCCAAAATTGGCAAAAAATGGAGTCTGCTGGATAGAGGCATGCACAGAATTATTGTAGGCAAACTCAGCCAGGGGCAATAAAGATATCCAATGATCCTGATGAAAACTGATATAACAGCAGAGATACTGCTCCAGGGTGGCATTCACTTTCTCTTTTTGCCCATCCATCTGGGGGTGGTATGATGAAGACAGTTGTAGTTCAAGCTTAGCAGCTGCAACAGGGTGAGCCAGAACTGGGCCATGAACTGGGGACCTCGATCTGTGACCAGGATGGTTGGAAGCCTGTGCAATCGGAAAATGTGCTAAATAAAAAATTGTGCAGTCTCTCAGACTGTTGGTACACTGGCATATGGAAGAACTGGATTCAGCACACTTGCTGTTGATTCAGCTTATGGGACGTTGGTAGGCTCTCGAGGTTCTGATGGTCAGTGCAGACCTCCATCTCATGCTGGGCTCCTTCCAAGAGGTGTCTCCACGTCTTGAATGCGTCTCGGATGGCTAGTAGGTCCTTCTCCTAAACTGTATAGTTTTGCTCCGAACTAGTCAGTTTTTGGGAGAAATAAGTGCAGGGAAGCAGTCCATCCACTTTTTCAGCGGGTTGTAACAACAACACTCCAAGGCATCCGTTTCCACCACCAACGGCCAATGGGGATCAGAATGTTGTAGTATTGGTTCCGAGAAAAACAACAACTTTAGTTACTTGAAAGCCTGTTGGGCAGCTTCGGTCCAACAAAAAGGGCTAGTCCCTTTTAGGCAGTCTGTTAATGGGACAGTCATGTTGGAGAAGGTGGCAATGGAGCATCTGTAGTAGTTGGTGAACCACAGGAATCGCTGTAGGCCCTTTTTGGTTTGGGGGGTGCCAGGAATGCATAGAACACACCTTTTCCAAGTCTATCTCTACCCCTGTGGGGGTAATACGTGTTGGCCACTCAGAAGTTTAGTGAGTGTTTCCACAAAGACAGTAGAGAAACCAGCAATTATGGAGTTAAAGCCAGTTAGGCTGGCGATGAAGACGTGCCAAGGTCAGACAGCAGCTGAGGCTGCCAAGGGCACTGTGAGTGATATAATGCTGTGGAAAACCGAAAGCAAACTGTGGGGGTGCAGTAGGACTCAGTGGGGGTGCAGTAGAACTCGGTGGGAGTTGGATTGAGAGAAGTCTGGAAGGAGCTGGAAAACCGTGTAATGCACAGACTAGGTGCAATAAAGACTCTTAATACTTTTTGCATCTGAACCTGTCTTGTTTCTGACATCCAAGCCTCAGGCTGGTGCTTTATGCTGAGCAGTGGGTCTGGCTGAATTCCGCACAGCATGACAGGGGTTATGGGCCCAGCCTACCCAGCCTACGCAGCCTACCCAGCCTAAAGCCTAACCTGCCAGGACCAGAGAAAGTGCAGAAGCAAGCAAAGGAGGCGGTTGGAGACGTGGCCGTGTGTTGGAGAGGTGAGAGAAAGGTTGCTGCTGAGGATGGTGGTTGCATTATCAGCAGGAATGCCTCTGGAACGGCTCACAGAGAAGAATTATGCCAGCTGGAGACTTCGTGTGCAAGCATTCTTAACTAAAGAAGACCTCTGGGAAGTAATTGAGGCGCCCCCCCGTGGCTCCGCAGATAGCGTGGACAAGGAAAGACGAAAAGGCAAGAGCGTATATTATATTGTCATTGTCTGACTCCCAGTTGTTGCATGTTCAGAATGAACCAACAGCGGGAAGTAAAATATTTCTGGTGAGAAAACTGTATCAAATGAGACTGGCTGAGCGAAGCATGTCTGAGCATTTGATGGAATTTAGGTGGCTGTTTGCTGAATTGCAGGAGAGACAAGTAGAATACACAGAGATCCAAAGAGTGTATATCATCCTGTCCTCCCTGGATGACACGTGGAATTCTCTTGTAACTGCAATGGAGGCTATGCGTGACACGGATTTAACAGAACAGTATGTTACTGGGAAACTTGTTCAGGAATGGGAAAGAAGAGAAGAAGCCAAACAGATGGAGTCATGAAGAAGTAAGATGGAGAAGTACTTCAAAGAAACAGCTAATGGACTCAAAGCCTGTTATTCCTGTGGTGAGACAACACACTTGCGGAGAGACTGTGCAGCCAAGCGGAGAGGACGAGGCTGGCAGCAATCAAGCGTGAAATTTGTGAGTGCAGGGTCTCATAAATCTGTTTGTTCTGATTGGGTGATAGATAGTGGAGCGACTCATTGTCTGGTAAGAGACTTAAGCTTGTTTAACACTTCGGAACCTGTGACAGAGACTGTGATTTTGGCTGATGGATCCAAACGGGATGTTCTGGGACGTGGAACTGTGAAAATATGTAAGCTGCAAACCATTATTACTGATGTCTTGTATGTGCCACAGTTAGAATGTAATATTTTGTCAGTTAAGAAATTGAATGACATGGGTTACTCTGTAATGTTTGCAAATGGGAAGTGTTACGTAAAAAGGGGAAACACGGTCTGCTTACAGGGATTTCTGAACAAAACGCTGTTTCACATAAACATGAGTGTGATGGGGATGGGAGATAGTCACATCAATCAGTTAATGATGCACGAGGGGAGGAATGGAAAGAGTTCAGTGAATGCAAATGTAATGTGCCCTCTCTCGGCGTTCACTGCTAATGTGATGGTGCCTGCAACGGCACAGGAGGATCCGTCCTCAATAGACGATATCAGGCGACTGTCTGTGGCTGAACAGACCAAATGGCAGATGGCTATGCAAGAGGAATTGCAAGCCATGAAAAACAATGGAACATGGACTTTAGAAAATCTCCCTATAGGGAAGAAGGCCATTGGATGCAAATGGGTCTTCAAGAGAAAACGAACCAGTTCAGGGGAGGTTCACAGATACAGGGCTCGATTGGTGGCTAAAGGGTTTACCCAACAATATGGAACAGACTATGACACAGTGTTTGCCCCAGTCGTGAAACACGAGTCTGTTCGTGACTTGTTAAAGATAGCGGCAATGAAGGATATGAGAATCAATCACTATGACATAGGCTCGGCATTTCTGCATGGAGATTTGAGGGAGGAGATTTATATGGAGCAACCTCCTGGATTTGTTTCACAGCAGGGGCTGGTATGCAAACTGAACAAATCATTATATGGATTACGCCAGAGTGCTAGGTGTTGGAATGAGAAACTTGACAAGGTGTTGCAGGGAATGGGTTTCCGACGTTGCCAAACAGACACATGCATGTATGTCAAGGTGAAGGGTGCGAAAACCACATATTGCGCAGTTTATGTCGATGACATACTGTATATATATCATGATGAACAGGAGGAACGGGAATTCCATAATTGCCTGTGCAGTCAGGTGGATACCAAGAGCTTGGGACCTGTAACACATTACTTGGGAACAGACATTGTGCGTGCTGCTGATGGCAGCATAATGCTAAACCAAGAAGGGAAAATAAAACAGCTCCTGGAGGAATGTAAAATGCTAGAATGTAAAGCTGTCCAGACTCCCATGACTGTAACCTTTCAGCAGGATATAAAAGAGATGCCTTATGCAGATCTGGCTCTATACAGACGTGTGCTGGGGAAATTGCAATATCTGGTCAAAGTCTCATGTCCAGATATTTGCAATGCTGTCAGCATTCTAAGCAGAAAGGTGGAGAACCCTTCTGAGGCTGATTGGCAAGGGGTGAAACGTGTTTTGCGGTATTTACAAGGCACGAGATCAAAGGGTCTGGTACTCTCTGTGCAAAACAAAGGGGGTTTGGAGTGCTACGTGGATGCTGACCACGCAGGCAAACTGTTGAGCCGAAAATCAACCACGGGTTTAGTGGTGGTATTGCATGGGTCAGTGATTGACTGGAGCAGTAGGAAGCAGGCAGTGGTTGCCACTTCTAGCTCAGAGGCCGAATATGTCAGTCTATCAAGCGCATGCAATGAGCTACAGTGGTTCAATATGCTCATGCAAGAAGTAGGCATGGAAATGAAAATGCCAATCACTGTATGCGAGGATAACCAAACATGCATTAAAATGGCAACATCAGAGGCACACACCAAACCTACTAAGCATATAAGCATGAGATACCACCACGTGAGAGATCATATACAGAAAAGATTCATTAAATTAACGTATTGCAACACCAACAACATGCTAGCTGACATAATGACCAAGCCATTAAATGAAGAAAAGTTCAACAGATTGGTGTCACTGCTTGGAGTGGCTTGTGTGTATAAATAAAGAAACCGGAACACTGGAAATGCAAATGATGCTGAAAATGTAAAATACTCTGTAATGAAATGTACTGAAAGGTAATAATGTTTAACAGAGAATGAAATGTAACTGTCTTTCTGGAGGTGGGAGCTGTTGGCCACTCAAGAGTTTTGTGAGTGATTCCACAAAGACAGTAGAGAAAGCAGCAATTATGGAGTTAAAGCCAGTTAGGCTGGCGATGAAGACGTGCCAAGGTCAGACAGCAGCTGAGGCTGCCAAGGGCACTGTGAGTGATATAATGCTGTGGAAAACCGAAAGCAAACTGTGGGGGTGCAGTAGGACTCAGTGGGGGTGCAGTAGAACTCGGTGGGAGTTGGATTGAGAGAAGTCTGGAAGGAGCTGGAAAACCGTGTAATGCACAGACTAGGTGCAATAAAGACTCTTAATACTTTTTGCATCTGAACCTGTCTTGTTTCTGACATCCAAGCCTCAGGCTGGTGCTTTATGCTGAGCAGTGGGTCTGGCTGAATTCCGCACAGCACGACAATACGATATCCCAGAAAGTCCAGGGTGGTTAGATCGAATCCACACTCCTCCACCTTGGTGTACAGGTGATGCTCTCTCTGTCTCTGCATCACAGCCCTCACATGAGCTTCATGCTGTTCTGGGGAGTCAGAGTAAATAAGGATATCATCTAAACAGACTATTATAAAGCAATCTAAGTAGTCCTGAAAGATGTCATTCATAAAATATTGGAATTTTATGCCTGGGCATTTGATAGTCCAGAAGGCATGACCAGGTACTTGAAGTGGCCATACCGAGACTTGAAGGCAGTTTTCCACTCATCCCCTTCCTTGATCCTGACAAGGTTGTAAGCTCCACACAGGTCCAGTTTACTGTAGATATTTGCTGTTCTCAGTCGCTCCAGCATTCATTGGTGAGGGGAAATGGGTAGCTGTTGGGGATGGTGATTTTATTCAGCTCCTGGTAGTCATGGCAGGGGTGAAGTTCCCCACTTTTCTTTTTGACAAATAGTAAAGGAGCCCTGGCAGAAGACTTTGAAGGTTGAATGAACCCTTGCTGCAAGTTGACATCCAGGAAGTCTCTTAGTGCAGCCAGCTCTGGCTTGGACAATGAATAAATGAACTCTGAGGGAACTCAGGCCCCCAGAAGCAAGTCTATGGCACAGTCATAGGGCCTATCGGGTAGCATATGGCCAGCCTCCTTCTTCTCAAAGATGTCCTGGTAATCTTGGTGTGTTGCAGGCAGGGAAGCCACCTCGGGTGGGGGCAGGGGAGGGGCAGTCACTGATGCTGACACTGCTGCCTCAATAGGCTGGCAATGCCATTTCCAATAGTCTGACTGGAATGTCACAGGGGCTTCCTCCCAAGAGATTGTAGGATCATGTTGCGTCAACCAGGTCATCTCCAGAACTACTGGGAATTGGGGCAGGGTAGTAGAAGGACAGTCACTCTAAATGTCCACATAGCTCCACTCACAATCCAGCAGTTGCCTGGATGACTGCTCTTGACGTCAGGAGCCACCCATCTATGGTTTCCATGGACAGGGGAGTCTTGAGTATGGTGACTGGGATGCCGTGTCATTTAGCAAAGTCCAAGTCCATAAAGTTACTGGATGCCCCCGAATCAGCTATGGCAAACACTTGTATTGGATTGGCAGGTGTAAGGCAGGCTTTGATAGGATAGGGCTGACTTGAGGTCCCTAGCTTACAGTCAGTTCCAGCTCATGGACCTCTACAAGAGCTGGGATTTCCTGCACCGGGTTCTTCTCCAGCTTGGAAGGTCAAGTCTTTGTGAGGGTTCCCGCCTTCCCACAGTAGACACACAACCCCTCTCTCTGATGCTTCTCTTTCTCCACCTCAGTCAGGCATGGCCTCACCCTCCCTATCTGTATGGGCTCCACCCTTGACTGGGTGTAGGTTTCCATGCTGGGTGAGAAGCACGTGCGAAGGAGTGTTGTGGGAGGCAAGGCTTGAGTTGCCTCAACCTTGCGTTCTAGGTGACAACCTTCAAGTCTGCTGTCTATCTGCAGGCACAGCTGGATAAGCTCTGTTAAAGTGTCCGGTGGCAGGGTTCACACCAATTCATTGAGGATCTCGCTGCTGAGGCTGTTATGGTATAGTACATCAAAGTGGACTCATTCCAGTCTCTTGGGCCAGGATACAAAAGGTGTTGGTATAAGTCCCAACAGAGTTCTTGCCCTGCTGCAGGGTTCCCAATTGGCAGGCCACTGTGGCCTTCCACTGGGGTTCTCAAAAGATTTCTGCCATGGCCTCAACAAAGTTATCATACTGTGCTAGCATGGGATCATTCCAAAGCAACAGAGGTGTTGCCCACTGCGCAGCCTCACCTTCCAGGAGGCTGATGATGACGGCCATTTTCAAGGAGTCATTGGGAAATCCAGCCACTGCACACAGATGTAAAGCTCACACTAAGCGATGAATGTGGCAAACTGTTCATTTTTCCTACTATAACGGAGGGGCAGCCCCATGGGCATCTTAACATGAGACACAGGCACTGGCAAGGCTGGGCAGCCCCTTGCTGCAGGACTGATGCTTGATTCCCAAGCTGAGTCACTTGCAGTTGCAAAGTCTGATTCTCTGTTCAGAGGGCCTAGGTCTCGACTTGAAGTTTCTGGAGTTTGGCTAGCATGGTCTCGAAGGCTGTCTGATAGTCCTCTCCTGTCCCACCCCTCACTTCCATCTCAGTCATGGGGTCATCGGGTGGAGGTGGTGGTGGCTGAGTCAAACTGTCCTGCCTGAACTCAAAGAACTCAGACTCAGACACGGCTGTGTTTTTTTTTCTTTTATTGTAGCAAGAGACAGTTACAATTCAGTGTACTTCATGAATCTACCTATGGCTTGCTCAGAAATCAGCATCTCTCTAGGACTAACTAGGTACAACTTCGCAACTAAGATGTTGACTCAGCAACTACTCCCCCCCACACACACTCAGCTTAAGTAAGGCTGGGTGGGCACCCTGATTGCATGTGCCAACTGTCACTGTTGGGAGCGTGTGTGCAAGTGAAGACTCCACCTCAACTGTGTCTGTTGAATCTCCTGCTGCATTCACCTCCTGGTGTGAGGTGAAGGCGGAGCCTCCATCACTGTTCCATCTTCCCCCTCTGAGGGAGGAGGGCTGCCTGCTGGTAATGCAGACACAGGGAGAGGGGAAGCATCAGTCTGGAAAACAACCAGCTGGTCAGGTTGACTCTCCACAGGGGTATCTGGAGCTGCTAGGGTTGAACTGTCCAAGTCCAAAGCTGGGGCACTTTCTGAGTCCCACTCCCCGCTCAGCCCTTTACCAGCTTGAACATCCACTCTAAGTCCTCCCCCTCCTCTGCTTCGTTCTCATCAATTGACCCCCCTCCAGCAGGGCTCATGACAGTGACGTGGCTGCAAAAAAGGCAAATGCTTTTTTTGGGTGCATTAAGAGAGGTATAGTTTTGAAATTCCATGAAGTACTTGTTTCCCTCTCTTCAGCACTGCTTAGGCCTCATCTTGAGTACTACATCCAGTTCTGGACACTGTACTTTAAGGGGGATGCAGACAAACTGTAACAAGTTCAGAGGAGGGCAACGAGCATGATCAGGGGACTGGAAACAAAGCAAGCCCTGTAAGGAAAGACTGAAAGAACTGGGCATGTTTTGCTTTGAGAAGAGAAGACTGAGGGGAGATATGAAAGCACTCTTCAAGTACTTGAAAGGTTGTCAGACAGAAGAGGGCCAGGATCTCTTCTCGATCATCCCAGAGTGCAGGACATAGAATAACAGACTCAAGTTACAAGGAAGCCAGATTTCAGGAAGCTGAACTTCAGGAAAAAACTTCCTAAATGTTAGAAAGGTACAACAATAGAACCAATTGTCTAGGGAGGTGGTAGGCTCTCCAACACTGGATGCATCCAAGAGGCAGCTGGACAGCTACCTTCCGTGCATGCTTCAGCCTGGATTCCTGCATTGAGCAGGGGGTTGCATGCAATGGCCTTATAGGCTCCTTCCAACTCTACTATTCTATGATTCTAGGAGAGTTTCAAAAGAACAAGCAATTAGGAAAAAAGCTTGCTTCTTATAGCTAGAAGCCTAGCCTGAGATCAGGGATGGGGAAGTTGTGGTCCTCTAGATAGCGTTGGACTCCAACTTCCATCGGCTCCACTCAACATGACCAGTAGCTAGATTTAGATATGATAGGAGCTGTATTCCAACAACATCTAGACAGCCACGGATCTGCCATCCTTGCCTTAAATAATCTGAGCTTGTCACTGGCTCTGTATACTTATGGGAGAAGGCATTCATTAAGTATCCTCAGCCAGACCACTTCAACAGTGTAATCCTATGACTGACTATTAACAAGTAAGTCCATTGAGTTCAATGGGCTTAGTATCAGGGAATACAGCCTTAAACTACAAGACTGCACATTGACTTGCACTCAGAAGATTATTTGTAACCAGTGGAGTACTTGCAACACTTGAGAGATATGTTCCTGTTCTAGTGGCTTGTCCTGGACAGCAGCTGGGCATTCTCACATTTTTAAGAGTAGTCCCATATGAAGCACATTTTTTTTGGCGGTAGTTTAGAACTAAGGTTAACAGTTCATGCATCAAAGTGGTCAGATTGACTCTTGCCAGGAGATAATAGAGCTAGTTAACCAAGCAAAGTTTGTACATTTAACACAAGTGTTAATTCCAAAAAAGTTGTTATTGAAACTATTCAGCAGAATTATGAAAATGTACATTTAAAATCAGTCCATGATAAATGATCCTTTCATTCACTTTCCATGTTATAGGTTGTATGAATGGATAGCTTATGTGAATCGAATATTGATCTGATCTCTAATTAAAACATGAATGTGTAATAGAAGCATTTTAAAATAAGCTTATTCCACATGCAGAGAAATTTACCTCCATCCAGAGGGCTCACACAAGGATTATTAACCACTTGATTCTCACTTAAGTTCTCAAAATAAGGCATAAAACACTGTGCCAAAGTACTGAATTGTTCACATAATGCATACATATTAACAAATTACCAGCAGAATGCACCCAAAGTAGGATCTGAGGTTGAAAGATGCTAAGCAATATGGCAAGTTCCTAAGAAATCCCAGTGATTTTTTGTAGGTGGGGAGGGATATTAAAAGGTTATCACTTGCTAGTCCCTTACAAAAGGATTCAGCATTTGGTTAGACAGAGACAAATACTTGTATTTTTCTCTGCAGATTTCAAAATTACATGCAAAAATTCCCTGCTGAGTCAGTTTATATAGACATAACTAATTCATTTTTAAATTAGCATTTTTGCTGGGCCCAAGAAAGTATCATTTTTTTAAAAACCCAAACTTTTAAAGAAAACATTGACACCTTTATCTGGGAAAAAAAGATATATTAAAATATTTTCTCAGATAAGATTGTCTTCAAATTGCTTGCATTATATATTGAAAGCAACATATCAGAAAAAGCGGACAGTCAACACTTGCCATTTGTTTTTTCCATCACATGTAATGGTTATCATTCCCTGATTGTTTGCAATTGCTCCGTATGTCAGCTGCAAGACAGATTTCATGTGCAGCATCTCACTATGGTTAAATTGGGAGATTTCTTCCAGGATTGACCATTGCTCCTAGACAGTGAGATGAATATATGCAGTTCCATCTGTTTCTGTCTTAATGTGCCTGGACCCACTATGTGAACATAGGAAGGTGCCTTGTAATGAGTCAGACCATTTGTTCATCTAAATATTGTCTTCACTGATTCACAGTACTTCTTTGTGGTTTTAGAAAAGGGTGTCTCTCAACCCTAACCTGAGATGTCAGGTACTGAGCCTGAGACCTTCTGCATGCAAAGCAGATATTCTGCCACTGAGCTATGGCCCTTCCCCTGCATTATGTTAGGTTTTTTTGCTTCCTGTTGCTACTACCTGTTCAATAAACACCTTCTTGTACATGAGGATGCTAGATGTTAGGATGCTGTATATTTATACATACGTTTTTCCCTTTAAAAGCAAAGGTCCGCCAAAATATAACATAGCTACAGACAACGGAGAAGCAGAGTTTCTCTACTTTCATTTAAAGAGCAGAATATGATTCAGAAACTAAATAAAAACTTGTGATCTGTACATTTTAATTATCTTTTTATGTTAGCAAATGAATATTGATGGTCGTTTGGTGGCCCATCTGAAAGAAATATCTTTCTAATACTCATAATAAAGAGAGATCAGTACTATAAAAGACCAGTGGACCACAAGATTCCTTTGCCAGATTTTGGGAGATTCCCTCTCCTATAGCAGCCCCAGATGATGCAAACCACCAGCACCAACCCGCTGCGAGCCCCTGCCTCCTCCCTGTGTGCAAGTGCTTGCAAGTGTGTGTGCACACACACTTAAATATACCTGGTTGCCTCACCTCACATGCCATCAAGCATGCCTGCCTTCACCCAAGATGGCGGCAGGGACGTGTTGATGCCCCCATCACCATCTTAGGTGATGGTAGGCATGCACACTGATGCATGAGATGAAGCAACCAGGCATATTTAAGTGCCCACTGGCTGTGTGCATATGCAGGGTGATGCTGGCTGGGAGGGTGAAGCTCACATTCCGCAATCCATGTGACCCAATTAGGGTTGCCAGGTTCATGGCCTGAGACTGATCCTGTATCTTTGGGAGAAGAGAAAGTCAGCCAAGTGCAGGTGTTCTTGCAACCCTGTAATGAGAAAAACCACAAGGTGGGATTCTCCTTTCTCCCCGCACAACTTTTAAAGATACAAAAGACCTCTTGGTTGCCAGGCCTGATAAATGTCTTAAATAAAAAAAATAAAACCAATGTATAGTACAGGAGAGATTGGCACTAGAGTTGTTAGTTTCTTTTTTGATATTTGTCATATTACACAGTTATAGAGATATCTTCTGCCCAAGAGTGATAGTGCTCTGGACTTCTGAAAGCTTCAGGTTATATCCAATGTTAGACATACTCAGAGTAGACCATTGAAATTAATGGACATGGCTAGCTTAGGTCCATTAATTTCAGTGGGTCTAGTCCGAATAACTCTTAGTTGGATACAACCCTTTGTATTTTTAAAAGCCCAAGCAAGTTTAGATAGAGATATGGTATATTGTAAAGTACCCTAACTAAAGCAATTCCATAATTTCATTCATAGAACAGGCTACAAAAAAAAATTTTTTTTTGCCAGAGCAAGCTTATTTTTAAAAGCCCTGACTTTGTTGATCGCTACATATTGTCATGGATCTTAATGAAGTTGACAATCAAATTTGGAGAATTTATTGCACATAAATGCATCATCAAGCATGACGTGGATCAATACATTTAGGACAGCAATACAATATGAACATTCACACAGATCTTTGCTTGAGCGTGATGCTGTCTTAAGCCCTTATACAATCAAGTTCATGACATAACATGACAATAGGACAAAACAGCTGCGTTTAGAGCTCCGCGTTTAGAGCTCCGCAGTTGTTTTTAACATCTTTCCTTGGAGCCCATATGGAGAAGAAACTCTCTTACCTGTACTGCTGATAAGCACCAACGAAACCTGGTGACTGTGACTGTGATGGTGTTGATGAGAGCGTTGGAGGAAAGAGAGAAGGATCCGTGGAGCGCTGGAGGGCAACCGGGCGGCATTGAGTTGTACTCCTTTCGGGCTGCGGTGAGTCGAGCGTTCGTTGGTGGGGAGCGGGACGAAGGACCGGTGCAGAGGAATAGGAGTTACGGCTGTTGCATTCTCTTTTCTGGACCACAGCTTCCTGCTGGGCTGAGAAACGCCGCTATTGCCGCTCTCCTTTTGCCCGCAAAGTCTAACTGGCCTGTTCCACCCACCACGGCTGCCGGCTCCTCCATCCACCCAGCCCAGCCAGCTAGCGAGGCTGAGACGTTGAAAAACCCTCGCTGCCGCCGCCACTGTTGCCGGGTTCTTTCAAAGCCGGAGGAGGAGGAGGAGGCGGGCGGCTGCCTCACTGCCTCGTTGCCCTCCCCTGACCGTGGAGCCCCAATTAACCTACAACGCTTACCATACGGTTGCCAGTCCCTCTGTCCACCTTAGCCAGCCAAAGAGGGAGAACTTTTGCCGCTGCTGCCGCCAGGTCCTCGTTAAGTTAGAGGAGGAGGAGGAAAAGGAAAAAGGAGATTGACGGCGGATCTAAATTGCGGCTGCCCGTGGCATTGGCCTTAATTCAGTGGGTCTACTCTATGCGGAACAGCATCGCCGCCCTTTTGTTGTAAGGCCTTTTGAAGAGACCTTGTGGCGCCACTCAACTTCGCCACTTTTTGGGAGGGTGGTTTAATGGCAGCGGAAGCTTACACTGGGGCATGTGCTATTCACAAGGGAGAGAGGGGGAAAGGGTGGAGGCCCAAGGTATACCGAGGCTGAGCGGCAGATGCTGGTGGGGAGCTAGGGGCAGGCCATGTCAGGTAAGAGGAACCAGAGAGATGCGTAATATCTGTCCCTCGTTCCAGGCCTGCCCGCAACCAACAGATAGCTGGGGGGTGCTTGGCTCCATACTCCGGCCTTCGAGTACTGCTGTGCAATGCCAGGTCTGTCGCCCAGAAAACATCCCTCATCCACGATATGATACCGGATGAGGGCGCGGACCTAGCATGTATTACGGAAACCTGGCTGGATGAAGCTTCTGCTCCCACTCTGGCTGCCATGTGCCCAGCTGGGTTTTCGTATGCACAGTTGGTAGTCGGGGAGGGGGAGTGGCGGTTATTTATCGAAGGTCCTTGGTCCTCACCAGACCCCCACTCTATGAGACCAAGGTGGCAGATTGCATGTACTGGAGGTTGGGACCAAAGGGCAGTCTAGGGATTCTGCTCATGTACCGCCCACCCCGCTGCACGACGGACTCCCTAGCCGAGGTGCTGGGACTGGTCTCGGATGTACAGTTGCAGTCCCCGAAGCTTTTGGTATTGGGGGATTTCAACGTGCACTCGGAGGCCAGTCTCACTGGAGCACCTTGAGACTTCTTGGAAACCTTGGCTTCCTGGGAGCTGCACCTTATTTCAATGGGCCCCACCCATGTAGCCGGTCATGCACTCGACCTTGTGTTTGTCTCAGGAGAGGAGGGGAGTGGTCTGAAAATTGGGGAAACATCCATTACCACCTTGTCATGGTCAGATCACTACCTGGTGAGGATGGACCTTTCACTGCCGCAAACCCTCTGCAGGGTTGAAGGGCCCATTAAGATGGTCCGCCCCAGGTGCCTGATGGAGCCAGATGGATTCTTGAATGCGCTTGGGGATACTCTGGAGCAAGCAAACAGCCACTCGGCTGAGGCCCTGGTGGAGGGCTGGAATGCCGCAATCACCGGGGCACTGAACCGAGTGGCTCCAAAACGCCCTCTCCCCCTGAACAGAACTCAGACGGCACCGTGGTTTACCCCATGGTTGCAAACTCTGAGGCGGGAGTTCAGATGGCTAGAGCGTCGGTGGCGAAAGTCTCGCTCTGAGGACGATCGAACACTGGTTAGAGCCGCTGCTGCAGCCTATCATGTGGCAATAAGGGCAGCAAAAAAGGATTTTTATGCTTCCTCTATTGCATCTGCAGAGTGCTGTCCCAGGAGACTGTTCTAAGTGGTCCGGAGCCTGGTCGGTCCAGTTGCTCCGGTACTGCAGGAACATGATAAGGTCTCCTGTAACGAGTTTGCTAAACGCTTTGCGGATAAAATCGATCATATTAAAAGCAATATTCCGTACACTGTGGACACAGGGAGTGAGCCAGAGGTGATCAGTGTTGCTTCGATGGCGTGCGATCGGTTTCAGCCTCTTCCTTCTGAGGAAGTGGACAAGGTGCTTTCAACGTTAAAGCCGACCACCTGCCTACTTGATCCTTGCCCTTCGTGGCTCATTATGAGCTGCAAAGATAGACTGGGAGAAAGAATCAAGCTGATGGTAAATGCATCGCTTGAAGAGGGAGTAATGCCATCAGTGCTCAAGGAGGCGATAATAAAACCAATCTTAAAAAAGCCCTCCTTGAACCCCCAAGATCTGAACAACTTTCGCCCAGTCTCAAATGTGCCATTCTTAAGCAAGGCAGTTGAGCGGGTGGTGGCTAAACAGCTGCAAGCACACTTGGAAGAAACAGATTATCTAGATCCATTTCAATTGGGCTTCAGACTGGGACATGGGACAGAAACAGCCTTGGTCGCCTTGGTAGATGATATGAGAAGGGCGTGGGATAGAGGCGAATGCACCTTCCTTGTCCTTTTCGATCTCTCAGCGGCTTTTGATACCGTTGACCACGGTATCCTCTTGGACCACCTGCAGAGGCTAGGTATTGGGGGCACTGTATTACAGTGGTTCCATTCCTTCCTCTCTGGTAGGTACCAAAGAGTAGCACTGGAGGAGGAGGTTTCAGATCCCTGGCCCCTCACTTGTGGGGTACCACAGGGATCTATCCTTTCTCCAATGCTTTTTAACATCTATATAAAGCCGCTGGGAGCAATCATCAGAAAATTTGGGCTGCAGTGTCATCAGTATGCGGATGACATGCAGCTCTATCTCTCATTTAAATCTTCACCAAGGTTGGCTGTGGAAACCCTGTTCAAATGTCTGGAGTCGGTGAGTGGCTGGATGGGAAGGAATAGGCTGAAGCTGAACCCTACCAAAACTGAGGTGCTGTTTGTGGGAGACAAGGGAAGGCTGGGAGATATAGACCTGGTACTTAACGGGGTACGACTGCCCCTGAAAGACCAGGTTCGTAGCCTGGGGGTCGTTCTTGACTCCCAGCTGTCCATGGAGGCTTAAGTTTCGGCTGTGAGCCGGGCAGCTCTGTATCAACTCCATCTGATACGGAGGCTACGCCCCTACCTTCCCAATCATCTGTTCCCACTGGTGGTACATGCCCTGATCACTACTCGCTTAGACTACTGTAATGCACTCTACGTGGGGTTACCCTTGAAAACGGTTCAGAAGTTACAGCTGGTACAAAATGCAGCAGCGCGTCTGATTACAGGCGGCCGCCGTAGAGATCACATCACTCCTGTGTTGAAGGAGTTACATTGGTTGTGTACCGGTTGTGTACCGAGCCCAATTCAAGGTGTTGGTCTTAACCTTTAAAACCCTATACGGTTGTGGCCCAGCTTATCTGAAGGAGCGCCTCCAGCATCGACAGGGATGCCGCTCAGCAAGATCAGCCTCAGAAGACCTTCTCTGGATCCCACCAGTCAAAACAGCTAGACTGGTGAGGACTCAAGAAAGGGCCTTCTCAATTGTGGCCCCCACCCTGTGGAATTCTCTCCCAAATGATCTATGCCATGCCCCGTCTATAATGAGCTTCCGCCGGACCCTGAAGACTTGATTTTTTAAGCAGGCTTTTGGAACAGGCTAGTTTTACTGTGTTCTTAAACTTTTAACTGTTTTATATACTGTTTTAACGTGTACATCGCCCAGAGTGGCTGGCCAACCAGCCAGATGGGCGACTAACAAATCTCATAATAAATAAATAATTAATAAATAAATTAAAAGCAAAACAATTAAGAACAAATCAGATTACAAAATCATAGCCAGTGCATCAACCAGGCCATCCTGAAGCAGATCTTAGTTACCACACTTCAGTGTTTTAAAAAATAAAATAAGACTGCTACAGTGTGAAGCTGCCAAGATGCAATTCATTGGCAAATTTGACATGGGGAACTCAGGATCAGTTGAGAGTGGGAGGGGCTGTCTCACTACAGAAAGCTCACTACAGTTTGGTTCTGGTTTATTTGTTTTGCTATGGTTTTCTCCTTGGGTGCCTAGTTCAAAAAACTGCTGATTGGATTAATGAATATCCCCATTTTGTCCTAGCTTTTTGGGAGTTGGTCTTGCACACACAGGAAAAGGACAAAGTTTTGCATGCCCCAAGTTCCATGTTCACTCTACTGTATCTGCTGGAAGAGTTGGGAAAGACTAGTGTATAAAATTCTGGGAAGTTTCCTGTCCCTTCCACTCTGCAGAAGCCTATCCCATATTGTTCAGGAGGGGACAACCCTCTGGAGAAGCTTTTCTATTGGTATAGGTGGCTGCAAGGTGGGGGAGGGTGGTACAAGAAACTTTCCTTCCATGAACTTCCTTAGCTTAACATAGGATTATGTGTGATGGAGCCTGCTATACCATGTACTAGAGAAAGTGTGAAGCAGAAATCTTCCTCACTCAGGCTACAATAAAATGCATGTCTACTCTGAAGGAAGCTCCATTGGGTTCAATGGGACTTACTCCCAAGTAAGTGTGTATTGAATTGTAGCCCAAGTCATCCCCCTATTCCAAACAAGAACACATGTCAAAATGCTTTGTGTGGGATGGGGGTCCTGCTTGTTTGAGTTTTTAAAAAATGTATCTGCAAAAAGAACCATGCAGGTAGGTCCTGTATTCAATCAATTCAATTCATATCTTGCCTGGGACAATAAAAAGCATGGAAAAGCTTAGTCTCCATATATACATTACAGAAAATTCAAGCCATACAAAAGTGGTGTTCTTTAATAAGAAGCTGCATTGCAGCTTTAACTATATCATACACCACTGTTCACACTATCATAAAAGTTTGTTTTTTTATGCCTAAATCTTAGGATATCTGAATTTACATTGCATTGCTACAGACTCTTGTTAACTAGTATCTTTCAGCCTCAGAGATATAGAGGAGGCAGGCCACCCCCTCTTTCTTGATTAAAACACCACCTTTTTCTTAATGGAAACACACTTACAAAGTTGTAAAATCATTATAAAATCTCACTATTTCTCTTCATTAAACCCTTAATAATTATTACAGACTTTCCCCCTAGGTGGCATTATAGCTTTACCCAAGAATCAAACACTGGCAATTCCTACTTATTACATCAATCACAGCTTCTCTCATAATTTAAACGCTCCTTGATTCCAAACAATAGGGTAATCAGTTATCTGTCAATCAAGCATTGGCTGGGTCTTGGCAAAGAAACAGAAGGTCCCTGTGATCGCTGCCATTTGTAACAGGTTTTTGCAACAGGTTTGAATTAAATGCTAAGATTCAGGGTTCTCTATGAGCCTGAATCTTCAGGGGCCCCACAGGCCTGCAATTCAAAGCTTAATTCTTTATGATTATAAAACATATACCTTCTTAATATCTATGATTATATATGTTTGGATATATAGAATTCCCCATTATAGTAGCCTGAGGACTGAAGCATGTTTAATATGACTTATTTGACTCCAAACACTTAATATGAACATTTGAGTGGCAAGAGATGCTACATGTAATAACTTATTACACAGCATCATTGTCTTGCTGTATAATATCTAGGGTTTACTAACCTCACTTGGACAGTTCAATGTCTTCTATCATCACTATTATCATAATCATCAAACATGTTCAGTGGTTTGAAGTCATAATGAAAGCTGTCAACATCTGGGACCCTTGAGGGAATAAACTGATATGTTTATTCCCAGACTTTGCTCATGCCTCCCTTAATGAGCTTCATGGGCATAACTGCCTTGTTTTGACTACCAAGAGTCTTATCTGACTCTTGTTTACATAAACAGAGTGAGAACCTTCATAAACCAATTAAGCTTACTGTCCCTTCAAAGGTTGAGAAAGCCACAAACAAACCCACCGTCCCGAGCAGAAGTTTGGAAGAAGCTGGATTGTTTTGGTTACTTAACTTTTCTCAAGCTCTGTGTTTGAACACAGACAGAGTGAAAAACTTCCAAAATAATGTCAGAAAGTCTGTGCTTTAAGCTCTTCAGATTCTAATGCTAAGCAATATCAGTGTGCAGAAGCAATCTGCACCCCAATAACTTTGGGGTATGAGACATGCATTATGGGATAGAGGAAATTCACATGCCATTTTACACCTCTTCAATTTACATCTAGATTTCTTTCAGAGATATGTGGTGCTACAGCTGGATACAATCCAATATGTTAAACAAAAACTTAAATTCCTCACCATAGTGGAGTAGACTGTGACCAAGTGACCTGTGTGCCTCCTCAGTGTGCTATCTAGGTGCTTCAGGGCCCCTGCTCTCTCTTCTTAAGGTTCTTTATCTTTACAATGGACTTGGGCCAAATAGCCTCCAAACAGATGAGTCCTTAACAGAGGACTGTCAGCCCTTCAAATGGAGGACTGCCCTAAGAAAAGTAGGGCACAGGCCACCCTAGGTGAAAGTTCTGTACTTACCTTTTTCAGGACTATAGTATTCAGCTCTCCATTTAAAATTGAAAGAACTGGCAACTAGGATTACCCTACACTTCTCAAGGTCATCCCCCTGTCTTCGTCAGTATGTGTCCTGACATATGTTTAACTTTACTAGTTTAACTATGGGCATTAGCTTGATAGCAAATTCTTTCCAAATCAAATGGTTATTCAAAGAAAGTTACTCTCCAAAAAGCAACAGAATGTTAGCCAAATATTTTGCCTAGATCACAATAATATCAAAGAATACAAACTTCAGAGGCTCTCTTTTTGTTTCTTAAATAATATGACTGATTTTTACATTTCCCTACAGCCTTCCAATATGTAGGGATGAGATATAATCCACTATTCCTGGATTAGATTTACATGCAAATATTGGGTGGTTTTCAATGCTAATCCTACTCAAAGTAGACATATTGAAGTTAATAGACATGACTAACTTCGGTTCATGAATTTCAATGGGTGCTGTTTGAGTAGGACTTAGTTGAATACCATATCTCTTCACCCCAGGATATTATATCATGCACAGTGGTATGGTAGCCATATAGATACCATGCTCTGTGCTGGCACCACAGTGGTCTGTGTCAGCCTTCTGGACTAGCAAGGCTCAGTATACACTGAAGTGCTCCTGATAAGTCCTTACCAGTCTAGAAATGCTCTGACAGTGCATTCCTAATCATACATACTTGGAAATAAGGCACCCAGAAGCCAACAATGCTTACTTTGGAGTAAGGACATTTAGGAGTAAGTATTATTAAAGCTAGATTAACTACGCACATAGAAGAACAAGCCTTGCTGAAGCAGAGCCAGCATGGCTTCTGCAAGGGAAAGTCCTGTCTCAGTAACCTATTAGAATTCTTTGAGAGTGTCAACAAGCATATAGATAGAGGTGATCCAGTGGACATAGTGTACTTAGACTTTCAAAAAGTGTTTGACAAGGTACTTCACCAAAGGCTTCTGAGGACGCTTAGCAGTCATGGAATAAGAGGAGAGGTCCTCTTGTGGATAAGGAATTGGTTAAGAAGCAGAAAGCAGAGAGTAGGAATAAACGGACAGTTCTCCCAATGGAGGGCTGTAGAAAGTGGAGTCCCTCAAGGATCGGTATTGGGACGTGTACTTTTCAACTTGTTCATTAATGACCTAGAATTAGGAGTGAGCAGTGAAGTGGCCAAGTTTGCTGATGACACTAAATTGTTCAGGGTTGTTAAAACAAAAAGGGATTGCGAAGAGCTCCCAAAAGACCTCTCCAAACTGAGTGAATGGGCGGAAAAATGGCAAATGCAATTCAATATAAACAAGTGTAAAATTATGCATATTGGAGCAAAAAATCTTAATTTCACATATACGCTCATGGGGTCTGAACTGGCGGTGACCGACCAGGAGAGAGACCTTGGGGTTGTAGTGGACAGCACGATGAAAATGTCGACCCAGTGTGCGGCAGCTGTGAAAAAGGCAAATTCCATGCTAGCGATAATTAGGAAAGGTATTGAAAATAAAACAGTCGATATCATCATGCCGTTGTATAAATCTATGGTGCGGCCGCATTTGGAATACTGTGTACAGTTCTGGTCGCTTCATCTCAAAAAGGATATTATAGAGTTGGAAAAGGTTCAGAAGAGGGCAACCAGAATGATCAAGGGGATGGAGCGACTCCCTTACGAGGAAAAGTTGCAGCATTTGGGGCTTTTTAGTTTAGAGAAAAGGTGGGTAAGAGGAGACATGATAAAAGTGTATAAAATTATGCATGGCATTGAGAAAGTGGGTAGAGAAAAGTTCTCCCTCTTTCATAATACTAGAACTCGTGGACATTCAAAGAAGCTGAATGTTGGAAGATTCAGGACAGACAAAAGGAAGTACTTCTTTATGCAGCACATAGTTAAACTATGGAATTTGCTCCCACAAGATGCAGTAATGGCTACCAGCTTGGATGGCTTTAAAAGAAGATTAGACAAATTCATGGAGGACAGGGCTATCAATGGCTACTAGCCATGATGGCTGTGCTCTGCCACCCTAGTCAGAGGCAGCATGCTTCTGAAAACCAGTTGCCGGAAGCCTCAGGAGGGGAGAGTGTTCTTGCACTCGGGTCCTGCTTGCGGGCTTTCCCCAGGCACCTGGTTGGCCACTGTGAGAACAGGATGCTGGACTAGATGGGCCACTGGCCTGATCCAGCAGGCTCTTCTTATGTTCTTATGTTCTTAGGAGAAAAAAAACAGAATTTATGGGTAGTTTGCCACTGAAAGTTGCAGCCCCATCTCTTTCTCTCCCTTGTAATACCAAGTAAGACAAAATGCACGACATGCTGTTTATTGTGCTCAGATTTCATCATCATTTTATTTGTATGCCGCCTTTCCACAAAAAACTATGCTCAAAGCAGCTTACAACCAAGTGAACACCATTTCATAATAACAAAAATAATAAAACAGTAACATAACAACAAATATCATGACAAACACAAAAACCATTTCAGTACTATAAATATAACAACAAAACATCTATTAGTAGGCAACATTACACTTCCTGGCAATATAGCAAAAATAGAAGGGAATTACACAGTTTCAACTTTGCTCCTAGAAACACCCATGATGTTTCTCTCAGTCCCACTCCTGCAGCAGCTTCTTACAAGACTTCCAAAGGCAGGGAGTGATGGGGCAGCTGGAAACACCCCACCTGTGGTGTTATTTCCCCTTCATTTCATTGCAGGGGCAAAGAAACCCTGAACACAATGCATTGCATCATGCACTTATGTTTAGACAGTGAGAATAAGGAGCTACAGGGTTTCTCTTTCAGGTGACAGCCATTCATGTCTCATAAATATCTTGTTCCACCACAAGTTGTTTTTGAGAAGCACTGATGATATTTGCAGCGCAATGCAAAGACACTCAAATGTTTCAAAGTTCAATGTACTTTTTGACTTTGAATTCTCCTTCTCTTTTCCCATGTAGCAATATCTAGCTCAAAAAATGTTTGTGTCAATGAACACTACCTGAGTTTACTTATGGTGAAATATCACTATAATACATTGTTAGGAACTTCTTTTATTTCAAAGAAATGAATGAAAAGACTAAGTTAGTTTCCTCTTCCCTATCTGACAATTTTGTCTTGATAATATCTGTCCAGCAGCTAGAATACCAAAGTGAATATGAGCTGCTGAAGTATCACTTCAGATATCATCATGTTTCCTGTGCTTGTCTATGATGCCTGTGGGAAAATTAACAGTTCATTGTCATCCTCTCCCATAAGCACATTGACACATAAGTAGGGATGGAAAAGAATTTCAATTAAGTTTGCATTTAAAGGCAAATCTAACTATTTCGCATTTTCCAAAACAATCTGCAAAGTGAAGCACAGGGATCCTTTGAAATTTGCACTTCTCCAGATTATGCAATGTAGCTCTCCAACCAAGTAATGTATACAAATATGCACACACTTAGGAAAAGTATGCATAAAATGTATTCTATCATGGAAAAAAACTTTGCACAGATGTGTATATTAGGCAAAATTACATACAAAAATGTGTATACTAAGAGAAATGGTCACTAAAATACTGATAAAAAAGCAAAATTATGTAGAAAACTCAGCTAAAGACTGGGGAAAAAAGAGAAACTGAGAGAAACCAAAATAGACAGATTCATCTGTCCTTGCACGTGGGAAAATATGAAGAGCCCTGCTGGATCAGGCCAAATATCTGGTCCAGTTTGCTGTTTTCCTAGCAACCAACCAGATGCCTATAGGAAGCCTGCAGGCAATATGTGAGTGAAACAGCATTCTCCCCACTTGTGATTCCCAGCAATGGGTATTCAGTCCCCTACTGCCTCCAGCACTGGTTACAGACCATAGCCAGTGTGGCTAGTAGCCATTGATAGCCTTACCCTACATGAATTTGTCCAATCCCCTTTTAAAGCCATTGAAGCTGGTGGCCATCACTTCATTCCATGGGAGTGAATTCCATAGTTTAACTATGTGTTGTGTGAAGAAGTACTTCCTTTTGTCTGACCTGAATCTTCCTGCATTCAGCTTCATTGGATGTCCACAAGTTCTAGGGTTATGAGAGGGGGAGACAAACTTTTCTCTATCCACTTTGGCCACACCATCCATAATTGTATTCACTAATAGGCAAAAACCCTTGCAGTTTAAAAATGTACCCATAGCCCACAGATATTTCTATCAAACATTAAAATGCAGGGAAATTGGGCAGCTATAGTGAGTGCACCAGGGAAGCATGAAACCTGACCTCCTCTCTGAGATATTGTACTGGCCTACAAATTTGTCAAAATGCAAATACAATTTGGTTTGCTCTTTCACAGTCCAATCCTCTTCCTGTGTAGCTTGGAAGAATTTGGTAACATGAGCCTGTGAGCAAGAAATGGTAAGAAATGGCATCCTGTGCAAATTTGCTGAGAATGGATTGATCATTTGCATTCTTATTGAGTTCAGTGGAATGCACTCCCATGCAATCATGTTTAGGATAGGTAAAACTGATGGGGGGCAGGGAGGGAGGGCTGGAGTGGGCAGGGGAGGAGGAAGAAGGAAGAGGGGAGGGGAGGAGGAAGGGAGAGGAGAAGAAAAGGAGGGGAAAGGCAGGTCTGATCATTTCCATGCTTATTGAGTTTACTGCCATGCAATCATGGTTAGGATAGATGAAACTGACCATGAGGGAGGAGAAAGGGGAGGGGAGAGGAGGAGAATGGAGAAAGGGAGGAGAGAGGGGAACAGAAGGAGGGGGGATTGGAAGGGGAGGGGCAAAGGAAGGGGGATGGGAGGGGCAAAAGGGAGGTGATGGGAGGAAGAAGGAGGGGAGGGCAGGTTTGACCATTTGCATGCTTATTGAGTTCAATGGGATTTACTCCCATGGAAGCATGCTTAAGATAGGGGAAACTGACCATGGGGGATGAGGAGGTGGAGAGGAGTGGGAGGGGAAGGAGGGGATTGGAAGGGGAAGGGAGGGAGGGGCAAAGGAAGGGGGAGGGAAGGGGCAAGTGGGAGGGGAAAGGAGAGAGGAGAAGGGAGGGTGGGTTTGATCATTTGCATACTTTCTGAGTTCAATTGGATTTATTTCTGTGCAATCATGTTTAGGAGAGGTGAAACAGGCCTGGGGGAGGGGCAGAGAGGGGAGGGGGAGAGGAGTAGATTGGGTGGGTGGGCACTGAGCAGAGGGGAAGCCTCTTTCCTTCCAAAAGGAAAACATTGTAAACAGTATCAATGCTTTTCAGCGTTTCCCCCACCTTTTTATTTTACAGCAGGCACATGGAGCGTTCCACCCAAATTTAAACCAAAGCTGTCCCTGGCCACATCCACACCAGACCTTTATTTCACTTTAGACAGTCATGGCTTCTCCCAAAGAATCATCGGAAGTGTAGTTAGTGAAGGGTCTGACAATTGCTAGGAGATGCCCTGTTTCCCTCACAGAGCTTTAGTCAGAGTGGCTGACTGTTATACCACTCTGGCCACTGGAGTTCTGTCAGGGGAATAGGAGTCTCCTCTCAGCACCCTTCAAAACTACACTTCCCAGGATTCTTTGGGGGAAGCCATGACTGTCTCATGTGGAATCAAAGTCTGCTGTGGGTGTGGGCCCCTGATTAGCCAAGCGAAGCAGCTGGGAGTCTGGCTTTTAGAACACTGACAGCTGGTTCTTACTGAGCATGCCCGACACTATCATTCAGTTCAATGCAAAATTTCTTAAATTAATTAAAAATTAGCCAGGCATTTTTTTTAACTTTTAAACTGCAGAAGATGAAGATCAGAGTATGGGGCAAGGTCAGTAACAGGATTACAGGTACTCTGTGAACATGGCTGATTTTTAATGAATTTCAACAGATTATGAGAACTCTGACAGAAAATGTCCAAAAGGGGAGTGGGTTTTTTTCTCTTTTTACACTTTGAACTCTCAATTCTCTCTGACTGTTTTGTGTATCGCTATAAAAATTTACAGGGTTGTTAAGAAACAGTGTCTGAGTTCAGGACTGTAAGTTTTGTAAGGCTTTGTTTTGAAATGAGAGTATGGAAAGCATCAGAATGGCTTGGTGGTATTTTCATTTTAACATTGCGGAATGCAAAAAAATCCATGCTTGCTATAGTATACAGCCACTCTTGTGGCTGTATAATGCATGTCTACCATGTCCTCTCTTACTTGCCTTTTCTCTAAACAAAACAGCCCCAATTGTTGTAATCTTTCCTCCCAGGGGAGTTGCTCCCTCCCCTTTTTGAATCCATTCTGAATCCATTCCAAATCTACAATATCCTTTTTCAAGTGAGGTGACCAGAACTGTACACAGTATTTCAGGTGTGCCTGTACCATAGAAAGAGAGGCAACAAAAAGAGAAGGGCTGCAGCTCTGTCATGAGAGCCACTGGTCCAGCCTGTGAAAACACTGGATCTAGGCCTTGACACTGAGCCCTATTCTAGCCAGCATGGGACCCATTGCAAGCCAGAGATTCCTGAGCTGTCCCCCACACACACACCAAAAAGACTGCAGCCCTTAGACTCCTTTATGAATTAGCATCATTACCCCCAAGGACCTCATGGGCCTATCTGGACACATCAGCAACATGGTAAAGAATAGCAGTCAGGCAATGGAGGCAGAAGTTCCAAGCCAGATGTCTACTACTTAAAGCAGGGGTAGCTAACTTTGTTTGACCTGAGGGCTGTGTTCATCCTTGGACACCCTCAGGTGGGGGCACATAACCATCTCACACTCTTTCACAGAGATATATACAGGACACACACACACACACACAGAGAGAGAGAGACAGAGAGAGACAGAGAGAGAGAGGGAGGGAGGGAGGGAGGGAGAGAGACCTGCCTCACTGATCCATGCAGATCACCCAAGGATGAATTATTTATTAACCCATTCCCACTAATCAAATGATTAATCTGATGCAGTGGTGGCTGGTGGCTCCATGTCAGTGAGGTCCAGGTTCAGCACCTTGGACAGCTCCTTGAATGTTCAAACTAAGGGCTGGTTCACACAGAGGTTTAGTGTGGGTCTGGTGCTACTCACAGCCCCTTTTAATTTGCATGGGTCACACGATGTTGCAGGCAATCAGCAGCTACAGTACAGTTTTCCCCTTTAGATCCATAGTATATCAATGCTCTTTTAATCCAAAAAGGGAAGGAAAAAATGTCTCCAGTTCATATCTCTTGTGCTTGTAGACGCTTTACTCTGATGCTTTAGGTGGGTGTGCCAATCGTTCCTTCTCCATGCCCACTCCTTCCTCCTCCCTTCTTTCATTTCATTTCCTGATTGGCTGCTAGCTCCTATTCTGCAAGCCTGCAGCAAGCCTGCTGCAAACTGTGATTTATTTTTCTTTCCCCCCTAATTTGTGCAAAAAAGCATAACACTGTTCAAGCAAATATTTACATTCCAGCTGGATTGTAGCAGTGAAGATACAAATAATCACACTTCAGGGTTTTTTTTAATAAAACTCTGGAACAAACTGAGCATGTTTGGTTGCCAAGGTAACCAGAGGAAGTAGAATTCTAACCTTAAGAGGGTGTGGTCATTAGTAAGCTGCATGATTGATTCTGTCCCTTCAGTGTGAATGAAAAGCACTGTGTTTGCAGCTGGCTTTGAGCCCCCTATGTGGACCGTGCAAACAGAAAACGGAGGTAAAGGCAGCATCTTTAATACGATGTTTTGCTCCCCTGTGGATAAGCCCTAAAACTCAGAGCAGATTCCACTGCCCCACTGACATGGAGGTTGGACACATGAAAGCCCAAGCCTTGTGGCAGAAAAGCTGATGAACACTTGTCATAATTCCATCCACACCTCTTAAATCCATTCCATAGTAGCTGGGCTGAGGGGCCATTATGATAAAACAAAGCACGTCTTGTCTGGAATCTGGACCTAAGTGTGTCATTTGCCTACTCCTAAATGCCAGTTCTTCAAAAATCAGATCTAAACATTCACATATTCCCACAATTCTGTTTCATTGTTATTCTGTGGTTATGTTATGTCTTGGGTTCTGCTCCAGTTATTTCCTGACAATAAAGAGAATTCCAGAACATTGATACAAGAATTTGGCACAAGAAAAGAAGTTTATTTTTTTGCGATTTATAAATATAGAACAAAATATCATTTAAAAGATCAGTTTCCACAATGTATTTGGTTGTGTTTCCACAGAAGCACACTGGAACTCTTTCTGTGTAATGCAGAAGAAAACTAAAAATAACACCTCACAAAATAGCTGCTTCAGTAAGAAAAACAACACAAAGTTTTTTAATTACTTCTTTCATCTCATAGGAGAATGCCAGTGACCTCCTCTGCATCATATAGACTACCACAACAAAAAAGCCCCTAAAAAATAACTGCTTCATTGGAACAACCCTATTTGATTTTTTATTATTATTTTTCATCTCGTAGGAGGGCACCAACACCTCTGTAAAACATAAAGATAATAACTTTAAAAAGTCCTTCAAAAATAATTGCTTTAGTTAATATTTATATATATAACCTTCAATTTAGTGTGTCTTTTCCAGAATGAGATCAACTCCTGTAAATTTTTCTAGACACTTGGTATTTTTAAAAAGTGAATACAAATGTATTCATAAAGAAAGAATATGGAGCTTCCAGAAGAAAAGCTCAGCAGAGGAGACATTCCTAAGTGTAATCAGAACCTTAGATTTATCTATAGATGAGAGGATTTTCCTCATTCCAATTGTTTATTGTTTTTCTTTGTTCTGCCCTGCATTTTACTCTGTCTGAATTCTTTTTTTACTCAAGAGAATTTCTAAAATGAACCCCAGATTTAGAGTATGCTACAGTTCACGTGTATCTCCCCACCTCCCTTTGCATAGCTGATGTGCATAGGTGCATTGATAAAACACTGCAAAGAAAGCAAACTTGATGTGATGGTATATATAACCACACCATAATTCTCCTTGCACAATGTAAAATTGATGACTATGTGTGGGCTGCTGTTAAAACACCACACAAGAGAGTTGTGATGGAAACATACGTGCAACTGCATTGAGTCTGCTTTTTTCTAATTTTTATCAATGCTCACAAGTGGATCAGCAAAGCACTGCACAAAAGGAACCTTGATACAGACATGAGTACAATCACATCAAGATTACTTTTGTGGTGTTCTTTTTCAATGTGCACATCCACATTAATGGCATGGAGATGGGGGACAGACAGGAATGAGCTAAAGGAACTGAAAGCTTTGGCAAGCTGTACATACACATGTCTTTGTTTAAAAAAGAGCGGTCAGAAATAAAATATTGAAGAATGAAGAATCCCCGGAGCTGGGTTGAGGATCCTGTGGCCCACAAGGGCTGCATGCAGTGCTCTTAACCTAATTTCATGTGATGCTCAGTGCAATTTGGCTCTCAGGATACTGCTGGCCTGCTCTTGCTTTCCAGACGAGCCCTCCTGGAATCACTTCCTCTTCCTCTCTCTCTCTCCCCCCCTCTCTGTGAATGATTGGTGAGAGAAAGAAAAGGATGAAGTGTCTTAAAATTGTCCTTCAGTGATGAATTTATACTCTGCCTTTCTACAAAAGTACACAAGGTAGCTTACATAAAATCAACACAGTGCAAAATAACATACAAGCACAACCTAAAAACAAAACTAATAAGCAAAACCAGCAGCAGTTTTAAAAACAGATCACACGATAGAAGATTGAGAGTCGTGACTTTTCACTCCCCTCCGCTGGTTCTAGTATCTCCTGCCAACCAGCATTCCCTCTTAATCAAGAGCTGAAATCAGGAACTGAGGCTGCTTCTATAGCCAAGAGGCAATCCCATTAGTGGCAAGTAAGAACATAAGATGTTCTGCTTCCACAGGCGGAGATGGTATGCTTCCAAATACCAGTTGCTGGAAACTGCAGGAGGGGAGAGTGCTCTTGCACTCAAGTTCTGCTTGCAGGTTTCCCATGGGCAACTGGTTGACTGCTGTGAGAACAGGATGCTGGACTAGATGGGCCACTGGCCTGATCCAGCAGGCTATTCTTATGTTCTTATGTAAGAAAAGCCTGTTGGATCAGGGCAATGCCCCATCTAGTCCAGCATTCTGTTCTCACAGTGACCAATGAGATGCCTGTGGGAAGCCCTTAAGCAGAACCTGAGCTCAAGAGCACTCTCTCCTCCTGCAGTTTTGAAAAATGTATTCAGAAGCATATTGCCCCCCAAAAGTAATGGTGGTTGCCATTAATGCTGATATAACACAAAGCCACAGGTAAGGCATAAAAGCTGTTGGTAACTGCAGGAAAGCATAGGGGATTCCTGGAATGGTTAGCTGGTCCAAATCATGTGTGGCCCACCACACCAACAAATTACAGTGCAGTATGGCATCCACAAAAGTCAGGTGTAAATGGCCACTACACTTCCAGTGTAACATGTGAACCACTATCAGGACAGGTAGAAACATTCAAACAGAGAGAAAGAGCTCTGCAGTCCTGCCAGATCAGCTTACTTTTGACCATGGTTCTACCCACCCAAGCCTCTCGTTGGAAGTGGGGCAAGAGCAACTCCTGTTAGGGTTCTTTTGTTTGTATTCCAGAAGGAAGACAGAGTTAGGGTCATATAGCTGGCTCGGCTTGCCTACCTTTACCTATGCTGTTCTCTACCTAACTTCCTTCCTTTGTAAACTGATAAGCTCAGGGAAGCTGACCTGCCCCTCCTTCCTTTGTTTTCTTTTTTGACTGTCTGAGGAGAGAGGAGATATCTTTGTCTTTACTCTCTCTCCTGAGCTATGAGGGCAATACCCAAGTCTGGGTACTACACCTCCAACTTAGAACTAGGTATGCCTTTCCTATCTACTATGCATTTCTATAAATAAAGTAGCTTTTCTTATTTTACTAAGGCTTAAGTCTCACTGGTCTAAATGCAGGTAAAAGGCTGTTACTTAGGTATATACACACATTGGCACACATGCAGCTCAGACCACTGAAACACTCGGCATATATATACAAATTTCCATTACAAAGGGTTATGGCAGCTCAGTAAGCTAAGTTGAATTGTGAGTTGTGCCTGAAGGCTAAAAGGGAAGTACTGTGCGTGATTTACAAAGAGATCAAAAGGAGACTTTAGGTTAGAGAAAGAAAAGCAGAACAAAAGATAGGAAACCATGGCTGAAGATTCAACACTTAAAACAAGCATTCCAAGGCTGGAGAAGGACAATTATGTGATCTGAAGTCTTTGAATGACCACACCTTTAGAAGAGGAGGATTTGCATGGAGTTCTGACTGATCCTGAACCCTCAGCAGCGGATGAAGCAGCCACTGTATCCTGGAAGTGTAAGCATGCCAAAGTGAAGTCTCTTCTAATTCCTGCTTTATCACATGAAGCGCTAAATGTTTGCATGGGATGTAGAAATGTGAAGGAAATGTGGGAGAAGCTGGAAAATGTGTAGCAGAGAAAATCTAAACATCATGTGATGTTTCTCTGTAAGTCACTGCACACACTGAAAGAATCTGATAGAGACAATCTGAATACAGATTGAGAGATTTACAAGTCTGCTCCAAGAGTTAGAAAGATGTGGATTATAAAACCAGATTTTTAATCGACAATGGTTATACTGTCCATATAATAACTGATAAAAATTTGTTTAAGAATTTTAGACACCATACAGAGAATGTAATAACTGTGTCTGGATACACATTCTGTTCTCAAGGAACAGGCATGGCGGAGGTACTTTGCAGAATGCCAGAGGGTGCCAGAGAGCTTGAAATGAAAAATTATTTGCTCCAGCATTTAAAGATAATTTAATAGATGCCACTAAAATAATGGAGCTTGGAGATAAGTGGTAAAGTTTGCCAAGGTTTAGATCAAGGAGAAGTGTGTTGTACTGCAAAATTGAGAAATTGACTTGTGAATTTGGAATATTTTGAAAATATGCATACAAATACAGCCAAAGAAACCTGTGATTCTGGATGTGTCCATGTTTTGGATAGAAGAATGGGACATGCCAGCTTAGCTAGAGTCAGTGCTCTAGAGAAGGAAAAATTGGCTAGAGGCATTAAAATTAGTGTAAATTCACAGAAAAATGTGAATGTTGAAAAAAGACAAAAAGTGTGAAACCAACATTTCCTAAGAAAAGGCAAAGGAAAACGACAAATCCTCTAGAATTAATTCACGCTGACCTTTGTGGACCCATGAAAACACCATCACAGGGTGGAGATTTATACATGCTCACTTTCATAGATGATTACTCAAGGTATACTACAATGTACCTACTGAGAGAGAAAAGTCAAGTACTTTAAAAATTGAAGGACTATGTCAGAACTGTGCAAAACAAATTTGGCAGAAAGCCACAGATGATAAGATCTGACAATGGAGGAGAATTTGTGTCCAGGGCTATGCAAGACTTTCTCCATGAGGAAGGCATAGAGCACCAGATTACAGCTGTTTATACTCTGGAACAAGATGGGGTCGCAGAACGCATGAACCAGACTCTTAGACAGATGATTCGTTCCTTGTTGGAAGACACACAGTTACCACAGAGGTACTGGGGGGAAGCAGCGGTTCCTGCCACCTATCTGCAGAACCGACTTCCAGCAGCTGCAACCAACAAAACACCTTCTGAGCTATGGCATGATCAGACACCAAGTGTGACACACAACACACACGCCAGCCATTTTGTATGCTGCCACCATGGTATTATTATAAATGTATAAGTACTGGCACCTCATTTTTTACTAAAAAACCACTGCATACATCTATTTGATTTCAGTGACAGATCCAGCATATTAGTTCAGATTTAGATAGCTTCAAAGTACCACATTTTTCACTAAGGATGGAGGAATGAAATGTGCCAGTGGAATCAGCTGCAATAGTCCTACCCAAGTCCTCACTACGTGATACTTAGCTTTCAAAGTACAGAAAGCTAATGAACAAAATTGAGGTCACACAAAATGCTTCTTATTGTAAGTAGTCTTTTTAACTATAATGTAATGCATCATGATATTGTCTCTTCCCTGTATTTATCCAATTTTTTCTGATAAAATTCATTCCTATTTCTTACTTAGGGGCAGGGATTGAAAGAGAATGAGGAAGTTTTTACCAGAACAAAAAGAATTGGAGGGAAAGAAGCCCTCTCTGACTTCAGGCCCCACGAAGACATATTATGGGAAGGATTCAGGGCTGAAACTTCCTTGGCAGCTCTCTCTACATCCTCAGGGAGACACATGACTCTACTCTTTAAAAAGTTGCTTCAACATACTGTATATATCATCTCACTTGTGTTGTATCTATTGGAAATGTACTTTTGATTCTTCAGTCTCAGAGGTAGCTCAGTATTAGAGCATCTACTTTGCATGCAGAAAGTCCCAGTTTCAATCCCTGGCATTGCCAGATAGGCTTGGAAGGGAACCCTGTCTGAAACCCTGGAGAGTTACTTCCAGTCAATGTAGACACTACTTAGTTGGGTAGACAGACTAATGGTTTGATTCAGCTGCCTTGGATCCAGAGGTTCTAACAAGGGCATCTATATTTTGGGTTTTTTTTATTCCTTGGTTCATATTAATGGATCTGGGCATTGGACCTCAAGTTCACTCTGGGAAACATCCACTTTGATGAACTCTGAGCTGTTTGTGACTTAGGAGGCTAGAACATTCTTCCTGACTTGGATCGATAAGGTAAAGAATTCTGATAATTAACAGTGCCAGAGGACTGTCCCTTCAACCAGAACAATGGTGCCATTCTGACAGAATTTACAACACCCTCCTGGAGTCAATAAGATAAAGACTAGTTCTCCCCAAAACAGGAATTTACATCACATACTTCATTGGAGACAGCAAGTTTATCTTTAAGATGCATCTAGTAAAAGATTCCCTAAACCCCTATATTTTAAAAAAGAATCTTTTGATGCCATTTGATGCTCTTTTTCTGTCAACTACAGACCCCCCTCCCTAATCCTATACAACTCTATGAACCCAAAATATATTTAACTAGAGGTTTTGCCAGTGTACAATCAGCACACTGTGGCTCCACTGAACTTTTTGACATTTCATCACTCTGTAAGATCATCTCAACATCTCAACTTGGGACACAGGGCAAGGAAACGGTAAAAATGTTATGCTTGGCTGCTTGGCAATATCTAGGAGGACAGAGAGCTCGATTCTCACCAAGCATATAATTTTTATTCTGACCTTGTGCCCTAACTCTCTTGAGGAAAGGTATATCCTTTAACCTATCTTTTTTCCCCCTTCCTTTTTCTTTGGTAGGAATCTATTTGCTCACTATCTTGAGCAGAGCTTGTAAAAGTTACTTTTTAAAACTACAGTTCCCATCAGCTCCAGCAAGCATGGCCACTGGATTGGGCTGATGGGAGTTGTAGTTCAAAAAAGTTACTTTTCCAAGCTCTGATCTTGAGTATAAATAGAAGTAAGATGCTTATACACTCATAGCTTTAGCATGTGATTGTATTAGCTAGATGCTGCCCATATTTTAACTGTAAATTAAACATTGTATTTCTCATTTTTTTCCTCCTTCAATAAACATTTTGTGTGCTTTTTTAGGGATACTGAGGATGGAATCATACACCCAGAGCAAGTATGCAGGTTTTATTTCCAGCAAACGTTCTGGCTACACTAATTGGGGGGTGTTTGGGTCTTTAGTGGGTAAACATGTATTGGGGATTCACACGTACACATGGAACAAGGTTTTTTCTTTATCCTTCTTCAGCAAAAGGTATGTGGTCCTTTGCTCTCACAGTACATACTTTGCCTACTTTGTCATCTTTTCAGCATCAGATTAAGATGTTCCTCTACTCCCCAGCATTGGATGGGATAGGATGATTGCTTTCATGCCTTTTTCATCTGACTATCCCTGATGTTTTGCTCCATTTCAGTGATATGTTTTTCACAATTTTATTATATCATTTAATTTATATGTTTTCTGTCATTGTCTTGTTTTAATTTTTGTTCTTTGATCTACTGTAGACTCCTTGAGTCTTTTCATTTATTTATTTAGAAAAAGGTATGTAATAAACTAAACTAAACTTGCTAGCTTTCTGGAAATTGAACATGAATGTTCACTGAATGTAAACTGAACATGAACATGAATTCCAGCTCCATTTTGAGTACCAGATATTCATTTTCTGTACCCAAAAATATAAAAGTATGAGGGCTGCATGAAGGCTGAACAGCATTTCCTGTCTTAGGATAAATTGATGGTGGTGGACAGATAAAGATGGTCTGCCCCCGGAGACTAATGGAGTCCATTGGATTCCTGAATGCTCTGGGGGAGTTCCCAGTAGATAGAGCAGGTGATCCTGTTGAAGCCCTTGTCACACTGTGGAACAGCAAGGCACATCAGCCTCTTGACATGGTTGCCCCTGAGTGCCCTCTCTGGCATTGTGGAACCTGGTTTGCACCTTGGTACACCAGTGAGCTAAGGGAAATGAAACAGGCTGGACAACGGCTGGAGCGCAAGTGGCGAAAGACGTGCTGTGAGGCTGATTGGGCATGAGTAAAACATCATAACAATGCCTACTGTGCAGTGGTGAGGGCGGCGAAGAACGCCTGCTTCTCTACCACCATCACATCCTCAAGTGGCTGTCCAGTGGAGCTCTGCTGTATTGTCAGGGGTCTGTTGACATCAACTCTAGGAAATTGAGTTTTAGACACTTTGGAGGCCCACTATGAATTGTTCGCAAGGCACTTTGAGGGTAAAGTTGTTTGCCTCCGTAGCAATCTTGATTCCCCATCCACATCTCCTGTAGTCCCCAGTGAGGTGTCCAGTGCAACATCTGCTACAAATTCTTGAGAACGGTTTCTGTTGATGTGGCCTGACAACATGGTCAAGATACTTGCAATGATGTGGACAGCAATGTGTCAGCTCAACCCTTGCCTTTCTTGGCTTATTAAAGTTTGCTGAGGGGGGTTGACTGAGTGGTTCCAGGGTGTGGTCAGCACATATAGTTGCAGGAGGGGGTGGTTCCAGCCACCCTGAAAGAGGTGGTGATCCAACCGCTCCTGAAAGAGCCCACCCTGGACCCAATTGGTTTGCGACAATTACTGACTGGTCGCAAATACTCCGTTCTTAGAGAAGGTGATCGAGAGGGTTCTGGCACAGCAATTGAAAGTACTCTTGGAAGAAACAGATTATTTTGACCCATCCAAGTCTGAGTTCAGACCTGGTTATGGGACTGAATCGGTCAGCCTGATGGATGACCTTTATCGGGAGAAGGACAGGGTGAGTATGACCCTGTTATTCTTACTTGATCTCTCCACAGCTTTTGAAACCATTGACTATGGTATCCTTCTGGGCTGACTTGGTGAGATGAGCATTGGAGGCACTGTTTTACATTGTTTTCTCCTATAATACATTTTTATATGTTACTTTCACCAATATATTTTATACATTTTATGCTGGTATGGTATTGGTATGGTATACTTTCCATTAATATTTTCATTTTTGTAAACATTGGTTGGAGAACTGCATCACAAAATTTTGATAAGTGCAAATTTCAAAGGATGGTTGCATTGTGGCTCTCATATTGTTTTGGAAAGTGCAAATTTGATAAATGTAAATGCAAATTAATATTTAAATAACCAAATTTCTTCCCCTTCCCTATGCTGGAAGTATGTATGATTGCAACTACATTACTCTGGTGTTAGTTCTAGCATAGTATCTGCCAATCCACAGATGTTATGATTTTGGCACATGCTCTTCATCAGAGGAGATCAGTGAGACCAGAATTCTGTGTCACTCTGACTAGAAGACATGGAGCCTTGCTGACAATCATTATTTTAGTGCAATCAATTCAGAATTTCTTATTCACTGCTAATGTCTTTCCTCTATGCAGTACGTCTTGGGGATATCACATTTCATAAACCATTTGCTGTTGCTTTTTCTCTCTCTTTTATTCTGAAAGACTACACAGTCCCTGTCTAGAGTTCCTATCTTTTTTTAAAAAAACAAGCAGAATTAAGTTATCCCATGAAGCAAGTATATCCCCACCATACTTAGGGTTGTACAAATAGTACTGGAGTATATGTACATCTTATCCACCAGCCAGATTCAAATTCAAACACTAGCTTGGTAGGTTAATTGTGCACATGTTACACTTCTGTTGCAAGAAATTTCTTTATCTTTGTATTTTTTTTCTTTTTACTATAATGTTTATCTTTAGATATTGAGCTATGTTTCACATTGGCTTTTAAAATACTTTTAAAAATAAAAATGAAATGGTTCCCTATGCATGAGTTAATAATCTATATGGATATCATTGAATGAGTGTCCAACCACAAGTTTGAGCATATCTGTCTGGGCACTTTTTTTTTTCTTTTAAAAACAGGTATGCAGAACTTTTGATCTTCCAGATATTGCTGAACTACAACTCCTATCAGCCCCAGCAAGCATGGCCAATGCCCAGGGATGATGGGATTTATAGTTCAGTAACATCTGGAGGGCCAAGGTTCCCCACAACTGTTTAAAGGGTCAGAGATGCATATTGAACACATCAAATCTTCTATGCACCTTCAACCCCTGGGCTCCACAGCAAAGTTCTGTAGAATGACCTATGTTGGCTATGACAATTCTTTGGCATATGGTCATAATGTCAACTATATCAGCTCAGAGCTTTTTTTGTATCACACCATTCCCCCTGCTCCTCAAGGATTTTTTGTGAACTTCTGTTTGATTGTAGAGCACTAGACTGGAGAAATTCCTCTGTGCAGTGGGTGTATGGCTGTACAGTGGAATTTAATATGTAGCAGCAGGCTTTCCTTACCCAAGGCAGCAGGCTATCCTGAGTCTATTGCAGTATTTTTTAAAAAGAAAATGAAAATGAAAATCACTATGGGAGAGATAACTAAAGCCTCCCTCCTCTCTTGTCCCCTTTGGTCTGCCCCACTGTCAATACTGACAGTCCCTGTACTATATTTTCAGTGCTGTCCAGTTCATTTGCAATGGGCTGTTAACTCTGAGGCCTAGTTTAATTTGCTGTTTAAATGCTCACATTGTTAACAAATTTAACTGCTGATCCTTGTAGCAGAAACAACCAATTAATGCACTCCATCCATGGCATCTATGGATGTCTTATTTACTCTGAGATTTTATCCATTTGGTCCTTTTTATGCACAAAGGGAAAGCTAACCAAATTATCAATCAATTGTACTTTAAGCTTCAGCGATTTGTATTTGGGGACACAACTTTATTGCAGACAAAACGGCAGGCACAGGTCATACCCTGTTGAGCCCTACATCATATTGTAATACTGGTTGCTTTTTAAATGATTGTTTGGCATCCAGGCATAGTTTTTCTCTGTTTGCAGTCTCATCTTTTCCCACGTCATACCAATGCCTGTGTCCTTAATTGCTTCCAGCTCACATCAGAGTGCTCTGAATCTGAAAGGCTATCACTCTCTTGCAGTGTCCAAAACATTGTCATTCCCTCACAATGTCCTACAAAATATGTCTCAGTTGCAGAGTATATATGGCTTGACCTCAGATGGGCCTCATTTTAAGCAGGATCGTATCTTTGGAAATTAAAATAAATCCAAGAAACAAGTTCATCTACATTTTTTGTTTACTCAAAGCTGAGCTTCAGTAGATTTAGCTGGCTGATGAACTAGAACATCTAGCCTGAAAAATATCTGGATGAGTTACTGGGCCCACTTCAGATTAAACTCCTTGCCCCCCCCCATCAAGAGGCTACAGCTCTTTACTGATATTTTAAGTGGCAATGTCCATCACAAGTTTCTGTAGATTTCGCTTTTACCATTATGAAGGTTCCAAAAGGTTTGTACATGAACAAAAAAAAGGAATATGTCTCTGAATTATTCTTTGGACCCAACACACTAGATCATTGTCCATTTCCTCTTGTGTTGTAAGTCAAGGATGGTCAATGTGGTTCCCTCCAGATGTTTTGAACTACACTCCCATCAGCCCCAGCCAGCACAGTCAATGGTCATTGGTGATGGGAGCTACAGTACTCAACATCTGGAGGACACAATATTGATGTCTTCTGTTCTAAGTATATTTTTAAACAGGAATGCTGCATTACCAACAGGGCCACAGTGTTTGTTGATTAATCACATATATTAAAATTATTGCAAACCTTTTGATTAATTCAAAAGCTAGTTAAGATGCCATAGATTTTAATTTTACTGAATTTATTCATTTGTTCGTTATATTTGAATACAACCCATACAACTTAATTTTCTGTGTGATCTGAGAAAAAATAAAAATACAGAAGCACAACTGTAAACTCTTACACATAAAAACACCTAAACCAACTATAAACAAAACAACAGCAAGAATAATCTAAAACCAGTATAAGAGCAGATGCTAAAACAATTTAAAATCAATATATAATCAGTAAGGTAGGGGGAACTTGGTGCAAAAATACAAAGAGATGTACCCACTATGATTAAAACAGAAATTACATGTTCTGGGAGAACATCTGGCACCAGGGCCATAATGTAGCACCAGCTAAACTTCTCTGGAGAGGGCATTCAATAAATGGGGTATTAGCACCAAATATCGTAATAACCACCTATCTCACTTCATTAAGTGGGACATCCTGGAGAAAGGCCTCAAATCAACATCTCAAAGTTCTGGCAGGTACGCATGGGAGAAGGCAAAAAGTGGCACCAAGCTGCTTAGGGCTTTAAAAATTAAATGCAGCACTTTGATTGGGTCCTGGAAATGGACTGAAAGCCAGTGCAGATGATAGCGCACTGATATCATATGATCATACTTACCAGTGCCCATCAACAGCCTGGCCATTCTATTTTGAACCATCCCTTTTCTAAAGTAACCAGACACAAAAAGGAAAGCTCATGTGCCTTTAACAGTTGTGGAAGAAACAATTTCAGCAGGTGTGACTGCTGAAATTGTTATGGAAAGACTGACAAGAGAGAAAGAGAGAGAAACTGCCCTTGCCAAAATTATCTCTTCTGTTTGAGTGAGGCATTTAATATACGTGGGTGTATACATATATTTAGGGAATTAGGATTGTTTTGTTTTATGTTTATATACCCCCATTCAACAAAGTCCTCCAGGAAGTTCATAAAACAGTATACAGTAGGGCCCCGCTTTACAGCGCTTCGCTAATGAGGCGGTCTCAATTAGACACAATTAGACTAAAGCCCCACTCATACAGCGCTTGTTCCGCTTTTATGGCAGTTTTTGGGCATCATGCCCCATTCTATTCAATGAGTTTTGCTTTTTGGCGGGGGTCCGGAATGTAACCCGCCATATGAGTGGGGCCCTACTGTAAAAGTACACTCAAGCAGAGCACATGTTTTAAAATTATATTAATGCAACCAAGGTCAATACTATATATTTCATTTTGAAAAATTGTATGCTACACTTCAGTAAAACTTTAGCTGGTGGAATCCAGTTGGTGCTTTGCGGTCATAAAAAGATTTTTGATCCAATGGAGTCATCCATTAATGGAAGAGAAGGGGTATTTTTGCCAATTTCCCCTTCCCACTGCAGCCCACAGCAACACAAAAATATTGTCTCCTCAGAGTTGAGGAAGCTCCAGAAGGGTAGAAGGTGATATGGAGTCAAGAGCACCAAATGGATTGCACCCTATAGAAACAGTAGGCAATATCAACTGCTACATGAACAAACCATAAAGTTGCAGAAGCAACAATGAGAACAAAATTTCATCAGAACAGACACAATTATAATCAAGGTAGCTTCCATTTCATACAGAATCTGCCCAGTGTGTGGCAGCTGTGAATTCCATGCTAGGGATCACTAGGAAAGATACTGAAAATAAAAGTGCCAATATCATAATGCCATTATAAATATATGATGTGACTGCATTTGGAATATAGCTTTAGTCACCTCACCTCAAAAAGGATATTGTAGAGTTGGAAAAGGATCAGAAAATGGCAACCAAAACAACCAAGGAGATACAGCGACTCCTGTATGAGGAAAGGTTGCAGCATTTGTAGTTTTTTAGTTTAGAGAAAAGGCAAGTAAGAGGTGACCTGACAGAAGTGTATAAAATTATGTATGGCATGGAGAAAGTGGACAGAGAAAGATTTTTCTCCCTCTCTCATGGGCATCCGATAAAGCTGAATGTTGGAAGATTCAGGTCAGACAAAAGAAAGTATTTCTTCACACAGCACATAGCTAAAATATGGGATTTGATGTCACAGAAGGCAGTGATGACCACTTACCTGGATAGCTTTAAAAGAGGATTAGACATATTCATGGAGCATAAGGCTATCATTGGCTACTAGGCATGATGGTTATGCTTGACCTCCATAGTTAGAGGCACTATGCTTCCGAATACCAGTTGCTGGAAACTTGCACTCTTGCATTCAGGTCCTGCTTGCAGGCTTCCCTTGGGCATATGGTTGGCCACTGTGTATACAGGCTGGACTAGAAGGGCCACTGACCTGATTCAGCAGGCTCTTCTTATGTTCTTGTACTGAGTCAGAACAATGGTTCATTTGGCTCAAGACTGTCTACTAATCTCTATTATGCTAACATCTTCTAAGTCTCAGACAGCAATCCTTAACAGTCAGTTGGTCAGTCAGTCAGTCAGTCAGTCAATCAATTCAGTCTTTAACAGCACTGCTGTTACTTCCTAGTATTTTGGCAGATGCCAAGGATGAACCTTCTGCATTCAAAGCATCTGCTCTGCTACTGACCTGTGGCCCCTTCCCTGAATACCCTGTTACATCAGGCCATCCTGTTTCTGCCACCCCATTAAATCAAATGTTCCAAATGTTTAAGAATTCCAAAGTAGTTCTAAACTTTTCACCTCTCTGCATCAGAATGTTAGTTACAGTGCACACTCCGAGAAACCAAGGTCCTTTCTCAAAAGCTTCTCCAAATGGCAACATTTTCAGTTGGGATACAATAGCCCACAAGAAATCTGCATTGTGTTGCAAATTACCCCAATCCTTTTCATGTTCTGCACTTTGCCAAATGTTCATTTTGAGTCTTTTGGGGCCCTACCTGTTCAAGCTCAAGAGAATATAATTTCGAGACTGGACTCCCTCAGATCTTGGCTCTTTACTCTATTCCAACCTACCAAAGACTCTAAGCTGGTTATCCAGGCGGAAATCAACCCCGTAGCTGATAAGCATCTTATATTGAACTTTCTGGGTTCTCCTGCCCATGATACAGTGAAGGGAAGTTTCTCTCTCGATCTTGAACAGTTCCAGGAGACTATAGGTTCCCCCACTGGGAGCCAGGACAAAATGAGAGTTTACGGTGGCCCTACTTCGCAAAGCCCTCCCATCATTTCTCCTAAGCCTCCAGTACACAGTTGAATACTGCAATCTAACTCAGATCTCTCCCAACTTCCATCGGCCATATTGATGACATCCTTGCTTCCCTTGATAACGCGAAGAACTCCACAATCTGACATAAAGTACCCCAGTCCGAGGATTTGCTATATATAGCAAAGGAGGGGATCTATGGGGTGAAGGAGGGAATCCAAGGGGTTGCCATTAATGTTGTTGAAGGCAGAGGGAGATACGAAGTTGGGAGACAGCCATGCTATCATGGGAGGGTAAAGTGTAACCGACAGTTGATAACCCCCAAGCTGTCTTCCCGTTCAAACAATCTGGATGCCTTTGGTGACAATGCCCCTGGGTTAAAACTGCTGCTGGTGAATGCCAGGTTGGTGAATGGAAAATCGATGCTCGTTCAAGATTTGATCCTCAATGAGCATGCTGACCTGGCCTGTATTACAGAAACCTGGTTGGATGAACCAGGGGGGGTTAATCTCTCCCAGCTTTGTCCTCCTGGTTTCTTAGTACAACACCAGCTGAGACCTGGGGGATGGGGAGGTGGGGTCGCAGTGGTCTATCGTGATACTATCCCCCTGACCAGGTGTCCTCTCCCGCAGTTCTCAGGTTTCGAGTGTGTGTACCTGAAGTTAGGTGGCCTGGACAGAATAGGGATTCTGTTGGTGTACTGTCCACCCCGCTGCTCCACAGTCTCCCTACCTGAGCTAGCCGGGGTAGTCTCGGGGTTGGTATTGGAGTACCTCGGCTTGTAGTACTGGGTGACTTCAATATCCACGCTGAGACTGCTCTGTTGGGAGTGGCTCAGGACTTCATGGCTTCCATGACAACCATGGGTCTGTCCCAAGTAGTATCTGGCCCCACTCATATTGCTGGTCACACCCTCGACCTTGTTTTCTGTGTTGGTCAGGATGACAGTGATCTGGGTGTGGAAGAACTTACGGTGGTTCTGTTGTCATGGACAGATCACTATCTGGTTGGGTTTAGACTCACTGGGACTCAGAGCCTCTGCAGGGGTGGGGGACCGATTAGAAAGTCCGTCCCAAGAGGCTGATGGATCCGGATGGTTTCCTGATGGCTCTTGGAGATTTCCCTGTTGCCTTGGCAGGTGATCCTGTCGATGCCCTGGTTGATCTTTGGAATAGGGAAATGACCAGGGCGGTGGACACGATCGCTCCCGAGTGTCCCCTCTTTCGGAGTCGAGCCAAACCTGCTCCATGGTTTTCCAAGGAGCTGGTGGTGATGAAACATGTCAGATGGGGACTAGAGCGATGTTGGTGGAAAACTCGGAGCGAATCTGACAGATCTTGGGCTAGAGCCTATTTGAAGGCCTACTCTGAGGCAGTACAGGCTAAGAAGAAATCTTTCTTCTCGGTCTCTATTGCGTCTGCTGGAAGCCGTCCAGCGGAACTGTTTTGAGTGGTTAGGGGGCTTTTAACTACTAGCCCCTGTGAAGGTAATTCTGACCACTCAGCAGTCCGCTGTCAAGAATTTGCACGGCACTTTGCGGACAAAGTCACTCAGATTCACTGTGATTTGGACTCTAAAATTGATACAATCTCTGAGGATGTAACTTCGGCGCCTGTTTGTCCAATTAAAATGGATTCCTTTCAACTTGTTCTACCCAAGGATGTGGACAAGATCCTTCGAGCGGCGCGCGCCACTACGTGTGTACTGGACCCTTGCCCTTCCTGGCTCATTAGAAGTACCAGAGGGGGACTGGTCAGTTGGATCAGGGGAATAATTAATGCCTCTTTACAACAAGGCAGAATTCCATCATGCTTAAAGGAGGCAGTTATAAGACCACTGCTGAAAAAGCCCTCCCTTGATCCCTCTTTATTGGGTAACTACCGGCCAGTCTCCAATATTCCATTTTAAGCAAGATAATAGAACGTGTGGTGGTCACCCAACTCCAGAGATTCCTGGATGATATGGATTATCTAGATCCATTTCAATCTGGTTTCAGACCTGGCTATGGGACAGAGACGGCTTTGGTCGCCTTGGTGGATGACCTACGCAGAGAACTGGACGGGGGGAGTGTGTCTCTGCTGGTTCTACTAGACCTCTCAGTGGCTTTTGATACCATCAATCATGGTATCCTTCTGGGCCGCCTTGCTGAGATGGGACTTGGGGGGCACTGTTTTACAGTGGCTCCAGTTCTTCCTGGAGGATCATACCCAGAAGGTGGTACTGGGGGACTCCTGCTCGACCCCTTGGCCATTGACCTATGGGGTCCCTCTGTTTTGTCCCCCATGTTATTTAACATCTACATGAAACCGCTGGGAGAGGTTGTCCGGGGTTTTGGTGTTCAGTGCCATCAGTATGCTGATGACACTCAACTCTATTTCTCTTTTCCACCTGAAGCCAAGGAAGCCGTACAGACCCTAAACCAGTGCCTGGCATCAGTGATGGACTGGATGAGGGTAAACAAGTTGAGATTAAATCCTGACAAAACAGAGGTACTCCTGGTCAGTCGGAGGGTGGATCAGGGAATAGGGGTTCAACCAGTACTGGATGAGGTCGCACTCCCCCTGAAGTCTCAGGTTTGCAGTTTGGGTGTACTCCTGGACTCAGCTTTGAATTTGGAGGTCCAGATTGCTGCAGTATCCAGGAGCGCATTTTCCCAATTGAAACTGGTGCGCCAGCTGCGCCTGTTCCTGGACCTGCCTGATCTGACCAGGGTGTATGCCTTGGTTACATCCCGTTTAGACTACTGTAACGCGCTCTACATGGGGCTGCCTTTGAAGACTGTTCGGAAACTTAAATTGGTACAAAGAGCTGCAGCCAGAGTACTAACTGGAGCTGGTTACAGGGACCATACAACTCCCCTGTTACGACAGCTCCACTGGCTGCCAATTTGTTTCTGGTCACAATTCAAAGTGCTGGTTTTGACCTACAAAACCCTATACGGCTCAGGTCCAGACTATTTGACAGATCGTATCTCCCTACATGAACCTGCCCGGGACTTGAGATCTTTAGGTGAGGCCCTTCTTGTGCTCCCTACACCTTCGCAAGCATATTTGACGCGGACACGAGATAGGGCCTTTTCGGTGGTCGCCCCTAGGTTATGGAACTCCCTCCCGAGTGAGGTACGATCAGCTCCCTCCTTGCCGTCTTTTCAGCGACAAGTAAAGACTGTTTTATTTCAGCGGGCATTTGGGATAGAGAACGACCAGGATTAATGTTTTATAGGCTTGGTGATCATATTATATGGTTTTATTTTAAATTGTTCGCTGTTTTAACCTATATTTTGTAGTTTTTAACTTTCCCTGATAGTTTAATTCTTTTTTAATAATATATTCTGTATGTTTTAATGATGTTGTTTTTAGTTGTAAGCCTCTCTGAGTCCTATTGGAAAAGGGCGGGGTAAAAATAAAGTTTTATTATTATTATTATTATTCATTGTGCAAGGTTCATAAAAGTTAAATGCCTGTCTGAAAAAGGCTGCAGAGCCTCATCAGCTAAACACCAACTTTATACATTTCATCACATTATTCCTTGCTGTATCTAATATAGCCTACATCACTACTTTCTTTTCTGTAAAGCATGAATACCCTTTTTGCTATGCTATACATGGATCAATAATAATCTCATGCCTTAAAATATTTTAATGCAGTTCTAGGGGCTTCCCAAAGGGCATTATTATTATTAAGTATAACTATATTGAACAGGATTCTTTAAATGGATATGTCTAGGATGTTTACTTTTCCATAAAATCTACCAGTGGAGGCTGCTCTATTAGGACACTGTCCCATCAAACTCAGTCTGCCCTCAGCTAGCCCCTATTCTTTTATTTATTGTAGGTTTTCTGACTGTACTTCACTTAGCAAAGTTCAGTCCCTCACTGGAAGCAGGTCACTGGAGGTTTATTGGCATTGCATTTATTTACAAATATTTTGATTGAGCATAGATAGGCACAATTTAAGCATTTCAACAGATGACCCAAGCCTTCTGCTTCCACATTAGATCTCTGTGGAGAGGAGGCAGACAGCACCCAAAGATGCTTTCAGAGTCCCAAATCAGCTGACTCTGAGTCTATCAGTCTCTCTTTTTGTTTTCTTCTTAAACAAAGTTATCTAGATTGCATCATTCCCATCAGAAGTGTTGACAGGGAGGTGGTGAAGACATGCTTTTATTCAGGCATTTCCTACAGTGTGGGAAATTTTGAAGTGAAGGAGCTCTATAGCTATACTCCCAAGCACATTTCCCCATTGTTTCACACACACACACACCAGCAACAGTATGTCAAAAAGCAACCTGGGGTCAGAGGAGGGGAGCACAGAGACAATGGCAACGGCACCAATTTGTAAAAACAAAGCAATTCAGTACAATACAACCTCCCTGTTACAACAGCTCCACTGGCTGCCAATTTGTTTCCGGTCACAATTCAAAGTGCTGGTTTTGACCTACAAAGCCCTATATGGCTCAGGTCCAGGTTATTTGACAGATCATATCTCCCTACATGAATCTGTCCGGGATTTGAGATCTTCAGGTGAGGCCCTTCTTGTGTTCCCCACACCTTCGCAAGTACATATGACGCAGACACGAGATAGGGCCTTTTTGGTGGCCGCCCCTAGGTTGTGGAACTCCCTTCCGAGTGAGGTGCGATTAGCTCCCTCCTTGCCGTCCTTCCGGCAACAAGTAAAGACTGTTTTATTTCAACGGGCATTTGGGATAGAGAACGACCAGGATTAAGTGTCATAGGATTGGTGACTATATTATATGATTTTATTATTTTAAATATTTAAATATTTTATTATTTTAAATTGTCCGCTGTTTTTAACGTATGTTTTATGGTTTTAATTTTTCTCATACTTTAATTCTTTTTTAATTGTATACTTCTGTATGTTTTAATGGTGTTGTTTTTAGTTGTAAGCCGCTCTGAGTCCTATTGGAAAAAGGGCGGGGTAGAAATAAAGTTTATTATTATTATTATTATTACAATATTCAAGAACTCGCAATCACACAACATTCCCACATGTTCTGCAAGGATATAATTATAATAGATTAGGACTGTGAACTATATTTGTACACATCACAAACCAAATAGGGCTAATTTGGTCCTATTTGTATCCTGTCCAAATCAGGTTGAAGCAGCTACAAATCTCTACAGAGTGGATCAGTTAATCCCGAATCAATTTGTAGAGAATTGTACAGATTTACACAGTTCTGTAGCTCAAAACATTCTCTGATGAACTCAGACAGGGTATCTCTGAAATGGAGTAATTAGAACACCATAAAGGAGAACACAGGGTGGTGAGAGAGAGAGGGAGGCTAAAATGCTATCACCACACCCAACACTCACCAATCACAGGGCTTGGAAGACGTTGAAGTCTTAAAGTACAGCAATCATTTGTATGTTCTGTCTCTTAGAAATGTTTGGTGGGAGTTGGGTGGCATTTGTTCAGCTTGTGTATGAGTACTATTCTTTCCCAATCGGTCCCAATCCCATCCTTATTTACATATTTTTTATGAATATTTTTAAAATTCTATTCTCATTGCTATGAATTCTTATTAAACTTTGTGGGAATATGTAGCCATGGCTTTCTGAAATTATTATTATTTTCCAGTTGCTACCCGCAAATGATAAAAAGTAGCCAGCTTGTGTGGTCACACATTGCTTTTAATCAATCCATGTATTATTATTGTTGTTATTATTGTTATTGTTAACAACTAGCTAAACCTTGTGGGTACAGTAACCAAATTCTGAGTTGTTGTTGTTACTGTTGTTGTTGTTGTTGTTTCCAATTGCTAATCACAGTGAATAATATTAATATTAAATAGTATTTTTATTTTTTCTCACTCACTACTGCTGTTGGGAAACCTATATGACAAGGTCTTTTTTAAAAAATTTTCTTGGAAAAAGCAAATTCTAAAGGTGGCTAGCATGAAATCCCCTAGAGCTACCCACTATAGGGGCTACCATGCCCCCAAATTTCATATCCCTATGTACATATCTCTATGGTACTTCCAGCCTCTGCCTGCCTAAAGCTATCCACTCATGTCTAGTATTGGAAACCTAATTTTAAAAAAACCTCATTTTTTTCTCAAAATGTTAAAGAAAGGAACAAGGAAAACACAGTACCATGGGAACTGGCATGACTGAGCACTCACAGACTTTTTTTAAAAAAATGGAAAAAGCTAAATTTAAAGGTTGCTAGTATAAACCCCCCTGGAGCTCCCCACTTGAAATCTGGCAGTTCCCTCTATAGGGGCTACCATGTCATCTGATTTCATGTCTCTGTGTGAAATTGCAAAACTGTCTGTTTTAATTTTAAAACTTTAATGGCGGGTAGCATGAAAACTATCCACGAGATATCTGGCAGGCTTATTACCCTCATATAGTAGCTACCATGTCTCCAAATTTCACGTCTCTAGGTCCAAAAACAACAAAGTTATGGACATTTCAGTTTTGTAATGTAGGTTAATAGGATTTCCAGAGATTTGTAATATCCTGATTTGATCCAGATTCAGATCCAAAACAAGTTGCATTGGATCCAATTCTGTTCAGACCAGATTGGGTCTAATCTGTATTTACAAATCAGAACCACAAATTGGATGAGGGGGTATGGACCATGGATGGTCACTCAGTCTAAATAGATGGCCAGTCTAGTAGCACAGAGGGATAGATGGAGCCAGGCAGGGATGCATGTTTCACACTGCTCCTTGGGATGCTGCAGAGTCTTGGCCAAAAAAGACTCTGTCCCCAATGTTCTTATTTGTTTTCTGCCTCTTGTTGTTCAGTTCCTGCATCTTGCTGTTGACTCCTGCAAGCCCCTTCCTCCATTTGCTCTGACCAAAGTTATATGACAGGCAGACTGGCATCATGATTACAGGGACCTCTGACCTTCTCAAAATGCTTTTGGCTTTCTTGGAAGACCACGGCCCTAACTATATGATTTCAGCCAATTGATGTCTTCTTAATTAATAAGTTCCAAGAAAGACTGTGTTGGACCGAACGGTAGCATATTGTTTTTTTCAGTAGAAGATGTGACTAAGAATGGGTTAAACCAAAGAGGAGCTAAACAGAAAGTACCCACAGCTGTATGTCATTAGCTCAGAGATAAGCAGCTAACAAGCTAGCAAGCTATAAAACCTGTTGTAAAAGAATGTGTAAGTGTGGGGGGTGAACGTAGCTAACATAGGAGATGGGTTGTCTCTATGTTTGTATTGCTTCTGTATAGAGTTAAGCCAGTAAAAGGTTGATTGCTTCAAGTGTCTCTTCTTTGGGAGTCTTTTGATACGCACTCCCTCACTCTCATCCACAAAGGGCATACGCTACATAGCAATGCTGCCAACAAGGGTTATGGGCCCAGCGGTGCCCAGTGAGGCGTGAGCAAGGAAGGAAGAATCTTCAGAGACAAAAGTGCCCGGAGAGCGGATGGATACGACACGCTATACTAAACAAGGAGGACATGTCTATGGGAATGGCAGTCTCCTTAACAGCAGGCATGCCGTTAGAACGACTTACTGATCTCAACTATTCCAGCTGGCATTTACGGATGCAGGCATTCCTGACCAAGGAGGATTTATGGCAGGTGATTGAAAATGACCCACCGGCGGACCCACCACCAGTTCCATGGAAACGTTTGGAGGAAAGAGCACGTTCATACTTAATATTAGCAGTAGACGATGCACAACTGCTACATATACAGGACAAACCCACAGCTAGAGCCATTTGGCAATCATTGAAAGATGTGTATGTCAGAAAAACAGCAAGCAGTAAAATATACCTGGCACAGAAATTGCACCAAATGAGGCTGGTGGATGACGTATCAATGTCTACACACTTATTAGAGATAAAAAAACTGTTTGTGGAACTACAAGAAAGAGAAGTAGTACACACACAATTACAACAGGTGTACATAATCTTATCCTCATTAAACTCTTCCTGGGATCTGATAATAAGTATGCTGGAAGCAATGCCGGATGAAGGTCTTACTGTCCAGTATGTTTCGGGAAAGCTGCTCCAGGAATGGGAGAGACGAAAGGACATGGAAGGAAGAGAGCAAGAGGAGAAAAGAGAAAGGAAAGAAAGAAGGCCAGACTTTAAGGACACAGGTACAAGATCTTTTGGTATAAAGGCATGCTATACCTGTGGTTCAACATTGCATCTTAAGAAGGACTGTGAGTCTATGAGTAAAGGACAAGGGAAAAAGACGTCACATGTGCAATTAGTAAGGACTGCCAAGGGAGGAGGCGATCAAGACAGCACGGACTGGGTCGTAGACTCAGGTGCTACACACAGCATGATAAAGGACAAAACATTATTCAGAACTATGTGTCCTACGAAAGAAGATGTAGTATTAGCAGATGGCACTAACAGACAGGTACTGGGAAGGGGAACTGTAAACATATGTGTACTAAATACTGTAATGACTGATGTGTTGTATGTTCCTACATTGGAAAAAAATATCATGTCTGTAACAAAACTAAATTCCATGGGATATGAGGTTACCTTTAAAAATAGGACATGTGAGATAAGAAGAGAAAATGAAATTAGTTTGGCAGGGGTTCTCAGGAACTCTCTGTTCTACATAAGACTGAGTCCCAAAGGACGAACAGCTGTGATAGCTAATAGGAAGCCTCATGAACGCTGTATACATCTTTGGCACAGAAAACTAGGGCATGCCAATTTTGGGACAATATTAAGAACGCCTGAGAATAGTGCTGATGTTACATTTACAGATTGCAACAGGCATGTAGATTGTGACATTTGCAGACAAACCAAGGCTACTGTAACTCCCATATGTAAAGAGGCTATAAGTAACACAAACAAACCATATCAAACTATACATATAGACCTCGCAGGACCGTTTCAAAGGTCCCTGGGTGGTGCAAGGTATTTCCTCGTAATAGTAGATGATTACACTAGGTTTTGTACCATATTTTTACTGAACACAAAGGATGAAGCAGAAAGAAAATTGAAACTCTTTGTGAAAAGGGTGGAAGTGCAACATGGCATAACTGTTTGCCAAATATGTTCAGACCAAGGTGGGGAATTCACCAGTAAATCACTAGAACAGTACATGATAACAAAGGGAATAAAACATGCATTAACGGCCCCATTTTCTCCATTTCAGAATGGACTGGCAGAGAGAAAAAATAGGACCCTTATTTATTTATTTATTTATTAAATTTATATACCGCCTGACTAGCGATAGCTCTCTGGGAGGTGAACATCAAAAATACAATAAAATTACACAATCTAATAGAACAAGTATATAAAAACTGTACAATATAAAAACAGATTACAACAATATAAAATTAAATTAAATTACATTAAAATGCCTCAGAGAAGAGAAAGGTCTTAACTTGGCGCCAAAAAGATGGTAGTGTCGGCGCCAAGCACACCTCCTTGGGGAGACTATTCCATAATTCGGGGGCCACCACTGAGAAGGCCCTAGATCTTGTCAGCACCCTCCGGGCCTCCCTATGAGTCGGAACCTGGAGGAGGGCCTTCGTAGTAGACTGTAGTGTACGGGCGGGTTCATATTGGGAGAGGCGTTCCGACAGATATTGTGGTCCCGCGCCGTATAAGGCTTTATAGGTTAATACCAACACTTTGAATCTGGCCCGGAAGCATATTGGAAGCCAGTGCAAGCGAGCCAAAACAGGTGTTATATGCTCAGACCGCTTAGTTCTTGTTAGCAGTCTGGCTGCCGCATTTTGCACTAGCTGTAGCTTCCGAACCTTCTTCAAAGGTAGCCCTACGTAAAGCGCGTTGCAGTAGTCCAGACGCGAGGTTACCAGAGCATGTACCACTGATGTGAGGTCTTCCTTACTCAGATAGAGATGTAGCTGGGCTACCAACCGAAGTTGGTAGAATGCATTCTGAGCCACTGAGGCTACATGAGCCTCAAGTGAAAGGGAAGAGTCTAAGACGACTCCCAAACTATGAACCTGCTCCTTTAGGGGGAGTGTAACCCCATCCAGGACAGGGTATATATCCACCATCTGATCAGAGAAACCATCCACCAACAGCATCTCAGTCTTATTAGGATTGAGTCTCAGTTTGTTAGTTCTCATCCAGTCCATTGTCGCGGCCAGGCAACGGTTCAGCACATCGACCGCCTCACCTGAGGAAGATGAAAAGGAGAAGTAGAGCTGCGTGTCATCAGCGTACTGATGACAACGCACTCCAAAACTCCTGATGACCGCACCCAACGGCTTCATATAGATGTTAAAAAGCATGGGAGACAAAACTGAACCCTGCGGGACCCCACACTGGAGAACCCACGGTGTCGAGCAATGTTCCCCAAGCACTATCTTCTGGAGACGGCCCGCTAAGTAGGAGCGGAACCACTGCCAAGCAGTGCCTCCAACTCCCAACTCCACAAGCCTCTCCAGAAGGATGCCATGGTCGATGGTATCAAAAGCCACTGAGAGGTCAAGGAGTATCAACAGAGTTACACTCCCTCTGTCTCTCTCCCGACATAGGTCATCAAACAGGGCGACCAAGGCCGTCTCAGTGCCAAAACCAGGCCTGAAACCCGATTGAAATGGATCTAGATAATCAGTTTCATCCAATAGCACCTGGAGCTGGTCAGCAACCACTCGCTCCAAGATCTTGCCCAGGAATGGAACATTTGCCACTGGTCTGTAGCTGCTGAAATCTTCTGGGTCCAAGAAAGGTTTTTTCAGGTGGTTTTACCGCCGCCTCTTTCAGGCAGCCAGGGACCACTCCCTCTCGTAAAGAGGCATTAATCACTTCCTTGGCCCAGCCAACTGTTCCATCCCTGCTAGTTTTTATTAGCCAAGAGGGGCAAGGATCCAGTACCGAAGTGGTTGCATGTACCTGTCCAAGCACCTTGTCCACGTCCTCGAACTGAACCAACTGAAACTCATTCATCAAAACATGACAAGACTGTGCTCCGGACACCTAATTAGGACTAACTGCTATTAAATGGGAGTCTAGGTCCCAGCGAATGCAGAAGATCTTGTGCTGGAAGTGCTCAGCAAACTCAATACAGCGGGCCACCGATGTATCTACAATGTCCTGTAGGCCTGGATGGAGTAGACCTCGGACCACTCTAAAAAGCTCCGCTGGGCGGGAGAGAGATGACTGAATAGTGGCGGCGAAATGTTGTTTTTTCGCCACCCTCACCGCTCCTACGTACAGCTTGGTAGAAGCACAAACCAGCTCATAATTGCATTTGTCGGGAGTTCATCTCCATCTCCGCTCAAGCCGTCTCCTATCTTGTTTCATCGCTCTCAGCTCTGGCGTGTACCAAGGAGCTGTATGAGCTCTACAGAGGAGAGGGCACGCAGGAGCGGTCATGTCAACAGCCCAGGTCATCTCTGCATTCCACAGATTAGCCAGGGCTTCGGCAGGAGCGCCAGTCCTATCAGCCGGGAAATCCCCCAGAGCCCTCAGAAAACCTTCAGGATTCATAAGTCTCTAGGGGTGGACCAATTTAATAGGTCCCCCACCTTTGCAGAGGGAAGAGGCCACTGAAAGTCTAAACTTCAGCAAGCAGTGATCTGTCCATGACAATGGGAGGGATGTAAAACTCCCCACATCCAGATTACTATCCCCATGTCCAGTAGCAAAGATAAGGTCAAGAGTATGCCCCGATGTATGTGTTGGGCCACTAACATATTGAGACAGCCCCATGGTTGTCATGGCGGCCATGAAGTCCTGAGCTGCCCCAGACAAAGTCGCCTCGGCATGGATGTTGACATCCCCCAGTACTAAAAGTCTGGGGGATCTCAACAATACCTCTGAGACCACTTCCGTCAGCTCAGTTAGGGAAGCCATTGGGCAGCAAGGTGGGTGGTACACCAAAAGGATTCCCAGTCTGTCCCTCTGGCCCAGCACAAGGTGCAGACACTCCAGACCAGTAACTGTATGGACATGGTGCTTGGTGAGTGAGATGGAACTCTTATAGACCACAACAACCCCGCCTCCCCGACCCTCAGATCTACCATGATGCTGAACCTGATACCCCGGTGGGCAGAGCTGGGAGAGACTAACTCCTCCCTGTTCACCCACCCAGGTCTCGGTTATGCATGCCAGATCGGCTGCCTCGTCCATGATCAAATCATGGACGAGGGAGGTTTTATTATGTACCGATCTGGCATTAAGAAGCAGCAACTGTAGATCTGAGAGTTGGCTGAGAGAACAACCAACAACCCTGCGGGTATGAGAAGGACCGGAAAAAGGCACAGCCACTACATGTCTGGGCCACGTTCCCCTTACCTGGCACGTCCTTCTCATAACACCATACCTCCCTCTGCCCATCACTACGGCAATTGGGGCCCCCTCAAGTCTCCCCGCTTCATGTAAAAACCTCTTCACCAGGCACATAGTAAATTATAAATACAAAAACTCAAATACATAAAAATACACACACACTCACAACATACACTCATACAACCATCCACTCAGCCAGTTCAGGCCCTCGCAACAAACACAGTCCCGCACTCCGTGCGCACCAACGCCAGCTCTCAAACCGTTTTTCTTCCCAGGGAGAACGCCACCTTTGGAAGGTCCAAGTGGTAAAAATAACGAAATGGCGAGGGCCGCCAAGGCAAAGCGCAAACCGCAAACTGCAGAGGCAGAGATGGAAACACACCAACAGCAAGAGAACGCCAGCCACGGCAGCGATGAAGCATAAGCCATGATAGAAAGGAGGCTGTCATGGCCCCGTCAGAGAACTCCTCAGATGAGGATGACTCGGGAGTAACAGCAGCAGACCCAGGAGCAGCAGGAGACACGGAGGAGCCTCCTGAGAATCCAGCTCCTTCTGCCCCTCAGCTGCAGAGCACCCCAGGGACAGCAGAGGCCCTGCAGCCAGACACAGACAGTGAACAGGATACTCCCCCCTCACCTGCAGAACGTAGACAGCAGAAAGTCAGGCAGAAGAGAGGCAGGCCTGTCTCCTTAAAACCCAAATGCTGAGGGCTCACACCTGCTGTCCATCCTGCTCTTTATAAGGCACACCTTGGTTTCAGCTTGTTGCTGACTGCAACGTCAGGCATGGCTTTGTGTAGACCTAGTTTCCCTGCAGCATCTCTTTGACTGACCTCCTTGGCAATTGATCCCGGACCTCCACTGACCTTGCTTCTGGACTTCTGACTCGGCAAGTACGCTTCGGATAGGCCTGGCAGATTTACAACCCGACTGCTGGCTAAGGACTTTCCTTCCCTGCCAAAGATCCAGGAATTTCCAGCCCCCCCCTGACACTGCTGATGCAGTGTAGAGCTGACAGAGGCGCAGCGACAATGGCAGCGGTGAGAGCACAGCCACGCCCATGATGGAAAGTACCAGCCGCCCAGCAACGACCGGCCATGGCCCCCACAAGCAGCAAGGCGACCCAAGCCACACGGAGCCCGGCGACAGAGACAGCGAGGACATGGCAGCCACTCCAACGAAGACAGCGACGACAGCGGGAAGCGATGAAGGCACAGCGATGGCGACGACAGCGGGAGGCACCGCGATGGCAGCAGCAGAAGCCGCAGCAGAGAGCCCAGCGATGGAGGCAGCAAGAACAATGCAGGTGACGCCGGCAGACAACCACAGGCAGAACCCACAAGCCACAGCAGAAACCAGCAACGGCAACAACAGGGAGCGCTGCGCGGCGCAGCACAACACCAGCTGGAAAGGTAGGAGGACCTGCTCATCCCCGGCTTCGATTTTACCTCTCCCACTTCGAAACCCAGCCGTCGTCAGCATCCGCAATGAATCACTATAAGAGGTAGTTGGATGAAGTTTCGTCTCTCCTTAGAGAGAATAGCATCAGTTGCAAGCAATGGAACCCTGCTTAGGTAACCTCCCATAGGCACCAGTCAGAAGGAACCTTTCAGAACCTTCCTAAGGGAACCCTTCAGGATGCCACAAGGGCCATGTTAAGGAACTCCGACCTACCAAACGCGTTTTGGAGAGAATGTATGTTATATGCCACTTACATACAAAATAGGCTATATCACAGTGCAATAAACATGACGCCATACGAAAGGCTACATGGCAGGAAACCCAGACTGCAGCATATTTTAAGATTTGGTGCACAATGCTGGGTGCATGTTCCCAAAGGTAAACGGTATAATAAACTAGCACCCAGAGCACAGAAAGGATATATATTGGGTTTCCAAAACACCTACTATCGTGTATGGCTACCAACACAAAGGAAAGTGATTCTCAGCAGAATCGTTAAAGCCCAGAGACAAGACTGGGAAAAGACTATACAAGTAGAATTAGAACACTCACAGAGAGGGGATGAGAATGAAATAGAACAGAAACATGACATAAAACAAGAGGAAAAAGAACCAGCACTTACAGGTGTAGATACAAATGAAACACAGGAAGCTGAAACTCAGATAGCACTGAGAAGGTCTGAAAGGGCAAACATAGGAAGACCACCTGATAGATTCCAGATCAGTGCTATATGTGTACAAGACGGTGAGAGATATGAGTCAACCGCAGAAGGACAAACAGAGGGTGACACATTATACATTGAATGTGTTAAAACATAAGACACCGATCTACCTGATTGCATGATTGCAGATGTATTGATGAAACCACTATGCGAAGAAGCATACAACAAACTTGTTAATATGCTTGGTATGTGTAATATATAAAACAACGTGTTTGAAGTAAATGTAACTGTGTATAAGAGAGAAAGGAACTATCTTCAAAAGAAAAAAGGAGGGGGTTGTTGGACCGAACGGTAGCATATTGTTTTTTTCTGTAGAAGATGTGACTAAGAACGGGTTAAACCAAAGAGGAGCTAAACAGAAAGTACCCACAGCTGTATGTCATTAGCTCAGAGATAAGCAGCTAACAAGCTAGCAAGCTATAAAACCTGTTGTAAAAGAATGTGTAAGTGTGGGGGGTGAATGTAGCTAACATAGGAGATGGGCTGTCTCTATGTTTGTATTGCTTCTGTATAGAGTTAAGCCAGTAAAAGATTAATTGCTTCAAGTGTCTCTTCTTTGGGAGTCTTTTGATACGCACTCCCTCACTCTCACCCATAAAGGGCATACGCTACATAGCAACGCTGCCAACAGGCTGCTCACCTTCAATCCAATATTGAAAACTATTTATTTCATTGCCATCTAAATAAACAGGATACAAGGTATGTGTTACAATGAACACAGTTACAAGCTATTTCTACCATGTGCAAGTGTTTGTGTAAAAGAGTGTACCCTTAGAGGTTTGTACAGCTCAGCTTTTGTATGTACAGGTACATAGACTGTACACTCATTTAACATTACATGTGAATAATTGTACCTCACCAATTTGTGTACACAAGTGCACAGTTCGTACAGTCATTGAATGTAACATGCAAACACTCCTTTTGTCTTTGAGAAAGCAATGAGGACGAAGTCCTGTGTATTTGAGATGGTCACCCAGTGCTCTCATACAATTGTTTTTTCTCAGTTGTTTAAGCTTCAAGAAAAGTTCTTCAACCAAATGCAACATTTTGCTTAAATTAGAAGGTCAAACAATCTTGTAAAGAAGTGTTACCATAAATGGCTAGGATGACGTAGGAACCCCATCAGTGAGAAGAAAAGAAGTATCGAGCTTCTGCTGGATTATTTTCATTATTCTCTGACGTCCTCTAGGCTAAAATGTCACAAACAAACTTGAAATCCTCACTATCATCTCACCCCATTAGTTACACTGGTTCTCAGCTGATGATGTAACCACTCCTGCTCTGAACAGAAGTCCAATAACTGGGCTGCACTGCATTCTCCTCTACTGCACTACTGGGTATTTCTGAACACTTTAGGGAAATGGTGTAACAATTAATTCCATGGAAAAACATTGCTGGACTATTAGCAAGTCAAGGGCTGTGGTCAGGCATGGCCTCAGGGCACCCTGATAGCCTTACTTACATTAATTTGGTGGGAAACCCCTAACAATACTGAATTCTGGTGACAAGTTTAAAACTGTTGAACATGATGACATGCTCAGAAAGCCTTGAAGATCTTCCTAGGTCCTTTACCAAGTCATTATTATTATTATTATTATTATTATTATTATTATTATTATTAAGAACTTAAGAACATAAGAAGAGCCTGCTGGATCAGGCCAGTGGCCCATCTAGTCCAGCATCCTGTTCTCACAGTGGCCAACCAGGTGCCTGGGGGAAGCCCGCAAGCAGGACCCGAGTGCAAGAACACTCTCCCCTCCTGAGGCTTCCGGCAACTGGTTTTCAGAAGCATGCTGCCTCTGACTAGGGTGGCAGAGCACAGTCATCACGGCTAGTAGCCATTGATAGCCCTGTTCTCCATGAATTTGTCTAATCTTCTTTTAAAGCCATCCAAGCTGGTGGCCATTACTGCATCTTGTGGGAGCAAATTCCATAGTTTAACTATGCGCTGAGTAAAGAAGTACTTCCTTTTGTCTGTCCTGAATCTTCCAACATTCAGCTTCTTTGAATGTCCACGAGTTCTAGTATTATGAGAGAGGGAGAAGAACTTTTCTCTATCCACTTTCTCAATGCCATGCATAATTTGATACACTTCTATCATGTCTCCTCTGACCCGCCTTTTCTCTAAACTAAAAAGCCCCAAATGCTGCAGCCTTTCCTCGTAAGGGAGTTGCTCCATCCCCTTGATCATTCTGGTTGCCCTCTTCTGAACCTTTTCCAACTCTAGAATATCCTTTTTGAAATGAGGCGACCAGAACTGTACACAGTATTCCAAATGCGGCTGCACCATAGATTTATACAACGGCATGATGATATCAGCTGTTTTATTTTCAATACCTTTCCTAATTATCGCTAGCATGGAATTTGCCTTTTTCACAGCTGCCGCACACTGGGTCGACATTTTCATCGTGCTGTCCACTACAACCCCGAGGTCTCTCTCCTGGTCGGTCACCGCCAGTTCAGACCCCATGAGCGTATATGTGAAATTCAGATTTTTTGCTCCAATATGCAAAATTTTACACTTATTTATATTGAATTGCATTTGCCATTTTTCTGCCCATTCACTCAGTTTGGAGAGGTCTTTTTGGAGCTCTTCACAATCCCTTTTTGTTTTAACAACCCTGAACAATTTAGTGTCGTCAGCAAACTTGGCCACTTCACTGCTCACTCCTAATTCTAGGTCATTAATGAACAAGTTGAAAAGTACAGGTCCCAATACCGATCCTTGAGGGACTCCACTTTCTACAGCCCTCCATTGGGAGAACTGTCCGTTTATTCCTACTCTCTGCTTTCTGCTTCTTAACCAATTCCTTATCCACAAGAGGACCTCTCCTCTTATTCCATGACTGCTAAGCTTCCTCAGAAGCCTTTGGTGAGGTACCTTGTCAAACGCTTTTTGAAAGTCTAAGTACACTATGTCCACTGGATCACCTCTATCTATATGCTTGTTGACACTCTCAAAGAATTCTAATAGGTTACTGAGACAGGACTTTCCCTTGCAGAAGCCATGCTGGCTCTGCTTCAGCAAGGCTTGTTCTTCTATGTTCTTAGTTAATCTAGCTTTAATAATACTTTCTACCAGTTTTCCAGGGACAGAAGTTAAGCTAACTGGCCTGTAATTTCCGGGATCCCCTCTGGATCCCTTTTTGAAGATTGGTGTTACATTTGCCACTTTCCAGTCCTCAGGCACGGAGGAGGACCCGAGGGACAAGTTACATATTTTAGTTAGCAGATCAGCAATTTCACATTTGAGTTCTTTGAGAACTCTCGGGTGGATGCCATCTGGGCCCGGTGATTTGTCAGTTTTTATATTGTCCATTAAGCTTAGAACTTCCTCTCTCGTTACCACTATTTGTCTCAGTTCCTCAGAATCCCTTCCTGCAAATGTTAGTTCAGGTTCAGGGATCTGCCCTATATCTTCCACTGTGAAGACAGATGCAAATAATTCATTTAGCTTCTCTGCAATCTCCTTATTGTTCTTTAGTACACCTTTGACTCCCTTATCATCCAAGGGTCCAATCGTCTCCCTAGATGGTCTCCTGCTTTGAATGTATTTATAGAATTTTTTGTTGTTGGTTTTTATGTTCTTAGCAATGTGCTCCTCAAATTCTTTTTTAGCATCCCTTATTGTCTTCTTGCATTTCTTTTGCCAGAGTTTGTGTTCTTTTTTATTTTCTTCATTCGGACAAGACTTGCATTTTTTGAAGGAAGACTTTTTGCCTCTAAGAGCTTCCTTGACTTTGCTCGTTAACCATGCTGGCATCTTCTTGGCCCTGGCGGTACCTTTTCTGATCTGCGGTATGCACTCCAGTTGAGCTTCTAATATAGTGTTTTTAAACAACTTCCAAGCATTTTCGAGTGATGTGACCCTCTGGACTTTGTTTTTCAGCTTTCTTTTTACCAATCCCCTCATTTTTGTGAAGTTTCCTCTTTTGAAGTCAAATGTGACCGTGTTGGATTTTCTTGGCAATTGGCCAGTTACATGTATGTTTAATTTAATAGCACTGTGGTCACTGCTCCCAATCGGTTCAACAACATTTACATCCCGCACCAGGTCCCGGTCCCCACTGAGGATTAAGTCCAGGGTTGCCGTCCCTCTGGTCGGTTCCATGACCAACTGGTCTAGGGAATAGTCATTTAGAATATCTAGAAACTTTGCTTCTTTGTCATGACTGGAACACATATGCAGCCAGTCTATGTCCGGGTAGTTGAAGTCACCCATTACTACCACATTTCCTAGTTTGGATGCTTCCTCAATTTCATATCTCATCTCAAGGTCTCCCTGAGCATTTTGATCAGGGGGACGATAGATCGTTCCCAGTATTAAGTCCCTCCTGGGGCATGGTATCACCACCCACAACGATTCTGTGGAGGAGTCTGCCTCTTTTGGGGTTTTGAGCTTGCTGGATTCAATGCCTTCTTTCACGTATAGAGCGACTCCGCCACCAATACGTCCTTCCCTGTCCTTCCGATATAGTTTATAACCAGGGATAACCGTATCCCACTGGTTTTCTCCATTCCACCAGTCTCCGTCATGCTCACTATATCAATGCTCTTCTCTAAGACCAAGCACTCCAGTTCTCCCATCTTGGTTCGCAGGCTCCTAGCATTAGCGTACAGGCACTTGTAAGCAGTGTCTCTCTTCAAGTGTCTTTGGCACTTGTGGTTAGGCCTGTGGTAATTTTGCTCTTCTGAATTGATATCCTGTGCCCCTGCTCTCACAATGCCTACTTCTAGGCCTACCCCTTTTAAAATTTCATCATTTCTTTGGTTTTTATCCCAGGGGGGAGGTTTATTCCGAACCGGACCTTTCTCAGCTCCTGTCGGGTTTCCCCCCTCAGTCAGTTTAAGAGCTGCTCTGCCACCTTTTTAATTTTAAGTGCCAGCAGTCTGGTTCCATTATTATTATTATTATTATTATTATTATTATTATTATTATTATTATTATTATTATTATTATTATTATTATTATTATTATTTAATTTGTATACCGCCCTACCTCCCAGCAGGAGCCCAGGGCAGCAAACAAGGCACTAAAAACACTTTAAAACATCATAAAAACACATTAGGCCAAAACAGCGTTAAAAACATTATTAAAAACATATTAAGCAATTCTGACACAGACACAGACTGGGATAGGTCTCAACTTAAAAGGCTTGTTGAAAAAGAAAAGTCTTCAAAAGGCACCAAAAAGATAGCAGTGATGGCGCCTGCCTAATATTCAAAGGGAGGGAATTCCACAGGGTAGCTGCTGCCACACTAAAGGTCCATTTCCTATATTGTACAGAACGAACCTCCTGGTATCTGCAGGAGGCCCTCACCTGCAGAGTGCAGTGATTCACTGGGTATGTAAGGGATAAGACTGTCTTTCAGGTATCCTGGTCCTGAGCTGTATAGGGCTTTGTACACCAAAACTAGAACCTGGAACTTGGCCCGGTAGCAAATGGGCAGCCAGTGTAATTCTTTCAGTGGCGGGGTGACATGTGGGCGATACCCTGCCCCAGTGAGCAGTCTCGCCGCCACATTTTGCACCAGCTGCAGCTTCCGGACCAACCTCAAGGGCAGCCCCACATAGAGCACATTACAGTAATCTAGCCTGGAGGTTACCAGTGTGTGGACAACAGTGGTCAGGCTATCCCGGTCCAGAAACGGCCATAGCTGTCTTACCAGCTGAAGCTGTTAAAAGTCATTCCTAACCACTGAGGTCACCTGGGCTTCTAGCGACAAAGATAGATCCAGGAGTACCCCTAGACTATGGACCTGTTCTTTCAGAGGGAGTACGACCCTGTACAAAACAAGCAACTGACCAATTATCCGAATTCAGGAACCACCAACCCACAGCGCCTCCGTCTTGCTAGGATTCAGACTCAGTTTATTGGCCTTCATCCAGCCCACCACTGAGTCCAGGCAGCGGTCCAGGGCTTGCACAGCCTCTCCTGATTCAGATGTTATGGAGAAATAGAGCTGGATATCATCAGCATACTGCTGACACCTCACCCCAAAGCTCCTGATGACTGCTCCCAAGGGCTTCATATAGATGTTAAACAGCATGGGAGACAAGATGGTACCCTGCGGCACCCCACAGCACAGCTGTCAGGGGGCCGAAAGACAGTCATCCAATGCTATTCTCTGGGAACGACCCTGGAGATAGGATCAGAACCACTGTAAAACAGTGCCTCCAATACCCATCTCACCAAGTCGGCCCAGGAGGACACCATGGTCAATGGTATCAAAAGCCACTGAGAGATCAAGTAAGAATTACAGGGTGACACTCCCCCTGTCCTTCTCCCGATAAAGGTCATCCATCAGGGCGACCAAGGCTGATTCAGTCCCATAACCAGGCCTGAACCCAGACTGGGATAGGTCAAGATAATTATGGAATGAGAAGGAGAAGAATCTTCTTTTAAAGAAGCAACACAAGCTCATTTAGTGATAAAATCATATTTGAAATAACTAAACTGTCTCCAGTGGATCCAAACCATCAACATTGTTTAGTGTGCAACCATACAAATTTCATACACTGGCCAAGTAGACAGTATAATTGTCTATCCTAAACTGGCTCATGTTGCAGCTTAGAAAATATTAAACAGAATAGAAGTTTTATCCAGTGCATTCATGGCAATTTACAGCAAAAAGCTTTCAGAGCCTCTAGACGTTGATCACCACATTTCAGGGAAAAATTGGAAAACTGATGAATAGAAATAAAAGCAAATACTAGGGCAGCCAACTGGTGGACAGTGAGTCATTGTGCTCTCAAATTAATACTGTCTTCCCTCCTTGCAGAAAGGAGTGCTATTTCCTGCAACTCTTAGATTGGATCAGAAAATAAATATTTATAAGAACAGTACTTCATTTAAGCTGCATGGGTTAGATGAATTCTTTTCCTCTTATGTTCCTGACAAGTTATATTAGTTTGCCGATTGTCTACTTTATGGAACATCTAACAAGTAGACAACTATCAAAAGCAGTATACATTAAAACAATATTAAACATCTGGGACATGCAAACCTGACATTTTACATCAGTGTGGAATACCATGCCTTCCTCTCCAGAGACGGAATGATAGAAGTGCAGGCTTTTCCTCGTAGAAGAAAATAACCAGATAAACAGCTGCCTGCAAATAAACAGCTATAGATACATTTTAACTCTCTTTATTTAAACACAACACCAAATGTGTCTTTTGGTTTAAAGACAAATAAGTAAAATTGGTTAGAAATAATTAACTATGAACAACAGGCTGCTTTCACACGGCACTTTATTCCATTATTCTGACAATTTCTTATCTGGTAACTTGTGCATTATATTTGACCTTTCACACGACGTAAAAGCCAGTTGCGAGTGAAGGGGCGAAATAAGACAAGGACTCATCACCTTGGGTTGAACAAGGGCCACTTTATTAAACTATACAAAAACACCTTTTAAAGTGACCTGCAGAGGGAAACCTAGGTGCAGAACTATCTATAAGCAAGCATCTTGCCATACAGCTCACGGGCGACCAGCCCCTGCTTGGGACAAGGGCAAGCCCCATCTGCTTACCCCTTCCTCCAGCCACACCCAGTAGGTGAGTAGGGGGGCCTTCTCAGGTCACCACCCCCCGGGGCCGCACAACCTTCGGGTGGATGAGTTAAGTTGGCCCCAAAAGCAGCCCATATCCTGCCCTCAAGCCGCAAAGCTCTGACAGACAGGCCTCTGGAACTGCCAATCACCTCCAAAGGTGCCTAAGGGGGCCACCGAGCTGTCCTTACCTATTTCCCTTTCCGCACCTTCCCACACCAGTGCCCCAATTATAAACTGCCCTCCTAGGGCAATTAAACTTCGACGATAACAAAATAGCCAAATTAGCCAAATTCACCTATTAATCACAACGCCCCCAACCCGATTCCATCCCACTCTCACAGTGTGGAGTAGGCAAAAAACCTGCCCGCCAAACAAGGGTGGGCAGGGTAAAAATTCCTACTTGGTCCCGAAGCGACCATTGAACACACTATAAGAGAGGGAGGGCAGGGTGGGCATCGCTCACTGAAAGAAGAGGTAGGAGGGGCAGCCTGGCCTTAAATAGGCCCATGGCCCCGCCCCTCCATGCCGCATGTCATGCACGCATAACGCTGCGACGCGTGACATTGCCCTTAACGAAGATGGCCATGGCAGCATCGCTCCCTCCTCGCAACTATGCCCCACTTATCCATGCTGCGCAGGTAAGCGGGGCTTCATTTCTGGAAATCAAGTGGAATATAATGGAGGTTTAGTGCTAATTTTCATGATAAATAATACCAGAAATAATCTGTTTACAAGCCTGGGAACCCATAAGATCATGGGAGCTTTGTTCTAGCTGCAGCTGCTCACATGACAGGTATCCCAGCATGCAATGCATTCCCATCTTTTAGGGGCACACCAATTTTTTTGTGACAAAAATTGTACAGTATTCCAGCATATGCCCAGGTAGCAGCATTCTTTTCCCACCCCACCCCCGTGTCCAGACACTAACACAAGCAGTAAATTATGGAGGAACTGCAGTATGCAGACGCATAACCGGTGAGGGATGAAAACAAGGCACTGTTCATTGCAGCCATGTGGAAGATATATGCATGAAATGCCATATATCAGCTGAAAAAGCCATGGTTTCTAAACACAACAGGTACTGCAATGTGAAAGGAATTTTAGAAATTGAGACAGAAGCGATACCATTTTAATCTTTTAAACTATCGCAATAAGCCCCATGTCTGAATGCAGCCACAGACAGATTATTAAAATTTAATTTGATTCAGTTTTGATCATCCTTTGAGAACAGGGAACAGGGAATATATCCAGTTTCAGATGCTTTAAAAGAGTGCGAAGCATGATTATTACCCAATGCCATTTGGTATCAAAATAAGTAGGTATTTAAACAAACACAACTGTTCCATCAGGTTTGATTCAATTTTCATATGCATAGGATGTTTTCACAGATGCTTTCTATTAGAAACATACTTTAATTAAAAAAAATACCTTGCTGTAATTCAGTGTGTTTGTGCAGTGGTTGAAATGTTGACTCTCGCATCTTACAGTGTGCTGCCCCCTCTTGAGATGCTCTAATCAATTGCCAACCATACACTCAAGAATACACAAATAAATTATTAAGTCAGTTGTTATATAATCCTTTTGCAATCTCATTTTTTTCCTGCAAATTATAACTTGCTAAATTAGATTGTTTAGGAGATATTGTGTACTTAAGGGCTGGTTAAGCATGCCCTACTCACCTGGCCATACTTGCAAGGAATCAAATAAAGGCATTTACTTTTGCAACCACCCCTTGTTGATTCCTTTCTACACATTTTCATTAGTGTCCAGTCAGATGCTTCCAGGAAGCCCACAAGCAGGGCATGAAGACAACATCTCTTGACTGCTAATGGGTAACTAATCTGTGCTGTGACTCTCAGTTTCAATCCTAACCCTTATGTCGGGAGGATGAGCTGGGCTCCTGGGGGATTGGAAGAAGAGGATTCAGATGGCTGGCAGAGGGAGGAGGGAGGAACTTACCCTCTGTGGAGCGAAGCCAAAACAGAGGACATGCCAGAGATAGGGTCGCCTAGCAACGGGGAGCCTGAGAGCCTTGAAGTTTTAGAATCCCCCCCAGACATTCCCAGGCCCTCCCTTCTCCACAGCTCAGAGCAAGAGGGAGGGCTGATCACAGCAGAACGGCGGAGAGATGGTTTACCCTCAGCCTCTCCTTTATCACCCATAGTGGAATCGGACACTTCAGAAGAGGAGGAGGTGATGCCTCCCCCCTCACCACGCACACGCAGACGGTTGAAAAGACAGGAGAGAAGGGGGGGAAGACGGGCAGTACCTGAGGGGGAGTTAAGGAGGAGCGAAAGGTTGCGCACCCGTTTAGCCCCTTCTTAAAGAACAGGCGGGAAGCAGCCCCTTGCTCTGTCAACTTTCTCCCAATGCCGCAGGACCTGTATCCCCGTATTGCTTCATGAAAAGGCGCAGTCTTTGTTTGGACATTACCCTAATAAAACACAAATTAACTACATCCTCTGGTCTGGTTACTGAGTCGCATCCTGGGCCTGACACCTTATTCTATAGTTAAGAACATAGGAAAGTACCTTAGACCATTGGTCCATTGTAGCCAGGACCAACGCCAGGCATGATTGGGTCTTTGGGCACCAGCCTCTCCTGGGCCTGTGGCATCCACCCACTCATCCCACCTACCTTGTTTTGTGTCATGTCACAGGATTGACATGTGTGCATAGCATGCCTGCCTGCCATCAACAAAGATGGTGGCGGGGGCATTAGCCCCTTAGGGAAGCCCCCATCACCATCTTAGTTGATGGCAGGCATGTGCGCACAGCATGCACAGCATACTCAGGGACAGGAGAGGTAAGTGGAGTGTGTGTGTGGGCTTAGTGAAGCCCACATTATTTGTGTAGGGGGGTGCCTGGGAGCTCCCTCTCTATGATCTGTGGCAGGGTCAGGACCCAACACTCCCACAGATCATAGAACAGTAACACTATCCTCCCACCATAAGGAGAGGCCCTTCAGGGCAGCAGGGGTCCTCAGCCAGAGCCCGACTTAGCTGCCGTCTGGCACCAGCCTTGATTGTAGCTCAGTATTGTCTACACTGACTGGCAGTGGCTTTCCAGGGCTTCAGCCAAGGGACATTCCCACCCCTACCTGGAGATGCTGGGAATTGAACCTGGGACCTTCTGCATGCATAGCAGATGCTTTGCCACTAAGCTAGGCACCTTTTATCTACAGTGACAAGTGAGAATTCATAGATGACATTAAACTTTAATATTTTGTACTTAACTATTTTTTTTATTAATTTCAAAATTATACAATGCATACATATGACATCCCCCTTTGTCCCATTATGGGATTGACAGTATTGTGAAAAACTAATCCAATTTTGATCTCATCCTAACTCTTTTACTGAAGTAACTAGCTTCATGTGCATAAAATATGTGCAGACATTACCATATAAACCTCAATCTAAACTGTATTTAGGAAGAGAATACTGCTTGTACCTAACTATATTCACAAAACACAGATGAATTCTTCCTTTTTGGGTTGTGTTTTGAAGATTTTTTAATGGATAATTTTAACAATGTTTAGACATGAACTCTCTGAATAGGATCATGTAAAGGATTTTGTACTGCATTAATCATAATAGGAAGGAGTAAAGAACAAAGGATTACGCATTGCTAATTCTTAGGCCTTCCCAATTAATTTTGTCTTTAAAATGTTTAAAGTCATTTTTAATTCTTACTTTATTTATTTATTTATTATTTGATTTATATCCCGCCCTTCCTGCCAGCAGGAGCCCAGGACAGCAAACAAAAGCACTAAAAACACTTTAAAACATCATAAAAATGGACATTAAAATACATTAAAAGCTTTAAAGCTTTGAAGACTTTTTTTAAAAAAGGTTAAAAATATATTATTCTTTTAAAAAGAGTTAAAAGCATATTAAAAAGCAATTCTTGTCATTTCTCATGCCATAAACCAGGGATGGGGAACCAGATGGTGCTGAACTACCGCTCCTGTCATCCCTGGCCATTGGCCATGCTTGCTAGGGCTGATGAGAGTTGTAGTTCAACAACATCTGGAGCACCAAAGGTTCCCCACACCTGCCATAAACATTCTGTTCATTTATAGTCACAGCACAATCCTAGAATGTCTACTCAGAAGTACATCCCACTGAATTAAATGGGGCTGGCTCCCAAGTAATTAAGTATAGGATGGCAGCCTTAGCCTTCATATTTTCAGTGATCTAAATGCAACACAGAGTTAAGAACATAAGAACATAAGAAGAGCCTGCTGGATCAGGCCAGTGGCCCATCCAGTCCAGTATCCTGTTCTCACAGTGGCCAACCAGGTGCCTGGGGGAAGCCCGCAAGCAGGACCCGAGTGCAAGAACACTCTCCCCTCCTGAGGTTTCCGGCAACTGGTTTTCAGAAGCATGCTGCCTCTGACTAGGGTGGCAGAGCACAGCCATCACGGCTAGTAGCCATTGAATTAGGCATGCTTAAGCCCATTGGTTCCAAAGAGAAGTTTTTGCCTTGCTTTAGTGGGAGAGGGGACGACTTTACCAATTTGTTTCCAGATGGAAGATAAAATCTCCAACTGCTTCTCAAGGTAAGGCCCACCCTTATCCGTGGTAAAAGCACAGCTTCTTCATTTTAAAGGGTTATGTTTTGTTTTGTTTTTTGTCACAGCAGCAACTGTCTTAGCAGATTGGCCACCATTTTGCATCACCCATAATGCTCCAGACTTAGTGGTTTTAAAGAGCATTGTGGAAGAAAAATTGTTGTCTTCCTCCCAGAAAGGGGGAGGTTTCTAAAGATAATATTTGTAAATATATTACTAAATTGCAGAGTGACTTCCTTCTTTTAGTTGGATGAGAATGAGAGAAAAGTCAGAATTTTTTCATTTTTTTAAGAGTTTTCCACAGCTAAGTGTGTAATCTCAGGGTTCATCCACATGGGAGCATAACCATACTAAAGATGTTGTTTTTACCTCTGTTTTCTGTTTGCACCGTCCACAGTAAAGGCTCAATGCCAGCTGCAAACATGGTGTTTTCTAGACACACTTGAGGGGAAGCATCAATCACACAGTTTCCTAAAGACCATGATCTCTAATTTAACATTCTCACTCCCTCTCATTACGTGGCAAACAAGCATGCTCAGTTTGTTCTACCAATACATTTCATTAAAAAGAAAAACTATCCAGAAATGCAATTATTTGTATTTTCACTGGTACAATACAGCTGAAATACAAATATTTGTTTGAGCAGTGATGCTTTTGTGCACAAGTTAGGGGGGAAAGAAGATAAAGGCACCATTTGCAGCAACATAAAAACGCATTGTAGAATGGGGGAGAACAGCTCTAAGTTGCAGGAAATAAAAGGAATGAAGGGAGGAGGAGGGAGTGGGCATGGAGAAGGGAATTGTCACACCCACCTAAAAGCATCAGAGCAAAGTGACTGCAAGCCCTTGTCCTGCCCACAGTCCGAGAGACGAGACAGAAATGAGACTGGAATTAATTCTTGTTTTATCAGAGTAACGGTTACATTGAAAGCAGTGCACTTCATAGACCTCTCTATGCTGACTCACTACTGACCCTAACTAGACTACCTAAGCATGCTCTGCAGCGTGTGGAGTAAGTTGACTCAGCACCCCAATCTGCCTTAAATAGGAAAGGTCTTTGCCTGTAATCTCTGACTCCTTCGAAATTCCACCTTCTGACTGACCCAGCATCTTGCGGCATCTCGCACGGGGCAAGGGGGGGTGAGCCTGCTCATCTGACAGTGCAGGCTCGCTAGGTACCAGCTCGACCTCAGGGGGCGGGGAACCCACTGGTGGGGAAGCATTTGAAGTGCCAGGTGGGGAGTCCTAGCGTGGAGTTGCACATGCATGGGGTCGTCCCCCAATGGCTCTGTTGGGGCGCTTGTAGGTGGAGCGAGCTCTGTGTTGATGGGAGGACTGTCTGTGAGAACTAGCAGGCTGTTGACTTCACCCCCTCCCTCAATGCCCTTGAAAACCTCATCCACCTCTGGCTCTTCTCCCTGATCTGTCTGGGGAAGCTGGGGCTCAACCTCTCCCTGCTGCTCCTGGGGCAGTTGGGTCTCAACAGCCCTAGAGATACAGTGAAGATGTTTTTTCCTTCCCTTTTTGGATTATCAAAGAATTGGGTTAATAAAGATTTACAGGGTCAAAACTGTAAGGTTGCCAGGTGTTCAGCTTTTGCCCAGAGACTCCAGATTTTTGGGGCCCTCTCTGGGTCTTCGGGTGACTCAGCTTAATTTACATACTCTCAGCTTTCATTTTTTTAAAAATTAAATTTCTAGGTGGTCTGGTTCACAAGATATACACCAAAACCCTGCACAATTTCCATGAAATGATCTCTTAGCTGGCTGCTCTAACCCCTCCCTTTCAGGTTTCTAGCCCATAAGTGAAATCAGGGTTGTGATTCACAAGGGATTTCTGGGCCTCCAGGCAGTAACTAGACCCCAAGAGTCTTTTTTTCTCTTGTGTTCTGGAGTCAAACAAGTTTAAATTTTCCTGGGCTGTTGAAGACAGCAGTGCTTTGAAAACTTTCCCAATATGAAGCTTTAATACAATATTTGCTTTCCTGGGAGTAAAGCTGCAATGCTAATCCCACATACTTGTAGTAAACCCAATTGAATTCAATATGACTTACTTTTGAGTAGACAGGGTTAGGATTGTGCTGTAAATTAATGGGACTTTTGAGTGAACAAAGCAAAGGATTGTGTTTGTGTTGTATATCTTTCTCTCCCCCTCCAATCCTATTTTTAAAGCAGTTAGGCAGGACTTACATAGATATCACTGCTTTTATTATGTAGGAAACTAATACTGATTTTATTTTTTAAAAAGTATGTTCTGCAATGACCAACTCGTTTTGATAATAAACTATTATATGGGTTTTATGTATTTTTTACATCTCCAGTGTGTGTATGTATATGGGGTCTTCCCAACAACCCTGTGAGGTAGGATTGCCAATTAGAAACTAAGGCAGCTCACAACAAGAAATAAATCTCTTTCAAATCCAATAACCATAAAAAGTATAACAGTTGCAAAACAACTTGAAGTGGCATGATTCTGAATTTTGGGTTGGGTGAGTGTTCCTTATCACTTGAGGCTGCAGTTCTGTGCATGCTTCCCAGTTTGAGTAAGCCCCATTGAATACATTGGGACGTGCTTCTGAGTAAACAATCATAGGATTGCTCTACAAATATTGTTACAGGTGGTATAAATAATAAACATCTTTGACAGTTGTGCTTACATAAATATTTCTTCATACCAGGTCCTGATAAGTATCTCACACTATACTTGTACATTACTATTTCCTCTATATTTTCAGGGTGCCCTTCTTCCTTGGGGTGGTCATGGTTCCCTCTGTTGTTTTCATCCTGAGGGGCAGATTAGGCTGAGAGATGGTGAATAGCCCATGGTCACCCAGTAAACTTTATAGCTCATTTCTATTTTAAAAAAGTAATTAAAATTATTTACATGCAGGCCAAGTTTTTTTAAGTAGATCCACACAATACATTTAAAGCATGTCCAACTCACATTTAAAGCACATGACTTCCCCTAAAGAATGCTGGGAACAGTAGTTTCCCCCACATAGTTATTGTTCCCACCACCCTTAACAAACTACAGTTTCCAGGATTCTGTGGTGAGATTTATGTGCTTCAAATGTGTGTTGAATGTGCTTTAAACGAATGGTGTGGATCTGCCCTAGGTGTGCTGTGCATTCATTAGTTAACTGAAAATAATAACTTTAAAAGATATATTTTTTAAACAGAGGAAGGGCTGTAGCTCAGTGGCAGGGCATACAATTTGCATGCAAAGGTCCAAAATTCAATCTCTGGAAAACACTATTGTCTGGAATCCTGGAGACCCAATGCTAGTCCATGTCATCAGTACTGAGCTAGATGGTATCAAATGGCCTGAGTCAGTATAAGGTAGATTCCTTTGTTCCTAAAAGTCAAAAGAGACCCAAGGGTCACAGTGACTCCAAAATTTATTGATTTATTTTATTTTCAACATTTATATACCACTTTATTGTAAAATATACAAAAGGAATTAAAACAATAAAATTATTGGCAAAAACAGTTAAAGACAGGTATTTAAAAACATTCAAAAGAATAAAACCAACAATGAGTTAAAAATGAATGTTTTTAGCAGATTCTGAAAAGAGTACAATTGGGGTGTATGCCTAACGTCAATAGGCAGGGAGTTCCAAAGTATAAGTGCTGTCACACAAAAGGACCGATTTCTTACAAGAGCAAAACAAGTACTATGTGGCACCCGTAGAATTGAAAGCACACCTTGAACTTGGCCTGGTAGCAAATCAGCAACCAATGCAGATTTCAGAGCAGAGGTATTCTGCGCTGATAGGGTCTCACTCTTGTCAGCAATTGTGCCACAGCATTCTGCACTAACTGCAGCCCTGGGGTAAGGTTGTGCTGCATGGGGATTTGCTGTTGATGGGTGAAATAATACGCAGACAACAGCAGCTATGGTTGAACAAAGAGCCACATTATTAAATTATAACAAACCCTTAAAGTGACCTGCAGAGGGGAAACCTATGTGCGGGAACTAACTATAGGCAAGCAGCTTGCCCTACATCTCTCGGGCAACCAGCCCCTGCTGGGACAAAAGGCAATTCTTTTCCTTATTTGATCTTTATATTCTTCTGGGATGTTATTTAAATTGTATTTTGGCATTATGAGTGCTTTGTTGTTCTTTAGCTTTACTCTGATTTTTGATATGACCAGTTCATGATCTGTACCGCAGTCTGTTCCTGGTCTTGCAGAAAGTATGGAACTTCTCTATCTTCTGTTACCAATTATATAATCAATTTGATTCCTATATTGTCCATCTGGGGATGTCCACATGTACAGTCGTCTTTTTGGTTGCTCAAAAAATGTGTTTGCAAGAAACAAATTATTGGCTTCACAGAATTCAATAAGTCTTTCTCCTGCTTCATTTCTGTCTCCTAAGCCCCATTTCCCCACAATTCCTAGTTCTTCTCTGTTCCCTACTTTTGCATTCCAGTCCCCCATGATTATCAGAACATCTTGTTTTGGTGTGTGATCAACTTCCTCCTGTACTTCTGTGTAAAATCTCTCCAATTCTTCTTCTGCGTTTGCCGTTGGAGTGTAGACTTGGATAATGGTTATGTTAATAGGTTTCCCGTTCAATCTCATTGATATCACTCACTCAGAACTTGCATTGTAGCTCCTAATTGCTCTTGCTACATCACTTCACACTATTAAAGCAACCCCGTTTCTTCTTGATTTCTCATTTCCTGCATAAAGTATTTTGTAGTTGCCTGATTGAAAATGTCTCATTTCTGTCCATTTTAATTCACTCATGCCAAGTATTGTAATGTTAATACCTTCCAATTCTTCTTGACAATTTCTAACTTTCCCTGGTTCATGCTTCTCAGATTCCATGCTCCTATTGTGTGCGTTGTACAACTCTGGACTCTCCTTTTGCATCAGCCTCTGGGCTTCCTTTCGGCTTTGACTCAGCTGCATCATTAGTCACAGCGCGACTTGTCCTTGTCCTTTGATCTTCCCCAGTAGCTCGGTGAGTGCCTTCTGACCTGGGGCTCTCATCTTCCAGCACTATCTTGTGTTGCATTTTGGATACTCTGTTCATAGGGTTTTTGTGGTAAGAGGTATTCAGAGGTGGTTTACCATTGCCTTCCTCTGCGTTTGGATGCATCTTAGTCTGGTGTCTCAGCTTTGACCATTCCGCCTTGTGTGCCCCTGCTAGGAGTCTAGCCTCTTGGTCTAGACTCCTGATGGCTTTGCTCTCAGCTTCTTCAGCACTCTCAAACCCCCTCACCACGTAAAGGTGTGCATCCTAAAGGGGGTTGGTACTTCTGCATAGACCTAATAACTTCATTAAAATTTAACAGGAAATGAAACACTTAGTGAAACACTAGAATGCAATTCAATATAAAAAGAAAACATTCTATGTACCAAAAAAAGGCTAGATTAAAATGTGATTGTCGTGCTCCAGCTATTCTTTCATTCTCTATGACTGCAGAAAGATAAAGAACTACCCAAAGACCAGAAGAGGTCATATTGGACTTTTACGCCATTAATAAAGAAAACTACAGTTCTTTAGTAAATTTAATGTTGATTGATTAAAAACAGAACTTGACTAAACTGAGACATTAGTACAATTGTAGAACAAATGCCACATAATAAAGCGTAACACAGTTACAACTTTCATTTTGTATAATGAGTATGCAGGAAAAAATGTTCATAAATATCCACGTTTTAGGTATCCACTCAGTAGATACCTATAATGCCCAATACTCTGTTTAATTTGGATCGTTCAAAGCACAAATCTATTTTAGAATGCATTACTAGACTAATAAGTAAAAAAAATAAATCTCTTCAATATTTTCGTGCCCAGCCATTTTTATTAATGCAAAAGCAAGCAGTAAGTCTCATAGCTTTCATAATGTTCATATGCCAACCTAGCACATATTAAAGGTGACTGGTAATGACATCATCAATATTTCCTATACTATCTTCACAATTCTAGTATGTATGGACTGAATAATAAGTGTAATGAACATTATCCCTTCTAAATGTCTGTCAAATATATGAGGCATTCATTCAAGCAGCTTTTCTGCACCCAAGAATCAAGTTGTCCTACACCTGCAAGAACATAAGAAGAACCTGCTGGATCAGGACAACAGCCCATGTAGTCCAGCATCCTGTTTTCACAATGGCCAATCAGATGTTTTTGGGAAGCCTGGAAGCAGGGCCAGAGAACAACAGCACCCTCCCAACTTGCTAGCAACTCATAGGGAGGCCCGGAGGGTGGTGACAAGATCTAGGGCCTTCTCGGTGGTGGCCCCCGAATTGTGGAACAGTCTCCCCGTGGAGGTGCGCTTGGCGCCGACGCTGTTTTCTTTTCGGCACCAAGTGAAAACCTTTCTTTTCACCGAAGCATTTTAATTTAGTTTAATTTAAATTTATACAAATTGTTGTAATTGATTTTTGATTGTTTTTATGTCCTGTGGTATTGTATTATGATTTTACTGTACTTTGTTCACCGCCCAGAGAGCTATTGCTAGTCGGGCAGTTTATAAGCTTAATTAATAAAATAAATTAATAATAAAATAAATAGCAGCTGTCATTCGGAGGCATACTGCCTTCAACAGTGCTGTTGAAGGCAGAACATAGACATTGTGGCTAATAACCACTGAATTAAGGCACCCAAAATTAAGACACAAACAGGGCCAGCCCTGCCATGAGGCAAAGCAAAGTGTCTGCCTCAGAAAGCCAATTCTGGGTGTCATGAAAGGGCAGCAAATTGTAAGTTATTTAATTTATTATTCTATATTTACTAGGGGTGTTCATTTGCTTCCAATAACTCAGAGATTCAGAACTGAAGCAGGTCACATTCGAGTGATTCAGGCTTTGTTTGATGCAAAGTAGGTTTTCCACAAATTGGCTCAAAGCTTTACTCATTACTATGATGAGTACAATGTTGTCCAGTGCCCACAATGATCTCCAGTGCCTGTTCCACCTGCACTGTCCCTGGATGTTGTGACCAGCTGTATGGATATTTCCTCAGGACTTTCGTGATCCTCCAAGAAGACTGTGTACCAGTCATTGTAATCTGGTGGCAAAGGTGTCTCCTAGGGGTTCAGGGAAGGAGATACAGGTTCCACATGGGATAGAGTAAGGAGTAGATTCTTCTACTCCTCAGGACTGCCATCATTGAATGACTCTTCCTCTGAGGATTCCTGATCTGGGGACATAACAGAAAAGTCCTCATCCTTATGCTAACTTCCATCAGAATGGTGGAGGCAAAACTGTTCCCCTGCCCTCACAGTGTATGATCATTATTTTCAGCAAGAAAGCTATGAAATGAGTAGAGTTGAACCAAAATGGATCTTGGAGTTTCCATTTCACTTGGGCTCTGTTTGTGCTGTTTAGATGGACATGAATGCACCAATCATTACCCTGAGATGAAAATCTTCACAGAGCAGGGGAGTTTTGGGAGTTTTATTTGGGACAATGTAGAATTGGTTTGAGTTCCATCCATGTATCGGTTCTCTCTCCTAGCCACTGCTTTACATTCTTGCTAATGTCTGCAACGCATTGTGATCTCCTGTCATTAACAATTTGGAGAAGAAGCCCAGCCTACAGAGGATAAGAATATTAGCATACGGATAGTTACAAATATGGATATGAGGAAGTACAAGATTTGTAACATAATATAGCCTTACAGTAAGCTTGCTGGATGACACAACCTCGTTCCATAACTAGGTTGGTAGCACTGGCATAACCTCTGGATTTGGACTATGATTTGTTCATTTTTCTCATGCAATGTCATAATATAACTTTCCACAACATAAATCTGTCACTATTCCACTACTGATCTTTTCAGTCGCTGATCACCACTCTGTGGATTGATTTATGTGTGAATCTTCCAAGCCCATTCGTATATATTTTGTTGCCTCATGCTTTTGTCAATTACTTGTTAGTGTTTGAAAAGAATGTAAATCATGATCTGCTCTATTTTTTCTGCACTGACAGAAACATCCTTGGGAAGGGATCCAAGGTTTTCCTTTTCTTGGTTTAAGTTACTATGATAACATATGATCTTGTTGATACAGCCCACATTTTCAAATTATCGTTAGAATAATTCTAATTTCCAATGTTCTTTGGTATTTCTTCCTTATCCTGAATGCTCTGTACTTAACAACAAGGATGTGAAACAGATTTGGATACGAGAAAGAAAAAGACATTTCAGCGCAGCAGTGCTGCCATTCCTTAATACACAAGCAAGAAGTATTAAAAGAAAATGACATTGTGCAGGAAGGGTTTTTACTACTACAGGGCAAATAATGAGGTCATGTGAGATGAGGACTCATGGTACATGGGTGCTGTGACGTTCCTGTGTCTCAGGGATTTCCACTTCCTGATTCCCAAACGCCTGCATCAGGAAATCTCCAGAAAGTCCACCTCAACCTGAGTCAGATATACCCTCTGAACCACAAGTTTCATCCCCACCACCTTTTCCCCAAAAGTTGACCACTGGGGTAATCTGTTTGTTAAGTTGGTATAAGTATAGCACCTTAGTTTGGTAGCATGCTTGACCAAGCTGACACGTGGAATTTTGAATCAAACAAATAAACTTTATTATATACAAGATGTTAAATGTGATAATAAATAAGTTGTTATTGTCCCTATCTTACCTATCTGTCCTACCCCACTAAACCTAATGGAATCCTCCCCCACAAACCCCAGCCCTTCTAACTAGATATTCACTTCTTGATCCCTAATCCTATCTAACTCTAACTCCCCAAAGGTTTTTCTCTTTAAAACTTCCCTCAGAATTCACTCTTGCACCCCCTCCTACCTGTCAGTCATACATGCTTTGCACCTACTAACATTTTATTAATACTTTCTTACCTGAGCACAATTTCAAAACAGTTTTAAACATACAAATAATTCTGATTTCATTACAGGCGCCTTCCCACCACCTAAAAAAAATGTCTCAAAACTCCCATCTTAAAGAAGGAAATATGTATGTCAATAAATGAATCATGTGGTCAAAAAAGGAATATATGGCCCATTAACTTCATAGTCCTAAAGCATTTTCATAGAATGCAGGAAAACCCCAGATAGATTTGTGGGTTGCAGCTACAGCACTTCAGCAATCCATGAACAACAAATACAGCACAAACTTTTTGAGGACAAATCTATCAATGGCTATCAGTCACACATAAAAGCACCATATTCAGAAGCCATGCTGAATGAAAACAATAGGAGCTGCCTATCTCCATTTTGCCCTGCTTTTTTAAAATGGAATGCTTCATGAATTTGTGTGTCATCCTTGTTTTGCCCTAGTTTTGATCAATCTGAAATAATGAATGTGAATAATGATTAATGAAGACAGAATACTGGGATAGATGGAGCTCTACCCTGATTCAGCAACACATGTTCTCATTTTTCAGTTGCCCATCCATGGAAATTAAATATTATTCTGCAACCTTTATCACTACTGAAACCCTTTAATATCAAGTAATAGCATTCCATGGCAAGCTAATGTCCCCTCAGTTCCCAGGGGACTAACACTGACCTTGTTCAGAAATTACCATTAGACATATCCCATTACATGTGGTTAGCATGTAATTATTTGGATCATTACACACCCTATTTCCCCTCTTCAATGAGGACAGAACCCCTATCATGATATGTCTTCTGGATTATAATCTTGTGGGCTCTTTTTCTGTCTCTTCTGGATAGGGTGGGGTATAACTCTGAATGAGCTATTTACTTATAATATCTTTACTTAACAAATCATCTTCCAAGACATTGTTTAATAACAAATCATTTACAAAGATAATATCACTAAATTATCATCTGACTTTATAATGAGCCATCTTCAAGTGATGGATTACAGTCTTTACAAGATGTTAAAATACATGCAGTACCCTATATAACATATAATCTCATCTCACAAAATAAAAATAATAGCTAAAGTGAAAAGCAAGCTGGGCAAGGGATAAATCTCAGGTGTGTCTTGCTGAGTGTACACAGAAGACTATAATGTCCTTTTGATATGTGTGCTTGGAATAAGTGGTGGTTTACAAGCCTGTGTGAATTTGAAGTGTAAGATGTGACTGGGTCAGAGACTGTGGTAAGGTTGTGGACTCTTCTGATTTCATATCAATAGGCTAAGTCATCCCTAAAATACATGGTTGATTTCACATTTGGAGCTTCACTGCCATTCATCAAACTTATTCAAGCGGTGCTCACTTGCAGTTTATAATGGAAGCAGACTCCCCTGAGTGAATTACAGCTTTGTGTTTGCTTTGGGGCTATATATTACCTCACATAGCTGATGTGGAAGTACTTTTTACATGAGAAAAAAACCCCTCATATTTTGTCTCTGGGTCATCTCACTATTTTTCTTTAAGGTGGGCATCAGAAAAAAGAACTTGGACTTCTGTCACACCATTAGATGTAGATTTATTTATTTTTAAGCTGCATTATGAAAATAGGTTACACTTTACAGTATTCTCCAATGGTGTTTGTGTCCGTGGAATGGATTTGCCCCAAATCTGTTCCAAAAGGGTTGGGGGGTCACTCCAGAGCAGATTTGGAGGTGGGGGGAAGGGGAGAAGGGGAAGTCTGCTCACATGACATTCCTAGATTTGACAGTCTGGAAATGTACCTCAAGCTTATCCACATTCTGTGCTGAACAGAATCCTCCTTAATAACCATGAGTAGTTATTAGGCAAAGTTACTAGTTGCTGCAGCAAGGGAAATGTCCACCTGTATTTTTTGACATGGGGAGACAGTGGTGGATATGCGTGTGTGTGTTGGTTTTTGTTGGTTTTTTGCTGCAGCCAGCACTATACAAATGCTACTGACATCAACAGCCTGTTCCTAACATCGAGTCAGCTATCCAGGATGCATAGATCAACTGTGCATTTGCATCATGTTGGCTGTATCACTTCCCCCTTCCACCGCTACTGCCTCCTAGCACTGAAAGGGAGGGGAAGGAATTCCCATTCCCTCTCTATCACCATGCAGCAGTTACCAATGGTTTCTTCCAGTGAAGCATCTCACTAGCTGCCACCACTCTTATTTAAATATAGGCACTAGATTATCCAGAGAAGGCTGCTGTCTTCTGCATATCACTTCTGCTCACACTAGAGGAGGGTTGCTGATTTTTCTTTCCAGAAGCAGCCCCTCATGCCTTGCTGATACCACTTCCGTGTGGCTTTCAAACTGGGGACAAAAGGTGCTGCTGCCAGAAAGGGGAGCTGACAGTTCTCCCGTCTGCACATGGAACACTAAACACAGTGCTTTGGACCTTGAGCAATACTAATTGCTTCCTACTAAAGTAAGGACTGATTATCTTAATATGTTTTGCCTTTCATCTTTGAGGCCTAAAGGTTTGTGCATTTTATTTTATATTAAACTCTGCAATGTGTAGGAAACCAAATTTCCTACTTTAGATATACAAGGATTGTCTTTCCTTAGCTAGATTTATTATAACTTTATTATCACATTCTTGAAAGGGAAGTGAACAATTCAAAGCCATTAATCTGAAACCATGCCCTGGTGGTTCTTGAAACAACATCCCTAATGTTCCTTTGCACACCTATCCACACATACTCAAGGATAGGCTCTGCATTCAGTGGTCTACACTAGGGGTTCCCAACCTGTGATCTGCGGACCACCAGTGATCCATGAGCATCATTTAGGTGGTCCACAGCATGCCTGTGGATTTGTGGCTGAAGATGGGAGATGGCACATCCATTGCATTCAATAGTTGCATTGACTTTTAATTGTATTTAATTGTTTTTATTTTTACATTGTCTTTTATTGCATTGTGTGGAATTCAAACTGCAATGCTATAAAATGCAAAATATGTTTGTTGCTATTTTGTGTTTTTATTATGTTTTTATATTGATTGTGCATTTTTATTGTTTTTATTATATTTGTAAGCTGTGCTGAGCTCTGTTTTTAACAGCAGAAGGGCAGGATATAAATCGTCTTAATCAATCAATAAATATTCCATAGTGTTGGAAACTAGAGTCTAGGCATTTAAGGCTGAAAATGTTGCTTTTTAAAAAAAGATTTCTCACATCTTTCCCAAGTTTTTGGTGGTAATTCCTAGGCACAAAAAGAAAACAACTGGACAATCCAAATATTAATATGCAAATAATATGCATAATATGCAAATAATATGCATAATATGCAAAATAGCCTGCCCGGATTTGTGGAACTGGAATGTGGCAACCCTACCTGCTCCTCCCTCGCTCGGCCTCTTTTCAGCCTAGCGTGACACCCAGACAGCCTCCCTTAGGGCACGGCAAGTTTAACTGGTCACCTCATGGCCAGGTAGGAATTTTTAGCTCATTGGCCTTCATTTGCTGACAATTTTTTTGTCTACCCTGTACTGTTCTTCTAAGTTGGCTGATAGGCTCATCTTTATTTGGCTAATTTGGCTTAATTTGATTTGGCTGATTTGTTCCCTGGCCAAGTAGTTTAATCCTGTAAATAATTTGGTCACGTTTGTGCAGGAATTTCACAGGGTAGGGTTTGGTGAGCACCCTTAGGCACCCTTTAAGGTGATAGGTGGGGTCTGAGGCTTGCCTTCCAGGTTGTGTTGCCTGTGGGCAGGATAAGGCTCATCTTTGGGGCTAACCTGTAACACACACTCAGAGTTGTGCGGTCCTGAATGGGGGTAAAGTAGGAAGGCCTCCCTAACCACCCTGCGGGGATGGGGCCCGGAGAAGGAGATTGTGCTTGGATCACCCCTTTTCCATGGCAGGGTGTCCTCACTCGACTGGGTAAGATTTAGGACCCAAACTTTCCTCTGCAGATCATTTTTATACAGTCAAGCACTTAATTGGCTTTGTTTAAATAAATGTGGCCCTTGATTTTCCCACACATCATCTTGTCTCACCTCTTCATTTCCTGACTATGGCTACAAATAACAACCCCATTTTCTTAAGAAGGACGTTTCACTGAAAATTGACAGAGAAGTCCAATTTTTTCTTGAAGATCTCTTTTACAGTTTAGATTTCCCTCCACCTCCCTAATGCAGAATAAATTAGACAGATGCAATTTTCATAAATGTGCTGCTGAAAATGGATCATAATATGATTATTTGGGAATAGCCTCAGTCCATCTATTTCTTATTTCAATTGCAGCTTTATGTTCAAATTGTGCCATAACTCCTCCTCTTCCCACATTAAATTTTCTGCACTGGTTTTAGGTTGCTACAGAAATCATTTTAAATATCCTATGGCTGACATCAGGCAACATTAGATGACTGGTGGCTAAGCAGAGAGGCCTGGCAGGCCTAATCAATGGATTGTTTTAAGATTTTTTTTAAAAAAATAATTGTATTGTTTTGTTTCATTTTTTGCCACCCTGGGCTCCTTTGGGAAGTTGGGCGGGATAGAAATATAATAAATAATAAAACAAATAATAAATAGGCCCATAGGCCAGAGGTTCACAACACTACTCTAAATAAGTAACTCTTGAGACTGGGAAGAAATGATCTGTCGATTTTGGTTCTCTCCGTTTCTCATTTTTTCCAATCTTAAATTTAGTTCTGCAACAATTTGCATTTTTTTAAATTTTTTTAAAAATTCCTCATGAAAATTCTTCAGCATTTTAGTGCAACGTTCTCCTAATAAACACATTTCTGTATGCAGTTTTGCATACAAAAAGCACATTTTGACAAATTTCTCCTAATGCATTTATTTTCACTAATATATACATTTTAATGCACATTTCCCCCAATATATGCATTTTTGTAAACATTGGTTGGCTGGAGAACTGCATCACAAAATTTGGATAAGTGTGGATTTCTAAGGATGTTTTGGTTCTCATATTGTTTTGAAAATGCAGATTTGATAGATTTGGCTTTAAAGGCAAACAATCAAATTTTTCCCTCATCCCTAGGGTTGGGGAATGGAAGGGATCACCTCTCTGGGACGCATGCAAAGGGGTGCTTAAAAAGATGAGGTGGCAGAAAAAGAGAATGGCGTTCCCACCTTGTGCAGGGGCGTGTTTGCCGCCACCCCATTATTGAGAAGGCTCGGGAAGGTTCCTGAAGGTTTTTCAAGTGGTCAAGTGGGATCTTTTGACCAATTAGGTACAGGGATTGAGCGGCTATAAATAAATCCACTCCTCCCTAAAAACTTGTGGCAGCGTGCTCATACTGGGACAGGAGCGGCTCCACTTCACCTTGGAGTGCCTTACCTTGCCCAGATCATGGGAGCATGTGGAGTCTTGCGCACCCAGTCTGCGGCGCTTTCGTGCCTTGCCAACCACTTGCTGGCCCCGGCCTGCCCAGGACCTCACAGTTTGCTGAGTTGCAGGGGACGGCGGCGGCGGCCTTCACAGTGTGTGTGGTCACGCTCTACCTTAGCCCCATCAGCTGGTTGGCGGGTGGCCCTCTATGAGTGGCGAGCCTGCTCGCGCTGGCTGATCGTGGGGCAGGAGGCAGCAGCGGCCTTCCCAAGGCATGTAGCTGCCTGCGGTCTTTAGCCCGCTCAGCTGGATAACGGTCTCGCAGGAGGGCCGGTTGTTGTCGGCATCGCACCTTTATTGACGTGCCTCCCCTTGTTTCTCCAGGCCTTTCATAAGGGTTCACTTTGGCTCAAAGTAGAACCCCCAACCCCTTGGTGTGTTGCAGTGGTGTGTGAAAGGGGGGTCTCTTCACACACACCCTAGATTGACCCTCCATTATTCATTCCTGCTTCCTTTTCTGTCTGGCCAGTTAGTGGGTGGGGGGAGGTGTAAGTTGCTTGTAGGGGGGGCATCTACTTGTTTTGCCTTAATAATAATATTAGTAATAATAAACAAATAAATAATAAAATAAAAATATCAATTAAATATATATATAAATGAATTAACTAGAATGAAACTGAGGTTATCATACTTTGGACACATCATGAGAACACATCATGATTCACTAGAAAAGTCAATGATGTTGGGAAAAATAGAAGGGAGTAGAAAACGAGGAAGGCCAAACAAGAGATGGATTGATTCAATGGGGGAAGCCGCAAACCTGAGCTTATAGGATCTGAGTGCCTAGAAGTTTACCCATGATCGTTGTTCTTTGCAAATGTGCCTTGTGCGTGAGTTTGTTCTGCAATGTATGTTTTTCATATTCCGGTTGTAGCTCGCCATGTTCTGTGTTTGCAGAATGATGTAGCCGTGTCATCTTCATATGCCCTACCTCGAGCGTGGCCAATATCAGTTTTATACCTCTGCAATTTATCATCTCTTAAAGGGGGCAGAGTGTTACTGTAAGAAATAGAACTGCCCACCTTACTGCCCTAGCCTTTAATTTTCAGACCAAGTGCATTCAAGAACCCATTTTATGAACATCAAAGGGGGTTGGTAGCATTCCACCCTAAGGCTGCCTGGTCCTATGTGGCCATTCACCCCTGATGTACGAAGGATGTACACCTTTGCAGTTCATGCTCTTCTAAAGGGGGCAGGGTATTACTATAAGAAATATATCTGACCACCTTTCTGCCCTGGCCTTTAATTTTCAGGCCAAGTGCATTTAGGAACCCATTTTATGAAACTCAAAGAGGGCTGGTCACATTCCACCCTAAGGCCGCCTCGTCCTATGTGACATTCACCCCGATGTTATAATGATGCTCCTGCCTTCGACTAGCACTTAGTGCTTCCTTCCTTGTGAGATAAGTTATTCCAGGCGGTGGAATTATTATTAGCAGCAGCTTTTTAGGGAGCCTTTGGCTCTGGTAAATCTTAGCTTTCCAGGCACGGCACGTCATGTCGAGCCTTGTGCTTACATTTCTGTGATGTTTATCCAGTGCACGTGGCAAGATGCAGGAGAGTATGAGTTGCATTCCTTCCAAACTGGAGCAGCAGCGGCTGCTGCCCTCGTAGCCATGCGTTCAGATCGTATTCTGGCCTTATGAGACAGTGTTACCCCCTTTCCTGTTGAGCCTTTGAATTGGAAGTGGGGGTCGCCATAGCCTCTGCCCTTGCCCCCAGAATTCAGTGAGCCTACCAGTGTACCTTTGAAAAATTACAGGTGTTTCAAGCTCATAATGCTCGGCCTTTTGCTTGGCCAATTCCTGTATTTCTTTTGCTGCAATTTATGCTTGATTTAAAAGGGCAAAATAATTTTGTTATAACTATCGCTGGACACCTCTCCGCACTGGCCTTTATTTCCAAGGCAAGAGGATTGCAGGATCATTCTGTAGATTTTAGGGTCAGAAAGGTCCTTCAGGGTTGGTCACGTTCCGCCCACAGGCCTGCTGACTGAAGGAGGCCAATCATGCCCGATGTCCTCCTCCAGATCCTGCCTTTGTTTAATTCTATGGGCTCATCCCAGTATGAGTCGCACCTTTCGCTGCAGTAATTCTGACAATGTTCTATGGTGCTTTTGCCCTAGTGAAGTATTAGTTTCCTCAAAGTGTGATGTGTCCTATCGAGCCTTCTGCTCTGGCGATTGCACGTTAGGTGCTGATTTAGTGAGGTTCTCCCTTCGAGTCTCTAAGACTGATCAAAGGGCCGTGGCAGTATTGTATCTTTACATAGTTGCCAGGTTCCTGAATTATGCCCTGTTTCTGCAGTGCATCAATTTCTGTCTATTAGGCCTGCTGGCCAGCATTATCTCTTTATACATGCGGATGTTTCTGCCCTGACTCAGTTTCAATTTTGGGCTGTTGTTCGGCGGGCCTTGTTGGCCAGTGGTCGTGATGCTGGAGTCTATGGGCTGCATTCCTTTCGGATTTGGGCGGCCACAGCCACAGCCCTCGTGGGCATGAGCGTTGATGATATCCAAATGATTGGCAGGGGTTATTCTTCCATTTTTAAGTCATATGTCAGGTATTAATCCTAACAACTTTGTTGTTTGTTTTTCCTTAGGTGTGCTGAGCCTTCCAGTCCCTGTGAGGATTGTCCTCTGTGGCCATTCTATTCTAATTTGGGCCCACCGGAGGGCCTTCTCATCTCTTGCTGTGACACAGCTGCAGGTTCCTGCTAGAGTAACAGTTAGCTGGGAGGTTCGGAGGGGCATGCTGCGGGATGCATTGATGCCTTTGGAGAGCTGAATCATGTCTCTGGCTGACCGGCCCCATGTCTGGATTGTTCATTTGGGGGAGAATGACTTGGTGCAGCAGCCAACTATGGATTTGCTGCTCAAGGTCACACAGGATTTTACGGGGCTCATTTAGTCTTTCCAGATTGCATTTTTGTATGGTCTGATATGCTGGTGAAAAGAGTTTGGAGGGCTGTGCTGCACCCCAATAGGATTGGTAGGTCTAGAAAGTGGGTAAATAGAAAGGTTAGGGACCTAGTTTTGTCTCTTGGGGCTTTCATTCCTCATGATAGGATTGTTTCATTCTCCACATTTGTGTCAAGACGATGCCGTCCATCTCTCCGAGTGTGGGTGTGATTTGTTATTGGAGGATTTTAGGTTGGGTTTGGGAGCTTTGTTTTCTTTGGGTTGAGGGGACCAAGCTTCAGCTGATTCCCTCTTGTGGCATGGAATTTGGGCAGGTGAGGTAATTGGGGTTAAATTTGAGGCGGTTGAGGCATTCTGGTAAAGGGCACTCCCTAGGGAACCATCAGGGCGTAATGTCTGGTGAGGATCTGGGGAGTGTCCACGTGGGACCGGCTTGTGCATCATGGTGAATGCCTGTACGGCGGGGCCAGGATGCGGAGGTTGGAACCACATACCTGACTCCAATTGCAAGGAGGGAGAAATTTTTCCCACATCCTTGGCTAGGGAGTTGCAGTACAAGGTGATGGACTTGCCTCCTGGTTTGGAGGGTCCATACCCTCACAGATAGGTTGAGCCTCACCTGCCCGAAGTATCTGAAATCAATTAATTGGTTGATTTGAATTTGATTGATTATGTGTTATATTTTAATAAATATAACATTATTCCATATACGTGTCACGAGTCTTCTTTGGTGTGGTGGCAAAGAAACTGGGGTGCCAGAGAGAGAGAGAAGTTGTGCCTCCCACTGGGGCCTCTGACCCCAGCCAACTCTGGCTTTCAGCCCCTGACTTGTTGTCCTGGAGGAAATGTGGCCCTTAGCAGAAAAAAAGATTTCCTACCCCTGCTTTAGGATACACTGTCTTCACAATGGTGAAAATAATTAGAATATCTTAATGATACACTGCCAGTATGCGGGTACCTAATGATCAATTCAGTCACAGATAGTTACATTTTCTTAATTAAAATTAAAGGGAAAACCAATCAAATTAGAAGCACCCTCATAAAAACAGCAATCAAGGCATTGACCTTAGAATCCTTCTGCAAACTTTCCTTCTTTTTGTTTCCACTAGGCAACAGCAATACACATAATCACTGAGTATAATCAGAATTCATCATTAGGCCTCAGCTTGGAAAACTAGAAATCAATAAACTTATTGCTGTGTTTTGCCAGACACGCACCTCAAAGTATAGAGCCTTTAACATCTCAGAGGTAGTTATGCTGCTCTTTTTATAGGTTGTGAAATGTGAATTAGATCTATAAACACTTATGCTATTTTCACAAGTAATTTTCAAATTGGTTTTTGCTTTCTTTTTGGGCAACAGGTTTTTGTACGTCCTACGAAGAGAAATAAAATGACTAAAATTATCAGAGGAATCAACTTTTCTCAGGGATCTAATGGCGCTAGCTAACAACCTTTTAAGTTGCGCACATTGACCATCAAACCAACCGTGCTGCCTCTTGGCGAGGGGTCTAGAAGAAGATACCAGAGGTCTCAAGACCTCAATGAGGTCCTCATATAAAGCAAGAGGAACATCAGTGCTTAAGAACTGATCTCTCCAAGAGAGTAATGCTGGGGAGAAAAGAAAGGCTATCAAACCATCTTGAAGCCTCCTGTCCCAGCGTAACCTCCTGGGCCCAACTAGAGTGAGGTTTCCCATATGGATGCCACTGGGAGTTTTCAAAGGGGTAGGGAGAGAAAGAAAAGTACATATGGGCATGTGGTCACTTTCAGATCTGGAGAGAACTGTGAAGTTCACAAAGGAACTACATAATGCTGGTGAAAGGAACGTAAAGTCAATAACACTCAGCCCTCTAGGGCCAAAAAAAGTATATGAATCAGCACCCATGTTTTTAGAAAAACCATTACAAATAAAAAAAATGAAATTTAACAAGAAGAGCAAAAAGTGAACGTCCCGACGATGATATTACTGAATCACAGGAGAACCTTGGAGGGCAAAAAGACAGATCCTCTGAAGATAAGCCTAATTTCTCCCCAATAGCCAAATTATTTGCCCCCAATTAAGCATTGAAATCCCCGGTCATAAGTATATAGGGGTCACTCTCTATCTGAAAAATTTCACTAAGGATCGAGTCTAAATCTGACCAGAATGCCACAGCTTTTTGCTTGTTGTTTACAGGGGGGGCGTAGATGTTTATGAGGAATAGTTTAAAATTTGATGGCCATACCGTCTGAATAACCAAGATATTATTAATGATTGAGGATGGAAGCTGCGTAATAGATAAATTTAAATCAGAAGAGATCATTGTGACTAAGCCACCTAGTGGTCTGCCACCCTTAGGTGAGGGAGTTGCTGGACAGAAAAACGACTCATAACCCGGGAGGGAAGGACCTACATCAGTTGCCCAGGTTTCCTGGAGACATAATACCTGTGATTGAACACAGAAATCCCGAAAGGAAGCATCTGGCAACTTATTTGCCCAACCCGCAACATTCCATGAAGTAACAGTAACTGGGTGCGAGGTCGTTGGCAAACCAGAGCTAAGTTGTCAAGGGGAGACTTGATCTGTTGTGTCCTTCCGACTCAAAGAAAAATCGTAGATTTCCGCGGGCTGTATAAGGAAATCGTCTTCACAGGATGGCCTACTAACATTTGAAATCAGGAATGAGGAGAGGGGAATCATTGGCATCGGGCAGCATTTCAAAGGAGAGGCTAGTTCTGAAGTTTCCAACCGTCTTAAATCAGTCCAGGAAGGATAAATGAGATTATCTAAGGGCTCACCCCTGGGTAGAGGTGAATTGCCTCGAATTGACTGATGGCTAGTTACGACATGGGAATCCTTAATAGGAGTCCTGATTCCAATAATTTGGTCGGAACACTCCTTATCAGAACTTATTCAATTTTCAAACGAGCAACCAAGCACCCTCTCAGAAATTGGACCTTGAAGTAAGGCCCCCATGTCACATGTTAAGTTGGGGACCATCAGCGGAGGCGAGGGTGATACCGAAAGGGTCATCTTAGATATTAAACAGTCAGTAAGTAATTGTAATCTGGAGACAATCTCCTGTTGAGAAGACAAGGAGAGAGATCCAAAACTTAGGAGAAGCTCCCTATCTTCATCTATAAAAAAGGAGTTATAATCCAACAGAAGGTTATCACCATGACCATGCTGGGCCTTATCAATCTCTGGGGACTTAGACGGAGAAGTTGGAACAGGTTGAGATCGTTCTAATACGTTCCTTTGAGGAATGGAAATCACAGGTTGCGTAGAAAACAAAGGAGGACTCTGGACTGCAGGAGCTAGCACCGACGATGAAGAAAACGTCTTAAGTGGCATCTTGGCCGAAGAAGAAGGAGAAACAGCTCTCAGAGCCGCGTGAGATGAAATTAGTGGAGACGGAGCTGAGTTGTTGTAAAAATGTCTTTGCAATAAGAGGCCAATAAGAATTTGTTAAAATGAAATATACGCACAACGTCCCGATCTTTTAAAGTAAGTAAAAGCCTTGAACACACATGCATATCCGGAAGATGTTCAACATTTTGAATATCTGATTCCTTTAACTGATGAAGGGGTACCGCCTGAAGCAAAGAGTGGGTATGGTGCTTCCGATCGAGTAAAGAGCCTCTAATGTAAAAACCTGGACAGATCAGGAGGACAATTTTGTTTCTGCTGTATTTTAACTTCCAAGAACGGTTTTGCTTTTGTATAGTAACAATCGGAGTGGGTCCCCTAGGATGCGCCAATACTAGCTGGCACAATGTAGATGGAGGCTCTTTTGGATGGATAGAAACAGTAGGAGACACCCCCGAGAGCAAATCCGTTTCTTGTTCTTTCGTTTGGTGATGGAGACAATCCTGTGGAAGGGGTTTTTTCCTTGGGAACGTGTCTCTTTTACTAGCAAATCCAGAGTTTTGAAAAGTTTAGAGAAATTCATCTTCTGGCGCTTTGAGCATTTATAGTTCTTGATGTTTTTAGGTTTCTTTCCTCTAAACACAGACTTCCGCTTGCGGGAACATTTTCGAGATCTTGGCAAGAAGGGGAGGGACAATCGAAGTGGAAGAGGGAGAAATACGCCCTTCCTTCATTGGCACCCACAGTTCTTTAAATCCCTCCGTCAGCGTGGTAAGCAGGCAGTTAGCCTCTTTTATAAAAACCTTAATACACGAGATTTCCCGCAGTGTAGATGACAGGAGGGACTCTAGCTGACTGCAGTTGCGACTACATTCTTCACCTCGGCAGCAGGACAAAGAGGACTGAGCAGCCTCCCTTTGCGAGGCGTCAGCAAGCGGCAGCACTGTGAGTGAAGGTTTGTTTATAGTTAGAGTTTGAACCAAGCCACTAGAGGGCTCTCTGGGCTGAGGGAGGGCTTCTCCCAGTTCCTTAGGTCCTGTTGATCCAGTTCCCAGTCTAAGTTGCCTCTCAGATCTACAGACCAGTCCAAAGCCTCCTGCTCAGCCGGGAGGTAACTGTCTTCCCCTGTAGGAGCATGCTCTTCCAGGTGAATTAAAGGGGACACAGGCTTTCTTTGATTCCTCCCCCCTCCATCCTTCCGAGAAAAAAAGGAGGTGATTTTAGGTTGGATAGAAGGAAGAGGATGGTTGTTTATATCTTTAGGTGGAGAAAGCCCTAGCTCCTTATACTTTCTCCTTGTAAGAACCATACTCAGCCATTCATAGAGTTCATAAAGCTTATAAGCTGTTTGTAAAGAAAAACACTTATGAAATAAGGTCTTTTTGTCGTCTCTTCTGTTGAAAAACCTTTCTCAGGGAGCCACAATTAAACAGTCGAAGGAGCTCCCTTTCATAATAAATTTGGCATTATCAGGTGCAGAGAAAAGGGAGTAAGCCTTCCAAGGACAAACAAATGCCTTTACAAACTACAAACTCCAAGAGCTCCACGAACTCCAAAAAAAGAGGGAGCAGCAAAGGGCAGTCTTAAAAAACTAAATAGCAGCAATAAATTTAGATTAGAGGCTTAAACCAGGAAAATAAAAAGGAAGGGTAAAATAAAATGCTAAGCTCCCTGACTAAGCGTCCTTCATCGGCACCATCTTCCCTTCCTCCAGTGTGGTGTAGTGGTTAAGGTGTTGGACTATGACCTGGGAGACCAGGGTTCGAATCCCCACATAGCCATGAAGCTCACTGGGTGACCTTGGGCCAGTCACTGCCTCTCAGCCTCGTGAAAACCCTATTCATAGGGTCGCTGTAACTTGGAATTGACTTGAAGGCAGTACATTTACATTAATAGATACAAAAGGCAGCAAAGTCATGCTGACTGCCCACCCCAAACATGATGCCCTCTACTGTCCCCAGTCCCTTGCCATCTACAAGTTTAGTGTGGATACATGCAAAGGTGCATCCATGACATTAACATCCTCAGGCTGCTTTTACACTGCACTTTATTCTATTATTCTGACAGTTTCTTACCTGTTAATTTCCACATTATATTTGACCTTCCACACAACATACCAGGTAGCTCTGGAATTCTACTGGAATGTTGTGGAAGTTTAGCGCAAATTTCCGTGATAAATGATACCAGAAATAATCCGTTAGCAAGGCTGGGAACCTGGAAGATCATGAGAGTTTTTCACTAGCTGCAGCCGCTCACACGACAGGCATCCCAGCATGCAGTGTGTTCCCACCCTTTTGCATGGTTTTTTCCCTGTAATTTTTTCCCCAGTATTCCGGCATCGGCACATATAGCAGCAGCACTTCCCTCACACACCCCTGTGTCAAAACAACTATTATGTCAGATACTAAAGGGATATGGGTTGCATGGCGATGGGATGAGATCTTAGACCTCCTACACAGTGGGGAACATGAGTGAGGGACGAAACAATCCGTGTGAAAGACAGTTGCACAAAATGCCGGTATATCAGCTGAAAAAGTACTGTTCCTTAATGCAACAGGTACTGCAGTGTGAAAGGGATTTTAGAAATTGGGACAGAAGTGCTACCTTTTTAATCCATTCAATTAGCTCAATCAGCTCCATGTGTGAAAGCAGCCTCAGTAGCACAGAGCACCCAGATGATTGTGTGGATGATAAGGCCATTTGGGGACATGATAGGAATACAGGAAGCTATGCAAGAGCAATACAAAAACTCTCAACTAAGAACCCTTTCCTATAGATCAGCCTTTCCCAATCAGTGTGCCTCCAGATGTTGTCGGACCACAACTCCCATCAGCCTCAGCCAGTATTGCCAATGGTCAGGAAAGATGGGAATTGTGGTCCAACAACATCTGGAGGCACACTGGTTGGGAAAGGCTGCTATAGATCATTTTAAAAGAAAGGCTGTGAGAGGATGGTTATGTGGGAAAGGCAGACATAAGGCAGCCAGCGAAGGTGTCAGCCACATCAAGACTGCATATGCTTCCCACTACAAAATGATAGCATTAAACGATATCCCCCTCAGTCACACCTGTCAACATGGAGAAATAATGAGAAAACACAGTAGCATAGGCTGAGTAATTGAAAGCTTCGTGAGGAAGTCTTATACCCCAAATGTACCTGTTACATATTTCGGTTGATTTTGACGTTGCTATTTCCTGCCATTACCTTTTTTTCTGTAATATTTTAAGCAAAAGACACTTAGAAAAAAGTGCTTCTGATGATCAATCAAACAATGGAACAGAAAGCTTGATAGGAAAGTTTGGAAAGGGAGGAGGAGGCCAAACCATGGAAAACAATGAGAAAAGTCCAAGCATACCCACAGTGCTCCACCTCTAGATCACAGCCATTTTGCTCAGCTAGCACTACACAGTTATTTTGACAATTTGGACTTGAGTGGGTTATAAACCCTGGTTAACATTCGCATGTACATTACTTGATTTTTCTACACTTGATGACTAGCAGCGAAATAAGTCAGCTGATGGCATTAAACAATATTGTGTAAGGTAATATTATTTTGAATTCTGACGTTCAGAGATTAGTGTTGTTGTTTATGAAGCTTAGGGATGGGGTTCACTGCATGGTGCCGATCTGCATGCAGTTCGTTAGTCCATTGCCACCACACCAAAGAAGACTTGTGACACAATACTAGAATAATGTTATATTTATTAAAATTCACTAATAGGCAAAAAACCTTGCGTTTAAGAACGTACCTATAGCCACAGATATTTCTATCAAACTTTAAAAAGCAGGGAAATTGGGCAGCTATACTGAATGCACCAGGGGAGCAGGAGACCTGACCTCCTCTCTGAGATATTGTACTGCCCTACAAATTGGTCAAAATGCAAAAACAATTTGGGTTGGTCTTTTACAGTCCAATCCACTTGCTGTGTAGCTTGGAAGAATTTGGTAACATGTGCCTCTGAGCCAGAGCTTGGAAAATTTACTTTTTAAAACTACAACTCCCATCAGCCCCAGTCAGCATGGCACTGGAATGGGCTGATGGGAGTTGTAGTTCAAAAAAGTAAATTTTCCAAGCTCTGCTCTGAGAATATGGTGAGTGGTGGCAATACCTGCGATCTCCAAAGATGGAGAATTATATTTTTGTAGGTTTGTTGGTGTTCTTCTTACTTTGCTTCTTTCCTGTGTTACTAATGTTTCTACAGAGAATCTAAACTAGAAAAGTTTATTTTGAACTCTCTTTTCTCTCTGACTGTTTTGTGTAATGCCATGAAAATTCAGAGGGTTTTTAAGCAAGCGTTTCTGAGTTCAGGACTATAAAGTTTTGTAAGGTTTTATTTTGAAATGAGCTTATGGGAAGCATCAGAATGGCATGGGATATTTTCAATTTAACATTGTATAATGTGAAAAATCCACTCTGGCTGTAGTATACAGCCACTCTCGTGGCTGTATAATATAACAAATATTAAGTTTCAGCTAATTACAATGAAATAACGAAATTGAACTTACTTCCAGCAGGTGAGGATACATCTGACTGAAGGGTGATATTCCCTCCAGTCCCCTGGGCATGTCAGTCTCAACGGACTGTGACTCCCCAGCCAAGGGGGAGCCAAGTATGTGTTTCCAACATCCACAGCCTGGCCCCGCTGTACAGGCATTCACCATGCTGCACAACCTGGTCCCACAAGGACACCCCCAGATCCCCACCAGTCATTCAGCACTGGTAGTTCCCTAGGGAGTGCTCTTTAACAACATGCCTCCTTCTCCTACTTTGTCCCCACCTTCCTCACCTGCCCAAATTCCATGCCACAAGAGGGGATCAGCTGAAGCTTGATCACCTCAACCCAAGGACAAGAAAGTCCTCAAACCCAGCCACAATTCCTCCAAAAAGAAATTGCACCCACGCTCTGAGAGATGGACACCGACATCTCTAGAAAGGCGTAGGCAATGAAACAGAATCCTATCTTGGGGAATAACCCTCCCCTGCAAGGACAGGACCAACTCTCTAACTTTCCTATTAACTCACTGCCAAAATATGTCAATTCTATTGGGGTGAATGGCCCCCTTCCACACTCTGCACTCTAACATATCCGACCATATAATAATTGAATCTGGATATGTCTGCACAATCCACATTAAAACATGGATGACTCTGCGAAGCAAATCCACACCTGGACACTGCACAAAGTCATTTTCCCTCAAATGCACCACCAAAATAAGGGGCCGATAACATGTGGACATTATTTTACAAACCACAAGGGGCCACTCCCCCCACAACATGCCCCCATTTGGCCTCCCAGCTGACTGTCACACGGACAGAAAGCTGTAACTGAGTTCCTGCTAACTAAGACGAACCCCTCCTATGTGCCCTGAACAAGATGGAATGCCCGCACAAGATGATCCTCCCTGGGATTGTGAGGTTCCATGCACCTAAGGAGAACAAAAGACAATCAGGATTAACTCATAACCAAACATAGGCCTTAAAAGCAGCATATCACAATCTGCCAAATTGCCTGGATGCTCTATGCACTCAAGCCCACTAGGGCCGCTGCTGTAGCTGCCCGATCTGGAAGGAATGCCCCATACACTTCAGGACCTTGATCGCTGGCCAGCAAGGCCCTCCGAACAACGGACAACTCATGGCCGATCCGTCGAGATGTATGAACAGATAAAGCTGGCCCACTGGCCTTACAGAAAGGAAGTTCCTTAAAACGGAACAGGGCACATAATAGATGCCAGGCAACTACGTACAAGCGGGCCCCACTTATATGGCAGGTTCCATTCCGGACTCCCGCAATAAAGCGGAAATCGCCGTAAAGTGGAACCCCATTGGATATAATGGGGCACATTGCGCGAAAATGCCACAAAAATGCCGCAAAATGCCACAAAAAGGCAAAATCAGCTTTAAAAAAGTGAAATCAAAGCCGCCGCATTACTGGATCGCCGTTAAGCGAAGTGCCGGTAAGCGGGGCCCTACTGTAGAGTTAAAATTCGACCACAACCCTTTTAGTCAGTCTTGCAAATACGCAAAGAGATCATGACACAAACTTTGCACAACACACAATAGCTGGAGTAAAAGGCTTGATAAGCCCCGCAGGTCTTGGGGGAAACTAAGACTGCAGCTGGGCAAAAGGTACTATAAAACACCGTCAAAGCTGCTGCAATGACAAGTTATATCTCATAAAGAGGAGACCTGAGAGTGGAACATGACCACCCATAAGGACTTTCCTGACCTTATATTTTACAGTAAAAACCTGGAGGCCCCTGGCCTTGGAGATACAGGCCAGAACAGATTTTCAGAATCATGCCCACAGGCCTGGAGGCCCCCCCGAACAATAAACCAGAATTATAATTGGGTCAGGGCAGATCTGTTGAGATACATGAACAGGTAACACTGGCTCAAAAGACTGAATACAGTCTGAACACATGCCCACAAGGGCAGTGGCTGCTGCCGCTCCACTTTGAAAGGAATTAGTCAGGCCTCATCTGGAATACTGCGTTCAGTTCTGGGCGCCTCATTTTAAGAAAGATATAGACAAGTTAGAGCGGGTTCAGAAGAGGGCGACGAGGATGATAACCGGTATGAAGAACAAGTCTTATGAGGAAAGGTTGAAGGAACTTGGCATGTTCAGTCTGGTGAAGAGAAGGCTGAGGGGCGACATGATTGCACTCTTTAAGTACCTGAAGGGCTGTCACATAGAGGAGGGTACAGATTTGTTCTCTGCTGCCCCAGAGGGTAAGACTAGGTCTAATGGTTTTAAGTTGCAGGAGCGTAGATTCAGATTGGACATTAGAAGGAACTTCTTGACAGTAAGGGCAGTTCGGCAATGGAACCGACTGCCCAGGGAGGTGGTGGGATCCCCTTCGCTGGATGTCTTCAAGCAGAGGCTGGACAGCTATCTGCGAGAGATGCTCTAGCTGTGGATTTCCTGCTGTGAGCAGGGGGTTGGACTCGATGGCCTACAAAGCCCCTTCCAACTCTAAGATACTATGATTCTGTGATTCTATGAATATGACTTATACTCTCCTGAATCTCTCCCACAGGCCTATAGGGCCCTCCCAACAACCAACCAGAAGTATAATTGGGTCAGGGTGGATCCGTCGAGAAGTATGAACAGGTAACGCTGGCTCATATGGCCTGGATGCTGTCTGAACGCATGCCCATGAGGGTAGCGGCCATTGCTGCTCAACTTTGAAAGGAATGTGACTTATACTCCCCTGCATCTCGCCCATTTCAGGGCAGAGTCGTCAAAATGTATTGAGGCAATGTTGGCTCGAAAGGCCTGAATGCTATCATATTGCATGCCCATGAAGGCAGCAGTCACAGCCGCCCTTATCCGAAAGAATGTAACCCATGCGCTCATGGATCTTGCCCACGGGGCCCTTATGGCACTTCAAACAACGTACCGAAGTAAAGTTGAGTCAGGGCATAACCACTGAGATTTAAGGCCACTGCCTGGAGTAACATTCCCTCAAAAGGGGGAGAAGCACAGAGTGCCAAACATAGATGGGGGCAGCGTGAAAACACAAGACATGAATGGCCACATACACTCAGGCAGCCTTGGGGTGGTGTGCGACCAACCCCTTTTTGTCTTAATAACCCTGAATCGGTAGTGGGTTCTTAACTGTGCTTGGCCTCGAAATTAAAGGCCAGGGCAGAAAGGTGGCCACACATGTTACTTACAGTAACGCCCTGCTCCCTTAAGGTGAACATGAACTAGAAAAGGTGTGAAACTGATATCGGCCACATCAGAAGTAGGGCATGTGAAGATGGTGCAGCCACATCTTACTGCACCCAGAACATGCCAAGGGACGCACTGGATATTAAAAAGTGCATTGCAGAACAAACGCACGCACAAGGCGCATTGCTAAAATTAGAGTTGGACATCTGGGGAATTACCACACAACCGTAGCTGGGTGCAGCACTAAAAACATACCGTGTGGTTCCAACAGGCATAAGGCCAAATATGCACCACAAGCACCATTGGAAAAGCATCCAGGAAAATAAGGTCTAGGGTGAGCCCCATGCCCCTCATGGCAGCTGGGCATCACTCAGCACAACAAAGGTTCCTGAAATTGACACCAAAACCCCAACCACCGACTGCATCAGAGCTTACCTGCAGTTCAGCCTCCAGGAGCAAGTCCTCTCCTCCCAATAAGAACGGCCGTTGAAGTCCTTCAAAAGGTAAGCCAATGGGGAAATCCTCATGCCTCCTATCTGAAACTCTACTGAAATGAAAATACATGAGTACACTCCTTCCATGCCCCTATGCAGGCACCAAAAGAATGTTCTATCAGGAGAAATGACCTTGGAGATAAAAACTAAGTGACCAAGCAACTCCTGAAATAGAAGGAGTGAAAGCACAGGACCAATGACATAATGCACTGGATCCGCCTTTGAGCATGGCAAAACAAAGTCCTATAAATGTGTATTGAAGTAGCAACATAAAAGCATGTTACTATCAGAGAGAGTGCTTGTGTGCAATGGTTTTAGCCAGCCACAAGTTGCCAGGACCGTGCTGGTCCTAAAAGAGTTCGTGTTGGATGAAACGAATGGGGAATGTTCAATTACACATCTGGCCAGCAGCACGTGTACAATCCCATAGAAGCAGGCAGGATCTAAATGCCAGCCTGGTCATGATGCAGATGTCTACACAACCTATGCAGACTTCCCACTGAAGGTTCTCCTTCCGACGATATAAACCGGTACTGCCAGCCAGATGTACAAATGAACGTGAATCTGACAGGCAGCAATTGCCTATTGTATCTGAAACTGCTGTAAAATAGACATGGGTTAAGAAAGTACCGGAATATTTTGGAAAATGCAGTATACAATTGATATTTCTTAGAAATAAATTTAAATCGTTTAAACAAGCCCTGTAAATCTTTATATTATAGATTTACCAAACACTAGAACAGCACTTGAACTAATGACCAGTAAGCTATCATTGTTAATGAGCATAGTTTAAGTGCCATTTAGGTATTTCAGGGATGAAAACAGGGCATTTAAAATACAGGCAGTAGGATGCCTTAGGCAACCACACATAACGAAATAGGGCACGTGGAAACTTTTACTACTCCTGCTATATGAGAACTACGTTTAAAATATTATTAGCTACTAGAAGTCCCTAAACTGAAATACAATTAAAACTAGGGTTACCAACCGTACTCTTTTAAGAGTACATGTACTCTTTTTGAGATGGTGCAACAGCATACTCTTACTTTTCACTTATCGAAGCCAAATGTACTTTTTTTGAAATGACAAAATGATGGTAACCCTAATTAAAAATGAATCATACCAAAGGCCAGACATCTGATTCAGCAAACTTGTAATCTTTGAAATTTTAAACGTTTACATAAAACGTCTTGACTCTCATACTGAAAGCAACAATGAGTTTTATGTCTGTAGAACATTTCCTTTGAACTTACATTGCAAATATTACCTTTCTATGAGCCTCACTTATTTGCATTTTCTAATGCCTGTTAGGAACTCGTGTGGCAGGAATTTAATTTTTCCACATTAAAGTAAAATGTCTATTGTACCCTCAAAAATGGATATTGCATAAGCATATATCATTCTCTCCATGCATGATACATGCCACAGAAATATGAAGCTAAAAAATCTCCAACAGCATTTTATTTTAAATCAAGTAAAGGGTTTATTAGTAGAGACAGAACTGAGTGTAAAAAATATAAATCAATATGGAGATGAACAATAAAGGAAGGTCTATCTAAAACCTCTGTGTCTGAGGTGCTACCACCCAGCAACCTTTATATATCTATATATAGAGAGAGATACATGCATACACATATATATTAATATTTATTTATTTATGTATTGATCTAATTAATTTTTGTGTGTGTATGTGTGTACGTGTGTGTGTGTACCCAGCCAGAAATCAATAATTAAAGGCATAACCAATAACTAAAGAGGCAACAGGCCGCAACTGGGGGGGTGAGGTGGGGGGAGATAGGGGGAAAAGACAAAGAACACCACCGCAAGCACTGCGAGCCAACTCGGGAGGCTCACCAGAGACCAGCGCCACTCCACCATCCCCCCTCATGTAGGTTGGGTTTGGGAGCTTTGTTTTCTTTGGGTTGAGGGGACCAAGCTTCAGCTGATTCCCTCTTGTGGCATGGAATTCTGGCAGGTGAGGTAATTGGGGTTAAATTTGAGGCGGTTGAGGCATTCTGGTAAAGGGCACTCCCTAGGGAACCATCAGGGCGTAATGTCTGGTGGGGATCTGGGGAGTGTCCACGTGGGACCGGCTTGCGCATCATGCTGAATGCCTGTACGGCAGGGCTAGGATGCGGAGGTTGGAATCACATACCTGACTCCAATAACAAGGAGGGATAAGTTTTCCCACATCCTTGAGTTACAGTCTGATGTGACTGACTTGTCTTCTGTATTGGAGGGTCTATTCCCTCACAGCTAGGTTGAGCCTCACCTGCCCGAAGTATCTGAAATCAATTAATTGGTTGATTTGAATTTGATTGATTATGTGTTATATTTTAATAAATATAACATTATTCCATATACGTGTCACGAGTCTTCTTTGGTGTGGTGGCAAAGAAACAGATAGCCTGCAAAGTTCTGTCTCCTTGCCTTTCAGCCCAGCAGCTGCCAGAGTAACAATAGAGAACACAGCAACAAGGCAGGTGACAGATGGAGGACTAATTGTAGGGAGGATAGGATTGCCAAGTCTCCAGTTTTTCCCAGAGACTTCAGATTTTGGGGGTCCTTTCCAGGTCTCTGGGTGAGTTACCTTAATCTCTGATCTCTGAGATTTCATTTTAAAAAAATTAAGTTTATAGGTAGTCTGATTCAAGAGATGATACACCTAAACATCAGCTGCCCCCACAGCTTCTGTTAAATGAGCTCTTAGCTGGCTGCTCTAATCCCACCCTTTCAGGTTTGTAGCCAATAAGTGAAGTCAGGGGTGTTATTGACAAGGGATATGTTGCCCTTCAGGCAGTAGCTAGAACCCATTGCAAGGCCAGAAAACCATTGCCTTTTTCTGGATTAGAGCTTTCTTTCTGTGTGTACATAAGGAGATGTAGAACAAAAAGATCACAGCAGGATTTTGGTAAGAAATTGTTTACTGTAAACAACTTCAGTTATAATAAAAAGGTACATGCAGGGTTTTTTAATTACTGGCAAAAATAGCATATTATAAGTTTTTTCATATAATTTTTGAACAGAAATTGTGTACATGCACATTTTCCTGGGCTGTTGAAGAAGACAGTATATGTTAATTCATAGCCTGTTTTAAAAACCTTCCCAATATGAAGCTTTAATCGTATGCTTGCTTTTCTAGGAGTAAACCTGCAATGCTAATCCCACATATTTGGAAGTAAACACTTTTGGATTCAGTAGGATTTACTTTTGAGTAGACATGGTTAGGATTGTGCTGTAAATCAGTGGGACTTTTGAGTGAACATAGAAAAGGACTGTGTTCATAGTGTAAATCTTTCTCTCCCCCTCCAATCCTATTTTTAAAGCAATTAGGCAGAGCCTACCTAGATGTCTCTGCTTTTATGTTGTAGGAAAGTAATACTGATTTTTTTTAAAGAAAAAAATGTTCAGACCAACTAGTTATGACAAACATCTCCAGTGTGTGTGCATATGGAATCTTTCCAACAACCCTGTGAGGTAGGGTTGGAAACCAAGGCAGCTCACAGCAAGAACTAAATCCATTTAAAATCCAATAACCATAAAACAAGTATGAAACAGTTACAAAACAACTTAAAGTGGCAAGATTCTGAATTTTGATTTGGGCGAGTGGAGTTCCTTATCACTTCAGGCTGCAGTCCTGTGCACGCTTCCCTGGTTGAGTAAGGCCCATTGAATACATTGGGACTTGCTTCTGAGTAACATGCATAGGATTGCATTATAAATATACTTACAGGTTGTGTAAATAATAAACATCTTTGACAACCATGCTTATATAACTATTTCTGCATACTATGTCCTGATAAGTATCTGATTTTACACGATAGTTGTACATTATTATTTCCTCTACAATTTGAGGGTGCCCTTCTTCCTTGGGGAAGATCATAGTCCCCATCTGTTGTTTTCACCCTTAGGGGCAGATTAGGATGAGAGATGGTGAGTAGCCCATGATCACCCAGTAAATTTTATAGGTGATTTCCATTTTTAAAAAATTAATTAAAATGAAGACTGTACATGTGGACATCACCAAATGGTCAATATAGTAATCAAATTGATTATATAATTGGTAACAGAAGATGGAGAAGTTCCATACTTTCTGCAAAAACAAGACCAGGAGCAGACTGCAGTACAGATTATGAACTGGTCGTATCGAAAATCAGAGTAAACCTAAAAAAGACCAACAAAGCAATCATAATGCCAAAATACAATTTAAATATAACATCCCAGAAGAATATAAAGATCAAATAAGGAACAGATTTGAGGCTTTAAACTTAGTTGACAGAGAACCAGAAGAACTATGGAATGAAGTCAGAGACATTATCAGGGAAGAATGCAAAAAGACAATACCTCTAGTTAAAAAGAGAGAAAGACCTCAATGGATGACTGAAGAAACTCTTCAAATGGTTAAAGAGAGAAGGAAAGCAAAAGCAAGAGGAGACAGAAACACGGTCAGAACCCTAAATGCAACTATACAACGACTAGTACGTAGGGACAAAAAGAACTATTACAATAGTTAGTGTATAGAAATAGAAGAGGACAACAAAAAGGGAAGAACAAGAGCCCTATTCCAAAAGATTAGAGAAATGAAAGGGAAATTTAAACCAAGAGTAGGGATGTTGAATAATCCACAGGGGAACACAATGACTGATCGAGATGAAATAAAAGGAAGATGGAAGCAATACACTGAAGAACTCTATAAAAGAGATGACAGGATGACAGATTCTAGTCCATATCACCGGTACTGAACTAGATGGTGCCCAGTGGCCTAAGTCAGTATCAGGCAGATTCCTTTGTTCCTAAAAGACAAAAAAGACCCAAGGGCCACAGTGATTAAATCCAAAATTTATTTATGTATTATACTTACAACATTTATATACCACTTTCTTGTAACAAAACTGAAAGCTGTTTATAGAAAGAATTAAAACAAAATTATTGGCAAAAACAGTTAAAGATAGGCATATATAATAAATATATAAAACCAACAATGAGTTAAAAACAGATAAAACATAATCGTTTCTACATGCCTGGGTAGGCTTGCCTAAACAAAAATGGTTTTAGCAGGTGCCAAAATGAGTACAATGAAGGTTCCTGCCTAATGTAAATAGGCAGGGAGTTCCAAAGCATAGGTACTGCCACACTAAAGGATCGATTTCTTAAAAGAGCAGAAGTAGTACTATGTGGAACCTGTAATATGGAAAGTACACCTTGAATTTGTCCTGGTAGCAAATCGGCAACCAGTGCAGCTTTCAGAGCAGAGGTGTTATGTGCTGATAGGATCTCACTCATGTCAGCAAACATGCCACAGCATTCTTCATTAACTGCAGCCCCCTGGTCAGGTTGTGCTGCATGGGGATTTCTGTGTGACCTTGGCTGTCTGCCAGAATTCTTTTTAGTTTTGGTTAGGAATCCTTTTCTGTCTTACTCACAGGAATCTTGTTGTGGTTGGTATGGTATTGCAAAAAGAAAAAGAAAAGACAGTGATGATTTCCTAAATGCATTTCTTTTACCTCTGACCTTACTCCCTTACATCCATAGAAGCAACAACAGTGTTTCCATATGGTTAGCTCAACCCCCTTAAACCCACTGATGATGCACCTTGTTATTTGCATGATGGTTTGTTTCTTGCCCAACAGTGGTAAAAGAGAATTTGCATACTGGGAAGTGTGGCTTCAATTGCTGTTCTTCCCAATCTACCGCCTATGAAGGTAGACCAAACCATGTGTGTTTTCTCTCTGTCAGTTATTACTCACTGGAATTGGGTTGGCTGTCAAAGTGAGTTTATAGCAGCCCACATAAAGAGTAGAGAATCTTCTGAACACTTACTCATTTCTCAAACCTCTCTCTGCAGTGAAGGGTCAAGTCTGTAAAGGCATTTGCAACAGCCATGTTAAGAGGCAGGCAGGGCATTGCAGGCAGGGGGTTGCCAGCTCTTCTTGATATGGGTATTGTTGCAGAAGAACCCTAGTCAAGCCTTACCAACAGCACAATCCTAACCATATCTACTCAGAAGTAAGTCCTGTCGAGTTCTATGGGGCCTAGTAAGTGTGTTTAGAATTGCAGCTTTCAGGGGCACCCATCTTTACTCCTGAGTGCTCCCATCTAACATCACAACACTAGGCTCCTTTCTTCCTACGATGGTCTTCTGGTGACTGGCCTGGCCAGAGGGCTCTTAAACCCTTCTTGCCAGAAGCAAGTAGGCTAAATTAAATGTTCCTTACCCAGGCTGTCTAAGCAGGTGAGAAGGAATGATCCCGTCACTTCAGCTGGATCTGGGAACACCCTCATAAGAACATAAGAACATAAGAAGAGCCTGCTGGATCAGGCCAGTGGCCCATCTAGTCCAGCATCCTGTTCTCACAGTGGCCAACCAGGTGCCTGGGGAAAGCTCGCAAGCAGGACCTGAGTGCAAGAACACTCTCCCCTCCTGAGGCTTCCGGCAACTGGTTTTCAGAAGCATGCTGCCTCTGACTAGGGTGGCAGAGCACAGCCATCATGGCTAGTAGCCATTGATAGCCCTGTCCTCCTTGAATTTGTCTAATCTTCTTTTAAAGCTGTCCAAGCTGGTGGCCATTACTGCATCTTGTGGGAGCAAATTCCATAGTTTAACTATGCGCTGAGTAAAGAAGTACTTCCTTTTGTCTGTCCTGAATCTTCCAACATTCAGCTTCTTTGAATGTCCACGAGTTCTAGTATTATGAGAGAGGGAGAAGAACTTTTCTCTATCCACTTTCTGAATGCCATGCATAATTTTATACACTTCTATCATGTCTCCTCTGACCCGCCTTCTGAACCTTTTCCAACTCTATAATATCCTTTTTGAGATGAGGCGACCAGAACTGTACACAGTATTCCAAATGCGGCCGCACCATAGATTTATACAATGGCATTATGATATCGGCCGTTTTATTTTCAATACCTTTCCTAATTATCGCTAGCATGGAATTTGCCTTTTTCACAGCTGCCGCACACTGGGTCGACATTTTCATCGTGCTGTCCACTACAACCTCGAGGTCTCTCTCCTGGTCGGTCACTGCCAGTTCAGACCCCACGAGCATATATGTGAAATTAAGATTTTTTGCTCCAATATGCATAATTTTACACTTGTTTATATTGAATTGCATTTGCCATTTTTCTGCCCATTCACTCAGTTTGGAGAGGTCTTTTTGGAGCTCTTCGCAATCCCTTTTTGTTTTAACAACCCTGAACAATTTAGTGTCATCAGCAAACTTGGCCACTTCACTGCTCACTCCTAATTCTAGGTCATTAATGAACAAGTTGAAAAGTACAGGTCCCAATACCGATCCTTGTGGGACTCCACTTTCTACAGCCCTCCATTGGGAGAACTGTCCGTTTATTCCTACTCTCTGCTTTCTGCTTCTTAACCAATTCCTTATCCACAAGAGGACCTCTCCTCTTATTCCATGACTGCTAAGCTTCCTCAGAAGCCTTTGGTGAGGTACCTTGTCAAACGCTTTTTGAAAGTCTAAGTACACTATGTCCACTGGATCACCTCTATCTATATGCTTGTTGACACTCTCAAAGAATTCTAATAGGTTACTGAGACAGGACTTTCCCTTGCAGAAGCCATGCTGGCTCTGCTTCAGCAAGGCTTGTTCTTCTATGTGCTTAGTTAATCTAGCTTTAATAATACTTTCTACCAGTTTTCCAGGGACAGAAGTTAAGCTAACTGGCCTGTAATTTCCGGGATCCCCTCTGGATCCCTTTTTGAAGATTGGCGTTACATTTGCCACTTTCCAGTCCTCAGGCACGGAGGAGGACCCAAGGGACAAGTTACATATTTTAGTTAGCAGATCAGCAATTTCACCTTTGAGTTCTTTGAGAACTCTCGGGTGGATGCCATCCGGGCCCGGTGATTTGTCAGTTTTTATATTGTCCATTAAGCTTAGAACTTCCTCTCTCGTTACCACTATTTGTCTTAGTTCCTCAGAATCCCTTCCTGCAAATGTTAGTTCAGGTTCAGGGATCTGCCCTATATCTTCCACTGTGAAGACAGATGCAAAGAATTCATTTAGCTTCTCTGCAATCTCCTTATCGTTCTTTAGTACACCTTTGACTCCCTTATCATCCAAGGGTCCAATTGTCTCCCTAGATGGTCTCCTGCTTTGAATGTATTTATAGAATTTTTTGTTGTTGGTTTTTATGTTCTTAGCAATGTGCTCCTCAAATTCTTTTTTAGCATCCCTTATTGTCTTCTTGCATTTCTTTTGCCAGAGTTTGTGTTCTTTTTTATTTTCTTCATTTGGACAAGACTTCCATTTTTTGAAGGAAGACTTTTTGCCTCTTAGAGCTTCCTTGACTTTGCTCGTTAACCATGCTGGCATCTTCTTGGCCCTGGCGGTACCTTTTCTGATCTGCGGTATGCACTCCAGTTGAGCTTCTAATATAGTGTTTTTAAACAACTTCCAAGCATTTTCGAGTGATGTGACCCTCTGGACTTTGTTTTTCAGCTTTCTTTTTACCAATCCCCTCATTTTTGTGAAGTTTCCTTTTTTGAAGTCAAATGTGACCGTGTTGGATTTTCTTGGCAATTGGCCAGTTACATGTATGTTTAATTTAATAGCACTGTGGTCACTGCTCCCAATCGGTTCAACAACACTTACATCTCGCACCAGGTCCCGGTCCCCACTGAGGATTAAGTCCAGGGTTGCCGTCCCTCTGGTCGGTTCCATGACCAACTGGTCTAGGGAATAGTCATTTAGCACCCTCATTTAGCTAAGATTTCTATCTTATTTTCCAATCAGAGAAATTTTTTGTTTAAGTGTTATGCTCCCAGCAACTGTAGTTGATGCTTAATGTATCATGCTTAATGACATCGCTAGGGTCTACTCCTATGATATCACTAGGGCATGCCCCTGAAATCTCAGGGTTTGGGATGCTTCTGACCTGGTAACCTTAGTCCTGCTCCATGTCTTACTGTCTTCAGAAAGAAGTGAGTGGGCACAGGGATAGGACCATTTCAGACACTGCATTGTTATGATTATGGCAATACCTGTTGAGGAATGCCAGCTTGCTTCAAAAAGCTGGCTATTCAGGAAGGCACTGGGCATCACTTTTGAAAGTCCCATTGAGTTCTATGGAGCTTAGTCTCTTAACAAGTGTGCTTAGAATTTCAGCCATCTGTACTCCTGAGTGCTCCCATCTAACACCCCCACAACACTAAGCTCTCTTCTTCCAGCAATGGGCTGCTGGTGACTGAGCTGGCCTGAGGACACTTAAATCCTTCTTGCCTGAAGCGACTAGCCTAGATTAAATGTTCCCTATGCAGGCTCTCTGAACACGTGAGAAAGAATGATCACAGCACTTTAGCTAGACCTGACAACACCCTAATTTACCTAAGATTTCTATCTTAATTTCAAATTGGAGAATTTTTGTTTGTTTGAATGGTATGCTCCAAGCAACTGTGGTTGATGTTTAATGTATCATGCTTAATGACATCATGAGGGGCTGTCCCTATGACATCACTAGGAACTGCCCCTGAAATCTCAGGGTTTGGGATGCTTCTGACCTAGCAACCCTAGGTGAGGATGATGGTGGGTCAAAGCCAGGAGTGGGGAACCTTTTTTGATTCAAGTGCTTCATTCCCTTCTGGGCAGCTGTCTTGGGAGCCACATGCCAGTGGTGGCTGAGGCTAGAGGCAAAAGTGAGCAGAGCAGGAAGGGTGAACTTTACCTTTGTACGGGGGCTAGTTTCTACTGTACACTCTCTCACACCTTCTGTATCCTCCATCAATGCAAGCAAGGAGCATGATCAGTGTTCAAGGACACATTCTGGCCAAGGAAAAGCACTCAAGGAGGGTTCAACGCAGAGCTGAGGAGGGGACAATGCTGAGGGTCCTATAGAGAGGCCTGGAGGACCCCTGGGTCTTAGATTTCCCACCTCTGGTCTAAGCCCATAGACCCTCAATGTAGGCTCCCATCTGGTTGGTTTGCCCTGTGAGAATGCTACTTTTTTTGAAATCTTTCAAAGTTTGAGGCTATAATCCTATATCAACTTTCTTGGAACTAATCCCCACTGACTTCACTGGAGCTCTCATTTATTAGACATTGCACAGGATGATGTTGTAAAAGAGTTAAACTTTCAAAACTGAGATGAAGAAAAGCCACATTATAAAATACAGCAAGTTCCTCATGAAATCCTCTAGTTAATTTTTTCCATTTCATCCAGAAACCACACCTGTCAAAGCCAATCAGTGCAAAGCTGGCAGGCTGAATGAAGCTATGCTAGTTGCTAACAATCACAGATCAGCCAGCTAGAAGTGGATGGTCGATTAATTTTCATGAATTGGTATCTTGTGACAGGAGCATATAAATTTCTCTTATAATTGCTCTTGGATTAAGTGGGAAGGGAAGTCCATTCCATTTATTAAATAAATATGTTGCCTTTCCTCCCATAAGGTACAGTAATTGAACAGGACCATAACAAATCCTCAAGTCTCCACTTCAAATCACAGTTCCTCATGATCTAGAAGTAATTGGAAAATATATTGTAAGAATAGCTTTTTTTCTTTTTACACATTACCAATTAAGTACATATGTTAGCATGGCTAATTTAAGTGTTAACTCACAGGTTTTAGCTTCTAACTGGATATACTCACATGTAAAACTTTCATCATGTAACTCATGTAGCTGATATCATCATATCGTGTTTAGAATGATTGTTCAGTACAAATAAATATGTCCACGTCATACATATAAAGCACTCTTTACTACTTTAACATTCATGGCTCCCTTGCAAAGAAATCTGGGAACTGTAGTTTGTTAAAGGTGCTAAGGGAGTTGTTAGAAGACTGCCTCCCCAACAAGAGCTACAGCTACAGTTTGTATGGTGTGGATGTGATCATAGTTCCAGTGATTGATTCAGAACCTTGATTAGTGTGGCCTGCTGTTTGTCCAGTTGCCTTGTTGTGCAAACACATGCCCATTTTTGTTTTTTATAGATTGCACAGAGAGAGACATTGAAAACTAGATCTGATCAGGTGAATTGTTTGTGCCTTCTATCATATCAATATGTGAGTGGGGGGTGGTGACATGCTAACTAGCCCTACCTCTGACATTGCACACTCTAACTAGCTCTGGCCCTGGCATCTGTTTACATAATTCACTCACACACCGATCACACACCTATTAGGGTCATAGGATCATGTCAGCTAGCTCCACCATCTTGCTGACAATATACATGCTGATGACACCATTCATTCTGCAAGATTCCACCACAAGTAGAGGAGACACTTGTGCATATGTATGTGCTTAAGGTCCCTTCACATGGTCATCAAATGTATGTGAGCAGGAGAATTAACAAGGAGTGGCTGGGGTTAGATGGTGCAACCCTGCAGCCCCCTCCCGGGTGCCTTCAGTGTTTGAAAGGAGTTGTGTGAAACCCCCCCCCCATTTTTCTCAGGCATCAGAAGTGGAAATGAGCTCTTCATGAAGCCTTGGCCTTGAGGTGCAAATTCCAGCACAGTAATTCAGAAAGCAATTCCAAAGGCAGCTTAAAAAACGTTTAAAAGCAATACCGGTGTAAAATATAACAACATACTGGAAACAATATTCAAATTTACAGCTCAGCAACATTAACAACACAAAATAAATACTATACCTCAATATTTAACTAAATATCCAGGAGCAGCCTTTCAAAAATGATGCCCAGTGCCTTCCTGAATAGCCAGCTTTTTGAAGCAAACTGGCTCTCCTCAAAAGGTATTGCCATAATCGTAACAATGCAGTGTCTGAAAGGGTCCTGTCCCTGTGCCCACTCACTTCTTTCTGAAGACAGTAGGACATGGAGCAGGACTAAGGCTGCCAGGTCAGAAGCATCCCAAACCCTGAGATTTCAGGGGCATGCCCTAGTGATATCGTAGGAGCAGACTGTGATGTTCCTGCTTATAGTGTAAATATGGTAAGTGCTGTTTATATAGAAGACATATGGTAAGTGGAGTGAAAGAGGAGGAGGGAGTACATGAGCAGTAGAAGGCTGGATGATTGGCTGAGCGTTTGAATGGCTGGGAGTATAAATGGAAGAATGACAGTTGAATCTGGGTGGATGTTAGTAGGGTGGAGAAGAAGGTGTTTGGGTCTGGATGTTGGGAGTGTGGAGAAAGAGGTGTTTGAGGGTGGAGGTCAGGAGTGTGTAGAAAGAGGGAGTTGGAGTTCTGATTAATAATAAGTCAAGTACAAAACAGGAATAGATGAAACCATACGCTTGTAAAACATTCTAAAACTAATCTTGTTATTTCTGATATTTAATAAATACTTATTTGATTTACCAAAGGCCTGATCCTTGGCTGGGGTATATACATACCAGAAGGGAGGGCAAGGTAATTACCAAGGCTGAACAGAAACAGTATCTAATGGTGGCAGCGGTGAAGGGAGGAATAATAACAATTCAAGTATCCAGAGCAACCCAGAGTTGTATGTGTTATCTATAAAGATACAAGGGGGTTGGGAACAGCATAAGCACGCAGTCACAAAAGTAACCAGCTAGAGAGACACTCAGGCAAAGTCTCTGGGAGTATTGGTTATAGGACGTGACTGGTGGTGCGGCCTAGCAGGGGGATCTAGTGAGATATGTGCTAGAGCGGAGTGAGAAACCATATAAAGGACGGTCCGGACTGGTGGTATCCCTGGTGGTGCCTAGTGAAAGGCAGTAGCCACAAGCAGGTGGGAACCTGACAGGGAGAACCAGGGAAGGACGTCACACAGACCCTAGCGATGTCATTAAGCATGATACATTTAGCATCAACTACAGTTGCTGGGAGCATAACACTTAAACAAAAAATTTCTCTGATTGGAAAATAAGATAGAAATCTTAGCTAAATGAGGGTGTTCCCAGATCCAGCTGAAGTGACGGGATCATTCCTTCTCACCTGCTTAGACAGCCTGGGTAAGGAACATTTAATTTAGCCTACTTGCTTCTGGCAAGAAGGGTTTAAGAGCCCTCTGGCCAGGCCAGTCACCAGAAGACCATCGTAGGAAGAAAGGAGCCTAGTGTTGTGATGTTAGATGGGAGCACTCAGGAGTAAAGATGGGTGCCCCTGAAAGCTGCAATTCTAAACACACTTACTAGGCCCCATAGAACTCGACAGGACTTACTTCTGAGTAGATATGGTTAGGATTGTGCTGTTGGTAAGGCTTGACTAGGGTTCTTCTGCAACAATACCCATATCAAGAAGAGCTGGCAACCCCCTGCCTGCAATGCCCTGCCTGCCTCTTAACATGGCTGTTGCAAATGCCTTTACAGACTTGACCCTTCACTGCAGAGAGAGGTTTGAGAAATGAGTAAGTGTTCAGAAGACTCTCTACTCTTTATGTGGGCTGCTATAAACTCACTTTGACAGCCAACCCAATTCCAGTGAGTAATAACTGACAGAGAGAAAACACACATGGTTTGGTCTACCTTCATAGGCGGTAGATTGGGAAGAACAGCAATTGAAGCCACACTTCCCAGTATGCAAATTCTCTTTTACCACTGTTGGGCAAGAAACAAACCATCATGCAAATAACAAGGTGCATCATCAGTGGGTTTAAGGGGGTTGAGCTAACCATATGGAAACACTGTTGTTGCTTCTATGGATGTAAGGGAGTAAGGTCAGAGGTAAAAGAAATGCATTTAGGAAATCATCACTGTCTTTTCTTTTTCTTTTTGCAATACCATACCAACCACAACAAGATTCCTGTGAGTAAGACAGAAAAGGATTCCTAACCAAAACTAAAAAGAATTCTGGCAGACAGCCAAGGTCACACAGAAATCCCCATGCAGCACAACCTGACCAGGGGGCTGCAGTTAATGAAGAATGCTGTGGCATGTTTGCTGACATGAGTGAGATCCTATCAGCACATAACACCTCTGCTCTGAAAGCTGCACTGGTTGCCGATTTGCTACCAGGACAAATTCAAGGTGTACTTTCCATATTACAGGTTCCACATAGTACTACTTCTGCTCTTTTAAGAAATCGATCCTTTAGTGTGGCAGTACCTATGCTTTGGAACTCCCTGCCTATTTACATTAGGCAGGAACCTTCATTGTACTCATTTTGGCACCTGCTAAAACCATTTTTGTTTAGGCAAGCCTACCCAGGCATGTAGAAACGATTATGTTTTATCTGTTTTTAACTCATTGTTGGTTTTATATATTTATTATATATGCCTATCTTTAACTGTTTTTGCCAATAATTTTGTTTTAATTCTTTCTATAAACAGCTTTCAGTTTTGTTACAAGAAAGTGGTATATAAATGTTGTAAGTATAATACATAAATAAATTTTGGATTTAATCACTGTGGCCCTTGGGTCTTTTTTGTCTTTTAGGAACAAAGGAATCTGCCTGATACTGACTTAGGCCACTGGGCACCATCTAGTTCAGTACCGGTGATATGGACTAGAATCTGTCATCCTGTCATCTCTTTTATAGAGTTCTTCAGTGTATTGCTTCCATCTTCCTTTTATTTCATCTCGATCGGTCATTGTGTTCCCCTGTGGATTATTCAACATCCCTACTCTTGGTTTAAATTTCCCTTTCATTTCTCTAATCTTTTGGAATAGGGCTCTTGTTCTTCCCTTTTTGTTGTCCTCTTCTATTTCTATACACTAACTATTGTAATAGTTCTTTTTGTCCCTACGTACTAGTCGTTGTATAGTTGCATTTAGGGTTCTGACCGTGTTTCTGTCTCCTCTTGCTTTTGCTTTCCTTCTCTCTTTAACCATTTGAAGAGTTTCTTCAGTCATCCATTGAGGTCTTTCTCTCTTTTTAACTAGAGGTATTGTCTTTTTGCATTCTTCCCTGATAATGTCTCTGACTTCATTCCATAGTTCTTCTGGTTCTCTGTCAACTAAGTTTAAAGCCTCAAATCTGTTCCTTATTTGATCTTTATATTCTTCTGGGATGTTATATTTAAATTGTATTTTGGCATTATGATTGCTTTGTTGGTCTTTTTTAGGTTTACTCTGATTTTCGATATGACCAGTTCATAATCTGTACTGCAGTCTGCTCCTGGTCTTGTTTTTGCAGAAAGTATGGAACTTCTCCATCTTCTGTTACCAATTATATAATCAATTTGATTACTATATTGACCATTTGGTGATGTCCACATGTACAGTCTTCATTTTAATTAATTTTTTAAAAATGGAAATCACCTATAAAATTTACTGGGTGATCATGGGCTACTCACCATCTCTCATCCTAATCTGCCCCTAAGGGTGAAAACAACAGATGGGGACTATGATCTTCCCCAAGGAAGAAGGGCACCCTCAAATTGTAGAGGAAATAATAATGTACAACTATCGTGTAAAATCAGATACTTATCAGGACATAGTATGCAGAAATAGTTATATAAGCATGGTTGTCAAAGATGTTTATTATTTACACAACCTGTAAGTATATTTATAATGCAATCCTATGCATGTTACTCAGAAGCAAGTCCCAATGTATTCAATGGGCCTTACTCAACCAGGGAAGCGTGCACAGGACTGCAGCCTGAAGTGATAAGGAACTCCACTCGCCCAAATCAAAATTCAGAATCTTGCCACTTTAAGTTGTTTTGTAACTGTTTCATACTTGTTTTATGGTTATTGGATTTTAAATGGATTTAGTTCTTGCTGTGAGCTGCCTTGGTTTCCAACCCTACCTCACAGGGTTGTTGGAAAGATTCCATATGCACACACACTGGAGATGTTTGTCATAACTAGTTGGTCTGAACATTTTTTTCTTTAAAAAAAATCAGTATTACTTTCCTACAACATAAAAGCAGAGACATCTAGGTAGGCTCTGCCTAATTGCTTTAAAAATAGGATTGGAGGGGGAGAGAAAGATTTACACTATGAACACAGTCCTTTTCTATGTTCACTCAAAAGTCCCACTGATTTACAGCACAATCCTAACCATGTCTACTCAAAAGTAAATCCTACTGAATCCAAAAGTGTTTACTTCCAAATATGTGGGATTAGCATTGCAGGTTTACTCCTAGAAAAGCAAGCATACGATTAAAGCTTCATATTGGGAAGGTTTTTAAAACAGGCTATGAATTAACATATACTGTCTTCTTCAACAGCCCAGGAAAATGTGCATGTACACAATTTCTGTTCAAAAATTATATGAAAAAACTTATAATATGCTATTTTTGCCAGTAATTAAAAAACCCTGCATGTACCTTTTTATTATAACTGAAGTTGTTTACAGTAAACAATTTCTTACCAAAATCCTGCTGTGATCTTTTTGTTCTACATCTCCTTATGTACACACAGAAAGAAAGCTCTAATCCAGAAAAAGGCAATGGTTTTCTGGCCTTGCAATGGGTTCTAGCTACTGCCTGAAGGGCAACATATCCCTTGTCAATAACACCCCTGACTTCACTTATTGGCTACAAACCTGAAAGGGTGGGATTAGAGCAGCCAGCTAAGAGCTCATTTAACAGAAGCTGTGGGGGCAGCTGATGTTTAGGTGTATCATCTCTTGAATCAGACTACCTATAAACTTAATTTTTTTAAAATGAAATCTCAGAGATCAGAGATTAAGGTAACTCACCCAGAGACCTGGAAAGGACCCCCAAAATCTGAAGTCTCTGGGAAAAACTGGAGACTTGGCAATCCTATCCTCCCTACAATTAGTCCTCCATCTGTCACCTGCCTTGTTGCTGTGTTCTCTATTGTTACTCTGGCAGCTGCTGGGCTGAAAGGCAAGGAGACAGAACTTTGCAGGCTATCTGTTTCTTTGCCACCACACCAAAGAAGACTCGTGACACGTATATGGAATAATGTTATATTTATTAAAATATAACACATAATCAATCAAATTCAAATCAACCAATTAATTGATTTCAGATACTTCGGGCAGGTGAGGCTCAACCTAGCTGTGAGGGAATAGACCCTCCAATACAGAAGACAAGTCAGTCACATCAGACTGTAACTCAAGGATGTGGGAAAACTTATCCCTCCTTGTTATTGGAGTCAGGTATGTGATTCCAACCTCCGCATCCTAGCCCTGCCGTACAGGCATTCAGCATGATGCGCAAGCCGGTCCCACGTGGACACTCCCCAGATCCCCACCAGACATTACGCCCTGATGGTTCCCTAGGGAGTGCCCTTTACCAGAATGCCTCAACCGCCTCAAATTTAACCCCAATTACCTCACCTGCCAGAATTCCATGCCACAAGAGGGAATCAGCTGAAGCTTGGTCCCCTCAACCCAAAGAAAACAAAGCTCCCAAACCCAACCTACATGAGGGGGGATGGTGGAGTGGCGCTGGTCTCTGGTGAGCCTCCCGAGTTGGCTCGCAGTGCTTGCGGTGGTGTTCTTTGTCTTTTCCCCCTATCTCCCCCCACCTCACCCCCCCAGTTGCGGCCTGTTGCCTCTTTAGTTATTGGTTATGCCTTTAATTATTGATTTCTGGCTGGGTACACACACACACGTACACACATACACACACAAAAATTAATTAGATCAATACATAAATAAATAAATATTAATATATATGTGTATGCATGTATCTCTCTCTATATATAGATATATAAAGGTTGCTGGGTGGTAGCACCTCAGACACAGAGGTTTTAGATAGACCTTCCTTTATTGTTCATCTCCATATTGATTTATATTTTTTACACTCAGTTCTGTCTCTACTAATAAACCCTTTACTTGATTTAAAATAAAATGCTGTTGGAGATTTTTTAGCTTCATATTTCTGTGGCATGTATCATGCATGGAGAGAATGATATATGCTTATGCAATATCCATTTTTGAGGGTACAATAGACATTTTACTTTAATGTGGAAAAATTAAATTCCTGCCACACGAGTTCCTAACAGGCATTAGAAAATGCAAATAAGTGAGGCTCATAGAAAGGTAATATTTGCAATGTAAGTTCAAAGGAAATGTTCTACAGACATAAAACTCATTGTTGCTTTCAGTATGAGAGTCAAGACGTTTTATGTAAACGTTTAAAATTTCAAAGATTACAAGTTTGCTGAATCAGATGTCTGGCCTTTGGTATGATTCATTTTTAATTAGGGTTACCATCATTTTGTCATTTCAAAAAAAGTACATTTGGCTTCGATAAGTGAAAAGTAAGAGTATGCTGTTGCACCATCTCAAAAAGAGTACATGTACTCTTAAAAGAGTACGGTTGGTAACCCTAGTTTTAATTGTATTTCAGTTTAGGGACTTCTAGTAGCTAATAATATTTTAAACGTAGTTCTCATATAGCAGGAGTAGTAAAAGTTTCCACGTGCCCTATTTCGTTATGTGTGGTTGCCTAAGGCATCCTACTGCCTGTATTTTAAATGCCCTGTTTTCATCCCTGAAATACCTAAATGGCACTTAAACTATGCTCATTAACAATGATAGCTTACTGGTCATTAGTTCAAGTGCTGTTCTAGTGTTTGGTAAATCTATAATATAAAGATTTACAGGGCTTGTTTAAACGATTTAAATTTATTTCTAAGAAATATCAATTGTATACTGCATTTTCCAAAATATTCCGGTACTTTCTTAACCCATGTCTATTTTACAGCAGTTTCAGATACAATAGGCAATTGCTGCCTGTCAGATTCACGTTCATTTGTACATCTGGCTGGCAGTACCGGTTTATATCGTCGGAAGGAGAACCTTCAGTGGGAAGTCTGCATAGGTTGTGTAGACATCTGCATCATGACCAGGCTGGCATTTAGATCCTGCCTGCTTCTATGGGATTGTACACGTGCTGCTGGCCAGATGTGTAATTGAACATTCCCCATTCGTTTCATCCAACACGAACTCTTTTAGGACCAGCACGGTCCTGGCAACTTGTGGCTGGCTAAAACCATTGCACACAAGCACTCTCTCTGATAGTAACATGCTTTTATGTTGCTACTTCAATACACATTTATAGGACTTTGTTTTGCCATGCTCAAAGGCGGATCCAGTGCATTATGTCATTGGTCCTGTGCTTTCACTCCTTCTATTTCAGGAGTTGCTTGGTCACTTAGTTTTTATCTCCAAGGTCATTTCTCCTGATAGAACATTCTTTTGGTGCCTGCATAGGGGCATGGAAGGAGTGTACTCATGTATTTTCATTTCAGTAGAGTTTCAGATAGGAGGCATGAGGATTTCCCCATTGGCTTACCTTTTGAAGGACTTCAACGGCCGTTCTTATTGGGAGGAGAGGACTTGCTCCTGGAGGCTGAACTGCAGGTAAGCTCTGATGCAGTCGGTGGTTGGGGTTTTGGTGTCAATTTCAGGAACCTTTGTTGTGCTGAGTGATGCCCAGCTGCCATGAGGGGCATGGGGCTCACCCTAGACCTTATTTTCCTGGATGCTTTTCCAATGGTGCTTGTGGTGCATATTTGGCCTTATGCCTGTTGGAACCACACGGTATGTTTTTAGTGCTGCACCCAGCTACGGTTGTGTGGTAATTCCCCAGATGTCCAACTCTAATTTTAGCAATGCGCCTTGTGCGTGCGTTTGTTCTGCAATGCACTTTTTAATATCCAGTGCGTCCCTTGGCATGTTCTGGGTGCAGTAAGATGTGGCTGCACCATCTTCACATGCCCTACTTCTGATGTGGCCGATATCAGTTTCACACCTTTTCTAGTTCATGTTCACCTTAAGGGAGCAGGGCGTTACTGTAAGTAACATGTGTGGCCACCTTTCTGCCCTGGCCTTTAATTTCGAGGCCAAGCACAGTTAAGAACCCACTACCGATTCAGGGTTATTAAGACAAAAAGGGGTTGGTCGCACACCACCCCAAGGCTGCCTGAGTGTATGTGGCCATTCATGTCTTGTGTTTTCACGCTGCCCCCATCTATGTTTGGCACTCTGTGCTTCTCCCCCTTTTGAGGGAATGTTACTCCAGGCAGTGGCCTTAAATCTCAGTGGTTATGCCCTGACTCAACTTTACTTCGGTACGTTGTTTGAAGTGCCATAAGGGCCCCGTGGGCAAGATCCATGAGCGCATGGGTTACATTCTTTCGGATAAGGGCGGCTGTGGCTGCTGCCTTCATGGGCATGCAATATGATAGCATTCAGGCCTTTCGAGCCAACATTGCCTCAATACATTTTGACGACTCTGCCCTGAAATGGGCGAGATGCAGGGGAGTATAAGTCACATTCCTTTCAAAGTTGAGCAGCAATGGCCGCTACCCTCATGGGCATGCGTTCAGACAGCATCCAGGCCATATGAGCCAGCGTTACCTGTTCATACTTCTCGACGGATCCACCCTGACCCAATTATACTTCTGGTTGGTTGTTGGGAGGGCCCTATAGGCCTGTGGGAGAGATTCAGGAGAGTATAAGTCATATTCATAGAATCACAGAATCATAGTATCTTAGAGTTGGAAGGGGCTTTGTAGGCCATCGAGTCCAACCCCCTGCTCACAGCAGGAAATCCACAGCTAGAGCATCTCTCGCAGATAGCTGTCCAGCCTCTGCTTGAAGACATCCAGCGAAGGGGATCCCACCACCTCCCTGGGCAGTCGGTTCCATTGCCGAACTGCCCTTACTGTCAAGAAGTTCCTTCTAATGTCCAATCTGAATCTACGCTCCTGCAACTTAAAACCATTAGACCTAGTCTTACCCTCTGGGGCAGCAGAGAACAAATCTGTACCCTCCTCTATGTGACAGCCCTTCAGGTACTTAAAGAGTGCAATCATGTCGCCCCTCAGCCTTCTCTTCACCAGACTGAACATGCCAAGTTCCTTCAACCTTTCCTCATAAGACTTGTTCTTCATACCGGTTATCATCCTCGTCGCCCTCTTCTGAACCCGCTCTAACTTGTCTATATCTTTCTTAAAATGAGGCGCCCAGAACTGAACGCAGTATTCCAGATGAGGCCTGACTAATTCCTTTCAAAGTGGAGCGGCAGCAGCCACTGCCCTTGTGGGCATGTGTTCAGACTGTATTCAGTCTTTTGAGCCAGTGTTACCTGTTCATGTATCTCAACAGATCTGCCCTGACCCAATTATAATTCTGGTTTATTGTTCGGGGGGGCCTCCAGGCCTGTGGGCATGATTCTGAAAATCTGTTCTGGCCTGTATCTCCAAGGCCAGGGGCCTCCAGGTTTTTACTGTAAAATATAAGGTCAGGAAAGTCCTTATGGGTGGTCATGTTCCACTCTCAGGTCTCCTCTTTATGAGATATAACTTGTCATTGCAGCAGCTTTGACGGTGTTTTATAGTACCTTTTGCCCAGCTGCAGTCTTAGTTTCCCCCAAGACCTGCGGGGCTTATCAAGCCTTTTACTCCAGCTATTGTGTGTTGTGCAAAGTTTGTGTCATGATCTCTTTGCGTATTTGCAAGACTGACTAAAAGGGTTGTGGTCGAATTTTAACTCTACAGTAGGGCCCCGCTTACCGGCACTTCGCTTAACGGCGATCCAGTAATGCGGCGGCTTTGATTTCACTTTTTTAAAGCTGATTTTGCCTTTTTGTGGCATTTTGCGGCATTTTTGTGGCATTTTCGCGCAATGTGCCCCATTATATCCAATGGGGTTCCACTTTACGGCGATTTCCGCTTTATTGCGGGAGTCCAGAATGGAACCTGCCATATAAGTGGGGCCCGCTTGTACGTAGTTGCCTGGCATCTATTATGTGCCCTGTTCCGTTTTAAGGAACTTCCTTTCTGTAAGGCCAGTGGGCCAGCTTTATCTGTTCATACATCTCGACGGATCGGCCATGAGTTGTCCGTTGTTCGGAGGGCCTTGCTGGCCAGCGATCAAGGTCCTGAAGTGTATGGGGCATTCCTTCCAGATCGGGCAGCTACAGCAGCGGCCCTAGTGGGCTTGAGTGCATAGAGCATCCAGGCAATTTGGCAGATTGTGATATGCTGCTTTTAAGGCCTATGTTTGGTTATGAGTTAATCCTGATTGTCTTTTGTTCTCCTTAGGTGCATGGAACCTCACAATCCCAGGGAGGATCATCTTGTGCGGGCATTCCATCTTGTTCAGGGCACATAGGAGGGGTTCATCTTAGTTAGCAGGAACTCAGTTACAGCTTTCTGTCCGTGTGACAGTCAGCTGGGAGGCCAAATGGGGGCATGTTGTGGGGGGAGTGGCCCCTTGTGGTTTGTAAAATAATGTCCACATGTTATCGGCCCCTTATTTTGGTGGTGCATTTGAGGGAAAATGACTTTGTGCAGTGTCCAGGTGTGGATTTGCTTCGCAGAGTCATCCATGTTTTAATGTGGATTGTGCAGACATATCCAGATTCAATTATTATATGGTCGGATATGTTAGAGTGCAGAGTGTGGAAGGGGGCCATTCACCCCAATAGAATTGACATATTTTGGCAGTGAGTTAATAGGAAAGTTAGAGAGTTGGTCCTGTCCTTGCAGGGGAGGGTTATTCCCCAAGATAGGATTCTGTTTCATTGCCTACGCCTTTCTAGAGATGTCGGTGTCCATCTCTCAGAGCGTGGGTGCAATTTCTTTTTGGAGGAATTGTGGCTGGGTTTGAGGACTTTCTTGTCCTTGGGTTGAGGTGATCAAGCTTCAGCTGATCCCCTCTTGTGGCATGGAATTTGGGCAGGTGAGGAAGGTGGGGACAAAGTAGGAGAAGGAGGCATGTTGTTAAAGAGCACTCCCTAGGGAACTACCAGTGCTGAATGACTGGTGGGGATCTGGGGGTGTCCTTGTGGGACCAGGTTGTGCAGCATGGTGAATGCCTGTACAGCGGGGCCAGGCTGTGGATGTTGGAAACACATACTTGGCTCCCCCTTGGCTGGGGAGTCACAGTCCGTTGAGACTGACATGCCCAGGGGACTGGAGGGAATATCACCCTTCAGTCAGATGTATCCTCACCTGCTGGAAGTAAGTTCAATTTCGTTATTTCATTGTAATTAGCTGAAACTTAATATTTGTTATATTATACAGCCACGAGAGTGGCTGTATACTACAGCCAGAGTGGATTTTTCACATTATACAATGTTAAATTGAAAATATCCCATGCCATTCTGATGCTTCCCATAAGCTCATTTCAAAATAAAACCTTACAAAACTTTATAGTCCTGAACTCAGAAACGCTTGCTTAAAAACCCTCTGAATTTTCATGGCATTACACAAAACAGTCAGAGAGAAAAGAGAGTTCAAAATAAACTTTTCTAGTTTAGATTCTCTGTAGAAACATTAGTAACACAGGAAAGAAGCAAAGTAAGAAGAACACCAACAAACCTACAAAAATATAATTCTCCATCTTTGGAGATCGCAGGTATTGCCACCACTCACCATATTCTCAGAGCAGAGCTTGGAAAATTTACTTTTTTGAACTACAACTCCCATCAGCCCATTCCAGTGCCATGCTGACTGGGGCTGATGGGAGTTGTAGTTTTAAAAAGTAAATTTTCCAAGCTCTGGCTCAGAGGCACATGTTACCAAATTCTTCCAAGCTACACAGCAAGTGGATTGGACTGTAAAAGACCAACCCAAATTGTTTTTGCATTTTGACCAATTTGTAGGGCAGTACAATATCTCAGAGAGGAGGTCAGGTCTCCTGCTCCCCTGGTGCATTCAGTATAGCTGCCCAATTTCCCTGCTTTTTAAAGTTTGATAGAAATATCTGTGGCTATAGGTACGTTCTTAAACGCAAGGTTTTTTGCCTATTAGTGAATTTTAATAAATATAACATTATTCTAGTATTGTGTCACAAGTCTTCTTTGGTGTGGTGGCAATGGACTAACGAACTGCATGCAGATCGGCACCATGCAGTGAACCCCATCCCTAAGCTTCATAAACAACAACACTAATCTCTGAACGTCAGAATTCAAAATAATATTACCTTACACAATATTGTTTAATGCCATCAGCTGACTTATTTCGCTGCTAGTCATCAAGTGTAGAAAAATCAAGTAATGTACATGCGAATGTTAACCAGGGTTTATAACCCACTCAAGTCCAAATTGTCAAAATAACTGTGTAGTGCTAGCTGAGCAAAATGGCTGTGATCTAGAGGTGGAGCACTGTGGGTATGCTTGGACTTTTCTCATTGTTTTCCATGGTTTGGCCTCCTCCTCCCTTTCCAAACTTTCCTATCAAGCTTTCTGTTCCATTGTTTGATTGATCATCAGAAGCACTTTTTTCTAAGTGTCTTTTGCTTAAAATATTACAGAAAAAAAGGTAATGGCAGGAAATAGCAACGTCAAAATCAACCGAAATATGTAACAGGTACATTTGGGGTATAAGACTTCCTCACGAAGCTTTCAATTACTCAGCCTATGCTACTGTGTTTTCTCATTATTTCTCCATGTTGACAGGTGTGACTGAGGGGGATATCGTTTAATGCTATCATTTTGTAGTGGGAAGCATATGCAGTCTTGATGTGGCTGACACCTTCGCTGGCTGCCTTATGTCTGCCTTTCCCACATAACCATCCTCTCACAGCCTTTCTTTTAAAATGATCTATAGCAGCCTTTCCCAACCAGTGTGCCTCCAGATGTTGTTGGACCACAATTCCCATCTTTCCTGACCATTGGCAATACTGGCTGAGGCTGATGGGAGTTGTGGTCCGACAACATCTGGAGGCACACTGATTGGGAAAGGCTGATCTATAGGAAAGGGTTCTTAGTTGAGAGTTTTTGTATTGCTCTTGCATAGCTTCCTGTATTCCTATCATGTCCCCAAATGGCCTTATCATCCACACAATCATCTGGGTGCTCTGTGCTACTGAGGCTGCTTTCACACATGGAGCTGATTGAGCTAATTGAATGGATTAAAAAGGTAGCACTTCTGTCCCAATTTCTAAAATCCCTTTCACACTGCAGTACCTGTTGCATTAAGGAACAGTACTTTTTCAGCTGATATACCGGCATTTTGTGCAACTGTCTTTCACACGGATTGTTTCGTCCCTCACTCATGTTCCCCACTGTGTAGGAGGTCTAAGATCTCATCCCATCGCCATGCAACCCATATCCCTTTAGTATCTGACATAATAGTTGTTTTGACACAGGGGTGTGTGAGGGAAGTGCTGCTGCTATATGTGCCGATGCCGGAATACTGGGGAAAAAATTACAGGGAAAAAACCATGCAAAAGGGTGGGAACACACTGCATGCTGGGATGCCTGTCGTGTGAGCGGCTGCAGCTAGTGAAAAACTCTCATGATCTTCCAGGTTCCCAGCCTTGCTAACGGATTATTTCTGGTATCATTTATCACGGAAATTTGCGCTAAACTTCCACAACATTCCAGTAGAATTCCAGAGCTACCTGGTATGTTGTGTGGAAGGTCAAATATAATGTGGAAATTAACAGGTAAGAAACTGTCAGAATAATAGAATAAAGTGCAGTGTAAAAGCAGCCTGAGGATGTTAATGTCATGGATGCACCTTTGCATGTATCCACACTAAACTTGTAGATGGCAAGGGACTGGGGACAGTAGAGGGCATCATGTTTGGGGTGGGCAGTCAGCATGACTTTGCTGCCTTTTGTATCTATTAATGTAAATGTACTGCCTTCAAGTCAATTCCAAGTTACAGCGACCCTATGAATAGGGTTTTCACGAGGCTGAGAGGCAGTGACTGGCCCAAGGTCACCCAGTGAGCTTCATGGCTATGTGGGGATTCGAACCCTGGTCTCCCAGGTCATAGTCCAACACCTTAACCACTACACCACACTGGAGGAAGGGAAGATGGTGCCGATGAAGGACGCTTAGTCAGGGAGCTTAGCATTTTATTTTACCCTTCCTTTTTATTTTCCTGGTTTAAGCCTCTAATCTAAATTTATTGCTGCTATTTAGTTTTTTAAGACTGCCCTTTGCTGCTCCCTCTTTTTTTGGAGTTCGTGGAGCTCTTGGAGTTTGTAGTTTGTAAAGGCATTTGTTTGTCCTTGGAAGGCTTACTCCCTTTTCTCTGCACCTGATAATGCCAAATTTATTATGAAAGGGAGCTCCTTCGACTGTTTAATTGTGGCTCCCTGAGAAAGGTTTTTCAACAGAAGAGACGACAAAAAGACCTTATTTCATAAGTGTTTTTCTTTACAAACAGCTTATAAGCTTTATGAACTCTATGAATGGCTGAGTATGGTTCTTACAAGGAGAAAGTATAAGGAGCTAGGGCTTTCTCCACCTAAAGATATAAACAACCATCCTCTTCCTTCTATCCAACCTAAAATCACCTCCTTTTTTTCTCGGAAGGATGGAGGGGGGAGGAATCAAAGAAAGCCTGTGTCCCCTTTAATTCACCTGGAAGAGCATGCTCCTACAGGGGAAGACAGTTACCTCCCGGCTGAGCAGGAGGCTTTGGACTGGTCTGTAGATCTGAGAGGCAACTTAGACTGGGAACTGGATCAACAGGACCTAAGGAACTGGGAGAAGCCCTCCCTCAGCCCAGAGAGCCCTCTAGTGGCTTGGTTCAAACTCTAACTATAAACAAACCTTCACTCACAGTGCTGCCGCTTGCTGACGCCTCGCAAAGGGAGGCTGCTCAGTCCTCTTTGTCCTGCTGCCGAGGTGAAGAATGTAGTCGCAACTGCAGTCAGCTAGAGTCCCTCCTGTCATCTACACTGCGGGAAATCTCGTGTATTAAGGTTTTTATAAAAGAGGCTAACTGCCTGCTTACCACGCTGACGGAGGGATTTAAAGAACTGTGGGTGCCAATGAAGGAAGGGCGTATTTCTCCCTCTTCCACTTCGATTGTCCCTCCCCTTCTTGCCAAGATCTCGAAAATGTTCCCGCAAGCGGAAGTCTGTGTTTAGAGGAAAGAAACCTAAAAACATCAAGAACTATAAATGCTCAAAGCGCCAGAAGATGAATTTCTCTAAACTTTTCAAAACTCTGGATTTGCTAGTAAAAGAGACACGTTCCCAAGGAAAAAACCCCTTCCACAGGATTGTCTCCATCACCAAACGAAAGAACAAGAAACGGATTTGCTCTCGGGGGTGTCTCCTACTGTTTCTATCCATCCAAAAGAGCCTCCATCTACATTGTGCCAGCTAGTATTGGCGCATCCTAGGGGACCCACTCCGATTGTTACTATACAAAAGCAAAACCGTTCTTGGAAGTTAAAATACAGCAGAAACAAAATTGTCCTCCTGATCTGTCCAGGTTTTTACATTAGAGGCTCTTTACTCGATCGGAAGCACCATACCCACTCTTTGCTTCAGGCGGTACCCCTTCATCAGTTAAAGGAATCAGATATTCAAAATGTTGAACATCTTCCGGATATGCATGTGTGTTCAAGGCTTTTACTTACTTTAAAAGATCGGGACGTTGTGCGTATATTTCATTTTAACAAATTCTTATTGGCCTCTTATTGCAAAGACATTTTTACAACAACTCAGCTCCGTCTCCACTAATTTCATCTCACGCGGCTCTGAGAGCTGTTTCTCCTTCTTCTTCGGCCAAGATGCCACTTAAGACGTTTTCTTCATCGTCGGTGCTAGCTCCTGCAGTCCAGAGTCCTCCTTTGTTTTCTACGCAACCTGTGATTTCCATTCCTCAAAGGAACGTATTAGAACGATCTCAACCTGTTCCAACTTCTCCGTCTAAGTCCCCAGAGATTGATAAGGCCCAGCATGGTCATGGTGATAACCTTCTGTTGGATTATAACTCCTTTTTTATAGATGAAGATAGGGAGCTTCTCCTAAGTTTTGGATCTCTCTCCTTGTCTTCTCAACAGGAGATTGTCTCCAGATTACAATTACTTACTGACTGTTTAATATCTAAGATGACCCTTTCGGTATCACCCTCGCCTCCGCTGATGGTCCCCAACTTAACATGTGACATGGGGGCCTTACTTCAAGGTCCAATTTCTGAGAGGGTGCTTGGTTGCTCGTTTGAAAATTGAATAAGTTCTGATAAGGAGTGTTCCGACCAAATTATTGGAATCAGGACTCCTATTAAGGATTCCCATGTCGTAACTAGCCATCAGTCAATTCGAGGCAATTCACCTCTACCCAGGGGTGAGCCCTTAGATAATCTCATTTATCCTTCCTGGACTGATTTAAGACGGTTGGAAACTTCAGAACTAGCCTCTCCTTTGAAATGCTGCCCGATGCCAATGATTCCCCTCTCCTCATTCCTGATTTCAAATGTTAGTAGGCCATCCTGTGAAGACGATTTCCTTATACAGCCCGCGGAAATCTACGATTTTTCTTTGAGTCGGAAGGACACAACAGATCAAGTCTCCCCTTGACAACTTAGCTCTGGTTTGCCAACGACCTCGCACCCAGTTACTGTTACTTCATGGAATGTTGCGGGTTGGGCAAATAAGTTGCCAGATGCTTCCTTTCGGGATTTCTGTGTTCAGTCACAGGTATTATGTCTCCAGGAAACCTGGGCAACTGATGTAGGTCCTTCCCTCCCGGGTTATGAGTCGTTTTTCTGTCCAGCAACTCCCTCACCTAAGGGTGGCAGACCACTAGGTGGCTTAGTCACAATGATCTCTTCTGATTTAAATTTATCTATTACGCAGCTTCCATCCTCAATCATTAATAATATCTTGGTTATTCAGACGGTATGGCCATCAAATTTTAAACTATTCCTCATAAACATCTACGCCCCCCCTGTAAACAACAAGCAAAAAGCTGTGGCATTCTGGTCAGATTTAGACTCGATCCTTAGTGAAATTTTTCAGATAGAGAGTGACCCCTATATACTTATGACCGGGGATTTCAATGCTTAATTGGGGGCAAATAATTTGGCTATTGGGGAGAAATTAGGCTTATCTTCAGAGGATCTGTCTTTTTGCCCTCCAAGGTTCTCCTGTGATTCAGTAATATCATCGTCGGGACGTTCACTTTTTGCTCTTCTTGTTAAATTTCATTTTTTTTATTTGTAATGGTTTTTCTAAAAACATGGGTGCTGATTCATATACTTTTTTTGGCCCTAGAGGGCTGAGTGTTATTGACTTTACGTTCCTTTCACCAGCATTATGTAGTTCCTTTGTGAACTTCACAGTTCTCTCTAGATCTGAAAGTGACCACATGCCCATATGTACTTTTCTTTCTCTCCCTACCCCTTTGAAAACTCCCAGTGGCATCCATATGGGAAACCTCACTCTAGTTGGGCCCAGGAGGTTACGCTGGGACAGGAGGCTTCAAGATGGTTTGATAGCCTTTCTTTTCTCCCCAGCATTACTCTCTTGGAGAGATCAGTTCTTAAGCACTGATGTTCCTCTTGCTTTATATGAGGACCTCATTGAGGTCTTGAGACCTCTGGTATCTTCTTCTAGACCCCTCGCCAAGAGGCAGCACGGTTGGTTTGATGGTCAATGTGCGCAACTTAAAAGGTTGTTAGCTAGCGCCATTAGATCCCTGAGAAAAGTTGATTCCTCTGATAATTTTAGTCATTTTATTTCTCTTCGTAGGACGTACAAAAACCTGTTGCCCAAAAAGAAAGCAAATTTTGCCCGCCAACTATGGTTGGATTTGACCCACTCTTTGGCTGATCGCAACTCCACTAAATTTTGGACCCTGATTTCTCAAGGGTTAAAAGGGGACTATTCTACAATAGAAAACCAAATTATTCCTTCTGAATGGTGTCAACATTTCAGGGATCTTTTTGCAGTGGCCCCTTTATTGGAAACCCCTTTTAGGACAGTGGAAGTGACCTTGCGGGCTTGTAAAGAATGGACTCCTATGAGTCCGCATGAAGTCTGTTTGTTGATTAACGCATTACCTCTTAAGAAAGCCCCGGGACAGGATATGATCCCTGCCGAACTTTTTAAAGCTGCCCCAGATTGGTGGGCTCCTATTTTTGCTAAACTATTTACTTTTATAAATCAGTTTGGCACTATACCTAAGGGCTGGACAGAAAGTATTGTGATTCCGATTCATAAAAAGGGAACCAAAGCTGACCCCAAAAACTACAGACCCATTAGTCCTATTGATATCGCTGCAAAATTGTACGCTAGATATTTACTAGGGAAAGTACAGCATTGGGCCCGTGAAAACAAGAGGATTGCAGAGGAGCAAGCGGGTTTCGAGAAGGGCAAGTCTACTTTAGACCATTGTTTTACTCTTGCTCATTTAGTCCAGAAATATGCTCTCCGTAAGAGAAGAGAGCTATTTGTAACGTTTGTGGACTTTTCTTCGGCATTCGATTTAATCGATAGGGTGAGACTCTGGCAAAAACTGGCCTCTACAAATATTGATCGCCATCTCCTTTGCTTGCTTCAGTTATTCCACCATCACACGTCCCTTAGAGTTAGAGTTGGTGCGCATGGGTTCCTTTCCGATTCAGTACCTATAAGGAGAGGTGTACAGCAGGGGTGTCTTTTGGCACCATTGCTTTTTAATTTATATGTAAATAGCATTTTTGATGTTCTGGCTGGACCAGATTTTTTTTCTGCCCTCAATCTTAGATGTAAGGCTGTCAGTACTCCTCTATGCCAACGATTTAGTGTTGATTTCTACTACCCTAGTCGGCATGAGAAGATTACTGTGCACCCTTGGTTCCTTCTGTCAGAAGGAACAGCTTTCCATCATCTACTCCAAAATGGTTGTAGTGGTTTTTGGTAAGAAGATCAAGCAACATGCCTGGAAATTAAACGAAAGGACCATTCAACAGCAATGCCAATTCCGTTATATGGGTCTTATCCTCACCGCTCCCCTCTCCTGGAATCTCCATGTTTCAGCAACAAACTTAAAGACTCTTTACTCCATGCAACTACTTTTCTGCTTTTTTCAATTTAAAGGCGGAAGGTTAGTTCCCCCCGTGATTGAGGTTTTCCAAAAGAAATTCATCCCTATGTTACTTTATGGTGCTGAGATATGGGGCTACGTGAAGATACCATCTTTAGAGAAACTTCAAAACGCCTTTATGTGAAGGATCCTGGCCCTACCAAAGGGGACCCCGATGGTCTTTATGAGACTGGAAACTGGATTACAGCCCTTAGAAACATTGGCCCATGTGGCCCTTGCCTCGTACTGGTTAAGATTAGTGGCTATGGATGACTCTAGGTTACCAAAGAAATGTTTTCTTGAACAACTTCGAAATTCAGGGGAAAATAACTGGCTGAGTAGGACCAAAGGGATTTTAGCGTTCTATGGGATTAGCATTGAATCAGCCCCAATTCATGTCTCAGCTAGTGCAAAGGCTCGACTGAGAGACAGAATATTTGCCCACGCTAAAAGGTGGGACTTGGTGGCTGCTTCCCAATCCTCTTTCTCATATTGGTTTCCTATGTATAAAACTAACTCTCTATTGGAGCCTTACTTCTCTTCCCTAGAACTGCTGTGGCTAAGAACTGCGTTTACTGCCCTGCGTTTTCAGACAATGCCTTCGGCGCTCCTAGATGGGAGATATAGACGCATTCCATTACATCTCCATTGCTGCTTGTGCAATTCAGGGGAAGTGGAGGATATTTCCCATTATATACTGAGTTGTCCCCTTTATAATGAGCCACGGATTAAATTTTTATCCCCTATCAGCAACTATATAAAGGATAGGCCCTTACTTGAGCAAGTTTGTTTCTTATTAGCGGGAAATGATACTTTTACTACGCGTCAAGTCGCTAAGTTTGCTGTTGCTGCGGCAAAAATAAGAGCAAACCTTTTAAAATAGCCTCATCTTTTATCTGTTTAAAATTGTTTTTATTTTGTATGTATTCTTCTTTATGACTTATCTGTGTTTTAGCTAATTTTAACTTTATATATACTCGGCGGAATTTGTATTGTTTGGATGAATTTTTATATGTATTTGCGGTGGTCTTTGGGCTATGAGCAATAAACTTAAACCTACACCACACTGGTTCTCATTTTGTATCTATTAGTGTCCTATATATACAGTGTAGTGTCAAATTCAGAAGTGCAGGGTTCCTTCATGATAGTCACAGCCACACCCCTTTTTTGCTGCTGCTGTGTTGAGAATGAGATCTTTGTTAATGTCTTTTCCCACAACAAGGGACATCCCTAAGACCCAATAAGTGTGAAAGAGGAAACTGTTAGCTACTTGAAAGAGCCTTCTTGCTGGCTGACTCACCTTCTTTCACTCTGATTGGCTCCAATCAGCAAGAAAGGGCAAGGAAGCTTGTTGGAAGATTCTTCTTTGTGGCTAGTACACTCCCCTTTCATGTTGATTGGCTTGTAGGATGCTGGAGACATTGAGATCCTGCTGGGACCCTGCTCCCCAAAACAGAAGGGGACTAAGACCCTCCAAGACCACGGACAACAATATAACTGCCTATATAAAACCAATACCTGAAAGGGCTACTATTTCTTTTAAAAAAGTTGTTTTGCACATGTTGCAGTGCCAGAGAGGAGTGTTTTACCCCAAATGATACCTATAACCAACTTCAGGCCTGCTGTAATAGCCTTGTTTTTAATCTCCAGTGATAAATCACTCGGGTGAGGGGGAGGATCTCTGTAAGAAGCCCACATGGAATAAAGTTTAAATCTTTACTAAATGAAGATAGGAAACAGGATATCTAAATGAAATCACATGGCTGTATAAGATATATGACCATGAAATACAGTGTGGGGTGAAGTAGGAGAATGAATAACTCTGAACAAAATTTAGTAAGTTCTCCAACAGAAGTTCTAACTTCCTTGCAAGGAGAAAAGAGAGATGATGAGGAAAACATTCATTCTTTTGTTATTTTTCCATCACAACTTTGGCAGAGGGTCCAGTAAAGGTGTGGAAGAACAAATAGGGCTGATATCGGGTGGAGGAGTGTCTCTAGGTAACGGGACAGCAGGATTTTCACAGGACCCATCAGTTCATGACTAGGGGCACTGTTTTTGGTAGCACAGACAGTAGCACAGACATGATACAATCAGCAGGGGTTATGGAGAGCTCCGAAAAGGAGCCTGCCTAACACACACCCCGCAAAGGTGAATGGGCAGTATGTGCTATGATAGGGATCAGTAGAGTTAGGCTTGAGGACATCTTGGCTGATTATCTGTATAACTCAAAGTTTAGGCTACTGACTCACCTTTCTATTGATGATATTAACCAGCTCTGCATCGTCATGCTGATTTGATAATGTGGCTTGTTTAGCTGGTATAGCATAGTGGGGAGGAGAGCCTGGCTGGGAATCCAGAGTCTGTGAGTTCAAATCCCTGCTCGTGTCTCCTGGGTGTCGAGAGCCAGCTAAAGATCACCCCCACTGTCAGTGGCTCAGGGGTTACATGCCCTGCCACCTGTGCAGCCGTGGGCAAGCTGCATAGTCCCAAGAAGCCCAGTTGCCTCCCCAGCTGGCAGTTGCAGGCAAGGAAGGGGCTGGCTTGTGCAGTTGTGGCAAGCTGAGCAGGCCCTAGCCAGCTGGGGAAGACTAGCCTCAGAGGGAGGCAATGGTAAACCCCCTCTGAATACTGTTTACCATGAAAACCCTATTCATAGGGTAGCCATAAGTCGGGATTGACTTGAAGGCAGTCCATTTCCATTTTTTAATCCTAAAACTTGGTATTCTTCATTAATTTGCCCACGCAAATACTACTTTTTGCTTATAAGTGAAAAAAAATGAGATGCTATCAGAATAGCCCACTAAAAAGTGAAGAGTTTTAAGAGAAAGAAGCAGCTAAGGTTGACTGACCTAGTAACTTCAGGAAAATAATTTTATCTTCTGTCTTTTATAGAGTTGCTCTGGGCTGAGGTGGAGATTTACCTTATCTTCTACTGTCAGACAATTACCGTAGAACCTAACCATACAGATAAAATTTGCTGCTCGGGTTTGTGTGAAAATCTTTTCTTCAGGTTGTGCTTTTTTTTGGTCTTTTCTCTCATTAATATGGATCATCAAGGGGAAAGTAAATATCTAGAAGTTTGTTCCAAATCATGCTGCGGAAAAGAGACATCACTTTTTATGTTGCCAGCAACCCAACACCTTCATATTATATATTCAATCTCTATCTGTTTTAATTTTACCATATGATAGACAGTCCTAAATTATTCTGCTCAATAGGATAGGGTACTAGATCCAAAAAAATGACCCAACATTTTAAATGGGAATAGCTTTTTTTTTTTTTTTTAAAGGATGGAAAATTATTTATAAAAGTTCTTTCTTCCAATCACAGAAAATAGTTTGTTATATTCACAGCAAAAGGAGTCAAGAGATTATTCAGCATGGAAAACCCTTTTGAAATATGTCAGTCTTACATGCCTGTCCTGTATATCTCTTTAAAAAGGCATTGCTCCATTTTTTTATAGTTTATTTATACCCCGCCTTATGGCCAAAAGGCCCTCAAGGCGGCTCACAAGAAAAACACAAATATAAAAATACATCAATAAAACAATACAATTTACAAAAATTAAATAACAAATAACATTTTTTTAAAAAAGTGGCTACAACTTCCAGTGAAAATGCAGGGTGGTGCAGGTGTCTGGAGCAGCAGAAACATCTCAGGTTGCCCCCAACAAAGCTGTGAGTTGGTTCTCTCTCTTTCCTTATATGTTTGCAAGTCCAACACCTTCAGTTCTGATCAGCTTCTCTGATGGCAAAATACGAGTAAGCTTTCCCCAACACCAGCCGGTCCCGCAGAAGCAGGGTGGATCATGGCCTGGATGTCGTTCCCCATCCCGCTGCAGTAGTTGTAAATGGCAGCGGTGGCAGCCCCCCACTTGGCAGCCACGTAGATCTTCTTGGAGAAGGTACACCCACTGCCCTGCTGGATGAGGGTGTGCCATGGCATACCTGTTACAGCGGCGGCAGCCAGGACACTGAAGCTGGTGAGGGGGTTGCAGGCATTGATGGTGTCGAGCCCCTCTGGCAGCACCAACACACAGGCCAACCACTGCAGGGGCGAGTCCTGCCCATAGACGCCATTCTCGCCAGCTCTCCAGCCGCTCTGGTTGCCGCCGGGCATCCTCTATGAGACACTGAGCAACCCACTCGTTCAAATGAAACAACGGCGGCCAAGAGAATGATCCATTTCTGATGATATATCAAGTATTCTCAGCAAGTCTAGTCCTTTGAAGGGTTGAGTCTTGAAAATGTTTTACTTGCTTTGTTTTCTTTCAAAAACCAATATTCCCCTTTTCCACCATATAAAAGACCCTCAAGCAGTGACAGTACAGGAAAAAAATGTTGAGGGGTACTGAAGGGGCAAAGTTTGTTTAGGATGCAGGAATGTGTGCCACATATCTGATTCCTGCAAGAAAGATAGTGGTATAATTTACATTAATACTTCATTTTAA